>NC_140601.1:35078323-36278323 GCF_057381915.1 Diplotaxodon limnothrissa
ATTGTACAGAGAGTAGTTTTAAAGCAGTAACTGTAAGAAAAATTTATTTTCGTAGTAGGGGTTAAGAAAATTGACACACCAGTCAAATAGCAGTAGTGTAACGCGACAAAGTAATGGGGGACAGATGTCTTCTCACTGGAGTATTATATGCTACTTTGCATTTCAGAGTGAAGCATTGTACTGTACAAAATCTATGTGAGATTATAATGCTATTAAACTGCTACATAGCTGAAAGTTCATCCTACCAAACCCTTGAGCTTAACCCTTTAAATGTGTCTCACACACCAATGCATCATTAAGATCTCTTTAACAAAAAGTTCTGACCAGAATAAGATTTAAAATTTCTGCATCCTGTTATATGAAGCAATATTTGTTTTCTTTCAGACACATGAAAATCTGAATAGATTTCCCTAACATTTTTGTGTATTTATGTGCAGTATACACTCTGCCTGACTCTAAAGGGTTGTTGTTTGTGGGATTCCAAACAAGTGTGCTGTCAACGAGGAAGTTGCAGTGTCCTCTGGAGAACAAACGACACACTATCATCACTCATGAGTGAAGGGTGCTTTTAAAGTGTCTTCTTCTGAAATGATCATTTATTGGCTTTTATAAATGCCAGTACTGATAACTCAGACAGCAGGCTTTGTGAAATGTGTACCATCAAACTAATTGCTCTAAAATTGCTGTTAAATTCAAAATATTAGAAAATTACTTAAATGTCTCTCATAATTGCAACATTTTTAGATGGGTTATACATTCCACTAAAGGACATGTTAAGGGAACAATAAATTACTTGACATTTCCACACACTAAATTAAGTCCATTTTCTCATGTCAGCAAACTGGACTGAATCACTGTTAAAATTATTTTACTTTACTTTTTTTCCAAATATGTGTTTGTTTCCCAGCTTTAGACTGCAGTGTTATAATTCTCTCTTACGTCACAGGCCACTTGCTCCTCCTATCACCAGAAAAGATGGAGCCTCGTCATGGTATCATGAAAGCTTTTTCTAAAGTCAAAAGGGCAAAAGTGCTACAGGGGAAGGATGCACCCCCACTGAAGAAGACAGCAGATGACTGTGATGTCACAGGTGGTTACAGTGTTTGCACGCATGCGTCCACATTACAGAAAGAGTGATTTTTTTATTTTTTTTTTAAATGGAGCACAACATAGAAAAAATATAAATAAGGCTGCATTACATTAAGAGAGAAATGAATACTGTGCCAGAATGCAAAATATTTGTTTACTGGGATTGTTTTAACATTTTCTGCCTCAGGAAACACTTTTAATGGAGTGACGGTGTACCTTCTGCCTGCTGGAATAGGAAATGCCAGATGCCAGATTTTCCAAAGACAAATTCAGCAGAATGGGGGACGAACAGAGAGTTCACTGTGTCCCGGTGTCACTCATGTTGTTGTGGACGACAATGTGGACAGCGAAAGGGCTCTGCGCCTGCTGAAAGTAAATTGTATGCCCTCTGGAGTCCAACTGGTAAAATGTACCTGGCTGAGCTTGTGCATTAGTGAGAAACAGCTGCTAGATATAGCCAGCTACAGCCTTCTTTCACCCAAGAGGTTTGTGATCTAAAAATGCTTTCTTTGAAAGTTAAAGGTAAAATTGTACTCCTGCTGCATGAATATCCCAAGATATTCTCACAAACATTAGAAAATGTGTATCAGCTTATTTGTACTTTACATTTACCTCGTTGACAGTAATATATGTTTTAAGCTTTGTATTGTAATGACATTTTATGTTCTATCCACTTAGTGACTCTGAAACAAAGCACGAAGAAATTAAAAAAGAGTCACTAAATATCAAACCTGATGCAGAAACTCTGATCGAGCCAGTGACTGATCAAGAGGAGAACACAGAAATGGTAAACTTCCAGATCATGTTGAAAACATTGTTTTGCAGCTTCTTGGTGCATTTCAGTCTTTCAGTTAGTAATCATTTGGAGCAGTCAGGGGAAAAAGTTTAGACCCCAAACGCAAGAAACAGAAACAGTTATTTTACATTACATCCTGCCCTCAGACAGTCCCAGACAGCAAAGAGGAAGAAGGAGGAGAAGAAGACGGCGTCTCTCAGAGTGATCTGGAAGCTCTCATCACTGGCCAGCACCCCAAAGAGGAGACTCCTGGCCCCAGCCTCTCCCTTGGTCCAGATACTGCTGCTCAGAAGCCAGTATCGGGGAAGTGGGTCTGTGCCCAGTCCTCTCAGTCCAAAAGTAATAACTTCAACAAGCACATCACAGACAAACTTGAATTGCTGGCCAAGGCCTACACGCATCAGGGGGACAAGTGGAGGGCGCTGGGCTACTCCAAGGCTGTCAACGCACTGAAAAGCTACCATAAACCCGTTACATCATATCAGGTAGCCTTACCCAGATACTTTAAATGCAATGTTTAGATTGCTGATTACCTGCATATGTCATTGTGTACTGTAAGTTTTATCTTCTGTGATAATACAAGGACTGTCTAGCTTTTTTTTTTTTTGTTTTTTGTTTTTTTTTAATTACATTTTTTCCCATTGGTCTCAGGAAGCTTGTCAGATCCCAGGAATAGGAAAACGCATGGCTGACAAAATTGAAGAGATTATGGAGAGCGGTCATTTGCGGAAGCTTGATCACATCGGTGAGGCTGTGCCAGTGCTGGAGCTTTTCATGAACATCTGGGGTGCTGGAACTAAAACTGCACAACTGTGGTACCAACAGGTGAAAACTCACATATTAGTATAGGAGACTGAAGTACAAAGATTGTACCCCGCACAAAAAGTTGTTAGTGAATTATGTTGTCTGTGTCTTTTCTGTCTTACAATATGTTTTACAACACAGTGATATGATATTGACTTCTATTTCATGAAATATAAGGTAACAGAAAGGCGTTTAAGATTGAAATTTTGGGCTATAGCCTGAAAAATGAAACAACCTGACTGATATGGTGGTAAAATTTCTGCCGCACTGGTATTGCTGCACATATTGACTGATTGCAGTGCAGAACTACAGAAGATTTAAGATAATGTAAAAACAGTGTTGCCATTAGACAGTTTGTCTACAAAGAGCTTTGGAATTTATTTTTCAACAACACAGTCATTGCATTTTCTCATAAATCTGTTAATAAAATAACAAATTCTGGTGAAAATGTGAGCTACAATATGTATTGTTATACCATTATTGGGTTTTCTAAACTGTAAAATTACTCACTTATGAGATGTCAGTTTTACTACGCCAAAGCTCTTTTAAAAATTCTCCCTGGCTATACTCTGGACTCTGTATAATTAGCAGCTTCAGTCAAATGAAATCCGTATCATTTTACTCCTCCATACGATATTTATTAAAGGTACAGCTGTGACTAGGAATTCAAGTGGGTTCATCCTAAACTCTGATGTAACAGTACAGTGGGTTGAAATTAGTTACTAAGAAATGCTGTAGTTTACTAAACTACAGCATTTTGATCTGACTGAGGGGGAAAAAACAGTTGTATCCAGGTGAGACCATGTGATTGTTTATCTGCTTCCATGACTTCAGCTGGAAGGTGTGCCAGGCTTCAAAATAATATCAGATTTAATGACTCATGAATCAATTTTACCGGAACAAGGTTCCAGGAAACACTGAATCTCAAGCCACTTTCATTCTTGGCTGTGAATGTCTTTAATTTTATTCTAGTTTATTCTAATTTTATTAATAATTAGAATTTTAAAAAATCAGTAAGCAAATGCCAACATAACAGTTTTTTTTTCTTAAAAATGTCATTTTGCCTTTCAGGGATTTCGTACTTTGGAGGATATCCATACAAAAGCCCACCTGACAAACACTCAGAAAATAGGACTCAAGCACTACAATGACTTTCTAGACCGAATGCCCAGAGAAGAAGCAGGAGCCATAGAAAAAGTGGTAATGCATCTTCATCTGTCACATTAAGAGCATGTATAATTTAGTGATGATGACTGAAATATCTTTATTTCTTTCACCACTCTAATATGTTTAGTCAAGTTTAAACAGAGTTGAGATATCTGAATAAGATTTGCTTCTTTAACCATCAGAAATGTAGAAAGAGGGTCTGAAGAAGGAAAAAGCTTGTGTCAGCTTTCCTTGACTGCTTGATGATGGAAAAACCAGACTGCCTTTTCACGAAGTAGAGCATCCCAAAGGGGAAAAGTAAATCCTTAAACTTGCTGCATCTTAAGTTAGCCAGATACCTGTTCGCTCCAGAGCGTTAAGTACAACGCTAGTTGTTTTCATATTGTATTACTTAGATTTTCTTTTTCCTACAAAGCTGCCAGATAGAGCGTGCATATTAGATAGATGGCTAAAGCATGTGTGCTCCCTTGAGCTTGTCAAAATTATATGCGATGCCTTAGCAAGGCTACCTCCCAGTATTTGGCTGGGAACAGGTAAAAACTTTCTTTTTTTGCCAGTAAACATACAAAAACAAGCAAATGTGAAAAAAACAACACACAAAAATATCAGCATGCCAATAAGAAGTGGAATGTTTTTGCAGGTAACAGCGTTTGTGCTTTATTAACGGTCTTTTCCATGCATGTGCAGGTGAGGGATGCTGCACAAGCCATCGACCCTGGCCTAGTGGCAATAGCATGTGGCTCCTATCGTCGGGGAAAAGCCACATGTGGAGATGTTGATGTACTTATATCTCACCCTGATGGCAGGTCCCACAGGGGCATTTTTACTAAAGTCTTACAGACACTCCGTGACAGTGGTAAGCATCATTTTTGTTGATGGGAAAAACTTAAGCATGTATTTTATTTTATTTTTTTTAATAAAAATCTCTTTATTTCTGACCTGTTTACTTTAAGGGTTTTTAACTGATGACCTGGTGAGCCACGAGGAGAACGGTGAGCAGAAGAAATACATGGGTGTGTGCCGTTTGCTGGGGCATGACCAACGCCATCGCAGGCTGGATATCATCATAGTGCCCTACAATGAGTTTGCTTGTGCTCTGATGTATTTCACTGGTTCGGCACACTTTAACCGTTCAATGAGAGCCTTGGCAAAGACAAAAAGAATGAGCCTATCAGAGCACTCCCTGAACAAAGATGTGGTACGTCAAGGAAGTGTGAAGGTGCATGGTGGCACTCCACTTCCCACACTGACAGAGAAAGATGTTTTTAGCCTTTTGGGCATACCCTACAGAGATCCCCATGAAAGGGACTGGTGATGATTTGACGATTAGCTTATGGTTTTATAGAAAAATAATTATGATGATAAGGAATAATGATTATTGGACTCAAACAATTTTAAGTATATTTTACAGGTCCTTAGATTATACAAGAGCCCTATTTGACTTGAATGCTAATTCATATTTTGCAAATTAAAGAATGGTGGTAGTCCAACCTTATAAAAAGCTAAAGCTTGTTTGTTGCCTGTGTTTAGTTCCAAAATGTCTGTGGCTACTGCACAAAATTGAATATTCTTGTTTGAACCAGGAATGTTTTTGGTGTGAGGTAGCAGTGGTAACTTAAAAGTGTGAAATTTAAACAACAACGGTGATCTAATACTGGCAGAAGAGGTTTTAGAGGCTTGTAAATTCAGAAAAGAAATGTGGGATAAGTGTCACTAAGTGAGTGAAGTGACCTTCAGTTCATGTCAGGAGGATGTTGAATGTTTTAAGTATTTTTTTTTTAAAAATATTACAGATGATAACAGAATGTAATAAAAGATTACATGACTTGTTTGTCTGTCTTTCTTTCTTTAACATATATATTTATTTATTTTAGAACTAAGAAGTCCTGGTTAGAGTATTCACTAGTTAAGTGTTGTAGAGTTTTTGAACTTTGTTACAACGTAGAACCTCTCTCCCATCACTTTTATCACTTCAAAAAGGCCAAATAAAGGAAACGACTAACAAAAACACAGACGTTTTTATTTTGCTGTTGAGAAGAACTTGGCTGTTCCGAAGGTATGTTCCCACGAAACTGAGACGTTAACCCAGGATCATAACAACCCCATGCACGGGAGACGCACCGATTAGTGATTGGCCAGACTCTTCCCATCTGGCTGGGACTGTCCAATCGCTGGTCAATCCGCAAAACCAGTTATGATCCACGGCACCGAACGCCCATCACGTTGCGCACATGCAACTTATAGAGGTGACCACGCCACACCCAGGTGACCGAAGCAGAGTGCCTGAGCTAGGGAACGGCTTGTATAACAGCTGTATCAGTCAGTGGCACCGACAGCAACCAGTTGCGTTAGCATCGTTTTTTTGTAATGCCCAGTACGCAAAGGAGGCGGTGCTTACAGCGGCCTCGCAACGCGATACGGGCCGAGAAATACTTAAAGATAGTCGAACACAGTTTATGAAAACAAGTGTTTTGCATGCCTATGTTTCTGTTGTAGTCAGAGCCCCCTTTGGAGGAATGAGAGGCGAATGTTCGGGTCTTAAAATGGGATTGTTTTTGCACGCTGTTGGCTCTGTCACCCCCACCGAGTCCGCAGCAGCCGACACGGTAAGGTTGCTCACTCAAAAACAAGGCTTTCTCAGATAGCTAGCTAGATAGATACCGGGCTAAGGTAGACGACTATCCGAATAGGGAATTTTATTCTGCTTTATAACAAGCTCGCCTAGTCTTTGATACATTTTTATAAATCTGCTGTCGTTGATATTTGCCTGCTGCAACTCTTACCGTGTTGTCAGGAAATACGTTAGCTGCCTGTTTGCTAGCTAACTTCGGCTGCTAGCTTCGGCAGCTAACGCACCGTTGAAGTAAAAAACACAAAGATCAGTGAGTCAGGGCCTTGGTCTGTTTTCTTTATGATAGGCGGTTGACATTTTAGCCAGAAGTGAGTAGCACGATTAGCAAAAGCAGTTCTTCATGCCTGACTGCTGCCATAGCAGTAAACAGAACAAAATCGTCTGACTTGGATCAAGAGCGGTGTAGTTACCAGCAACATAAAAATAGCTCGTGTGAACTTCACTCTGTAATTAATTTGTGTCGAAGAGCTATATATTATTATCACTGTCTTGGCTTCGTGGTAGTCTGCTCCCATTATTTCAGTCTTTGGGCCTTGATGTTTTCCTTTTACAAAAATGAATGTAAAACATTGGGAGTAGCTTCGTGAACAGAACAGAACTGGATTCTTAAGTTTCTTCGTTTTTACGTAAACAGTGATGTACAGTTTTAACACATACAGTATAAAATCGGCAGTGATTTTTTTTTTTTTTTAATTACATGAACATACATGAACTGTATATCCTCAATAAGAAGGCTTATTACTCTAAAGGGGGTCAGGGGTGATGTTTTAAATGTATTAGTCCTTGTTCTAGATTACATTAATGGTACTTTCCCCCCACTTCTGGAGGCATGCTGTATTAAACCATATTGTTGTATTTTCTGTGACACACAACATATTTAGAAACAAAATTGGCCTTGAACATATGACTTTTCAGTGGTAAGATAAAAACGTAAAGAGAACCCTTGGTGTGTTGGGACGCCAAAGCTGAGGTCTATAATGCATTGCATAGTGTCATGGACACACCAGAAATGCATCTTCACGAGCTTGAACTGAACTGCATTTGGTAGCTGTTCGCTGCAACTTTCAAACAAAGTCCAAAGAGATCTTGATACAAGTGTAGGAGGACATCATTGGGCTGTAAAATCAAAATAAAACTATTCTAGAGACAGCAAAAACTGAAGGAGTGGCCAAATCAACAGTTCATTCTTAAGAAGAAGGAATGCACCAGCCAGCTCAGCAACCCCAGAAGAAATGAAAGACCACAGAAAATGACTAAAGCGGGTGATTGTAGTACTCTTTGTGCTGGCCAGGATATGCCGTTAAAAACATCTAGACATGGAGGAAGGTGTATTATTGTCAAAGTCTACAATCCAGAACATGATGGCCAGATTTGGTTTGACAAGCACCTGTCCAGTAATGAAAAAAGAATAGAAAAAACACTGGAAAGATTAAACCAAGATTAACTTCTACCACAATAATGGGAAGGCAGACGTGGTGAAAGAGGTTCATTATCTGAAACTTACAATATTATCTGTCAAACGGTGTGGAGGCCACTGTCAGCATGTATGCCTGCAAGTGGAGCTGGGTTACTAGTTTTTATTAATGATATCACTGCTGATAGACGTATCATGATGAATTCGGAAGTTTACAACACTATATTCTCAGCTCAGATTCAGTTAAATGCTTTAAAAGTGATCCAAAAGGTCAGTCATCTAAAACATAATGCAAAAGCAACCCAGAAGTTCCCTAAGAGAGAAAAATGGGAAATTCTTTAATGTGCTTTTAGTTACAGAATTAAAAAAAAAAAAAAAATAGGCAGAGAGAGACACAGACAAGCAACAAGTACTTTTACTCAAGTATTTAAAGTTGTTACTTTGTTTCATTACTTAAGTCTAAAAATGGGGGGAGTATTTATAAAAATGTATTTTCCAAACAGTTAATTAAATATTTAAAGTATCCCCACTTTAGTTGTTTTATTTAAAATATACCATGGTGTAGGGCTGTGCGATATGACCAAAATCTCATATCCCGTTATAAGAATTCTATCGTCCTGATAACGATATAAATCACACAAATGTAACATTTTCTGTAAATTCTGTGAATCTCGGGCAGCTCGTCTTGCGGGAAGTGTTTCCAGCTGCGTGTCATGTAGCTGGAGTCGAGTGTTTTAACCGATGCATTAGGGCTGCTCAATTAATCGAATTTTAATCACGATTACGATCTGGGCTTTCAACGATCATTAAAAATGACTGAGCCGATTATTAGCCCCTCCCTCATTTATCCGCGACACCTTAAAGGCCGGTCCGTGAAAATATTGTCGGGCATAAACCGGTCCGTGGCGCAAAAAAGGTTGGAGACCGCTGATTAAGAGGACCCGAGGGAAGCTCGGAAAGCTAAGCAGAAGTTATTTGGAGAGTGACTGCCGTTGGTTGAAAAGAGAGTTTAAAAAAAAAAAAACTTCAGTGGTGTTGCACACTATTTTATATTATTTTTTAAAAGTCATTGTTAACCCTTTAAAGCCGGTCAGAGCTGCATGCTCCGTTTTGCGTAACTATTGTTAAATTCCTGTAGAACCTGGACCGTGTAAGCTATAGCGCAATAATTTGTTTTGCATATGAAACCGGAGGAGTTGTACTTACATCTTATGCCATCAGCTTGTCCTCGGTCACGGTTTCGTTCCACATATAGCTTTGCAAAAATTGCATAAAAAGCGCTTGCAGGAACAAAAACATAATATTCCAGAAACACGCTTTGCCGTTCCTATCAGCTGTTCGTAACACTTCCCACAGTGAAATGATGCACCTGCTGTTTTCTTTGCAAATTTGCATCATAGGATTGTTTTTTGTTTTTCCTGCAGTATATAAAAATTGCTGTATCTCCAAAATAAAACTATGAAGACACTCAAAATAAATTTCCTGTGGTGGGAAACTATTTTTTGCAACTTTATTGTATTTAAAGTTTTGAGGGATAAACCTCTTAAATTTCTCCAAGTAGAAATATATGTAAACAAAACAAAAGCGATTTTCAATTTTTTTTGTAGTTTATTGCACTTTTTTGCAATTTATGTAATTACTATGGACTTAATGCATACATATTATTAAAATATGGGCTATAACAGTTGTATTGATGTATAGCAACTTGAAATGCTCCCACAAATGGCACTACAGCATGTAAAAAAATAATATAAGCTCTGGTGGACTTGGTTCTATAGTAGGTCTTAAAGGGTTAAATAAATATCGTCAAATAATCGTGATCTCAATTTCAGTGAAAATAATCGTGATTATCATTTTTGCCATAATCGAGCAGCCCTACGATGCATGAAACGATACATTTTTAGACATAAGTTGTAACAGCCGCTGTTTTCTTTGTGAGTATTTATTACACGGCGTGCTGCGGGGAAAAGCCTGTTCTAACGTTTGAGTCTAAGGTTTATTTTTTAGCACCTGGCGGCTCTTTTTTACTTCTCATTCATAAATAATCTGCTCTTTCACGTGATTCAGTTTATTTTGAAAAGTCTCAACGGGATCTTGAGCTTTATTGTGAAAGGTTTATGTGGAACATAAACAAGCGGACACGCGATGGTGTTACCGTCGTTGTTGCTAACCACAAAGCATAAAAACAGGCGCTTGTCCGTCTGTAGTGTGGTTATATTAAATATAAAAGAAAGAGAGAACTTTAAGAAATTAATATAGCCACTACAGTGACCATCAAAACGATGACAAAATATTGCCGTAAACAGTTTATTTTGCGACACCACGAAACAAACGATAGCGTAAAATGAAACGATAGACGTTTTTATATCGTTATCCAATATATATCGTTATATCGAACAGCCCTACCATGGTGGTATACACATGCAAAATGTATGCAAATGTATTGTTATATTGTCTTTGATATATCCTGTACTGCTCTAGCCCGTTTCACCAGAGCAACATACTGCAACTGTCACTGTAAAAATTAGCTTATTGGTATGTTTTGTTTTGTTTTTCAGGACAATGTCAGTTATTAATAAGTCTTTTCAGAAAGTAAACATGAATGTATTTGTCCCAATTGAGTATTCAGCTTTATATGAAACTTGCTCTGTTTGACAGACTAGTTTTCAAAGCAGTTAAGCCCTGTGGGGATTAAGGCCACCAGCCAAAAACATGTTCGTCAGATATGAAATTGTTCTGTAGAGTACAAGTGGTGCTGGAGCTCTAACTTCTTCAGATTTTTGTTTTTGTGCATCTTGGAAGTAAGTGAAATTGTTTTGGAAACGTATACTCTGTTTCAGAAGTCTGTTTTTGACAGCAGGCTTGACTGGTTTGAAAGTGCCAGCTAATGTTGGTGCTCTGTTGGACTTGTATGTTGTTGATTATTCAAAAAAAATATCTGAAGGAACAATGGTCTGCTGTAATTCTTTTTCCCATTACCTTGTGAGTGATTTGAGCTGCTGTCAGGTAGGAGTCAACTGGATTTGCTTCACACAGTGAGAAGTCTCACCAAGTGAAAGCTACAGTTCACTTGTGTACTTACAAGAAAAGCTGATGAAGGAAATATTTGTTTTTTATTTTCATTGAAATTTAACAGTGTTACAAACAGTCTTCACCCAACTAACAACTCAACAACCAATCACAGAAAGGCTGGCTAGAGCCTAGCAAAGTTTTATTAATCAGGAGCAATGTGACAACATAATGTGAGCACTAAATGTGAAATTTGAATTTAATGGGCATTCCTGTGTGACCAGAATCGTTAACTCGTTGCTTATGTCCAGTAACACTTCCAGGGAGGGTTTTTTTTGTACTCAGTACTGGCAAGAAAAAAGAAGAAAGGGAAAATTATTATCCTACTGGCTTTAATACTTAATTTAGGTTAAATTCTTCACAAGTTTTGACATGTGTAGTGTAATAGATTATGAGTAAGTTCAGCACTTTGGGAGTAAAGTAATTACAGATGACTACTATTATCAATGTAATGTCACATGCTTTATGTCTTTATGTTATCAGTGCACGTGTGTGCAGGTAATTTGCTGACAACAGAAGTATAAACTTAGTAGATGCAATAGATGCAGCACAAGATCCCGACTATATGTGCCATGTGCTTTCACACCTCCAAAACTTAATATAGTGATTTCAGGTATATTGTATCGGTTTCATGTTATTATAATAAGTGATTATGTTGATTACCATTTGGCAGCGGTTCATAATAAGAGTTATTCTCTTCATTATACAATGTAAGTTTGAAAAAAGGTCCATTCACACATTAAAATTACAAAAAAAAAAAAGCGAAAAAAAGACTTCCCAGGGTAGTGAAAGACAAAGCTAAAACTTTAAGCTTGACCTGCATGAGCTGTCACTCTGATGTTTTAATGGGTGGTAGGTTGGTATTCATCACTGCTAAAAGTCTGCGATTCTTTGTTTCTTTACTTAACCGTTTAAAGGAGTAGGAGAAACAAAAGGCTAAAAAGGCACATGGTTTGGCTTTTCACTGCTATTTTGACTTAAAGCCTTTTCAAACTGGCCCTAAATCCTGCAGTCCCTCTCAATCATAGGGTAAAGTAAGGGCAGCCTTTGAGACTAGGATCCTTGTCCCCGTCCATCTCTTGCTTTCTTCACACACATAAGCACCCTGAAATGTTTGTTTTGCCTTCCCTTTTTTCAGTAAAATAATTTCCTAACAGTGGAAACACGGTCATCAGGTTTTAAAAACAAAAAAAAAACATCAGCCTCAAAAGCTTAAAAGGTCTTCCCTAGCCATGGGACTCTTCAGAAAGAATTAGCATCAGTAATACCTCTGCACTGTATAAAAGGAGAAGTTTCTGACATGGTAATGTTGCAAAGTGTAGCTTACGCTATATTGGAAGACATCAGATGTAAAGCCAATCATAGATAATCCAGTTTGTAATTTTAGAAATTAACAACCTCTTAAACAGCCAAAACTGTTGTATAAATGTTTTCTCTTGAGGCAAAGCTTTAGCTGCTGTGAACATACTGTTTGTTAACTTGGAGATAAAATTCAGCAACTCTGGTTTACTATACTCTCCTCCTAAGCTGCCGCACCTTTCTCGGGTGCATTCATAGCATTTACGGTTGCTGCAGGAGTTTTTTGTTATGCATAACCTTCATGACTATGAAAGGGTGCCTTTCTTTGTTGTAGGACAGATTAATAAAAGGGCAGCGAGGTCCTTGCATGCATTGTCTGACTTGCCAAGTTCTACAGGCCTGAGCTAAGTGGATCAACTCTGATTGTGCAGTCAAGACTTAAGAAAGAACTGCTGCCTTGTATCTCCAGTAACAGTGTCTGATTGTCACCAGCAGATGTTTGAACTGGTCATTTCAGCAAGTTCTCATTAATAAGCTTAATTTATTTTCTGATGCAACAGTAATCTCAGAGACAGTAACCAAATCTGCCTTTAATCTGCAAGTGTGGCATAAGAGAGGTGGATTGTCTCTGTTGATTGCTTGGATTAGAGACAGGGGAATCTCACTAGTCCAGATTCTTTGCTCGCTCACAGTCTCTTAGGGTGACTAAAAAGTAAGAACTGGGAGTGCTCTCAGATGTGTGGTTTTTTTTTTTAGGTCTAGTTAGTGGTAATCACCTGATCTTTTTTCGGCAAAACAGATTAGTTCATGCATGTTCATGTTAAAGACTTAACTATAGTACTTTTTCCTGTTAAACTGTTTTGTAAAATCTTGAAGCCCCCTCCCCATTCATTACCCCATTCTTTGCATGCAGCACTGATGACTGAACACTCAGTGCTGAAGACCCAAACAAACTAGATGGTTATCTCTACTGAATTGCAATAAAAAGCCCAACCCCAAAGGAGCACAGCATATGGTTGAGATTGGCTTGTGAGTCAGTGAAAACAGCTGATGTTATCAAAAAACAAACTTAAGGAGCAGAACATCCAGTAATTATTACAGAGAATTAAAGCTGTGGAACTGAATTTAAAAAAATGTCATGTTGATGAAGCCGAAACGGCTGACAGTCCATCAGATTTGAAATCGGGGCTATAATTTTATGTCAGCAGTTTGTTTTAGGGCTGAACGATTATGGAAAATAATCTAATTGTGATTTTTTGCCCCAATATTGCGATTGCGATGCGATATGCGATTATTTTTTAAGGTCTTTGTCTTCTGTATTATTAAACAAAGACAAGCAATACATCATATAGTATGGCCAATACTATATTACATTAATTTTAAACTGTTCTTTCCTGGAAGACAGACCTCTGTTATGATGACATGAGGTGATGCATGAATTGATGACTGACATTTTTATTTAACTTCTTCAATCACAACAGTATATTTGAACATACACAATAGTTTATTTTTAGCTTACAAACATCTGAGCATAAAGTGCTGACAAGGAACCCTGGTGTAAACATTAAAATGAAAGTCAGTACAATGTGCAGATTGCAGAAATATACATAAAAAAAATCAGTGGCTTTACCACACTCAGTTTTTCGACATCTGTGAACTACTAGACAGTCATTCAATTAAAAAATAATATTAAATAAATAAAACTAATAAATAAAAAATACACACATCTTACTGATCTCTGCAGTCAGTAACATTACACATAAAGTGCAAAGATAATAGCAATTGTATAAACACACACACAAACACGCCTTTAAAATTTAAAGGCGTGAAATTGGACGGTCTAGCCTTCTGATTAGCGTCACCGCTGTCTCGGTGGAGGTTAATAAACTCGGCCGTCTGCTTCTTGCTATCTAAAATATAACCAGACACTGGTGTAAATTCTCGACTGTCTCATACTTCTGTTTAATAAGTTTTCTGTTTGACGTTTAGTCAGCTGTGTGAAAACCAAGGAGGAACCCACCCGGGGGATTAATAGTTTTATTTTATCTAATCTAATAACTTTAATCTCAGCCAAACCGATTTACTCACGAACAAACAAAACACTGAAAAAAGCCCAACAATAACATTTTTAGGTTGTCTAAGTGACTTATATATTACGTTTAACCCGAGCAGCGAAACTCCGCGGTGATCTGAAAATGATGTGCCGGGAGTTGTGCCGTTCTCGGCCGCATCAGTAACCCTCGAGCTCCCGGCTAGCTGTCGAGCTGGTGGGTAGCAGACGCCTCTGAAAACGTCGAAGCACTTTTGCAAATATGGGATATCTTGATAAACCGAGCAGATATTTGATGTTTACACAACTACTTTCTCGCCTGAAAATATGTTAAAAGTTTATTTTGTGACCCAGAAAGATTAGTATGAGTAATTTTAAAACTTAGTAGCGGCCGCCATTGCTGGAAACTGGAGTTTGGCTGGGCCGCGCTATGAATTCTGGGATATGGTAGTAATTTGGACAGCCTTCGGCGCGTCGCTGTGACGTAATCGGTCTACAAATGCGGCCTCAGGAGGATGCAGCCCATGAATTTGGACATGTCCAGAGTATAATCGCAGCCTTTGCGGTTAGAAAATTGCACTTGATCATGTCGCGATATTATCGCAAATGCGATATATCGTTCAGCCCTAGTTTGTTTTGTGCTGATCTGGTGTTTCTTGTGTGACAAATCATTTTTGTGTGTCTGGAGTTTCTTTGATTTTCTTTCGTTCTCTCCCTCCCTCATACTTAACACACTTCTCACCACTCTGCACAACTTATTTTCATGCAGTGTCTCAGCTAGCAGCTCGCTCTCCACTGCTGCTTGGAAATTTCCGTAAAGCAATCCTTGTCCACTGTTTGGGCCTGGATTGGAGTGGGCCGAGGGAGTGTGGGAGGGGTGTGTGTGTATGGTCTACAAAGACGGAGAGGAAGGCTGTGTGAGAGGGTGAGAGTATGCTTGAGAGCTGTTTGACTTTAATGACCCATGTGGTAGAGGAAACCTGTCTAGGATTTGTGGACCCATGATCATCATGCCTCTCAGTCGGGGACCTGCACTGGTAATCTACAGAGAGATAGAAAATCCAGTTATAGAACTTTGGTTAGCTAATCATTAAGCTAATCTAGAATAACTGATCTACTTGGAAAAGTTTGTAAAGCTGTCTCAAGGTTTTTGATTACAATGCTCTCTCCTTTTTTTTTTTTCTATAGCGACCTGTCTTCTCTGTTTATTTCACAATGGAAGTTTTTACAGGTTTGGTAGCAGTCAGCTCACTAACATGTTTTGTAAAGTTAACTGTTGACCACGCTGCTAGTTTGCTATATTGACTGTTAAAACAAGCAACCACGTGCTTGAAGTGGAGACAAGTGCCCTATTTATTTTTGACATTTTCCTCATTCTCATTTGGCCTTAGCTGAAGTTTGAATTTAAATTTCTTTTCTTTTTCACTGTTCTGGGAAGCATACTGGGTGGTTTTTGTGCTGGCTGTGATTCATACATTTACACTTGATATGTGTCTTAAACATTAGTGAAATTCTAGTAGTTTCCAAGCATAAGTGATTACGACATGTTCAGTTCAGAACAAGTATAAATGTATGGCTTCGACATTATCTGCAGTGTTATTATTAATATTCACAATGACAAATCAAGGTTAGGGGTGGGTGTGTGTGTGTGTGTGTGTGTGTGTGTGTTTTGATTTGTTTGTTGTTTGTATTTTGTTTGTTTGTTTGTTTTAAATCTTCTGAATTCTTTCTCATATTAAAGTATCAGGATTCTGTATCACCACTTTACTCTAAGAAGATAATATTGGCTGATATCAGATTTAAAGTAGATGTACATGTCATTGTTCTGTTGGCAAGTGAAAATAAGTAATTGATTTTGATATTTCTTTTTTCTTTGTGTCACAAATATGGGGATAATTAACCTATGTCAACCAAATGTTCAGAAAGATTAACAAAACCCCAGATAAGGTGTATGCTTTAGTAAGCTGACTAAAATTGTATTTATATCCATAAGTATGGAGAACTTAAAGAACATAATACTCCTGTCGGTGGCAGTGACGACCATGTTGTTCAAACCAGTTTCATTTTGTAGACTTTTTTGTCGTGTTATAGGCTCAGATAATTTTTATTTTGTCTTTGTTATTGGACGTAGCTACTAACAAGTGACTGCATTTCTTTACTTGTTTTGTAGAGCCTGCTGCACTGTGAAGGTGTTAACAACCAGAGCTACATCTGTGAGTCTGGACATTGCTGTGGGGAATCTCAGTGCTGCAGTTACTACTATGAGCTTTGGTGTAAGTCTAATTTTCTTCTTGTGTGTTTGATCCTAATTCTTAAACCTTTCACTCTGTGACAGGCACTAAAAGATAAGGTATGACAAAATCAATCATTGTAATATTAAGCTGATGCATTGTAATAAGGACTGAAAGAGTAATGGGATAAATACACTTAGTACCGAAACAAGACTGGGACACATAAATTGTGATGCTTTTTTGTAAAACAAAAAAAATTGTAGTTTAAGCAACCTTACAAAACAAGATTAGATGTCTCGAAGTGGAGTGTCATCCTCAGAATTAAATTTACATTTTGTTCTTAAACTAAGACTGCCAGCAACAGTGAGCAAACGCTCATGGTCAGATGGAGCAGATCATGTTCACCAGGTTAAAGTATTTATAAGGGGAAAATTTGGGATGCTGGAAAAAGTGCTTAATAGAAATAAAGGGCAAGAGGACAGACAAGGATGAAAGGGTGCAACGCTGGCATAATGAGTGAGTCCAGTTATAAAATCTATAGGGGCTGCCTTGTTTCATTAGCAGTTTAACTTGTTTATTATTACTATGTCTAAATGCATATTCAGCATTCATCATCTCAATTCTATTATATTTTAGGCGCACCTGTGTAGTTTTAGTCTTAGCTCTCTGTAGTCAGAGGTCACAGATTTGCAGGAACTCTCTGAGTGCAATGTAATCAACATTGTGATATCATGGCAGGGACTGCTGTTAAGATAAGTAGCAGATACAAGAATATCACCATTAAAAACATAGTGAAGCTTGTGCTTTATTGAGAATTTCCTGTACAGTGTTACACTGGGGAATACTAATGTTTAAATTAAATTGTTGTTGTTTTCTTCACATAAAGATTCTTAATAGGTACTCAAACCTTTTTTTAACCATGGCATGCACTCAGCTGGGTAATAAAAATGGCTTATCAGCTCTCATAAATCTACAAATTATGTAATGGTGAAACTGTTCTTGTTGCTTATCAGCTGGCACTGTTGAAATAACCTAATACTCTAGTGTTTTAGTCAGGTACTTTACCATTGATTCTGCATATCTGTTGAATGTATTGGGTGTTTTAAAGAAGTTGGAGGAACAGCTCAAAGGACAACATTTTTCCATAGGTGTTCATCTGGGTCCCAAACCATATAAGCAAAATCATCTTCTAAACCATTGCAGAGCTACTGCATCAATGTTTTTTCCCTTAATTTGTCACTTGTCTGTATATGCCCTGCTGGAAATGGTGACTACTAATGCAGAGTTGCATTATCTGCCTTAGTGCATTTATGTTTGGTAAATTTGAAGTCTTGCCTAGCCGCAGTTACAAAAAGGTTGCCTCAAGGGCAAAAGTGAGGTATAGCAATTGGTGTGGGCTCCCTGTAAAAATAGAGGGAATTATATTACAGCATTAATTATTCACTGAGGACATGATGGGGAGTAAAATGCAGCTTGCCAAAAAATATTGATGTAATGAACTAAGATTCTTCAGTGCCCTGAATAAAAGAAAATGTCTCACGTTGCATTCAAGACTGTATTAGCAGGGCTGGGTGATATGAGGAAAATCTAATATCACAATATTTTTTTGGCTATATCACGATATGTTTAAGTAACCTCCAAAAACAAATGTTATTTTCAACTATATAGTGCTTAAAATTGTACCGGTATACTAATTGAAATCTTTTTTTGAAGCCACAAGTTTGCCTGTCTTTCGTTCACTTTTGTCTTTACGCAACGTTACTCGACCTCGCCTCTCCTTCACTGAACACAACTCCCCCTCCTCCCCCATCACTTCACCTGCAGGCAGCGACAAGATGGACACGGCAAATCTCCGTTAACGAGTTACTGCACATCGCCCCGTGCGTGGAGCTGGACGGCGTCAACGTGTTAACGAGCTAACCACGCCAACGCCATGCAGCCCAGAGGGGCTGCACAGCCTAAAATCCTTTCATTCTCTCAAAAGTTGACAGCGCGCCTTATGTATGAATTCTGGTTGTGCTTGATGACCGCGAACCGATTTTATGTGGTACACGGCGCTCAGCAATCTGTCAAAAATGTTTGAGTATGACTTTGGTAAGCTACGGAGCTGCACCGCTTGATGGATTGTCGGAGCATTACAGCTACCGAGGAGCCTCGCGGAGTGATACGTACTGTGCTTCAACATAATATTACCGTATTGTGTGTGTATAAGGACCATAAATGGCACCTGTTAAGAGACACGGTTACGAAGCGGATTTCAAACTCCAGGCTGTCAGTCACGCAGTAGAAGTTGGGAACAGAGCAGCTGTGAAATCTGTCTGTTATTATGCTCGGCGTCTTTTAGTTTACATTTTGACTGCACAATTGTGAGCTCTTTGTTATGCACAAAAACAACACAGTTTTCTTTTATTTATGGAGCATTATTATTTAATAAATGCTCATAATTTATTTTTGAGTAGTTTCTATCATGTACATCTATGCTGTAATGAATAGGCTTAATAAAAGTGCCTGTGTGACATCTGGGACACAGCTTTGACTAATAGAGGTGGGAATCACCATACATCCCACGATACAATATTATCACAATACTTAACGCACGATACGATATTATTGCGATTTAAAAAAAAAAAAAAATATATATATATATATATATATATATATATATATATATATATATATATATATATATATTGCAATATTCAGATTCTGTACATGAAGGTAAACTTTATCAATATTCATTTTATCTAATATCAAAGTCTCGCACTCAGTCTTTCTCTCATTTCAGTCAGTTTTATTGTTGACAAACTAAACGGTTTGTATTACAGTCTAGTCCAACTTAACTGAATGCAACCATCTGGTACAATTATAGCTATTCTGAACTAAGCAATTTATGAAAACTATGCAGCCCACTCAGCAACTGAAGAATTTGAAAGTAAATTAAAACAAAATATAAATTTACATTAAATAAAAAAGTTTTAAACTTAATTAAAATAAAACATGTCTTAAATTAAAATAAGTAAACTGTCATGTTTATTGCTGCCAAAAAAAAAGTTAAACACATTTGGACAGTGAAGGAATGTCAGGATTCTTGCTCAGAAAAAGGATCAACATGCTCTGAGCACAAAAACCTTTTTAGTAACAAAATATCGATTTCTGCTGTCCCTGTATCGATACATTATTAGCAAACAAAATATCACGATACTACACAGTATCGATTTTTTTCCCCCACCCCTATTGACTAAGAACTCTCTTTTTGTTCTTACTTTATGGCTTTAAAAAAAATATCGAGATATATATCTTATATCGCCATCCAGCTAAAAAATATCGAGATGAATTTTGGGTCATATCGCCCAGCCCTAGCACTACACCCTTTTGTGGCAATGGATTTTATGGCATGTTTTGCAATTACTGCCTTTTTTCGACGTCCTCTTTGTGAAGTCCAAACCACTGCCAGATTATTGATCCAGTGCTGTTTCTCTTTGGAACTAGTTAATCTGACTCCTCTGCAGTTACAGTCTTGGGCTACGTTCACACTGCAGGTCTTAATGCTCAATTCCGATTTTTTGATCAAATCCGATTTTTTTTTGTCTGCTCGTTCACACTACAAATAAAATGCGACAGCAAACGCTCTCTAGTGTGAACGCTCAAAGCGGCCCGCATGCGCAAAAGAAGACGTCACACACAACGCGCTCTGTTTAGACCCAGAGCAACAGTATTGTTTGACTGATGGCCCTTAATATAAAGACTTCGGTCTTCACGTTTCCCAATTTTTGCTTTAAGTTATTTTGTTATTTACATAATAATGTAAATAACCTAATAATTATCCTTATTGCCGTTTAAGAGAGGAGCGGTGCTTCAAAGGATAGCTGTAGATTTCTGTCAGAATCTGCAGATTATACAGTACAAATAAAATGTTTACGTTGTCTTCCCAACAGTTTCACTGACATCCACACTGGATGGCCAGGAAGCGTTCGCGATGTCTTCTCGGGCGCTTCTCTGGCGCTGATAATTGGCTTCAGTCTTGTGTCGGTGACGTAAAAGGCGGATTTAATGCGACTTGACCGTTCAAACAGCAGTCGCTTTCTAAAACATCGGATATGTATCGGATTCAGTACCACATACGAAAGTGACCCAGATCGGATTTGAAAATATCGGATTTGCGCCGTTCACACTGTCATAGCATGATCGGATATGGGTCGCATAGGGTCAAAAAATCGGATTTGATGCGCTTTCGCCTGCAGTGTGAACGTAGCCTAATTCCTTCACTTGTCTGAAACGCCTGCTGTCGCCATATTTGTTTTTTTTTGTCTTTGTTTTTTTCCCCCCATCTGGTAGAATCTAAACACGCATGCTCAGCACAGGGTGCCAGGTAAAAAATTTCCAGTTGGAATTGGATTAGTGATCCATTTGCAGCATTGGGTAGGGGGTGTGTGTTCACAGTGAGTTACATGCAGACAGCTTAATATTGCCATGGCAATTTATACTCAGTGGCTATGATAGAGCCATTTTAACCATCGTACATGTAAAAACTTTTCATACGTGAAGTATATGTGATATATCACCCACACCTAATCCAAGTCAGCTTTCTTTTATAATTTTTTATGTTGATGTCCTGCAAACCTCCACATTTTGAAATGGATCCAGTTATTAGCACTCATTATACTATGAGGTCAAAACAGAATATTTCAGGCTAAGTAGCCTGAAAGACGTCTATATGGTATGCCTTCAAAACTATGTAGAAATTGGGGTGCTGACGTCATACAGCTCTGGTGCCAAAGTGAAAAAGAATGAAAATCTGTCAGTACTCTGTTGTACTGATAAGAAGGAACTCTGATGTTTAAATGGATTTTCATGGTGTAAAGCTTATAATGCAATGCATACATAGTTGTTTATAGCATAGTATAAGCGTGTAGATGTTTCACTGTGTTGAACTGTTTGATCTGCAATGTTATGTTTGTGTTAGCAGCAGGCACTTGTTACATCACCACATGGATAATGGAGAGCACATTTTTGCCCACTTTGAACTATGTTGTTTTGCTTAATATTAAAAAAGTCACATTGTTTTCACATGTATTAACTAAACTAAATTGCTCTTCCTCTGATTTTAGGGTTTTGGTTGGTGTGGGCAATCATCTTCATTTTAAGCTGCTGCTGTGTATGTCATCATCGCCGCACCAAACACAGACTACAGCAGCAACAACGGCAGCACGAGATCAACCTCATTGCTTACCGTGAAGCACACAACTACCCCTCTGTGCCCTTTTACTTCAGTAAGCTCTGCCACCACATACACCCACATTATATAAATCTTAAAAAAAAAAACAACAACAACAACAGCAAGAGAAACAAAACAACAAAATCTGATGTTGATATTTTTACTATTTATTAAGCTTTTTTTTTTTTTAATCGTAACTGAGCAATTATGTATTTAAGGTTTCATCATTTCATTGGTTTGCATGAACAGTTTCAAGTGAACTAGAGTTGGTTATAGTGGTGAACATAACAAATGAACTCTGCAGTGTTTTTGAGCTCTCTTTAAGGAGATGATAATGTGTCTTTGTTGTATTTAAAGCAAAAAGCCTAAAATACAGTGGGGCAAAAAAGTATTTAGTCAGCCACCGATTGTGCAAGTTCCCCCACTTAAAATGATGACAGAGGTCAGTAATTTGCACCAGAGGTACACTTCAACTGTGAGAGACAGAATGTGGAAAAAAAAAATCCATGAATTTACATGGTAGGATTTGTAAAGAATTTATTCGTAAATTAGGGTGGAAAATAAGTATTTGGTCACCTCAAACAAGGAAAATCTCTGGCTCTCACAGACCTGTAACGTCTTCTGTAAGAAGCTTTTCTGTCCCCCACTCGTTACCTGTATGAATGGCACCTGTTTGAACTCATCATCTGTATAAAAGACACCTGTCCACAGCCTCAAACAGTCAGACTCCAAACTCCGCCATGGCCAAGACCAAAGAGCTTTCGAAGGACACCAGGAAAAGTATTGTAGACCTGCACCAGACTGGGAAGAGTGAATCTACAATAGGCAAGCAGCTTGGTGTGAAAAAATCAACTGTGGGAGCAATCATCAGAAAATGGAAGACATACAAGACCACTGATAATCTCCCTCGATCTGGGGCTCCACGCAAGATCTCATCCCGTGGGGTCAAAATGATCATGAGAACGGTGAGCAAAGATCCCAGAACCACACGGGGGGACCTGGTGAATGACCTGCAGAGAGCTGGGACCAAAGTAACAAAGGTCACCATCAGTAACACACTACAACGGCAGGGAATCAAATCCCGCAGTGCCAGACGTGTTCCGCTGCTGAAGCCAGTGCATGTCCAGGCCCGTCTGAAGTTTGCCAGAGAGCACATGGATGATACAGCAGAGGATTGGGAGAATGTCATGTGGTCAGATGAAACCAAAGTAGAACTTTTTGGTATAAACTCAACTCGTCGTGTTTGGAGGAAGAAGAATACTGAGTTGCATCCCAAGAACACCATACCTACTGTGAAGCATGGGGGTGGAAACATCATGCTATGGGGCTGTTTTTCTGCCAAGGGGACAGGACGACTGATCCGTGTTAAGGACAGAATGAATGGGGCCATGTATCGTGAGATTTTGAGCCAAAACCTCCTTCCATCATTGAGAACTTTGAAGATGAAACGAGGCTGGGTCTTCCAACATGACAATGATCCAAAACACACCGCCTGGGCAACAAAGGAGTGGCTCCGTAAGAAGCATTTGAAAGTCCTGGAGTGGCCTAGCCAGTCTCCAGACCTCAACCCCATAGAAAATCTGAGGCGGGAGTTGAAAGTCCGTGTCGCTCGGCGACAGCCCCAAAACATCACTGCTCTCGAGAAGATCTGCATGGAGGAATGGGCCAAAATACCAGCTACTGTGTGTGCAAACCTGGTAAAGACCTATAGTAAACGTTTGACCTCTGTTATTGCCAACAAAGGTTATGTTACAAAGTATTGAGTTGTATTTTTGTTATTGACCAAATACTTATTTTCCACCCTAATTTACGAATAAATTCTTTACAAATCCTACCATGTGGATTCATGGATTTTTTTTTTTTTCACATTCTGTCTCTCACAGTTGAAGTGTACCTCTGGTGCAAATTACTGACCTCTGTCATCATTTTAAGTGGGGGAACTTGCACAATCGGTGGCTGACTAAATACTTTTTTGCCCCACTGTAAAGTAATTACTGTTACTTTATTAATCCTTTAGGATCAATCCAAAAATTGTGAACTGGTTTAAGACTGCTCACAAGAGTTTAAAACAGGCTCAGTTTCCTATTATTTGGTCAACAATCCAAAGTTTTGAGAAATCGGTGAACATGGAATTAAGTCAACTGGTATCAGCTCTAGAATTACAGTAAGAAATGCATTTGAGATTTTTATTCTTAATAGTGATGGTTATTAAATGGAACATGAGTACACATCAATACAGTACAGTTAGTACAGTATTTATCATTTGTTCCAAAACTAGAGCTGCAACAATTAACCGAGTGATTCGATAAATATTTCTCGACACAAATTCTTTGCTTAAGTGTTTCGTTTAACACACAGATCTGTAGCATGCCACTGTCGCAATGGAAACGCGAGTCACATTTGCGACTAAAACAGACCAGCAATACAAACATATTTGGGAGCAATGAAAAGTTTGACAACATTAAGCCCACACACAATGATAACACAACGGCAGCAGAGATGATGACACTGGCACAGTTTAACGTGGAGTTGATACAAAGCAAACAGGTGGAGCCGCTATTAAGACGGTGAGCTCAGGTTGAGTGAAAGAAAATGTGTTTCTAATATCCATAACAGCAGCGCTGTTTACTGGGTAAAAATCTCGGGTTCTTCATCAAAGCACCTGATCAACAAACTCCCAAGGTGATAAGAAGCAAACTTTGTAACTCCCTCCACCGAAGTTTGTTTTATACATAGAAAAATCAGCTGTAACTCAACAGAAGTTTATTGGAAATATGCAGATCAACTGCAACTTTTGAGTATTTATTATTGCTCATTAATAAGAAAAACAAATTTCTTATCTGATTACATGATTAATGAATGAATAGGTTACTCGATTAATAAAATAACTGATAGCTGCAGCTGCTTTTACTGAAAAAAATTGCACATACTATTCTTAAACTTGTTTAAAAAAATGGCTTTGCACCTACTACACAGTGGAACCTGTCACAGATGCAGTTTACAGGGAACTCTTTCTATGGTTCCACATGTTGTGGTGTTGCCAGAACCTTCCCTGTTTACAGGAAATGACCAACATTGTTGTCTTGGTACCTTGCCACTGTTGTAACGTGAGATTACAATGGCCCTCAGCACACACTTGACCCACAAATAAGCTTTTGTTGTCACATTTTTACCCTATTGCTTTGTTTTGGAACTGTCTGAATTCTGGTCTGGGGAGTTCAGTGAGGTCAAAGTGTCTTTTTTTTTTTCTTTTGGCAGGTCAGAAACCTGTGTGTATAATCAGTGGTGTGCATGGCATGTATTTATTCATGTGCTTTTATAGCCTTTTTAAAGCATTTTTTTTTTCTTTTCCTATAGGGTTTCTGCCAAACTACCTCCTACCTGAATATGAAGAGGTGGTCAACCGGCCGCCAACTCCTCCCCCTCCCTACAGTGCCTTACAGACTGGCCCATCCTCAGTGGCTTCTAGTCCACTGGCTCCTGAGCAGCAGCAAGGACACTGTACAGCCATTCAGCCTTCCCCAGTTCCCCCAGTCTCTGATAGCCTGTGTTGTAGGCCCACCATAGAGGAACCACAACCTCCCACCTTAGACTTGAGGCCAAAGCCTGACACCAAGTCCGTGCAAACGGCACAAAATTCAGGCGTGATACTGCTCTCAGAAGGGCTTAGCAGAGAGGGACTCGCCAACCAGGAAAAACTAAGCGAAAGTGGGGATGACTCCTGCAAGAACCCCCTGCTGAAGGATCTCAGCCTGTCAGATGGTAGTGTTGAGGACAAAGAGCGACTCCCCAGTGGAAGGAGGCGGCGAATTACAGGTGATTCTGGGATTGAGGTGTGTGTGTGTGGCACACGTGGGAGCAGTGGTTGTAGTGGAGCTGGAAGTACAGGCCAGGAAAGCAAGGAGTTAAGGGAGCTAGAGAGCCTTCTGGGGCATGAGAAAGCTGACGAGGAAGAGGAGGAAGCAGGCGAATTCTGTGACAGCTGCAGCCATCAGGCCTCCTTCTGTGTGGAGGAGGAGCAGGCTCTTGGGGAAGTTGATAGGCGGCCTGGATGTGGGCCAACAGGAAGTCCCCAGCCTGCTCACCAGATAAGTAGTGGCTCCCTAAACCCTCCTTTGTGCCTCCTCCTCCACACCATCAATGAGCAGGAAGGACCAGCACACAGCACCAGCACTGAGCCACAGGGCTGAAGCAAAGTTAACACACCTTTGTCATGAGGGAAGGAGAGCACTACACTGTTTTTGTACTTCAGGAAGTGTTTGCTTTCTAAGTCTTTTTTATGAATGTGTGCATCTTAGATAAAACAAGTGAGAAGTGAGGGAGCAGCAAGTAGGATCTCTGCTAAAAATTGTCTGAGATCCAGAGGTTGAAAAAGCACGCTCCTGTGTGGAACAGTGGCCTTAACCTGTGTATTTTGGGTTATATTTGGTCTGTAAGGCCCTTTAATATCCTGTGGCAATTGGGACTTCAGACTACGCACACAGAGTCCTTCATTTGCCCTTCTCGTACAACAAAAGCTACTGATACATATGATGGCTGAAGTTGTGCTGTCAGAACAGGACGTTCACTGCCTAGGATGAATGTAGCTCTCTTTGCCAGGTGCTTGCAACAATTCTGCAAAGCTATTTGTTCTCTGCAGGTAGTGAACTATGTAATAAAACAACACACAGCAGAAACATTTTTGGACAAGTATGATGTGGATTTACCCAAAGTATGTGTTTATGTAAGCTGATATTGTACAGGGATGTCAGAACAAGACTTTGGGGGATGTCCTGGTCCTGTTAGACTCATGTTTCTAAAGTGCTTTTTCAGCAGTTCAAAACCATGCTGCCTTTTGTCTGTTTTTGTTGCTATGTAAGTCTCACTAGTGATAGGGAAGTGTTAGTGCATTAACAAATCTTCATGAGAACAGTTCCTCTTTTGCACAAATGGTATTTATCTTGCAGATGCTACGGTTGTTTAAATCTAGTCTTAAATTAGCAGTAGATAATTACCTTCTTACCATTTTGTTGTAATGTGTGAGAAATGGACCTCTGAAATGTTAGTAGGGAATGCAGCAGATTTGTTTTGTATACAATCATTTTTAAAATTGATTTGTTGAATGTTTGTAGTATGTGCCTACCCCCTTAAAAATGCAGAAATTTGATGGACAATGCTAGGCTTCCATTATGTTGAGAGACCCAGAGAAAGCAGGTACCAAAAACATGAACTGAATGTTAAGCTTCATAGAGATTACACGTGAGACGGGCAACATCACACCTCACATTTTAAAGTCACTTTAATGAATTATCACCTTCACCAGCTTTACAGTGAAAAAACATCATAACTTTTAACACTATTTGTATAGAATTTTCATATCACCGCAGTTTTGACATTATTCAGCTTTGCTATTCATACATGAAACATTTAACGTCTCATTGAAGGCACATTAAGGCTAATTTTAGTCAACTGGAAAAGTGACTTCTTTTTTTTTTCTTTTCTTTTTTTTTTTAAAACCAGGGTTTATATTTCCAGTCATCTGCATTTGTACTGTTCAATCAAGAAAGGAAATGTTACTTTTAATGTATATATATATATATATATATATATATATATATATATATATATATATATATATATATATATATATATATATATATATATATATATGTATGTGTTTTCTTCATTTAGACATTCATCCCGTATAAGTTTGTATTAAAATGAGGATTTAATAAAGGCTATGGTTATGAAGCAAGGAGTTTGCACACAAATTACTTTTAACATAAGTATTTAACCCAACAGAGCAGTTTGAACCTGCCTTTCTCTGTTTGCATGTTCTTTCTGAGCTTGTGTGGTTTTCGTCATGGTGCTTCAATTTCCATCTTTGGTAAATTTACATTTCTATCCCTAAGTTTGAGTTTGAATGGAGACGTGTCCAGGATGTACATAATGTCTGATATGGCAGGCTCCAGTAACCTTGTAACTGTAGTTGGATAAGCAGTCAAAAAAATATATACATGTACATATTAGTGGGAAGATTAGAGATTAGTTTCTTATTAGACATGAGCATAAGGTAATGAAATAAGTCATTGGCTGTTATGGATACCAGAGTATCTTAAAAATAAGCTGTTGCACAACAGGACCTTTATGAGACTATTATGGTACAGCATGGTACAATATGTATAATGCTGCACTGCTGTTACAAAACAAAGACAATGTGGTAGAGGAAAAGAATATAGTTGTCAGTTCCCGTTATTTTAGGAGTTTGAATGCTGACAATCTAGCCTCCTGAGCTTCTAGTGGTATGCCATAGATGATAAACACAAATAAAAGATGCCTTGTGAAACCTCCACAAAGAAATCTATGTCTAATCTCTTTAAGTAGCCACAACTGATGAGACTACACCATTATGCCATGCAATTAATCTACTTGGAGTACCTGAAAAGATGCACAAATTGCAATTCTGCAAAGCACAAATGTTTCAGCCGTTAGTTTTACGGCTCGAGGAGAAAATGGTTTCCCAGAATTTCCAGCACAAATGGAAAGTAACTTTCTGCATAAACAGTTAAGCTGATTGACTTTTGCCCATCAAAGCCTACACAAACTCGAAAGTGCTTTATCCGTTAATGCTTTCCGCAAGCTAGAAGATGTCATTGTGTAATTGTGGTACATGTCGTCGAAAGATGAGCTATTTTTCATATTGTCTGATTCTTTGAAAAAATAACGGAACTGTATAAAATCTCAAAACCACTTTATATTACAAATCATGTACAACATTCTGTAACATGTTCATGAACCAAATAGTTGCTTTAATCATTTTTATGAAATCATTAGCTTTATCATTATGGACAGATTCTTTTTTTTTTTCTTCTTCTTCTTCTTGTGGGTATTATTGTTTTTTTGTTGAGAAAGACTTAAGTTCTTCTGAGACTTAAACTGAAGTTGTGTGAAGGGTACGTTTAACTAACAGTACAGTAGGTAATTTGTTAACAAGATCAGGGGCATCTCGCCAAAGACATTTTTCTTTCTTCATAAGTGTGTGTGGTTTTGCACTTCTTGACATAAGCCATTTATTATGACAACTAAGATGGATGTATGTTCAATAAAAATGCTTAATTGTAGTCAATCACTGTGTCCGTGACTTAATTTCAGAGTGGTTCTACTGAGTGATGTTATTGTAGAGGTCAAGGTTCCTAACAAATGGCGCTAA
The DNA here is from genome assembly GCF_057381915.1 of Diplotaxodon limnothrissa. Taxonomy (NCBI): domain Eukaryota; kingdom Metazoa; phylum Chordata; class Actinopteri; order Cichliformes; family Cichlidae; genus Diplotaxodon; species Diplotaxodon limnothrissa. The sequence continues at coordinate 35,107,279 of NC_140601.1, forward strand.
TCAGCCACTGACAAGCTGATTGGAGCTTATCCCAGCTGTCATTGGGTGAAAGGCAGGGTCCATCCTGGGGGTGCCTGATGGCATCTCCATCCATCAGGCATATGTGTAAAGTCCCATACACATGTAATTAGGATTTTGTACAATATCACAAGCACTCCTTAGTACTTTCCCAGAAGGTTGTCTAACTTTGTCAAAATTTGAATTTTGACTTTTAGTAGCCTCCCATATGCTGCTATGCACCTATAATGCTGTGTATGTTCCAGTTTGAAACTGTGGCACTTTTGCCACATATAATAAAAACGGTTTACTTGCAGGTGGACAGCTGTTTTTATTGTAAACTGATAAACCGTCACTGACCACATATGGAAGGCACCTTACCATTTAACAAGAAGGCAACATTATAATATAGTATAATATTATTATATTCTGTAACTCCTAGTTTTAATTATTTATCTATTATTATTGAGCTGAATGATTGGTGGGAGTGTCCCATGCTTCCTCTTGGAAATCCCCATGAAATCGATAGCCTTGTTTCTATTAAATCAAATCAAATGCATTGAATTAATACAGCAACAATGTGAAATGCTGTCACATCGTTGCTGTTATGTTAGGCAGTGAGGCAAGTAGAGGGCGCGCTGGTAAAACAGGAAGTGAAACGCACAATGTTCGTTCAAAGTAAGGAAACTTGACAGCACACTGAGATTTTCCTTTACTTGGGAAGCGAACGTAATGTAACCATGGACCATGGAAAGAGGTAAAAACAGCCTAATCCTTGTGCATTGTCCAATTTCAAGCTGCAGCTGTTCTAAATTCAGCGAGTGACGTGTGTCAGGTTGAACCTTCACCTTTAATGTTGTTATGATACGTACACGGTTATTTTAAAGAAACAATAGTCATAAAGTGTCAAGTTAAAGACTAAAATAACTTGTGATCTTGTAATGTGACCTTACTTGTAACTAAAGCTACATCAGTTTAAGTCAGCAGAGAACTAGCAGTGACTTGGCGTAGGCTAACTTACTGACGTGTATTTGGAGGGCTAATCTGTAACTCATGTTTTCTTTTTTCTTTTCTTTTTTTAAAGTACGTGTCCAAAGGGATTCTCTGATAGCACGATTCACGTGGATGTGAAGGTAAAATAACACCAGTCGGTAGTGGGACTGCTCATGACAGAGTGTTGTTAGCCTATTTTCAGTATTTATGTAACTGTTAAAACAGATCTGGCCCCTGATGAGTAAATGATCTGTTTGTACAGATCATCTGTCATTTAAAAATAAACACATGTTAGCCGTAGTTGTGCTCATTAAGGTGTCTGTCCAGCAGTTTTGTTCCATTGCTTGTATGGTCAGTTTCCAATGCAGCCTCAGAGTCAGACAGTATCAGAATCACAATTTGTATTGACATTATAGCAATGAAACATTAAACAGGGAAATTGAGGTGCAATTACCTCAGTGCAAAAGAAGAATAGAAATTAGTGTATATATACCTATCTATATATCTGTGCGTGTGTGTGTGTGTGTGTGTATATATATATATATATATATATATATATATATACACACACACACACACACACACACACAATCGTTTCCATATTGTGCTTCTTCCCGTTTGCTGGTGTTAGCTTAAATACCAAGGGTAACTACAATTGTAAACATGTAAACATGAGATCATGCTGTAACAATGTAAACATTGTATATGTAAGTTGTATTGAATCTGGTTGTCCGTAATTTAGCAGTCTTCAGCATGTTGATGGCTGAGGGATAAAAGCTTAACAGACTAAGCTCCTTAGTCTATTATGTCTTTATGGCTCTGAAACGTCTGCCTGAAGGTAGATGTTCAAACAGTGCATCATCATGGTGAGATGGGTCCCAAAGGATTTTATTTATGTTGCTGAGACAACGGGCGCAAACAAACTGTTTATTTATAAATAAATAGTCTGCTTCATAATGAGGAGCTACTGTTACCAAGATTTCTTTTGTCAAAAAAGGATTATTATGGCAAGAGGCTGAAGAAAACCTCAGACCTAAAGACCAATGCCTGTGTGGCTCCAGTCCAGCCCACCCCTGACTTCATTCGCCAGGCACTGAAGAAAGTACACCCTGAAATCACTGCTAGGTTAGTGGGTTGCTGACCTCTCTGTTCTTCTAGTCACACTTCAAAATCAGTGAACCTGATATGTTTTTGTCTCCCACAGGTACTATGGCTGTGGTTTGGTTGTGCCAGAATGCTTAGAGGGCTGCAGGATACTAGATTTGGGCAGTGGAAGTGGGAGGGACTGCTATATGTTGAGTCAGCTTGTGGGTGAGAAGGGACATGTCACTGGTATTGACATGACTGATGGCCAGGTATTGAACATCCGTATCGCTGTATTGGCCTTATGATTAATCGGTGCATCCTAGCTGATGGTTAAATGATACTGAATTGAACTCAGAATATCTCCAAAACTCTATTTAAGGCTGTTAAAATCTTCTAAGTAAAGATTTTTCAACTTCTTAATTTGTAAAGACAAAACTCTGTTCTGTATGCATGCATGCCTTTAAATACAACCAAAAAGTTTTGGACTTATTGAGTGATACTGATAAATTCTGATAAATACCTTTTTATTTTTTTTATTTTTTTAAATTCCAGCTGGAGTTGGCCAGGACCTATGTGGACCATCATATGAAAGAGTTTGGCTACAAGAAGCCAAATATAAATTTTGTCCAAGGCTACATCGAAGCCTTGACCGAGGCAGGTCTGGAAAATGACTCGTTTGATGTAATTATGTAAGGTGTCTTACTAATCCTTTTTTGTGTGCAGTTTAACAATATATAATCATAGAATAACAGTTTTGAACATCTTCTGCTTTTGCTTAGCTCCAACTGTGTGGTGAATCTTTCTCCAGACAAGAGGCTGGTACTGACTGAAGCTTACAAAGTACTTAAGGTACGCTGCTTCTCATTTTTTAAATATTGTTATTAAATCTTCAATCATAAAACTATGAGAGCAAAGCTAAGCAAATATTTACACATTTACATACACTTTCTCATTTTTCCTCATTAGGATGGTGGTGAGCTGTACTTCAGTGACATTTACAGCAATGGAAGACTAACAGAGGAAATTAAAAATCACAAAGTGTTATGGGGTGCGTCTAATTAATATTCTACTGCCATAAATTGACAAGCACCCACCAGAATATCATAGTCTGTTTTATCTTTGCAGGTGAGTGCCTTGCTGGAGCACTCTGCTGGAAGGATCTCCTACAATTGGCTGAAAAAGTGGGCTTCAGCCCCCCACGGCTGGTTACGGCCAGTGTCATCACTGTTGACAACAAGGAACTGCAGGACATTCTTGGTTTGACAGCTTTTTTACTTGCTTGACTTTTGCATTATTTGCTTGATACAGAATTACACTCAACAGCCACTTTGTTAGGTACATCTGTTCAGCTGCTTTTTAATGCAAATATCTAGTCAGTAAATCACATGACTGCAGCTCGGTGCGCATAGGCATGTCGACATGGTCATGATGACCTGCTGAAGTTCAGACCGAGCATCAGAAGGGGGGGGGGGGGGGGGGAGGTGATTTAGGTAACTTTGAATGTGGCGTGGTTGTTAGTGCCAGATAAGCTGGTATGATTATTTCAGAAATTGATGATCTACTGGGATTTTCCCACACAGCCATCTTTGGAGTTTACAGAGCTCTGGAAAAGAGTAAATATCCAGTGACATTCATGTCAGTTGTACATACAGGCACAATCGACATGAATGATGCTATCAGAGAATCCTTTTGCACAAGTTCTTAAAGAAGAACATTTTATAGATTAACCCTACAAATAAACATTACTAAGTTAGCTTGCACTATTATGTCACTGCTGGTTTTCTCCTAACCTATATTTATGTAGCTACAGTTACAACTAATGTAACATTACAAGATTCCAAGTTATTTTACATTTTGAGAGCTGCTAACCTTCTTGCATGACCTGAAATTTATTTATTTTTTTAATTTCAATCTTGTGTGTTTAATACAGGTGACTTCAAGTTTGTTTCTGCCACATACCGCTTGTTTAAGGTCCCCAAGGGGAACACCAAGAACTGCAAAGTCATATATAATGGTGGCATTACAGGGGCAGAGGATAGTTTCCAGTTCGACTGTCAATACACCTTCATGGTCTGTATATTCTGAATTAGAATATACATCAGCCTTCTACTCGCTTAAACTGTGCAAATGATTTCAGATTTGGATGTATTTTGTAGGCCAATGAAGTTGTGGAGGTGGATGGAGAGGTGGCCAACATACTGACACATTCCAGATTTGCAGAGGACTTTACTTTCCAGCCACTGGGGGGCCCCACTGGGCCCTGTGGAGTCAAACCTAAGGTCAGTGTTGTGTTTAAATTCTTGGATGTCTCTTTTACACATTAGGGGTCAGTATGTTTCTGGTATCAATTTGTGTGACACGCCCAGAGGGCAGAGCGCCTCTGTCAAACTGCGCTCACAAACACACATGCATGTGCTTCTGCATGCTGTACATTCTTGGACATTCACGTACCGCTCAAACATACATACACACATGCACAAGCACAAGGTCAAGCAGCTGTCTTGGACTCATAACCAGACTGTGGAGTCATGCTGGGGAACCTTGAACAAGAAGGAATGTTCTACACTCAGCTAATAGAATACCATTTCATCAGGGCTTGCAATCATTTTATGCACATACACCTCTAACAGCACCGCTTTACATTTTTTTAAAAATGAGTTCTCTAACTTGTTAACCGCTCATTAAAGATTTTTTTTCTCTTCTGATATGAGAAATAGAAGTAAATTAAAATGGTAAAGGCTTATTAAAATCCACCTCATTATTAACAGTTTGGACAGTGTGAAGTCTCGTCTGGAAGAGTTTTCTGTAATCACTACAGCAGTGTGCTGATAATAGTAATAAAAAAGCCTTTGGTCTTATTCATGGAAAGAACAGCTGCTTTGAAATTGTGACTTAATGAACAACCAGTAACTGATAAAGGAAGCACAGGGCCATAACAAGACTCTGTGTAGAGGAGCCGGTGTTCTGTTATAATGTACCGTAATAGTACCTGGATTCACTTTTTCAATTTTGTGACCTTGCTTACAGTGATTTGGGATGAAACACAAATGTTACATGATACATTCTTGTAACTGGGTGCTTGTTCTTTTAATGCTTCTGCTTGGCTGAATTATTCATACAGGCTGGCATTGAGGACCCTTTTGAGCTGGCCCTGAAGTTGGGTGTGCAAGGCCCTGCATCAGCCACTGGGGGATGCTGCAGCACACAGTCTGCTGGCTGCTGCAAATGATGGTGGGAAGAGCACAAAGAAACAGGCTCAGCTTCCTGCCTACCAATAATGTCTACATGTTTGGTGAACTTCCATGAGTATTAATTAATTCATTTTAATTAAACATAATCATGTTCCTCATATATGACCTCACAACTTCATTACATCGATAAACAATAAACACCTTGTGGGTAGATCATAATTTAATAGATACTGGTTGCTCAAACAACTTCACCCACCCAGTGTATAATGGAGACATCTCAGCTGGTCAAGTTTTAGTTTCACTTTGGAACACCCTGCATTGCAATTACACAAAGCCACCATTTGCTTCACATACTGAATGACTATGTGAAGGACTACAAGTGTATGGCCTGCAGAGAAATGAGTTCTGCTGATGACTTTAAAATGTTTTATTGTGTAATCAAAGTGTTTGTATTTGAAGTTGCTTCAAGTGCATATGAGCCAATTTAAGGAGCCAGCATATGATTTAGGACCATAAGGAAAAGAAATCTCACATCAAATAATTTTAGTTTGTCTTATCAGAGTGAGGTGGTTGTTAAATTGTACCAACTATTTTTTAAATTAAGGTTAGGGTGGTTTATTTTGCTATAATGTCAAAGAAAATAGTTAAAATTGAAGAGATCTGCTCCCTGCTTCTAGTTTTCAGCGGTACTATCCATTGGTTTTGACTGAACTGTTGTTGAATCAAGGGTGATTAGAAGCCACATAACATTTTTGAAGTCTGACACTGGTCCACAGGCCACATGTTCAGAATCAGAATCAGAATCAGAATGGGTTTATTGCCAGATGTTGAGGTTTACAACATTAGGAAATTGCTGCGGTGCTTCAGTGCAGACAATAAGAATTAAAGTGCTATGTAGAAAGAAAGATATGTGCATGAGATATACATGAGATATATACATGAGAATAAGAATTATGAGTGCTACGTAGAAAGATATATACATGAGTGCAGGTGGTGATCAGTGCCAAACATATATACATGAGAATAAGAATTATGAGTGCTACGTAGAAAGATATATACATGAGTGCAGGTGGTGATCAGTGCCAGACATGAAATGATGCAGTGACACAGCGTAGGGTCATGTGTTAGTGGCGGGGACAGTCATGTGGTTATTGTTCATGTGTCCAACAGCAGAGGGGAAGAAACTGTTCTTGTGGCGAGAGGTTCTGGTGCGAATGGACCGGAGCCTCCTGCCTGAGGGGAGCAGGTCAAACAGACTGTGTCCAGGGTGAGAAGGGTCAGCTGAGATCCGGGCTGCACGCCGCAGTGTCCTGGAGGTGTACAGGTCCTGCAGAGATGGGAGTCTGCAGCCAATCACCTTCTCAGCAGAGCGCACCTAGGCTATAAATTATCTTGCGCAAACAAGATAACAATATCACTTTGAGGGATTTAAGGGTTCTGCAAGTGCTCCCAGTTAATATTTTATGAAAGGATTAAATATGGTAACAATTCATTAACATAATTATATTGTATAGATAAAAGGAAAACTTTAGTAAGGTAAAATAAAAATGCAACAAATTTAAAACCTTTTAACAACCATGAGCAGTATTAAGAAGAGCAACTTCTTCATTTGTGCCTCATTTTGTCATATGCCTGCTTAGTCTAATTATCTTTTTACCCATAAAACTGACATTGTTTATTCACACAATACTTTTTACTTCCCTTAAAACCTGTGTTTTAGTAAATCGGTGCTTAATTGTTTTGCAGACTGGCTTTAAGATATGCTTCAACAAAAGTGTACAAATTATTTCTCATTATTGTGATGGTTATGTGTTATTTCTGATAAAACACAATAAATATTAATTAATGAAATGACTCTTCTATTTTCATCTTTGCTCCTATGATGTAGTGCATTATTTCTAAAGGTACAAATGCACATTTGTATTTGGGAAAAGCTTTGGTTAAGGGGACCAGTTCAAGACATGGTGGTCAGGATCTCTCGCTTTAGTTTCATTTTAAGTTTAAAGGGGGAAAAGATAAATAGTCTAATAAGAGATAATTGTATTAAAGAAATTGTTTTTTGTATTACACATCTCAATGACGTATATGTATATGTGTTTAATGGTTTTGACAACTTTAACCTCTTCAAGTTAGTCAGTCTAAGAACATATTACTGTCCACTGTAATACCTGTCATTAAAATGAGACATGATATAGATAGTGCTTCGGAGTTTCAGCATGCAGTATGATGCAATGCGATAGGAGGAAAACAAATTAACATGTCCCAACCTTTGATAGTCTATATAGATAAAACATGTTGTAGTATTTATTTTAGTTAACCTTTAATCTTTGCACGTGCCTTTTTTAAACATTTAGACCGGGTATTGTGATTGTCTTTTCTAGCATGATATGTTTTAAGAAGTCACGAGTAAAGTCCTATCTGTCTCCTAACATGAGGTGCACTTGTTTTGGAATTTGATTCGTCAAGGAGGCTGCGGACGCCCCGCCTCCCGGCCAGCGGAACCTCCCGATTGGTCGTCGCCGTCGCCTGTATCGGGGACACCAGGGGAGGCACGAGTTGGCCCGTAAGCCTGCGCTCGCGAGTCATCAGTGTCGGACACGTAGTGGGAACGAGCAGGTCCCGATGCACAAGTCACGGCAACCCTGGGCGGAGATGAAGGCGGACTCCGACTGGCTCTGATTTTTAAAAGCCCTTTTCATTCAGGAGGTTGGTTGCCAGTTGTTATCAATATGGCAGAACCGTTATCCCAAGCACCCACCGCTGCAAAAATGGCGTCACTTAACCGGGTCCGAGCTTTGGCGATGATTTTCTTAACTGTCACTGGCTGCTGTGTCACCCCGACAAGTGGCAAGGAAGGGTCCGAGGAGACCGTCATCATAGGGCTCCGACTGGAGGACACGGACGACATTTCCTTCATGGATAAGGGCTACCTGCGGGTGAGTGAGCGCTCTCGGGTAAAATTAAGAGTGTACGGGCAGAACATCAACAACGAGACCTGGTCCAAAATTGCTTTCACGGAACATGAGCGGAGCCGGGTGATTGGGAGCATTGACAGCTCCTCGGGGGATAACCAGAGCCAGGAGGACTCGTCCGGCTTGCACCCCTGTGGTTTTAGGACTTCGGATATAATGATATTGCCCTACATCATCCTGAATCGAAAGACATCCGGTATAGTTGAAATTGAGGTCAAACCTTTGCGAAAGACGGAGAGGAGTAAAACGTATTACCTTTGCATCGCCACCTCGACACCAGCCGTGGCCGGGATGCACGACCCGCGGACGGAGAACACCTGGATCTACCACGATGGGGATGACACCAAAGTGATAGTGGTGGAGGAGAAAAAGTTTCTGCTGCCTTTCTGGCTCCAGGTCATCTTCATCTCCATGTTGCTTTGCCTGTCCGGTATGTTCAGCGGGCTGAACCTGGGGCTCATGGCTCTGGACCCCATGGAACTCCAGATAGTGCAGAACTGCGGCACGGAAAGGGAGAAGAATTACGCCAAAAAAATAGAGCCGGTCAGGAGCCAAGGGAATTATTTGCTATGCTCTCTTCTGCTCGGGAACGTGTTAGTGAACACCACGCTAACCATCTTGCTGGATGATATCGCCGGTTCGGGCTTGATTGCTGTTGTCATGTCCACCATCGGTATAGTCATTTTTGGGGAAATTGTGCCACAGGCCATCTGCTCCAGGCACGGCCTCGCTGTGGGAGCCAACACCATATTCCTCACCAAGTTCTTCATGCTGCTTACCTTCCCTGCGTCCTACCCAGTCAGTAAGCTGCTGGACTACCTGCTCGGACAGGAGATAGGAACCGTGTACAACAGAGAGAAGCTTCTGGAGATGCTGCGCGTCACGGACCCCTACAACGATCTGGTGAAAGAGGAGCTGAACATCATCCAGGGCGCGCTGGAGCTCAGGACTAAGACTGTAGAGGACGTGATGACGCCGCTGAGGGATTGCTTCATGATTCCTGGGGATGCAACGCTGGACTTCAATACCATGTCCGAGATAATGAAGAGCGGCTACACGCGCATCCCCGTTTTCGAGGGCGAGAGGTCCAATATAGTGGATCTGCTCTTGGTCAAGGACCTGGCCTTCGTGGACCCGGATGATTGCACTCCGCTCAAAACCATCACAAAGTTTTACAGCCACCCGTTGCATTTTGTGTTCAATGACACCAAGCTTGACGCAATGCTGGAGGAGTTTAAAAAAGGTAAGAGAGTTTTGCAACAACCTTTGACACCTGGAATGTGTTAAAGGTTGATGTCTGTTCTAGGCAGGTCTTTCACATGACCACTCTCTTTGTTGGATAAGGCAAGGTAGATACATGAGTTATGTAATCGTTTATGATGCAAGGAGTCACTGAGTGCATGTGGTGTATCTATAGGTCAAATGTCTAAAATCAGATATTGAGCAATAAAAAGAAGGAAGAGGAATTCCTCAATAATTTCTTGTACTGAAGGAAAAAGAGATGAGGGAGGTAGCAGCAAAGGTTCTTTCCCCCTCAGACAACACTGAATCTGCCACAGGTGTAGATGCCACATCTTCACAGGTCACTTCCTGTAAAGTGGAGAAGCAGGTGGCCTTATCATTCTCCATCACTTCCATTAAGTGTTAATGTTCACACTCTCTCTCTCTCCTCCTGCTTTTCCTCCTCATGCCTTGCCCTCCTCCTATTCAACCCTTTTCACACTTTCCCATTCCTTTCATCTCTTGCTCTCTCTCATTTGTAAATGCATTAGGACATGTGGGAATAGTGCAACAGCAGCACTGAGGTTATCAGGTGGGGGCATCTTGTTTGAGAACCTGCTTAAATCCCTGTCTGCCTCTCATGCGCTTGCTTCAGAGTGATGGTGGCGATAACTCTTTTTTTGTCCAATCCTGGAATGCAGTCGTGTGGATAATGAATAACAACCTCTAACACCCTCAAGCCCCCCGTGTGCTGTGTGTATTTGTATGCGCATGGTGTTTGAGAAAGATGTTTACCTCACCCACGGTTTATCTGATGTTTTGCATAGCCAACCCCCTCACTGTTGTTGCTTCTGACTAAGTTATTCCTGGAAAGGGTTTGTAGATTTGGTGCTGGACTGGACTGATGCATATACAGACACACCTGTCAGCAGCTGATTTATGAACTCTTAAAACTAGGGGGAAAAAACATGACTGTTGTGCGCTTATTAGAATATTCGCTTCACTTTAAGAGGATTAATTGGGAGGAAAAACAGAACAAATCAGCGAGCTCCATTACCAGAAATTAGGTGTAGTTCCTCTGCCAAATTAGCATTACATAATATACTATTTGGGGAGGGGGGTGTTTGTTTATTTATTTTCATTACAGCTGACTAGTCACAGACATGCACCAGTTTTCTGAGTCAACAGAGAAAGTTCACCATCCTGTTATTTTATCAGAATACTAAGATCAGCAAATGTTTGCAATTTCTTTTTATTATTACATATCTCTGTTGTGATTGTAGTAGACATCTGATGACTAAGATTTTGTGTGTTACAACCATTTAGTGAATATTTGAATGTTTGTGTTTACTTGTGTTCCTGTGTGTGTGTGTGTGTGTGTGTGTGTGTGTGCTACACAATGGCGCTGAATCCACAAGTCACTTCATTGATAAGTAATATTGCAGAACATTAACTGGGAACTGTTTTGGTGGAGATATCATCTGAATTTCAGGAGTGGGAACACTCCTACCTTCACGCCCCCTCCGGCCTCAGCCTATAAAAGCCCCCCTCCTCCAATACCTGCTGTTCTCATTTTCACACCCCACCCTTCCCCCTCATTTTTCCCTCTCTTCTCCTCTTCTCCTCTCTTCCTTTCCTTCATTCATTTCTCGTTAGTACATGGGGATCTGCCCGGCCCGAGAGCCGTTGCCAGTCCCCTTCGAGGCCTTCCCCAAACCGCAGCACCAGTCACACTTCCTCATCCCTCATCGCCCATCGTTACCGAGGATGTGGTCCCTGCTAGTGAAAAGAAAATAATTGGGTTGTTGATTCATTAGTCACCATATTTCAGTGACACAGAAACTTGTGTGAAGTTTTTATTTTTGTAAGGTAGCAACATTTTAGAATAAAATAGAATAATCCTTTAATTGTCCCACAAGGGGAAATTTGGTTGTAACAGCAGCCAAAAAGACACATATACAAACAAACAGTACACAGGACACAGAACAGAAACATACACAATTTTTCTTACATATTTACTTTTACATTTTCTTCTTAAGGAAGGAAAATGTGCCTTGCTCTGATGGAGATTTAGTAATTAATAATTACACTCCTGCACAATTTGTTTCGACAAAAAAACAATAAACTAAGACAAACCGTTTTCTACTCTTTTTAATTAGATGCATATTTTTCTATCTATCCACTTTCTTAACTCCTTATCCAGTTCAGGGCCATGCTAGCCTGGAGCTTATCCCAACTGTCATAGGATAAGAGGTGGGGTACAACCTTGACTGGTCACCCATCTATCACAGAGAGAAAAGGACAGCCGCTTATGCTTCCAGGCAATTTAGAATCACTAATTAGCCTAATGAGAATGGAGCGATCCCACACAGGCGCAGGGACAACATCCACATACCAAACAAATAAAGATGCCAGGCAGCTGACAGTCTCAAATCCAGGGCCCTTTTGCTATGAGGCGATATTCATAACCACTGCACCACTGTTCCACTCGTGCTTAGTTTGCTTTAGAGTCATTCCTCAGTTTGTGCACAAGCTGCAGATGTGGTCGGAGTTTAAAACATCTGCATGCACCTCATTAAATATCCCGGGGCATCGGTTCATGTTCCGTCCTCAGCATCCAAACACTTGCTACATACCTAACACTGAGTTTATGTTTAAATAAAAGCTGCTGCCTAAGCAGCCGTGACATACTTTGGTTTGAAATACTTAAAAAGAGACAATTAATAAAATAATGTGAAGTTTTTCTCTGTAGAAGTATTTTGCCCGTTAGCAGAGAGAGTGTCTTGTTGCATAATGATGCTTTAAATAATTCAGCTCCATTCATCTCAGATATGTTTGTAAATGGGTAACCGGGTGTATCTGTTTGCAGTAGTTAGTTGCAATTTGTGAATTCTGTTCACATACTCCCACTAAAAGACGCATACATTAAGTTTTCGCATCATTACACCTGCATACTTAATCATAAACACTCAGCTCTGGAGGGTATAGCGTCTGTGCTGCTGGCAGTGCACCAGAGGGGAATTCAAGGGAGGCAAGTCATAAGCAACTGCTGTGGGGAGGCCTGCGGGGTCAAAGTTTCCCGTCAATCTGGCTCTGTTCACAGCACACACTCAGTTCAAAGTGCTTTGTATTGTAAGTCATTGTTAATTAATTTGATGCCGCTTGCGGAGCTGCATAGTCGTTTGGAGTCGGTTACAAAAAAAAAAAAGAAACAGTCCCAAAACATGCTGCTCACGGTAGAGACTGTGTTAGAGCATCGGATCAGAACTTTTTTCATAAGTTGGTTCCTCTTCACAGTTGTGGATTTGTAAGAGAGGATTTCAGACTGTGCAGCATTACATAATTCACCGTGATGCTGATTCTACTCTTTGTTAAGGTTTAAAAAGATTCTCAGAAGTGCTCATTTTACTTGAAATATAGAGAAGCCACCATAATCAACGTGCCCCTGCTTATGTTTTACCCAGCTCCATCGAGGTCCTAGGTCAAGGGTTACAGTGAGATTCATACAGGAGGTGTTTAATGCAGGCAGACACACTTCTGGAAACTTCTGACCCTTCATTAATTGCTCTCCATCTGCGACTGCAACAATTACTGTCATCTGGGGGTTTCTTGTCAAGCTGCAGCTTTACCCGTTAATGAGTGGGTCAGTGAGTGCCTTTTGGGACAAAACCAAGTAGCTGGGGCAAAAACAGGAATTTAGCTGCCCTTCTGGCTTCCAGTTATGTGCGATATTCCTGAAAGTGCAAGTTAGTCACCCCTTCACATACAGTGTTCCAAGCTTTTTGAGAGGAGGAATGGATTTACCGTAGGCATGAGAGCTCAAATCAGGTTGCACACATGTTCCTCTACACCACTCTGCTTTCTGATTCTGGGGAAGCCGGGCCACTCGTGCAGCATCAGATGCACGGGCACTTAGAGTCAGTTTATCTTATCTCCTATTTTCAAATCGCGTGTGTGATTGATGCGGTTATTCTCCTGCGTGCTGGTGATAAATATGTTATTTCACGTGCATACTGTTTAGTCATGCCTACAAGCTATTATGCCACATTCTTCTTTCAAAGCACAGCACTCATCTGCAAACCTTTTCTGCTGTTAAATGAAAAGTTCATTCCACCGTGGTCTTTTCAATTCAACCACTGTTTCCTAGCCCAGACTGCACTGTATTCTTCACTATTTTAGAGTAAAAGTCCCCAGTGTAAAAGAACCTACATGAGAACTGGCACGACTTGAACTAGTTCCCTAATTGCTGCAATATAGGCCAATCTATGCTTAATTCAGATTCAGCAGCCTTGCAGGCTCTTTGCTTAGGACTTTGTCTTAAAGTGAAACTCATTTTTTCTCTTTTGGGCCTTGTTGAAATACTGACAGCAGTTTGTGTGTGTTGCGTTTTTTTAATGTTTTTATTCTTTCTGGGGGTTTGTGTGGAGCATGTCATAGCAAATGTCTAAAAAGCGTGATGGATTGTTTGCCTGGTAACCCTCGGTTTTTAACGCTGCATCAAGTGTTGGGATTAAATGACATCATGTTGGTAAGAACACTTAATGTTTCCTGATGAGGGACACCCCTTTGAACTCAGCGTGACTTCTTCTGCCAGCCGCTCACTTTATCAGAACTAATTACCTCGAATCAAAGGTTGTCTGCATTTCACTATACTTGGTATTACAGAAGACGGCATCGGCTGCAGATTTTCTCTCGAGTGGAATGTAATATCATTTAAAAAAAAACCAACACTCTGCATTTATTTATTATTTAAACACTTATCTTTTTATAATCATATCACTTGTGATTTCTGCTTATTTGTTCAGGCACCTGTCTGCATGGTTTATAAGAACAAAAATGATTCACTTGTAAACATATTCCTCTGTTTCTGCAGCCCTTTTAGGAGGTCTTTGAGAAAGAAGCCAGAAAACCTCTGTTGTAGTAACCTGTTGTTTGGTAACTTCTTGTCTGTGACTCAGTTTAAAGGCCCACACAAGTTGTTAATGCGTGTTTTAGCCCGTTTACTAAAAGCGATGAATAACTCACTGCCGCCAGATTTTCTGGCTCTGGGCGTAGTTTTGGAGAAGCCTGTTGAAAGCGCATTATGTAATCCGTCACGATGAAATTTTCATTGCTTTTCTTTGTATTAAGACAACACCTGACAAAGGATTTTTCTAGTTCACTAGTTGCCGTTAATTCATGCGGTTAGTTCACTTATTGTTGCTGATTGAACCAGACAAGTCATTTATTAACTTAATCATTTGGGAATACCAGAAAATTGTTTGAGTTTTTGAGAAAGTAGAGTTTATATATAGTAAGCACAGTACTACATTATGGAGAATTATTTAATAACTACCCTTTAAAGGCCACGTGCTGACAACACCTGAAAAAGCATTGGTAATCTTCATGTGTTGAGGTAACCAGCATGATTATCTAATGTGAGAGAGACTGACCAGGCCCACTGAAATCTTACATGTATATACTTACATGTTTTACATGATAAGCTGTCTTTGAGGTTAATGAATAAAGTGCAAAAGTACTCACATCATCTTTTCAGGGATATCATTTATGGTCTCAAAATGATCACAGACTTGAATAAAGAGTTGATGTAAAGAAAAATGTCTATCTGTGGCTGATCTGTGGTCATATGAGCTGGTATACTGTACTGCTTAAAGCCTTGATTATACCAAGTTGTGGACATAGACATGGACAGCTGGAGACACCATGGCTGAGTAGCTATTCCTATTATACTTATAATACTTATCCTATTATACTTACTTAAAGGTGTGCATGCATAACAGTTGATGGCTTAGATAAGACACACAAAAAAACAGACAGGGATTCGGACATCTGCACAGATCCTAGCGCAGACTGTCCAGTGAGGAAATTATTGTCTGTCATATCCCAACAGACCCTAACAGACTTGAGTGTGTTACATTAACACATTCTGAACTATTGTGGAACAGATCCTCTCCCTTAATTCCACATTGTGTTCACCAGCAATTTGTGCAGATCATATGCTTTCAGGTGCTGGAAAAACATTTTTTAAAAATGGTAAACAATGGCATTAAGACTCCTTACTGAAAAAAGCTGAGGATGGAAATGCTGTAGAAAGAACAGAACTAGAAAGCATTCACTAGAAAGTACTTTGTGTATATATGTACAATGGAGTGCAGAGATGCAGAACTGGATGATACGAGAAGAGAAGCTACGTGTGAGTAAATGCATCCACCATCTCATGGATTACTGGCCACCTGTGAGACTGAGCGGTGCTCTGTCTGATTTGTCGATGTGTACTAAAGCAGCTGTGCAGAAAGGTCTCTGTCCTGTCTCCATTGCTGTTCACATTGTACACCTGCAGTTCATGGCAGATATAGAGATGCTGTAACAGTTCTGTAGTTGTTGGATGTTTATGTGGCAGAAGGAGGAGGGCAAAGAACTAGTTGATGATTTTTGTGTAACTGTCTGGAAGGAACTGTCTGCTTCTTAATGTGAATAAGACCAGAAAGATGGTTATTGACTTCAGAAGGAAGAGAATGGCTTCATGACCTGTGTCTATCATGGGACAGGATACTGACGTAGTACAGATGTATAAGTACCTGGGCTGAACTGGAGGCTATATACTAAAAGGGAATGAGCAGACTTTCACTCGAACCCATCTGTCACTCCTACTGCACACCTCACCACTCTCTTGCTGTCCTCATACATGTCCTGCTCCACACTCACGTACTTCTCAGCCGCTCCTGACTTCCTTATGCAGTACCACAGTTCCTCTCTTGGCACGCTGTGATAGAGCAGGGCGATATGGCCAAAAATATTTATCACGATATATATTTGAAAATTTGCGATAACGATATAACCGACGATATAATTGATGCGAGACAAAATACAACTCCACAACATTACTAGCGCAAAAAGACAACCTTCCATTTATTTTCACTTAAATAAGAAGCTGGTTTTTATGTACATTAAAGCTTTATAAAAATGTAACAGTGCAAATGCAAATTCCTTGCTGAAAGTTTAACCAAAAGGCATTTCCAGTAGAAATGGGCTGACATATCCTGAGCATAACCATGTATAATATCCACTGAAGTTAAAAAGAGGTGCTTTGCAACATTAAACTGCAGTGTGCAGTACGCATTTTTCGGACCATAAGGTGCACGGGATTATAAGGCACATTAAGCGAAACAAAGCAGTCAGATAAATCAAACTTTATTAAACTCATTCTTCTTGCTTCCTCCACTTCTGTACCATTGATTCATTAATGTTGAATTCTCTGGCAGCTGCTCTATTCCCATGTTGTTGCAGTATATTAATGACTAACCTCGTATTGTGGATGGATTATCTCAGTTGTTCTCCTGACTGAAGTTTGGTCCGTTTACAGCATCCTGCCATGCGATTGCATTTGTCTCTAACCATGAAAAACCTTCACGTTAACTTTTATAAGTGGAAAAGTGTTAGTGTTCGTCCTCCAGCTTCACTGTTTATGTTATGCTAACATAGCTGTGTCGCTAGCGATCACGTAGCACATCATTATATACCAGCTAGCCCAACTTCAGTAACCCTACAAACGTCACTGCTGTTTAGTTTCCTGTCTTCATTTATGTTGGAAGTGATAGCAGAGCTGTACGTTTGATTTTTTTCAGAAATCTCTCAGTCAGAACATGCAATATCATGCTTAGGTAACTAGCGAAACTAGCGAGCTAACTTCCGCTAGCTTCCTGCTAACTTCTAACTCCGTTAAATGTAATAACTTTTGTTTTCATGGATGCCTGGAAGTTAAACTTTATAGTTACACCTGGTAAAGCAGCAATGCTGATCGTTTTATTAAAGATGAAAGAATTTAGACAGTTTTTAACTCTAAGTGATGCTGCAGTGTTGTTTGACCTGAATGTATACGGAGTTTAGGACCCAGATTACTCCCAGATTTAAGAGCATCTTAGTCCGACAAATACGACAATAACAACGGCCGCTTGCATGTTCTGCAAAAAAATGTGCTTTGTTGTGTATCTGACGGACAAACACCAAACCAGTTCCACATCACAGAAGTTGCACCATTTTTACAAACCAATTCTGGTTCATCTGTTTCACTCAACAATCGGCCATGTGCGTATGAAAACAAAGGCACTGCGCATGCGCGTTTTACTCCCATTCTATCGCGATATTTCATTTTCCTATCGTTGCCTAACATTATACCGGTATTACCGTGAACGGTATAATATGGCCCAGCCCTACGCTGTGATATGCTTTCTCTAGATCCACAAAGACACAGTGCTCCTCCTGGCCTCCTCTAATAGCAAACATCACATTTGTTGGCTGAAGAAAAACATTTGATTAAAAACCAAACAAACTGACATTTTCTATTAGCATTGCTTATACTTGCTCGTTGTTTGAGTTTGATTTTTCATAACTGTTTAGGCTCCAGGGTAACACAATTGTGAAAAAGAAATGAAGATGATGTAATGGTTAGTACATTTTGTAATGCAAATTTAAAGACTTTGTAAGTTCATTTTCATAAACTCATTAAATGGATGAAAACCAGCTGTAGCCAAAATCTCACTTATTGTAATTCCCAAGCAGTGAAGTCAAGTTGGTTAGTTACTTGTGACATCCACGAATGCAGAAATGTAGAATTTCTGTCAATTCAGAATAAAAGTTGGTGTGAGACTGTGCAGTAAATGTAATTAATACTGGTCGTTCCAAAAAGCTGATGTATTAGCAATTTGTGCTCAAATGTTCAGTTCAATTCAATTTTATATACAGCGCCAAATCACAACAACAGTCACCTAAAGGTGTTTAGCGTTGTTTTTTGTGTCTGTTGTTTGAATTTGTTGTCATTCACCAGTCAACTCTGTGCACATTTGTGTGAAAAATCCGAGCTGGCCATGCTATGACCCGCCAACAATGCCAGGGTACAGAAATTCAGTGATTTTTCTTTTTCTTTTTTTTTAATCTTTGACATTAATCTACTGCTAGTAAACAAGTCTAAACCCTGTTTGCAAGCTGTAAAAAACTGTTGACGTTGCTCAAGTCTGTTTCTGCTTTATTGCCCAATTTAATTTATTAGACAAGTAATCAAAAACTAAATGCATTTCAATTACAGTAACTACAATAAGCTACATTGATGATGAAGAATAAAAACATTTATTCTTCATCATCAATGAAGAATAAATTCATTACAGGTTAACTAGTAATCTGTAACTTATTACAAAAAAAACAAACTTTTCCCAACAATGAATGGATGCACTGTTGACCTTTGCTGATTTTGATATTGACTGGGTTAAACTCTTGAGTTTGTTGCGTTACAAGACTAGTTTTTGAATTGCCCCACATTCTTCAGATTCTGGTACAACGTGGAGTAGGCTTTTAAGACCCGATTAGTACAACAGTTAAGGAGTGTCAATCTAGCCGCAGTGCATTACCAAAGCCTGTCTGATCTGGCATTATGACTTTTCTTTACATTTATTTTCTTCCTGGAAAATAAATGTAAAGTAGGTTTCCTGGAAGTTTTGCAGATTTTTCGTTGACTGTAATGTATTCTGATGTCAAAATTAAGATTTTGGGTGTGATCCAGTCTCTATTCACGTAGGCTGTGGTATTAAGCAGTACTGCTGGCCTACAACTCCTGCAAACAAACAACTATGTCAGCTTCAGCTTGCTATATTTGGAAGTAGCACCAAAATGCATTAGCCTCCAAATTTGACCTGTGCACAGCCATCCAAAGATATAGTAGAAATGAGACTGCACTACTATCCAAAAGGGGTTAAAACACACAAAAAGGTCTCTGTTGCTTTATAGTTGACATTTTATCAAGGGTTACTTTGAAGAGTAACAAGTGTGGAGATCTGACATGGAAGACTTTTGATATAAACCTCTGTAATCTCACGTCCTTGCTTCTGTATGGCAGATTTATTTGTTTGTGACAATGGGCTTTTTATGAACATCCACAAATATGGTTTTTATCACTGTAGTCACTTGAGAAAAAGTCCCATATTGTACCAAGGAAGTGAGTGGGATAAACCTGAGGCACTTATTGTAGAAAGTATAGTGGTATTACTGTACTACTGTAAGGTCTCTTTCGGTCAGAACACATTGCACAGAAATCCAAACACTGTCATGTATTGTCTCTGGTGTTGGTGCAAACATCTATCTTGAGCACATTTTAAAAACCGCAGTTCTTTTTTCTCGACACTGCAGTGCATCTCACTTCACATCATTTCTACCTAGTAACTTGAGTGCAGACTCATTAGTGACTCATATAACTTCTGGTAGTCTCTGACGATGGCTGCTCCTGAAGGAATGGCTTTTGTAATTTTGTGTTGTTCGTGTAGTTAAGGAGCCGAATCTGCTTCCAGCGCATGTTGCCTAGGATCTGTAGCCATGAAAAAATTTGTTATTATGCAATCCAGAATGCAGCCACCCCCACGTTGCTTTTAATAAGCTGCTTCCCAAAACAGAGCTCATACTGCACCTGCCCGTTATTTCGTTAACAGATTATTTAGACTTTGTAATTGACGTGGCCATGCAGGTATTACTGTAACAGGAGACTGAGGCTGAGAGGTGTATGATGTAACAGAACAGCCTCATGTTTTCATTTATTCTGTTGGCCTGGATTTAACTGTAAGTTACCCGAATGGAAGATGAGATATTTGCACTTACATCCATTTGTACTTAAATTTATTAATTTTGATAGGCCCTTTAATCCTCTTTAAACAAATGTGAAATGATCATCTCCATAGTGCAGATACTCTGATTTACAGCCTCTGTTTTGGGATTGTATAATCTAAGACTTTAGTGGGAGTAGAGAAATGAACTGTTGGCGTTAATCAATATTTTATCTGAATATTGGCATTTGCCAATATTTTTTTTGCTACTAAATGTTCAAAGACTGATGATGATGATGATGATACACCAGAAAGACTTTGTGTTTCTGTCGTCCAAATGGCAGAATATAAAACACATGCATGCAGACACACAGACACAAAAAGGCACCAAATTTAACCAATTTATTGTTATAAGACTAAAGTTTTGCTGTTATTAAATTCCAAGATTTTTAGAAGAAATTCTATTCTAAAGCAAGAAACCACTTAACCAAGACCCTTATCTTGTTGGAAAGACACTTAAAAGATGCTCTTTTTTTGCATTTGATGGCAAAAAGAGCAAAAATCGTCCTTAAGCTGATACTTGAAATGCCACCATTACATATTTAATATAAAGAAAAATCCTTTATGTAGTCGTACGCAAAGTGTCATTCATTTTGTCTCTGCTGAGAGGAACTGTTTGCTCTGACTGTGGTTATGTCTTTAAGATATTATCAGGGTAATTTGGGTGTTGTGCATGATGTCATTGTTATGAAATGACGGGAAATTGCTGCTATTAGTGTCGCCGTATGATGATTAGTAGGAGGAGAAGAGTGATGATGATTACTGTATTGCGGTAATCATTATGTCTTATTAGCAGGGGTTGAAATGTACAAATTTGTAACGCCGCCTCTACGTCAGTCTGTCCCACTGGAAGCTCTAGCAGGCTCTAGAGATGGCGTGCCATAATGAAACATGGAGATAGTGAGACTCCTCTTAATGAAAGCCATTAGCACTGATTAACTGGCATCCTACTGATTCTCTCATGTGGAGAAAAGTGGCGACTAGCTGCTACTACATCCTGGGTATAAATGTACAATGGGCTGATGCACTTAATGTATTAAAGACAAAAGAAGTTGAGGCTATAGAATAGCGCCTGGGACTAATATACAATTATGCTTTATATAATTAGGTTTTTCCAGTGATGCATTAATGTGCAAGCAGCTTTTTAGTGTCATAGTTATTTGATTTAAAATGTATTTTTTAATATACTTCTTATGGAAATGAATGAACAAATTATTGCTTCACATTGCTTGTTTTAAGCCTTATAGTCCAGATGACTTCTGGACTATAAGGCTGTATGGACTATAAGGACTATAAGGAAAAATCTTAAGAGCTGTTTTTACTGGGTTTGTTGTTTAAATGTGCTCTCATCTACCTAACAAATCAGTCCCATAGCATGGAAATGTTGTGGTTTTTTGTTTGCTTGTTTGCTCTCCTCTGGCATTAATGTATTGCCCAGTCTAAACATTTATTAGAGAAGTAGTGATCAAATATGAATCAACAAAGGAATCAAAACATCATGAAGGCTGCTAAAGGTGTCAGATAATTGCAATTCACTATATTTAGTTTTTAAAAAAAGATGTTATGTACTTAAGTTTTGTTATTTTGTGTTTTTATTTAATCTTTAATCACCAGGAAATTCCTTGAGATTAAAATCTTCTCTTCCAGGGAGACTTGGCCAAGAAAACATTGAGTAAAAGTACTTAGTTACATTCCAGCACTGCATTTTTTCTGTACAGAAGACTGTATCTTTTTCTGGTTTGTGTCTAACTTTGACTTGAGTAAAAAGAAAAATAAGGCCCATTCAGGCTGTGCCTCAGAGAGGGACAGAAGACTCTGCAGCTTGGTCAGCCTAGTAACCAGGCTCTGTGCAGCACACTAAAGGAAGCAGAGCCACTTGCTTGTGTAGCAAAGTCCCATCCCCCTCCTCCTACATTCCCTCTCTCCCTCTTCTCTCCATATTGTCCTCTTACCCATTTCCCTCAGTGTTATAAATTACAAACGACACAAACCTCCAGGCCTAATGCCCTGCTATGGATGCCTTCCAAGCTGCACTTTTTGGAGAGCCAAGAGGCTGGCTTCATTGATAACACCGGGCACACTGTCCGTCTCTCCATTTACTGGCAAGAGGAAAAGCCCAAGACGGGCCCTTCACAGGCCCGAAAGACACCAGCGCTTTTTACAATCAGCTGATGGAGCCTACTTTCCTGAGACTTAAGCAGTGGTAGTGTTTTTATTTCAGCTGGCAATGTGAAACACATCGATAATGATTAAAACGACAAAAAAGCACCGAGCATCAGGACCTCACACTTACTCTTATGGTTTAATTCTGATTTAATTATTAATTAAACTTTATAGATTTGTAAAAGTCTGTAGGAAAGTAATCAAAGTCATTTTGAGGGACATTTGGAAAATTCTCACACTGCTGTTTCAGTTTCTCAGAAATCAGCACCAGCCACTCATTAGCATTTATTAGCAAAAGCTAATGGGCCATGAGTGCATGTGACCATTTCGTGCCCTCACATTACCAAAGTTATATTAAAGAATAAACCCACTATGAAATGGAACCAAAAAACAACATTTTAATAACATTTACCCCGCATGACAAATATGATTGTTTTCCTTTTTTTCTTCTTCTCATAATTACCAATAACCTTAAACGTAGCAGCTCATGTTAGCTGAACTGAATGTAGGTTTCCAGTAGAGTCCAACTAATGTTTCAGCCAATACTAATCTATTAAAGATTTTTTGGTATTTGCATGTTACCTAGCATGTAAAAATATATATTTTATAAACAGTTTCTGGTGTAGTTTTTCCAGCAGAGTGACTCAGAGTTCATTGTTTGAAATGCTCATAGCGCTGTCTGCTGACAGAAACAATGATAGAGACAAGGCAAATGATACAATTGTATAACTTAGCATTTTACCTTGTTCAGCTGACATTTATCTACTTATGTCAACTAGTTACAGCTTACCATATGCTATATCTATATCTATCTATATATCTATATATCTATATATATCTATATATATATACATACATATACATATATATATATATATATATATATATATATATATATACACATACACATACCTATATAATTGATTGCACCAATTTTCCCTGTTTGTGTAATCACACCTTAAAGGTCAATTTTGAGTCACAAAAGCTCTGATCGAGCATATGGTAAGCTGTAACTACTTGACATAAATGCTTTTATGGAAATCATAAAATAATTTTTCTGCAGGAAAAGTCCAAAATGTCTTTCGGGATACCAACAACAAGCACTCTGTGGCATTAACCATGATTCAGTAATCACGTGCAAAATTAAGTGCCCGTTGTGCTGTTGAAGCTATCAAGGTTAACAACCTTTTTGATCTGTTTTGCTGTCAGTATCTGAATTTTTTTACTGCCTTCGGATCAGTATTGAAATTGGAATGAGCCCCAAATATTGAGCCCCTGGTTTGCACCTACTTTCCGCTGCAGTCACAATAATAGGTTTGGTTTCTGCTTTCAATTTACACATTTTACCAGTTTTTCCACGTTTCAGTTGTTTTGCTCACTTGTTATCTTGTTGAAGAACGTGTCTTCAAGTTCAAGTGGCTTCACCTCTTTCATGCTTATACATTTGGATGTATCAAATCATAGAAGAACTCTGACTCAGGTTTTCACAATTATTTTGTACAAGCATGAAAACAGACAGAGTAAAACTTTTTTCCTCAAAGTGGCACAAATAACACAAAGGCATTTAAGTTGTCAAGACTGTTTTCAGTTCTGCATTCAAATGAAGAAACCAAGCAGGAAGAAATCAAATATCTGCCTATCTGACTTTGTTGTAAAGACGCAGATGCATTTTTAGGTCATTCAGGACTCTTGGTATGCGTGCGGTGGACCTTTTCCCTCTCTGGCGTCTCCCAACTAACAGCAAGAGAGGGAACTGCTAGTAGAGCCCCACTATGGGTTGCAGGCCCCAGCCACTGCTCCAGCTGACCCTTCGGGCCCAGATTCAGCCTCTAAGCTTTAACCCCATCCACAGCTGACTGTCCAGCTTGAATTATTATTCCTGTCCTGTGTGCTTCCACTGCAGATGGCTGTTTAATCAAAGCTTGAAGTTCTAATTTCTTGCTTTAGGGACACAGCCGAGTTTGTTGACTTTAGTAAAGTCATCGGAAAACCAAGTTTAGTGCAAAGTGTGACGTTATGACTTGTAATCATTAATGACAATTGACCTTAAGATGAGTGAAAGAGTTATTTATGACCATTGAAGTGTTACAGGGTCAAGGCCATAATCATTTAAAAAGAGTTGTTTTAGATCATTTCTGGGAAATGCATTATTTTCATTGCCCTGGGTTTTCTTGAATAGTACCTTGGATTCTTGTTTGATTTCTTTTTGGTCCTAGTGTTGTTTTACTGTGAAGGTTAGTTTTCTGTTGTGTGTCCTTCTAGTTACTTCTTTATTTTCTTATTTGTTATTGTCTGCTCTATAGCAATTGTCTTCACTTGTTCCTGATTGTTTTCACCTGCGTTTTGATAATCAACCCCTTTGTATTCTTTCACAGAAAAAACAGAACTTTCTTCTGTGATATCATCTGATGTCATGCTTGACGGATATAAGCTATTGAGGTTTTTCATCCTTATTTCTTTCACTTGTGCTTCTCATTATTTAATATTTAGCATTTTATCACTCACTCAGATTCCAGTCAGATAGGCCGAGAGAACAGTCAATGATTTTTTTGGGGCACCAGTGGTTACGATGGAAAATGTTACTATTTGACCATTTGGCAACTGGTTCTTGTTGGTTGCTAGTTGTCATTAGGTAACATTTGCTTGAGAAAACCTCTTTGTGATTGCTTTGGTCACTAGCGAATTGTCACCTTTGCCTGTAGTTTACATAGTCTTGTCTACAAACTTTCATTGGCTGCCAGCCAAGCAGTTGTAAAACTTGAAAAGGTGAAACACAAACTGTAATAAAAAAATCTTTACCTCCAGAGTAAATGTTGTAACTCAGTGTTGCAGAATGATGTTTCGAAAGGTGCAGCTTTTACTTTGAAAGCAGACAGTCTCTGGTTCCAGTTTGTGTTGGTCTTATCACAGTTTTACTATCATTCTTAAGAAATAGTTGACTAGTGTTTGCAAGCAAGTTTGTGTCTTCTGCTAGCAACCTGAACAATCGCCCAGAGGATTTTAGTGCAGCAGTGTATGCCTCCAACAACCAGTCCAGTAAAAGATTTTTCCCCTGGTAACTGGTGGTTAGTGGTCTAACCATGTTCTAGACGAGGGGTCTCAAACTCCAGTCCTCGACGGTCGGTGTCCTGCAACTTTTCCATATCTCCCTGCTGCAACACACCTGAATAAAATTAGGAGGTCATTAGCAAGACTCTAGAATTTGACTGCATGCTGAAGTGGCAACCCCTAACCCTACTCAAGTAAATTTAAGTAAATGTAAGTGTTTGGAAAAATGTACTTCTAAAAGTACTTTTATTGGACCATGTTCATTTACTCATAAGCTGCTGTAACATGAATCAAATGGTTGAATTGCCATCTCAGCATGCAGTCAAGTTCTATAGTCTTGCTAATGACCTACTAATTTTAATCAGGTGTGTTGCAGCAGGGACACATGGAAAAATCTGCAGGACACCAGCCCTCGAGGACTGGAGTTTGAGACCCCTGTTCTAGACCTATGTGAACGGGCCTTCAGGAATTGATTTCACTGGTGGTGGTTACGACTACAACCCAGAAACCATCCGCGATCTGAGAGTACACATTTTTCCCTCACAATCCTTAGTTTGTCAGATTGTTGGTAAATGGTCTATAGACCTGTGTGGCTGGGGCCTTATTCAGTTGACCCTATAGGATTAAATGTCTAGCATCATATAGTTAGAGGTCATGTGGCTGCAAAACCTGAACATATAGTCCATTCTTGGACTTTGTTGTTATGCTTTGCTGATGAGCACTGCCATGTTTTGAGCTTGTGGCCTTTTTTTCTTTTGTACCATTAACACAATATGACTGGGAGGTACGGTGCAGTGGTACACCACCACTGTTGGCACTGTAGCCTCACAGAAAGGGAGGTCTTCAGTCTGAATCTGCCAGCTGTCAGGAGCTTTTCTGTATGGAGATTGCATGCTCTCTCCGGGTACTCCAGCTTCCTCCCATATTTCAAAAACAAGCTTGTTAGGTTAGTTGGTGATTCTAAGTTGTCTGTAGGAGAGAATATAAGGGTGAATGCTTGCCTCTCTGTGGCAATCTGTCTAGGCTGCCTCTCCAACATGACAGTTATGACAGGCTCCAGCCCTCCTCCGACCCCAGCTTGGAAAAGCAGTTAAGAAGATAAATGGATATTCTTGGCCCAAACATTTAAATGAAAGCACTTCAAATGTGGAAAAACTATGGAGAAATGATAAAAGCTATTTATGTGTTCGGTGTCATGGTGTATGGTAGCCTACCATACACCATGAAATAAGTCATTTTTAAACTATATAATATTTAAACAGGAGTGAAAAACTCAGATGTTAAAATCACTTGACTGGAGTTCATGTTTACATATTTATTTATGCAGCAAAGTTTGAGAATCATCACTGATGATTCTGTGGAGGTAAGAAACACAGGGACCCGGGACGTTTTTGCAGGTTCTGTGTTTTCCTTCACATTCTTAAAGCTTATTGCAGAAAGAACAGGAGCTTTTTTATTCAGTACTTAGCTCATTGTAGCTTTAAGGATTTTGCCCTGTGGCTAATTGTTTTTATTGAGGCATTAATTATGAGTTTTAAAGCTCTGAGTACTCCATGCCAAGAAATGTGTGTTTTTATGCGTTTGACTAACTTGCTCTTTCTGTGTTAAAAATGAAGAGTGCATCTAATGATTCGACTGCTGGTGTGGCAATGGAATAAATTGATTCATTATTTTGATATTAATTTTTAAAGTTTAGCAATTTCTAACAGACATTTGATAAGTAGTCTAATAAAGTCACTGTGATTGCTCTAAACATGCTAGAGATTTATTGCATTATTGCATTGTCACACTTCATTACTGTATAGGGCTGAACGATTATGGAAAATAATCTAATTGCGATTTTTTGCCCCAATATTGCGATTGCGATTGCGATGCGATATGCGATTATTTTTTAAGGTCTTTGTCTTCTGTATTATTAAACAAAGACAAGCAATACATCATATAGTATGGCCAATACTATATTACATTAATTTTAAACTGTTCTTTCCTGGAAGACAGACCTCTGTTATGATGACATGAGGTGATGCATGAATTGATGACTGACATTTTTATTTAACTTCTTCAATCACAACAGTATATTTGAACATACACAATAGTTTATTTTTAGCTTACAAACATCTGAGCATAAAGTGCTGACAAGGAACCCTGGTGTAAACATTAAAATGAAAGTCAGTACAATGTGCAGATTGCAGAAATATACATAAAAAAAATCAGTGGCTTTACCACACTCAGTTTTTCGACATCTGTGAACTACTAGACAGTCATTCAATTAAAAAATAATATTAAATAAATAAAACTAATAAATAAAAAATACACACATCTTACTGATCTCTGCAGTCAGTAACATTACACATAAAGTGCAAACATAATAGCAATTGTATAAACACACACACAAACACGCCTTTAAAGTTTAAAGGCGTGAAATTGGACGGTCTAGCCTTCTGATTAGCTAATCAGAAGGCTAGTTCTGATTAGCGTCACCGCTGTCTCGGTGGAGTTTAATAAACTCGGCCGTCTGCTTCTTGCTATCTAAAATATAACCAGACACTGGTGTAAATTCTCGACTGTCTCATACTTCTGTTTAATAAGTTTTCTGTTTGACGTTTAGTCAGCTGTGTGAAAACCAAGGAGGAACCCACCCGGGGGATTAATAAAGTTTTATTTTATCTAATCTAATAACTTTAATCTCAGCCAAACCGATTTACTCACGAACAAACAAAACACTGAAAAAAGCCCAACAATAACATTTTTAGGTTGTCTAAGTGACTTATATATTACGTTTAACCCGAGCAGCGAAACTCCGCGGTGATCTGAAAATGATGTGCCGGGAGTTGTGCCGTTCTCGGCCGCATCAGTAACCCTCGAGCTCCCGGCTAGCTGTCGAGCTGGTGGGTAGCAGACGCCTCTGAAAACGTCGAAGCACTTTTGCAAATATGGGATATCTTGATAAACCGAGCAGATATTTGATGTTTACACAACTACTTTCTCGCCTGAAAATATGTTAAAAGTTTATTTTGTGACCCAGAAAGATTAGTATGAGTAATTTTAAAACTTAGTAGCGGCCGCCATTGCTGGAAACTGGAGTTTGGCTGGGCCGCGCTATGAATTCTGGGATATGGTAGTAATTTGGACAGCCTTCGGCGCATCGCTGTGACGTAATCGGTCTACAAATGCGGCCTCAGGAGGATGCAGCCCATGAATTGTATAATATAATCGCAGTATAATCGCAGCCTTTGCGGTTAGAAAATTGCACTTGATCATGTCGCGATATTATCGCAAATGCGATATATCGTTCAGCCCTATTACTGTATATACAAAGTATAAAAATTGTAGAAGAAATAGATTAAAAATTGAATGTTGTTCAAAAACAAAATACTACAGCAAATGATCTTTATCACACAGCCACCATTTGATTATTTAATTCTCTAATATGTTGATACTTACTGATCAGGTCTTGGTATTAGCATGCTATTAAGCACTTTCTATGTAAAGACAATTTTTCGTTCAGAAATGACCACAAAAATAATACAAAACAGTTTTTCTTTCATTTTTGCTTTTTTAAGATACCCTCAGTCCTCGTCATCCTTGTGCGATGTGCTAACCATTCAGCAGTTGCAACACTCACATAACAGAGCAGCACCTGACCGCAGACTCATTCATTTATCCGCACTGGTTTCCCATTGATGCCTCTCCTTATGACTGAGGCCCAGAGGAATCTCCACCCAGGGGACCTTTCAACAACAAACGCAGCCAGCTATGACAGCAAGCTGCTTCTCTGAATGAACAACAATGTCATTCCAGCAGTGTGTGTGTGGCTGTCCTGTATTTGTGTATGTGTGTGTGTAGTCAAACACCACTGGCTAGTAGCAGCAGAATGATCTTGTGACCAAGGCCACTTAGTGACGCTTTGGAGCTGGAAGTGGACTTAACTTTTGTCCATTGATTGATTTGTCCATGCTATTGCTTCGTTAGAAGACCTACCAGTGCATCAGTGACTGAACACAAATGCTGAAATAGTTGTTTTTACCTAGAAATAAGTCTGTTTTAAGGTGCATTTCCACTTTGGTTGATGTGCTGTCTCAATTCAGTAGCTTAGTAAACAATGTCACTGAGTGTATCAAGATTATTAGTTGTGAACAAGACAATATCTCTAAATTCCAGGCTGAAATATCTCAGATCTTGTGAAAGGCAATTTAAATAACCGACATTTAAAATAGGAAGGCGTCTATTTCAGTCTTTGCACTCGTTTGATCATATATTTGGTGTCCGCAACAGAATAACTGTTTTGTTTTGCTGTTAAAATAATGCTAAACAGTAAAAATAGTAATTATAGTAGTCATTTTCAGTTTTGTGTGTCTGAGTTTGTGTTCACATGCAGTTGTATATTTGTCCATGCAAATGAATATTAGCTCTGTTTCTCAACTGTTTAGTTGATTGACTGGTAAATTGCAGGGTAAGTGAGTCAGTCAGTGAGTCAATTGTTCAGGCCAGTGTTCATCTCTGTCCAAGTGACCCTGATTGTTTATATTTGTGACAGCTATGGACCCAAATGTGCATACTGAAGATTATGATTGTTTGGGAAATGATTGTTGTTTTTAAAATCTGAGCTGTTTCTCCTCATGTCCCCCACAGTTTCTTACAACATCACCCATTTGGAAGTTGATCAGTGATCAAAGTCAAAGCAGTTTGTTTTGTTAGTGAGAAAGCAAAGCATGCCTCATCCGGTGATAAATTTCCCAAATATCACATGTGCTGATGAGTATCTATAAAGGTTATTGTTATTAATTAAAAGAAACATGGGGTTAGTTGTAAGTTAAAAGGGTTGGTATAGTGAGCAAGGTCTTGTTTAGTAAAGAGGAAATCACAAAAATGGTTAGCATGGAGCTTCGGAGCAGAGTTGTCCTTCTCACCCCTGAAGAAGAAGAAAGCAGAATGTGGATACTTATATATATATATATATATATATATATATATATATATATATATATATATATATATATATATATATATATATATATATATATATATACATACATACATATATACATACATACATATATATATACATACATATATATATACATACATATATATATACATACATATATATATACATACATATATATATACATACATATACATACATATATATACATACATATATATATATGTATGTATGTATGTACATACATATGTATGTACATACATACATACATATGTATGTACATATGTATATATGTATGTACATACATACATACGTATGTACATACATATGTATGTATGTATGTACATACGTATGTATGTATGTATGTACATACATATGTATGTATGTACATACATATGTATGTATGTACATACATATGTATGTATGTACATACATATGTACGTATGTATGTACATACATATGTACGTATGTATGTATGTACATATGTACGTATGTATATATATATGTACGTATGTACGTGTATATGTATGTATGTATGTATATGTATGTATGTATATGTATGTATATGTATGTATATGTATATATACATATATGTATGTATATATATATATATATATATATATATATATATATATATATATATATATATATATATATATATATATATATATATATATATATATATATATATATAGGGGTGCAACGATACACTAAATTCACGGTTCGGTTCGATACTTTGGTGTCACGGTTCAATATTTTTTCGATACAAAAAAAATGTTCATGCCTTTTTAATGTCATTTATTAAATTTTCACGGCACATTCCGCACCACATCTCTGTGCGTTCATCATTTGTTTGAAGCCAGCTCACCTCCTGCAACTACTTTTCCGAGAATACGTGCTTCTTTTGTGGTTCGGACTCCTGACATTTCTTTGGAGGTGGAGGAACACCAAAGTAATTGCTTAAAGTAGCTTCTTGGACATCTTTAAGAGTTTTAAACAAATGTCTGTCCTCCTCCTGAAAATCTTATGTACGCAAACACGCGTTGCAACTTCTTATCTTGTGCGCGTTTTTTATTTTGACAGCGAATGCGCACCTGCGGACCACTTATGTGCAGCCCCGGTTATATAGCTCATCATATTGCAACCACAGAAATTATTTTGTCCATGAAACCATAAAGCTGCACTTTCTTTTTGCCTTATAGTCTGATTTGTCATAACTTTTCCGTTTTGTGGTAAGCCTTTCTTTGGCTGTCACTTCTTCACCCTGACCTGTCTTATTTGGCTCAGCAGAACTGAAATAAATATATATCCTGCTGCTTTTACACACGCACTCACATAACGCTCAGCGATTCTCTGCGCGATCAACCTCTCACATGTTTAAGCTTGCTGCGGGAGATTTCACTTGTCATGTTTGCATAGTAAGCTAACATTGATAAGACGATGTCAGAGGAATTGGTGCGCAAATTATCATCACTCACCAATCAGTGCTGTCGCTCTCTATACACAGTTCGCGCGATTGCAAAGTGAAAGCAAAAAACAAGCGCAAATTCAAACGCGATTTCAATATGTCACATATTGACAGTGGCTCACCGATGCCAATGACATAATTACCCAGCTACATTTCTGAAAGAATGCAAAAGCATTGACATATATTTTTCCTTCGTACGATAGGCCGACGGGCAGGGCAGAGATAGATTTTGGTAGCCCGACTGGAAAAATCGCTAGCCCCAGGACGTCGGGCTAGCGATTTTGCGAGCCCTGCATCTGATCGAGGAATCACTCATCTTTGGAAAAGAGAGTTTATTACAGAGAAATGGCTCTTTCCAAAATAAAAGCTATACTATCCGCTTCTTCTGGGCTATATTCTCAGCAGCATATTAAACATATCAGGTCCCCATAAGGAGAATCATGTGCTAACGGCTGTCTAAATGACTCGGGTAAAGTTTGTAGCATGCATGCTTGTTGTTTTTGTCTGGCTCCACTTGTCTTTGCACTAGGATGATGTCGGTGTAAATGTGCAGTCATATTCGTTGTGTTCCCACTAGTGCTGTCAGCGTTAATCTCGTTGAAATGACGTTAACGCCACAACACAGCAAATCTCCGTTAACGAGCTACCGCGGCTCGCCCCGTGCATGGGGCTGGACGGCCAGCACGTTAACGAGCTAACTGCGCTAACACACTAGCTCCCACCCATTTAATTGAGCATTGCGTGGCACATCCAACATACTGTTTTACTTTAGTCCATGACGCGCTTACCTTCAGGGTCATACGTCACATGAAAACCAAAATAGTTCCAAACGGCAGATCTGAATGAGGGTGGGGGAGGTTCAATTTGCCATGTTGCAAGGAGAGCTTAACTTCTGTCTCGCTAGCTTGTCCTGCGCTCAGTGAATCTGCGTTCGACTACTCCGCCTAGGCTGCACTGTCGAGCGCAGATCCACTGAGCGCTCAACACAGACAGCATCGTCAGAAGGAAAGTTGATAAAATAAATTAAAATTTTTGTATTGTTCGATACATATGATGTTGCTCCTGGGATCACCTAGCTTGGGAGTCACTGCACTTAGTGCTCCGATTACCACTGGACCCACCGTCACCTTCACCCTCCACATCTTCTCCAGCTTTTCTCTGAGCCCTTGGTACTTCTCAAGCTTCTCATGTTCCTTCCTCCTGATGTTGCTGTCATTCGGAACTGCTACATCAATCACTACAGCTGTCTTCTTCTGTTTGTCAGCCAACACTATGTCCAGTTGGTTAGCCACCACCATTTTGTCCATCTGTATCTGGAAGTCCCACAGGATCTTAGCTCTGCAATCTCCACCACCCTGGGGGGTGTCTCCCATTTAGATTTTCAATCCCCTCAATTCTGACTACCCTCTTTTCATTATCATCTGACTACACTTCTCCAGTCCGAATGATGTTCCCATGTCATTGCTGTATATCGTGGTGGTGTGGATCAGTGAATCGATGTCTCGTTCACTCTTGGCATACAGCTTGATGTCATCCATGTAGACGAGGTGGCTGATGATTGCTCCATTCCGTAGTCGGTATCAGTAGCCAGTCTTGTTAGTGATCTCACTGAGGGGGTTCAGGACTATGCAGAAGAGCAGTGGGAACAGTACAGCTTGCTATACTTCTTAGGCACCTTCTTCATCGCGCCTTTCTGCAGCTCCGATAGTTGGCTAACCTCCCTCTGTGCTACCTTGAGCTTGGCCTCTAGTCTCCTTCTCCATGGAGGGTATTACACCTTGTGGCTGTTCAACTTGTAAACAAAAACATATTATCTATATGTTTCTATCATATAGCATTTATCAGAGCACTACGTAACTACATTTAGTACAAGCACATAACACGTAACAGCATTACTACCCTGTCTAATGAACGTAGCCTGAGACACAGCCAGATCATGATATTGTTATGTCAGTTGATACCATCTACTCAAAGATATTTAGTTAATTAAAGGAACAGTCGAAATGAATTAAGCACTCTTGGTTGACCTAATCTCTGTATCATTTTTGTAAATACCCTTCAGCAAACTGCATGCACATTATAAAGTTTGTTCAGGATCAATAAAGGTGCAAATGCCCCTTGTGTGATTTATTAAAGTGAAGTTGACGGAGCCTAGAGCAGCAGCTGCTCTGCCCCTTTAAGTAACCAATTAAGGAGCATTTGTTTCCTTATTTATATTAATCTTATAAATGCCTCAGCAGGCATTTCATGTATCTGTTTTATCTATAAATTCCATTTCTGTCTCCAGATAATACAGGCCACAAGGTGACACTATTTTATTCAGTGTGTATTCAGTCTGAATGTTTGTGTAAATAAAGAAGCTGTAAATAGCTGACATGTTACCAGGGTAAAGTTTTTATCCATGTCAATGGAAAAATGGGTGAGAATAGCCTGAAACTCTGCTCCTTTTTTTCACAGGAGGTAGATTTAGAAGAAAGACCATCCAACGAGTTCCCATCACCCTAACGTTGCACTATATTTGTCAGGGCTCAAATATTTGGAAAAACAGGGGGAGAGCGAGACAGGGAGGGGGGCAGTGATGAGTGTCCACAACAGATACTGACCCCTCATACTCCCACCCCAAGTCTCTGAGCCTTACGTGCCTATTTATAGGGGCATATTGCGCTATGGAAAAATATGACAAAGCTACATTCCATAAATAAGATGGGAATGGTGGAAAAGAGCACATGGCTTAGTCTCTGAAGGCCTAAATGGAGGTTCTCAGGCTTGGCTTTGGGGTATGGATGGATAGATGGATGGTTTATTGGTTTGGCTTGGTACAGTTATCAAGAGTTGGAGCGCTTTTAATTTGGATCTTTGACAAACTACATATGAAAATGGGCCCATTAAGAATATTACTTCCTGAATTATTGCAACCCCAATTTAGATTTTTCAAAGGTTCTTTTATTATGGTGACTGGCATTTTGGTGACTGGTTGACTGACTTTGGGGACCCAATGACTTTCCCTTTAGTGCCTCCATTTTTTCCGTCTTTAATTACATCACATCACATTGTTCTGGCTGAAGCTTTGGTCTGATATCACTTAGAATACTTAGATTAAAAAACCTAATGCACAAAATACTCTTGTTCAAAAATCAGTTTGGTTAGTTGACAAATACAAGCACTACAACTTTTTTATGACAGGTTATAATCAGTTGAAGGTTATAAATTCTGTTTACATGTGAATAAAAAGTTGCAGTGTTACCATGAAAGGAACCATATACCCTACCTTTAACTAACTAGAGTCACTTTCTGCTTCTCTCAGTACACACACAAATACACACACACACACATATGTGTTTGCACAGTAGTGCCATCCCAGTTATTTTGTCTCACTGTCCCACAGATGAGTGCATACTTTCCAGTTTCCCACAAAGACAAAATAACACACAAACAAGAGGAAAAAAAATGCAGCTTCTGTGTTCCATAAATATATTATGAGACAATGACAGCCTGTTTATTTATAGCTGCTTCGCTGCCGTAGAAGCAGTGTATTTTTGTTTTTTTTTAAAAAAGAGGGAGTAGAGGTAGAGAGTAGAAGCTAACACTCTGGACCTTCTGGAGCCTGGAACTTGGCAGCGGGCCTCAGGGAGAGCGTGTCCTTGTTAAGGCCAGTCGTCTAGGGTCCTATAACCCACCACTGCTGCCTGACATCTGGGGCTATCTAGCTGGGATGAGGCTGAATGCATGCTGGGTAGTCCAGCGCACAGGCACACTGCAAACAGCAGGGTCAAGGGTCAATTCACTTTCAGTTTCATCTATTAAGGAAGCCTGTTGAGAACTACAACACAATTATTACAGTTATTCAGTGCTATGTTTGAACATTTCTGAGAAATGTCAGTAGCCCTGTAAATTACAGTTTCAGTTTATATTTGTAATTGGGTGAAGTGAAGTAAAAAGTACACAGCGGATTATTTTGTTTTCCTTAACAACAAAGCAGTAGAGGTGCACTACCAGGAAGTGCTTAATCCTCTTGAGTAGACAGTTTAGCTGTTGTTTAATACACTGGCAGCATAAGGAGAAGGATGTACATCAAAAGGTCTGCTCCACAGGGCCGTACTGAGGTCACGCACCCACCCTCAAATCCCATGGAAATTTTCCAGTGTCTAATTGACTCAGCTCTTAAATACAGTTTGTTTAAAAAAAGAAAAAAAAGTTTTCCAGAGTTTAGAAGAGCATTCATTCATTCCGTATTTCCTAATTGTGCTCGGCCAAGAATATTTAAATAAAAAAGTGTAGCTCTGTCAGGAACTTTAGACCAGCTACACATGCTAAACGTTAACATCAATGATGATGCTAAGTCATGTAGTTATAACTAATACCACGGTTGTCATTTTTTCTATGTGCCACCAGCACATTTATCACAAGCAAAGAGTAATGCTGAGGCTAATCGGTCACAGATTTTGATAGGCACTCTTGTCACTTATCCATGGCAAACTCTCTGGTAGTTGTTGAAAATTTACTCAGACTATGGGGGGGAAAGTCAGTAGATCATCAAAGTGATCATAAATTCAAACTGAACTTTTAAACCAATCCATCAAGTACTGGAAGATCATCCACTAGTGATGGAAACTCATAACAGCCGTTTCATGAGCTGAAGATATTCAGAAAAAGGTGAAATAAAGTGGACCCATGGTTTTAGAGCTGCAACATATTCTGTCAATGCATATCCTTTATTTATAATTGGCCTAATGACACATAAAACATCCAGTATAGTAACAAGAGAAAATTATTGGGTGTATCATTTTCTTATGCTCTCTGTTATCCATCCATCCAATCGCTTCCGCTTATCCTTTTCAGGGTCATGGGGGGCGCTGGAGCCTATCCCAGCTGTCATAGGGCGAGAGGCGGGGTACACCCTGGACAGGTCGCCAGTCTGTGCCCTCTGTTATATAGAACAAAATGTTGAGTCTCCTTATATATCAGTCCATGGGACAGACTAGAAACTTTGCATAAACATGCTTCTCGCTGTCATCTCGGCTTCCCACTGAGTTTCATCCTTATGTCGTTTTTAAGTAATGACGCTTACTGCCTCTGCTGAAACCCTTACAACAGAGTCATCAAGTCCTTTGGTGCTTTTGGGATACCAATGGCTGAAATTACAGATGTGCAAAGATGTTAAGGTAACCTCTGTAGAAAGAGTCGACGATGTGACTCTTTATGAGGTCTGGTAGTAGTAATTTGTAATTTGCCCCTCTTTGGTTATGTATGTGTGGATGAACATAATTTTATTTTGCAATTTAGGAAATATTTTGACATAAAAAGTTCTCCTACTCACTTTGACAAATGTTAGAGCATGTCCTGTGCATATCATGTTCATCCTCAGGTTAAGCCAGTTCTTCCCATAAACACGATAAAAGGTTAACAAGGTAACATAAACAGTATATTAAATCGCAATCTGCATCCCCATACAACATAAGTAATGATAATGATTAAGGTTAATAAATAACATTTCACAGTATTCACCCAGTTACTACGTTACTCGTGCAGCTGAAATACATGCGAGTTTAAAAAAAAAGAAGCAAGTCGGAAAAGCCTGAATAGCAGCATTTCTTTCTCCAAATCCAGTATTTGTTTTATAAACATGAATGGTCTATT
The DNA here is from genome assembly GCF_057381915.1 of Diplotaxodon limnothrissa. Classification (NCBI taxonomy): domain Eukaryota; kingdom Metazoa; phylum Chordata; class Actinopteri; order Cichliformes; family Cichlidae; genus Diplotaxodon; species Diplotaxodon limnothrissa. The sequence continues at coordinate 35,144,643 of NC_140601.1, forward strand.
TGCAGTTACCCATGCCATATGCAGTAATGGCATGGGTAATTGCAAATGTAAAACCTATAAGCAGAAGGTGGTTTCAAACTTTGCTCTGATAACAAGCTGGATGTTTCTTCTCTTGGAAAAACAGAAATCTTTTTGACTTTTCAGATATGTACTTTTTTTTAATTTTCAGTTTTAAATGCAGCAGCAAACTGTTTTTTTTACTGACAATGGTTAGTTAATTTCATTTTAAACTCTATGGTGTAAAGACAGAACATGTTTTATTACAGTACAAACCTAAACTTCATAACTTGTGTTCATTAACATGAGTGAAGTGGATGCCATTAGCGAGAAAAAAGCGAGCATTGATCAATTTCACTCTGCAGTGCTGTGCTGTGCTAGCCACTCCATTTCTCTTTCCCTCCCTGGGCAGTTTAGAGTAAGTGCATGCTCAAGGACTACTTGCTTTAACCCATGAGGTGCCATTTGTGTTTGTCTCAGTAAAAAAAAGCACTATGCTGAAGATATCATTTGTATGTTTTTTGACACTTGGGTGCTAAGATTTTCTAAGGCCTTCTACTTTCAGGCTCTTTGTGTTAGTGGATTTATGTCCTTACATTATTAATACCTCTCTTAAGGGATCTTACGCTGCCAGCATGTTAGGTGTAACCTGAGTATCTTTCTTGAAAGCATCAATTCTCCATCTAGCACTCACAACATTCTCACTTTCAGGTTCTAGCTACTGAACATTGTTGTGCTGTCATAGTGTTGCGAGGAAGCAGTGAGATGCTGTGCAGTATAACTCTGTTGGTCTTTAGCTCAGACATCTTTTCAGTCTGTGCTTGCCTGCATCGAAGCAGTAAAAATGAGCTGAAACAGCAACTGAGACCAGACCCTGTGATGTACCTGTAAAATAAACATACTCCTTTGTGCACACAGACGCTCCTGACACACGTGCATGCACACGTACGCAGAAGCACTCTGACGTCCTCCATGTTTTTATACCCAGGTGTATCTGCATGCAAACGGCCCATTCCGAGACAATCTGATCACACAGCGGAGGTTCGCCCGGTCTGTTCCTTTGCTTGGTGAGAATATCGCCAGGGCGGAATGGAAACTTCATTTTGCAGGGGCTAATATTAGCCTAGGCCTCTGGAAAATTCCTTTTAAATGATCACAAGCTGAGAAAAGTCAAAGAATTTGTTTAGTGTTTTGCCTGACAGTCGTCTCTGCATACACGGCAGTTTGTTTCTTTTTTTTCAGATGTTACAGCACACAGGAGGGTCCTGGGAACACAGATGTGGAAGGAAGGAGGGCAAAAGGGGTTCATACGATGAAATTTAGGATTGTTTGATTGTCTGTCTTGGTCTGAATTACTTTTTCCTGGCACTGATAACAGTTTAACCCTCACATTAGCAAGCACTGTATCCCTGGGTACAACAGTCATGCCTTCAAATCACTTTGCATCACCTGCTCTTTGTGTGATTTTGAATCCCCATAATCCCTGCTACCCTGCTACCTAACTTATAATTCCTCTTTGCTATACAGAAAAACTTAGACTATATAAAACATTTATCCATGATACACCTCAGATTGGTACATTAGACATGTTTACTCCCGCCTGTTTCTTCTCTTTTATAACCAAGCTCACTGTGTGAACCACGTTTAACCGTCTATAACATATGACTCCAACTTTATGACCTGTGTATGTGTGTGTATGATTTGCTAGGAAAATCCCACCTGGCCATAGTTCAGAGGGTGAACAATGAAGGTGAGGGAGACCCTTTCTACGAAGTTCTGGGTATTGTCACCCTGGAGGACGTTATTGAAGAAATCATCAAGTCAGAGATCCTCGACGAGACTGACCTATACAGTAGGTTCCCCTCTTTAAACTCAACATAACAACAGATACAATAAGTTCATGAAAAACAAAACGGATGATAAAATCCCTGAGAATTACCACGCTCCATGTCTCTTAACAGCATTTTTGCATCTTTCAGCCAATCATTTTAATCTCAAATCAAAAGCACTATTTCAAGATGCAACAGCTGCCTGTTGTCATTGCTCTTTGTCACTCTGACTTGGTGTCCACAAACTCTGGAGAAAATGTGCAGTTTACAAGCTAAATGTTCAAGTTTCTAACTATGTATATCTGCTGTTTGGTGCCTTGTGGGTACTGTGGGGTAGAGCCAGTTTGTGCAGTTTTTGGTTCACACTAATGAGTGCAGCGGGACTGAATCAAAGCAGTAAAGCTGGCTGCCAGAAATGCAAAATATTGTGCTAAAAACATCTCTGCAGAGCTGCAGTGATAATGCTCTATGGGTTCATGCCTATAAATGACAACTTTCTCATTATATGCAGATAATGGTAGCTTCAAACCTCTGTTCAAGAATACATTTTTGAGATGATGTGTTAATTGGAGTTTGTTGGAAATTGAGTTGTTTTGAGAATGCTACTCTTGGTGAGCATTTTATTTACTCTAAATTTACATATTTTTTACTGAGAAGATTGTCTTGTTTGTGTTGTGCACCCAACATCTGATTTTTTTTTTCCACAAGCAGAGATTATTTTCAAAAGATATATATAAAGAGTTTCTTAACATGACTCTTATTTATTATTTATATTTGACGCTCTAAAGCATCTGCTAAGTTTATTCAGCATCTGAAACAATCCATTTTAGCTCCTCTGATTGGCTGCCTCTTACAAACAGAAGGTTTAAACATCAGGTCTGTCTATCTATCTATCTATCTATCTATCTATCTATCTATCTATCTATCTATCTATCTATCTATCTATCTATCTATCTATCTATCTATCTATCTATCTATCTATCTATCTATAGTGTTGGGGAGTAACGGAATACATGTACAGGCGTTATGTATTTAAAATACAAAATATGAGTAGCTGTATTCTGTTACAGTTACTGTTTAAAAGCGTGGTATTCAGAATACATTGACTTTGTTGAAATAAATGGATTACACGGTGGTCTTTTCCTGTTTCACATGTTAGGCTATGCCATCTATTTTTGGTAATTCCACGCCGGTGGAAACCCAAACAAAACACGCATTAGGGGCTCTAATGCCTGCATCTCAATCTCGTGGCCCATGTCAAACCTAGTTGCGGCCGCATAATGACGTGAAGAAATATTTTTTAAATTATTCACAAAAATGATTTACAGTTTTTCTCAGTTGCTTTGGTGCATTTCTCACAACAGAATTGATCTCTGCACCACTACTAAGGCTCTTCTCAAAACAATTAGTGCAAACTGCAAAACATGGTGGATAACTTGCAAAAGTGAGTCACTTCATCAAAAAGAAAAGTCAGTTGTTCAAAATAAGTAGTCAATGCTTCAAAAGCAAGTCCCTTAATCAAAACAGATAATACATTCATCAAAAGCAAGTACTTATATCAATCAAAGTGTCAGGGCTGTCACAATTACAAGTCATTACACCAGCACCTTTGGTCACAAAATCAAATGGTTTGAACATGTTCTCATTGTGACGGATTTCTTTGTAGGTGCTTCCCAATGACATGTCAAGTCTGGACAGCATGCATGGCATGTTGAAAACCATAAATTGTAAAGGAAAATCAAGACACTCCATATGCACTCTTGATAATATTTAATTGAAACTGTTCACAGCATTGTGCAAACTGGGGAAATACAGTAAATCAAACATTTTACAGCAAACATAAACTCACTTAGACAGTAAACCTCACTCCAGTGGTTATGAAACAAAAAAACAAAACTGAAAAACAGACACTGCTGCATATCAATCATTGATATCTAGACGCTCCCGTCTGTCTGCCCACATATTTGCATCAACATCACAGCGAATGTCAGCTCTATCGATGCATCGGGGAAAGTATCTTCTGGAGTGTCAACTCCACCCTCTGCAGGACTCTGCTGTGATGTCATCACAAGCTGCATCCATAGCTGCTAGCAGGGTCATTTGGGTATGTGGATGCCTGTCATATACCTTCCACCTCCAGGAAGAGAAAAACTCCTCAATTGGATTTAGGAATGGAGTGTAAGGAGGAAGAAACTCCATAAGCATCCTGTCGTGTGCTGCAAACCACTGCCCGACTACAGCAGAGTGATGGAAGCTAACATTATCCCAAACCACTACATACATTGTCCGATTGTCACCAGGATCATCCCTTTCATTTTGTGGGATTAGGTCCCTATAAAGAGCGTCCAGAAAAGCCAACCGGTGTTGTGTATTGTATGCACCAATACGAGGAATATGGGTGTGAATGCCATTTTCTGAGATTGCTGCACACATTGTAATATTTCCTCCTCGTTGGCCTGGGACATCAATGGTGGCTATTTCTCCAATGTGATTTCGTTCACGCCTTTTGCAAGATTGAATCCCGCTTCGTCAAGATATACAAACGTTTGCAGGGGTTTCATGGAAACTCCTTAAAAATAGGGTTTTCAAAATGGGTGTACAAAGTGTTTGACAAGATGTTCAACAATTTTGAGTGCACTGACACAAGCAATGAAATGAAGACTATTAGTTGTAAGGACAATGACTATTCAGCCGGTACAAGTATAAATAATTGTGACATTCATGATAAAAGAAAGGAGATAGTGATGAATAGCAAGTCAAAAGTGACCATTCTTTAGATATTTGTACTTACTCAACTGCTTCATGTCCAAAGGCATTTGCCTTTGGACGCAATGAACATGAAACCGCCACAAGGTTGTGCCAAAACGACTACATGTTGTGGAGGTTGAACTAACTGTTGTGCAAAGTTTAATTCTGTTGTGAGAAATGCACCAAAGCAACTGAGAAAAACTGTAATTGAAACTGTTCACAGCATTGTGCAAACTGGGGAAATACAGTAAATCAAACATTTTACAGCAAACATAAACTCACTTAGACAGTAAACCTCACTCCAGTGGTTATGAAACAAAAAAACAAAACTGAAAAACAGACACTGCTGCATATCAATCATTGATATCTAGACGCTCCCGTCTGTCTGCCCACATATTTGCATCAACATCACAGCGAATGTCAGCTCTATCGATGCATCGGGGAAAGTATCTTCTGGAGTGTCAACTCCACCCTCTGCAGGACTCTGCTGTGATGTCATCACAAGCTGCATCCATAGCTGCTAGCAGGGTCATTTGGGTATGTGGATGCCTGTCATATACCTTCCACCTCCAGGAAGAGAAAAACTCCTCAATTGGATTTAGGAATGGAGTGTAAGGAGGAAGAAACTCCATAAGCATCCTGTCGTGTGCTGCAAACCACTGCCCGACTACAGCAGAGTGATGGAAGCTAACATTATCCCAAACCACTACATACATTGTCCGATTGTCACCAGGATCATCCCTTTCATTTTGTGGGATTAGGTCCCTATAAAGAGCGTCCAGAAAAGCCAACCGGTGTTGTGTATTGTATGCACCAATACGAGGAATATGGGTGTGAATGCCATTTTCTGAGATTGCTGCACACATTGTAATATTTCCTCCTCGTTGGCCTGGGACATCAATGGTGGCTATTTCTCCAATGTGATTTCGTTCACGCCTTTTGCAAGATTGAATCCCGCTTCGTCAAGATATACAAACGTTTGCAGGGGTTTCATGGAAACTCCTTAAAAATAGGGTTTTCAAAATGGGTGTACAAAGTGTTTGACAAGATGTTCAACAATTTTGAGTGCACTGACACAAGCAATGAAATGAAGACTATTAGTTGTAAGGACAATGACTATTCAGCCGGTACAAGTATAAATAATTGTGACATTCATGATAAAAGAAAGGAGATAGTGATGAATAGCAAGTCAAAAGTGACCATTCTTTAGATATTTGTACTTACTCAACTGCTTCATGTCCAAAGGCATTTGCCTTTGGACGCAATGAACATGAAACCGCCACAAGGTTGTGCCAAAACGACTACATGTTGTGGAGGTTGAACTAACTGTTGTGCAAAGTTTAATTCTGTTGTGAGAAATGCACCAAAGCAACTGAGAAAAACTGTAATATGAAGGCAATAGGCAGAATGTAGCCTGATGGGCAGTGTAGTGCGTGCTGCAGGGAGAATGGACTGCCATACCTGTGTGTGTGTGTGAGCGCGAGGAAGGGAGAAAAAGGAGAGTGGAAAGTCCGAGTTGACACCGAGCAGAATCGGGAGATGGAAGCATGTAAATATAATAATAACCACTGCAGCCAAAAAGAGTGCCTGACAAGCCCAGTTGTAAGTAAGCTGTTAAGACTCGACTGTACACTGTGTTCTGTTTTCCTCCGAAACAACCTTTCAACGCCTCTCTCTGTCTCGCTAGCAAAGTTGACCCAGACAAGTTAATGGTGGCTAGTTTTCGGCTACGAGCCCGCCAGAAGTCTCTTTACGACGGCTCGGAGCCGCAAACCTGTTTTATATACACGTGAATAGTTTTCTATACGAGATCGCTGTAAAAAGTGCAGCCTTACCTAATGTCACCCTACAGTTTCTCATTTTATATTAAGATTTAAAAATCAAGTTGGTATTGGTATGTCGAGTAACCTTCAGTAATAGTAATAAATCACACAGCAATAGTACATTCATGTAGTTATAAAAAGCATGATAATATACAGTGGCTTGCAAAAGTATTCGGCCCCCTTGAACTTTCCCACATTTTGTCACATTACAGCCACAAACATGAATCAATTTTATTGGAATTCCACGTGAAAGACCAACACAAAGTGGTGTACACGTGAGAAGTGGAACGAAAATCATACATGATTCCAAACATTTTTTACAAATAAATAACTGAAAAGTGGGGTGTGCGTAATTATTCAGCCCCCTTTGGTCTGAGTGCAGTCAGTTGCCCATAGACATTGCCTGATGAGTGCTAATGACTAAATAAAGTGCACCTGTGTGTAATCTAACGTCAGCACAAAAACAGCTGCTCTGTGACGGCCTCAGAGGTTGTCTAGGAGAATCTTGGGAGCAACAACACCATGAAGTCCAAAGAACACAGCAGACAGGTCAGGAATAAAGTTATTGAGAAATTTAAAGCAGGCTTAGGCTACAAAAACATTTCCCAAGCCTTGAACATCCCACGGAGCACTGTTCAAGTGATCATTCAGAAATGGAAGGAGTATGGCACAACTGTAAACCTCCCAAGACAAGGCCGTCCACCTAAACTCACAGGCCGAACAAGGAGAGCGCTGATCAGAAATGCAGCCAAGAGGCCCATGGTGACTCTGGACGAGCTGCAGAGATCTACAGCTCAAGTGGGGGAATCTGTCCATAGGACAACTATTAGTCGTGCACTGCACAAAGTTGGCCTTTATGGAAGAGTGGCAAGAAGAAAGCTATTGTTAACAGAAAACCATAAAAAGTCCCGTTTGCAGTTTGCTACAAGCCATGTGGGGGACACAGCAAACATGTGAAGAAGGTGCTCTGGTCAGATGAGACCAAAATGGAACTTTTTGGCCAAAATGCAAAACGCTATGTGTGGCCGAAAACTAACACTGCACATCACTGTGATCACACCATCCCCACTGTCAAATATGGTGGTGGCAGCATCATGCTCTGGGGGTGCTTCTCTTCAGCAGGGACAGGGAAGCTGGTCAGAGTTGAGGGAAGATGGATGGAGCCAAATACAGGGCAATCTCGGAAGAAAACCTCTTGGAGTCTGCAAAAGACTTGAGACTGGGGCAGAGGTTCACCTTCCAGCAGGACAACGACCCTAAACATAAAGCCAGGGCAGCAATGGAATGGTTTAAAACAAACATATCCATGTGTTAGACTGGCCCAGTCAAATACAATCGAGAATCTGTGGCAAGAAGAAGGGGCAAAGATTTCAGTCTCTAGATGTGCAAAGCTGGTAGAGACAAACCCTAAAAGACTGGCAGCTGTAATTGCAGCAAAAGGTGGTTCTACAAAGTATTGACTCAGGGGGCTGAATAATTACACACACCCCACTTTTCAGTTATTTATTTGTAAAAAATGTTTGGAATCATGTATGATTTTCGTTCCACTTCTCACGTGTACACCACTTTGTGTTGGTCTTTCACGTGGAATTCCAATAAAATTGATTCATGTTTGTGGCTGTAATGTGACAAAATGTGGAAAAGTTCAAGGGGGCTGAATACTTTTGTAAGCCACTGTATTAAGTAATCCAAAGTATTCAGAATACGTTACTGTCATTGTGTAATGTAACGGAATACGTTACAAAATACATTTTAAAAGTAACCTTCCCAACACCATCTATCTATCTGATCTCCTGCTGAATTTGTAAGTTTATTTAATTTAAAAAGAAATGAAAAGTCTAATTTCTATTGCAGTTTAAATATTATTGGAGTGAAATAAGATTACCAGGCAAACTATGACTCTGTTTCTTGTAGTTAGTCACCAGGTTTACACACATCTCATGAAGGATTTTTGGGCCACACCGCTTTATAGAAACTCTAAATCCTATTGGCTGCCCTTTGGCAATTTGAAGCTTCAGCTCCCTTTCACGGATTTTCTATAGACTGAGGTCTAGAAGCTGGCAAGTCCATTCCATGACTTTAATGTGCTTCTTGAACCACTCCTTTGTTGTCCTGGTGGTATGTTGTGGGTTGTCATGCTATCAATGACCTCAGTGTTCTGGCTAAGGGAAAGTGGTTCTCCTCCAATATTTTATGATACATGGCCCATTCCATTGGCCCCTCAATTAGTCCAAGTCATCCTGTACCCTTAGAAAAACAGCTCCAAAGCATAATCTTTCCATGTCCTTGCTTGACTTGGGGGATGGTGTTCTTTGGTTCATTCTCAGCATTACTCTTCCTCCAAATATGGTGGGTTGAGTTGATACCAAAGAGCTTGAACTTTGTTTCATTTGACCACACCAATTTCTTCCAAACCTTCTCCGAATCATTCAGATATTCCCTGTAAAACTAAAGACAGATGTCTACATGTGCCATCTTGAGGATTTGGGTGGGTGGGAGGTGCTGTTCTTGGTGACTGTCCTTGGTGACTTCCCAACTGCCCTTTTAGGTTGATCCACCACCTTTCTCATTTCTCATTCTTCCATTTCTGAATAATTACAGCAGTAGTTGTCATTTTCTCACCAAGCTACTTGCTGGTCTTGCAGCCCGTTCCAGCTTTGTGCAGGTCTGTGGTCTTGTCCCCGATGTCCTTTGACAATTCTTTGGTTTTGCTCATATTGGTGGAGAGGTTGGAATGGAAAATGATTCTGTGGACAGGTTTGATGTATATGCATAACAAGTTGCCCACATGGCAACTCATGATCTGTGTGGCTATATGGCACACAGATCAAATACTTAATCAATGCCATGCAAATCAATTTCTAAATCGATTTATAATTTTTTTGAAATGTGCTTTGTTCTGGATTTTTGGTTGATATTCTGTTTTTCTCTATTAAAATGAGACTGCAATAAAAAGTAGAGATTGTTCATTTCTTTGAAAGTGAGCAAGCCTACAAATTCATCAGGGTATCAAATAATTATAGGAGTCAAAATACATTCATAATCATGGACAACCATAATTAATATTTTACCTTCGACTTTGTAAAAAATGATGGTATCTGTGTACATGGAGTACGTGCCAGTACTTCTGTAATGCCGGGAATGTGGTAACAATGTAGCCCTCCTATAGCTCTGCTGTAGTTCTCAGAAAGTCAGCACTGCTACTTTTATGGAAAACAGTAATCAGTGCAGGGTAACTCAAGTTTAGTCACCTTTTGACCCGAAATGACTAGCTCAGCGTCAGAGGAGTGTCGTGGACTGATCTTTTCCTGTTTCAGCCAACCTGTTGCAGGTTGACTCTTACACCTGACTTTTCATTTTTCCCTCCTCAGCTGACAACAAGACAAAGAAGAAAATCACACATCGGGAAAGAAAGCAGGATTTCTCGGCCTTCAAGCCTACCGACAATGAAATGAAGGTTAAAATATCACCTCAGCTTCTGCTGGCTACCCTGCGTTTCCTAGCAACAGGCAAGTGGGCTGCGTTGCTGCTTGACTTCCCCCAGTGTGCCCTCAGCCCCTCACTGTGGGGAAAGTGTGTGTGTGAGTGTGTTTGTGTGCCCATACGGGCTTTGAGTTTTGGGCAAGTGGGTGTAGAGAGGAGGAGGTGTGAGTATTTGTGTAGCATGAGTAGCCGTTGTGTGCGTCTATGTGTAAGGGAATGAATTGCGTGGGGACTCACAACAAGTGTGCTGGTATGTATGTGTAAAGAGGTGGAAGGCCTCTCTATAAGCCCAACACAGGATGTCTGCAGAATGGACACGGGTCCAAAAAAATGCAGGCGTTTATTTGCTTGCGTGTCATGCACAGAAGGTTACATGTTGAGATCTTTGCTCACAGCTTTAAAAACACCACCCTGTTTGCTTACACTCGTTCCTCAGTGACATCACGTCCAGGATTTTTGGCCTATAATCGCAGTTCTCACACAAGTCGACATACTTGGTTACTTACTAGCGTAAAATGTGAAATATTTCACCCGCTTTCCCTCGGGAAATGGATTTCAGAGCAGGCAGCAAGTACTACTACACCAGCAGCAGCGGTTCACTATGCCTCATTGCAGTTGGATTTGCTTTAGAACTTTGACCTGGCAGCTAAGCGTTGATTAAGTTCCTCTAAAGGCTATTAGGGAGTTTAGTTCCTGGTGGTGGAGCCAGCAGCCAGCTGACACATATCACCGCTGATGAGTTGAAGGAGCTGATTGGCCCAATAGGTGGTTGAAGAGGACCAGACACAATGAGGGGGAAGGGGGTGTCTCTATTAACATTTATTGAAATTTTTGGCCCCTTATGTATGGCTCTCACCTCACAAAAATGCAGTAACGGTTTATACAGTTTCTGCAGCAGCACAATGTTGCTAATATTTTGTATTTTTGTTATCATGTAAAAACCAAACCATCAAAATGTTAACTTTTTTGTTAGGGTGTGGTTCTTACAGTAATTTAATGAATTGATTTGAGGGGGAAATGCTTACTTCAGCAATATTCTGTCTTCCTATTAACTTTAATGAAATTTGGCATGGTCATTCATCTGGAGCTTGGTAACCGACAGATAAGCGGCACTGATCGCATGCCCGTGATTCATCTTTCGCCTTAGCGAGTAATTTGTCAGCCACTGCTATTTGTACTATTTGTTTTACTGCAGCAGATGATTTTTCCAGCTATAGCTCTTATTTATACTTTATTTAATTATCATATGATCACTTTGCCACTTTCGCAAGAACCAATCTTTCATCCAGTGTTTAAGAACATGTTTCACCTAGTTAATGTTTTTTAAACTTTTGTGTAAACCAGAGATAAGATAAGCTACAATTATCCAATATCTGTTTAACATGCGAGACCCATGGTGACAAATATTTCCCATTTTATCCTGGCTGAGCAGATAGTTGTATGCTAGTTCACTGAGTTTAGTTTCCCTTATGTAATCCTTCTCTTTATGACTATGATACAGAGTGGGTCCGATCTTCCCTGCTATCCATGGACAATATATGCTTTAATTTTGACTTTAAGAACATATGGAATGTAAGCTCCAGAATTTAAGTGATTATCCCTAATAGATTACACAAGTGATCTATTTCTATATCCCCTGTTTTGATGTTGGAAAAATAAGTTTATTGTCTACATATATCATTACCCTAAACTAAATATATTTATTGCCATGCCATCAAAATTAATAATCTGTGAGCCATTTTCTATTAAATAATCCACTAGGTCAGTGATAAATAATGCAAACAACAATTATACAATTGATTCATTTAAAATCCTACAAAGACTTGAAAATACACATGATTTTATTTTTTTAATCTTAAAATTTCCTCTAATATGAGATTTTAATCTCTGAAATTCCTTACTGCGACAAGTAAAGGAACAAAGCCTTGTAAAGGAATCTTTCCAGAAATATCCCAGAACCTACATAACTTTGCATTTGATATATTTACGTTAGGTTTATGTGGTTAACTCAAAAACTATACCTCTGTCATTATTAAAATCCAGTTTTACAGTTTCATCTTTCACTTTTCCTCTTTTTTAAACCGAGAATTTCTACTAAGTCGGTTTCTGCCGCTTTTGCTGATGTCATTTTCAATATAATCTTTGTCTAAAATCAGTTTAAAACAATATGTTAGAAATAAAATATTAAGAATACAAATATAAGTTTGCCGGGTCTTTGGTTTAAAAAAAATAGGCCAGCTTATATACATGCCTTTCTTTGGATAAATGTAAGTAAAACTGCCACATTTAAACACATCAAACCTTTGTCTGCACAGGTAACAGCACCATGTGGCCCCCTTGGAAAACTAATTGCCCATCCCCAAACTAGTATGTGCTCAGTGGCAAACAAAATTTTCAAACCATCAGGTGACATCACGGTGGCGTTTTTCTTGTAAATAGTCCATGAACAGTAATACTTTTTTAGGACTAATTTCTTTTATGTTTTGGGATTTTCATGGCAATAAGGGAGATATAAGAATAATTTTATTACATTGATATAATTATTTAACTTTTCATAAGAAATGAAATGTTTTGTCTTACCACAGTCTTTTTCTCTCCTTGTCTCTTCAGAGGTTGAGCCATTTGCACCGATGCAGATGTCAGAAAAGATTCTGCTGCGCTTGTTGAAGCATCCAAATGTGATCCAGGAGCTAAAATACGATGATAAGAACAAGCGGGCACCAGAGCACTACCTCTTCCACAGGAACAAACCTGTGGATTATTTCATCCTCATCCTGCAGGTGTGTGGACACAACGAGTTTCAAGGTGGAAGGATACATCAGTAGTCTTTGATTTTTTATTTTTATTTTTTAAAACAACAACAAAAAACCCCACTACATAACCAGTTTGGGAAAATGTAAATATTGATATGTATTTTAGGTTTAACATTAAAAAAAATAACGCAAGTATTCTAACTCTGCTCATGCAGGATAAGTTCGTTTTACCTGCATCATTTAGTTCCATTATTTCCTTCTGCCGTCACTACAGATGAATAAACAGTATATACTATGTGATCAGTTTAAAAATGCTGCTTGTAGCACTGCAAGCATTCGTTTTCCTCTGGCCTACAGTTTTTCACGGTGTAGTCATCGATCTAACAGAGTTGTACTGCCCGAGTTTGTTCCCACAGAAGCCATGCATCCCTAAGGTATGCGCGGTATGACTGTACTGTAGGGCAGTTTAAACTAAAACAAGCAATAATACTATAGATAAGAAGCTAATTAGTTATAATAATGTCTGACCTAAGAGATACAGCATTTTAAAAGACCAGTGCCACATACCATAGCATTTATAGCATGAGCAAATTTATTGTGCCAGTCCCTAGACGGGTCTTTAAAGTAGTACCATAAAATGAAAGATAAACCAGATGATCCATGACTAATCCAAAAATTGTTTCAGTTTGAGTTTAAAGTTGTTATCCTGTTTGAGTTCTTTGTGGTAAGCGTGAGAATGTGTGACATCAGTATGTCCCAGATGAGTCTAACCCTGATGAAATTCAGTGAAATCAAACCATGAAATATTTACCTTCTTGAGAAAATTTCAGTCGTGTGGTTTCTTAGCCAGACATTAATTGCACAGTCATACAGTATGACCAATACGAGTCCTGCTTATAACCAATAAAATACTTAATTATTTACTTATTTAGTTAATTACTTCTCAAATGTATTCAGTATATGGTTCATTAATCTTGGAGAATAATTTATTTGACAAATAACTTCCAACATTTAAAAAAATTAGACACAGTTGTCCTGATAAATTGTTTTGTTTATCTACAAGAAATAGAAACAAGAGCGTTCAGTATCATCTATGCGCCTAAATAATGCAATAAGCAATAAAGAAATAAAGGTTTGGGGTAAACACACTTTACAGGTGTTTTGGATAACGTGTCACAGTCAGGCTGAATTTGTCAAGTTCATCAGTACCCATGTTCATCTGGACAAGGAGTTAGAGAACTCTTCTTGTTCTTCTTGTGCCTGCTTTACTATTACTGTGGAACCAATCGCACATAGTTTTGGACAATGCATACGTCATCTAAGCATCTTATGTGCATAAACACATCAAAGCTGAAAACAAGCAGGCCAAAAACGGAACCCTGTGGGATTCCTGCATTATCCTCAAAATGAAGTTTTCTGATTGTTACACAGTGTTCACATTTAAATGTTATAATTTGAACTATCATAGAGTGTGACAGGAAATGTCTTAGAAAGTCAAAGTTAAGCATCATTCAGAAAAAAAACTTTAAATAGGAACCAAACTGAACTTAAAACCTTTTAAAATCCAAGCTATGACACCAGCCTTAATGAAAATCTTTCACCCTGCAAATCTTGGAAACACATTTGCGTAATAATTATATATGATAATATATAATAGTTAGTGTATTCAATAGTGTATAGATCACGGACTTCTGCACTTCATGTAGCTTTAGTCTCAGGTCTGAAAGCAGCCCTGAATTTCTGCACTGTTTCTGATATGCCGCTGGAGCCAGCACTATTGTCTTATTCAGGGAGGGTATTGGGACTTCTCTGTACGCCTTAAAGGGAAGTCCCAAATAACTGTTCCTAAAGTGAGTTCAAAGTCTTTATTGCAAAGGTTTGCAGACTTTGTATATTTCCCCTATCAGGTCACTAAGTCGACATGTATATTAGCCTTGGATTAAATAAGGTTCTGCTTGAGCAAGTGTGGGGTCATTGCCCTTGAGACCCAGCTTAGAAGCAGATTGGGAGCTATTAAACAGAGTGAGGATTTTCTACAAGTAGTAAAAAGGAAAGGAAACAAGGGAAGCAGGGTGGATTTATTATAATCTCACAGACAGGATAAATAAAGTAAAAAATAAAGCATAAAGTTAAAGGAAATATCGTAAAACCAGCACAAATAAGTAATCTTTTGTTTAACTAAGCTGATAAGTTGATATATAATGTGTTGAGCACTTACATACTTTTAAGATAATTCATGATTCTTTTCCTTGGCTGTCACAGGGGAAGGTGGAGGTGGAAGCAGGAAAAGAGGGGATGAAGTTTGAAGCGGGACCATTCTCCTTCTATGGGATAATGGCTCTGACAGCCTCACCAGGTAAGATTTCTTGATCTAGGTCTTAAATTTTTATACCCATGAAAGTGAATCCTAACTTCTAGGGAATCTCACTCGTCAGCCTCCTTTGAGAGGGTCTGGACAGAAGAATCCGCCTGTTAGTTTTACCTCACAATCAGGAGCAAAACTGCAGTTTTCGTTTCACTCATTGTGGAATACTTGGAGGTGGGTGGGACTTTGCCAAACCGGTCTACATGTGTTCTGTGAACTAGTGGAAGTTTGGTTTGCATCAATGGCGCTGATGTCAAGCTCACTTTAGGTGGGTGTTTGACTAAAGTGTTGTTTGTCACTGATTCTGGTTCACAGGTATGGGCAGAGTAAAGCAGGAGATGAGGATCTTGTACTGATCTGCTGCGGGGAAGAGAGAGCTGAGCTTAAAATTGAAGATGTTGAGTCACCAGTTGATTTAGGTTCCTAGCCTGACTGAAACAGTGAGGTTACAGCTACAAATGGCAGAAATGAGCTTCCTGCAAAGGTTGTCTGATTTGGGAGGGGCTTAGAGTAGATGTGAGGTGATTCAGGCTCTGACAGGATGCCTCCTTGGTACCTCCTAGGTTAGGTGTTTTGAGCATATCCTACCAGGAGGCCCGTCCAAGATAGACTCAGGACACACTTGAGAGGTTATATCTCTCAGACTTGGAAATATCTTGGGATGGGGAGGTCTGGGCATCTGTGCCTAGACTGCTGCAAATAAAGGGATTGCTTTCTACTCTAGCTGAGCACTTGAAGTGCTTTTTGCTATTAGTCTCAATAACACACTTTGTTTTTAGACCTAAGCACTTTATCTAACATTGAAAGTGCACACACACTCCAATAGTTGCATTGTTCAGTATCCAAAGACTTCCGCATGTAGCTAGGGATCGAACCACTGAACTTCTGACTGGTAGATGACCTGCTCAAGCGAGCCATCCACCCCATAGCCAGAAAACTGGCAGAAGATGGATGGATGGAAAGAAAACCCTGTGACAGAAAAATGATATTATTAGTAAGTAAAATGTTAAAATGCAGCTGGACGAGTAGCTCTTCTCTCTGGGTTTGTGATATAGACCATTTACAGTGTGATCCACTGTAGCTTGTTTCCAGTAAAATATGTTATAGACTGCTCATATGAAGAATTAGAGGTTTTACTACTTCTTTATGCTTTATAGGTACTGGAGGTCTTATAAGACTTGCAGCGCACTATGATTTACTCATAAAATTGTCATTTTTCACCTTGTTCTCATGCAACATAATTTTAAAAATTACGTATGGATAAAGTACTCATCATGTTACATGAGAAAAATGTGAAAAATGCCACTTTTGTGAGTAAAAAATAATATAATAATAACTCATAAGTCCTAATATGATAACATAATAAATCAAGAGAGGTCATGAAAATGCACTCATTCTTCTCTGTTCATTCATAAACTACAGCACTGTCCTCGGCTATTAGACTGATTCATTTGGGTGGTGTGATTTGAGAGACACCTACTGGTGAAACAGTAGAATAACTCTCCTGTGGTGGATGTGTGCACTCTAAGAAATTAAATCAAATGCTTCATGGTTTGTGCCAGTTTTCATCTTAAGCTGATCAGTAGAGGAACAACAAGTTAACACTTCTTTTCTTTAATCAGATGTTATCATATATAATTGATTAAATTACCCATTTTCTCGACTTTAACAATCTCGTCTTTCTGTCTTCTCGCTTCTTTTGTCTCTCTCTTGTTTCATCCCTCTCTCCCCCAAGTGCCTCTGTCACTGTCTCGTACATTTGCAGTCAGTAGGGCTGAGTCATTAGCAGGATCTCCAGGTACAGTGGATTTTCAGTATCACCTCTCACTCTATAACCTTTAGTGAATAGTGATGAAATTTCATTATTTGAAAGAGAATGTTTTGTTGATATTAAATAGACGCATGAAGTTGTAGAGTCACAGTTTCACCTACCTGCATGCTTTACCTAAATATACCTGAGTGTGTTTAGCCTTTTGGTTTTCATAGTCTGCTTGAGAACTGACTTGTTTTGTGTGACTTTCAAAGAAAGTGTTCACTGTCTGTTTGTCCCTGAATGCAACATACACTGTAAACTTGTGTGTGTGACACTAAAAGAGAAAGAGGCAGAGTGGAAAACGGATCCAGACTGAGGCTTAACATCCTCGTCTCCTGAGCCATTAGTCAAGTCGCTGAATGGTGTTGGAGACTAGAGGCCCCAGAGTGGAACCCGGCTCCGCCCCGCTCGCCCCTAACCTTTAACCCCCTGACTACATAAACAAGACCTACAGCTACAGCCCCCTGCTGGACACCACTGAGCACACATACAAAGACATGCACATATGCATATGTTCACATTTACAGGCCCATGAACAAAACCCACAATACTACACACATAGAAGGGCTGCTTTGAAAGTGAATTAAAAGTGAACGCACCCATAGGAAATGCTGTGGAATAAATACACTTTCATTGTGTCTGTAGTAGAGGCCTACAGTGCTCACGTTGGTGCAGTGGCATTTGAGTGTGTGTGTGTTTATAAATCTAGTATGTGTGTTTTCTTGACACAGCACACTGACGTTTTTTTGTGTCGACCTGGCCCCTAAAAAGTAGAGTACTAATCCACAAGAGTCCACATGCCAGGTCTTTGGCCTACTGTGCTCCCTCTACACACCCCCACACACACACTGTTTTTGCCTCTCACTTCCTCACTCATACACATTCATACACACATATTCCAACATGGGATTACATACATTCCAGTCAGCGTAGTAGCATTAGTGTTGGCCAAGCTGTTTCCACTTTGTTGTGTGTGATTTTCACAAGGCTTCTTTAAGAAGTGGAAAACATAATCTGGCTTTAATTAAAAATAACCAAGAAAAGAAAAGAACAAGTCTTCTATGTGGTAGCACATAGAAGAACGCAGCATCACTGGAGACTGCTATATGAAACTAGAAGACTTACACATAAATTAGATTTCCATACATCACAGCTTTGTACCTAAGACTCAACCTGGAAAAAAGTCACAGATACAAAGGATCTTAAGTAGTGCTGTACAACTTGGCTAGTTTCAGAGGAAATTTTAAGCATCTTAATGTCCTCAAAACAATTGAGACAAAATTTCTAATTATGTAAAGTTTCTAACTTAAATTTTTTATGTTGTCATTATTACACAGGCCCAAAGAGATCATCTAACAGACAATGAAAAATCAATATTTAGTGTCATATGAACTTTAAGGAACAGTAATATTAGATCAGACTAGCAGAAATGTAAAATAGAGCCCAACTGATACAGGAGTTTGAAAACTGACTGAAAACCAATTCCGGTGTTCTTTTCTGTCAGACACTCGAAAAATAAACAGATTTTCTTTAAATTTGTTATGTGAATTTATGAGTACTTAAAAAGCTAATATGACAACACAGTTGAAAAGTAATCTTGTTTTATTGTCCGAACAAGTCGTGGATTACTCGTGTATGCTCTGCCCAGTCGGGCAGAGCATACACGATTCAGATGAACTGAATCAACCTTTAGGGATTAGGGCCCTTTAAAGTACTTTTGCAGTGCCATGCATTACTTTTGCATTCCAGTATGCTTTAAATTTCTACCAGGGAAGCTGCAAAGGGCCCTCTGATAGACAAACTACACAATGTCCACACTGGAAAAAACATTTAAAGACTTCCTCTCCTGTCTCTACTTTTTTTCATTTTCATTTATTAGCCGTTATAATCATCAGTACTGATATATCAGTAAATAGCTAATAATGTCGATATTTTGGCCCCATGGATAAATCAGTTGGACGAGTGACAACCTTTAATCCCCAAAAACACGCTGTGCCAAAAATTGATCCACCCCAAGGATCAGGTCCCCCAACACAGAGTAATGTAGTGTACGCTGTTATGTGCCGGGAGGATTGGCATGATTTATACATCGGGGAAGCCAAACAACCTCTGGCGAAGCGGATGGCACAACACAGAAGAGCCACCTCGTCACTCGTCAGACCAGGACTCTGCAGTCTATTTACACCTACAGGCCAGTGGACACTCTTTCAAGGATGAGGATGTACACATCCTGGACAGGGAGGAACGCTGGCTTGAGTGCGGAGTCAAGGAGGCCATTTACGTGAAAAGGGAAAGACCATCTCTGAATCGAGGAGGGGCCTAAGGGTACATCTTTCGCCATCTTACAATGCTGTGATTGCAGCCATTCCCCAACTCTCTGTGAATAGTACTCATGGCCTTTGATAAGTGGTTGTTGATCAATGGTCATGACAATTTGCATAATTAAGATGAAGGAACTGACCTCCCAGCCCATTGTTCCTTCAGTGGTGCTAGTTTCAGTTATTGTGCAAAAGTGCTGTTTATAAGGTTGGGGAAACCTGCAGTCAGCTGAGACTGAAGAAGTCAGTCGGATGAGTGACGAAACGTTTCTCCCTCTGAAAACGCTACGTCCAGATGAACTGAATCAACCTTTAGGGATTAGGGCCCTTTAAAGTACTTTTGCAGTGCCATGCATTACTTTTGCATTCCAGTATGCTTTAAATTTCTTTCTCCTACAGAGAATAAATCTCCTCCACGGCCATTTGGACTGAATCACTCCGATTCTCTGAACAGGAGTGACCGTATAGATGCCATCACCCCGACTCTGGGCAACAGCAACAACCAGCTCAACTCCTTCCTGCATATATATGTGCCTGATTATTCTGTCAGAGCACGCTCAGACCTGCAGTATATAAAGGTGAGTAAACACAGGGGATCAGAAATTAGCCTGCAATGAGGATTATATGCACATTGTAGGTGATGTGGTGATGTCACATGCAGCTGCGGATTTCCATTTTCTTTTTCCCACTGAGTTCTCAACATTCAACATGAGCAGTTAGAGAATGAAACCAAAGCTTTGGCAGTGCGCTCGCAGCTTTGAGCCATCCATCTGTGCCAATGCTCTGATAGCATCTTCCCCTCTCAGTCTAAATAAATGAACACTGCTAGCAGCAACTATCACAACCATATCAGCCACAAATAAAACTTGCTTTTTGTCAGTGTCAAATGTACTGCTGTAATTTGGATCTCAGAAATCACATTTGCACAAGTCATTTCAATATTCTCCTCCCCAAATTCTCTGCTCTGAAATAAAAACACCTAGAAATACATTAAATATCTGAGGATGGCTGCTTTATGAAAAATAACTTATAAAGTCTTACCTGTCTAAAAGTGAAAAAAATATATCATGTTGCTGCTGATGACATATATTTGACATACATGACATATTTTTGTCCTTTTATATTAATATTTCTATTTATACCCATATCTATATATTTATCTTAACATTTATCTATCAATATCTCTGTACACTGTCTATGCACGCATACACTCTCAGTCAGGCAGTGAGACACTTCATTTTATACGAGTGCTTGACATTTGTTGTATATTTGCTCAATTTCCCTCTGGGATTAATAAAGTCGCTCTGATTCGGTTTCTTCTAAGTAACGAATAAAGTCACTGCTGTTGTGCCAGATGTGTAAATGTGGCAAATCTCTTGCTTTGGAAATGTTCATTGATGAATTCTGCTGCTTCATGAGGCTGTTTTTGTTTATTCTGCTTATCAGCCGCGAGGCACAAATAGAGCTCTGACGTAACTGATGTACTACTTTCTACGATGTTTTATTACTTCCTTTTAGGGTCCCGGGTACCAAATCAATAGAAAAGATCAAAAAGCAATTACCTAACTGATATAAATTGACAGTAAGATAATTACTTCATGACAATTTAAAACATTTAGATTTGATGAATCATGGATAGCTCCAGAGTGTAGCGGTTTACACATTACACACAAAAGGTTGCTGGTTTGATTCCAGCTATAGAAACAAATGAAGATGAGTCATTTTCTGGCTTGTAGTAATATTCTTGTCCTCTCACTGGACACTAAGCAGATAATGAAAGGCTATCATTGTAAATTAATCATTACATTTTTTACAGAATATTTTAAAAGCAATATTACTTGTAGCCTTTTCCACATCCTTATTTAGTGTCAAATCCTTGTTTACCGAGCTACCAGCTCTGTGCCACGAATAACGGCACAGCAACCTCTTGTTGTGACACTTGACCCGACCTTCACTGTTTTGTAGGTGACGCGACAACAGTACCAGAACGCTGTGATGGCGTCGCGGATGGACAAGACTCCGCAGTCGACAGACAGTGAGTTCACTAAGATCGAACTCACGCTAACAGAGCTCCACGATGGAGTGGAGAACCCAGCTGTGGTCACCGCCACGGCTACCACCACTATCACCACCCCTGTTGTGGCCTTTGCCGTGGCCAACGAAACGTCCCACCTGCTCAACCAGCAGCAGAACTGTGTGGGTCTTAGCAGGAGCAACCACTCCTCCCACAATGAGGGACCCATCTAGCCCCGCCGAGCCCGGTGGAGACCCAGACCCTCCACCCTGTCTTGTGGAAACACACACACACACACAGTGATGTAGATGAAGATGAGGGAACGTGGGGAAGCGGAGGCAGGTGGAGTGAGGGTTCTGCTCCAATCAGTAGCCCCCAGTCAGTCAGGCAGTGAGACCCTTTCATGAAGGGGCTATGGGGAAGATGGGTGCTGTGTCACCCTGAACACCCCCACCTGAACCCTGTCAGAATCCCTGCTGTACTACACCCTCTTCCGGAGGGTGCACTCGGACAGTACCGTGTTACTGAGCTTCGTTTTTTTGGGACAATCGGACACTGTCAAAGCGGTATCTTGAACAGAGTGCATACACGCACGCACACACACATAACACAGCACTTGCTGTACTTGCTCCTCAGGCCAAAGACTTTGGTCCCCCCCCCCTTTCGTACACTGTTTATGCACACATACACTCTCAAACACATTCACAATCATGCACAGAAGGAAATGCAACTCCCCCACCGGTGCATCTTTCAGGGAGGCTCAGTCAATTGTTGATCCCATCAGCAAGGGCTCAAACCCAAACATGCAGAGAGGTTAGTCAAAGACTGCACCAAAAACCGCTTTGGAAGAAACCGTTAAACCACGAACCAAGAATGTTTTCCTGTATTTATTTATTTTATAATATTGTATGTATATATGTTTGCGTGAAGATATGATATATATATTAAGAAAACTGGCATATGAGCATGCATTAGTGTGCTACAGAAGTAGAATATGCTACATATATGGGGATGAACATCCATTCTTGTATAGTGCATTCAGAAAGATTTCACAGTCTTTGAAGTTTTGTTGTTTTGAAGATTTTTAAAGTAGATTTTTTTTTCTGACAGTCTACACATAACAATACACCGTGAAGAAAAATCAAGAACAGGTTACTGAGGTGCTATGTAAATTAATTGCAAATAACACTCAAATATTCCAGGATATCAGTATTCAGATACCTTACCTAGTACTTTCCTTAGAACATTGCAGAGCTTTGGTGTGCACCAACTATCAGGTCTGTCCAGAGGTGCTGTATTGGGATCAGGTCCTGACTTTAGTTGGGCCACTCTACAAATCCACTACTATATGTTACTGAGATTCTGAGCTCTCTGTAAAAGTTTTTCACTCAGGACTGCACTGGATATAATTCTGCATCCATCTTTCCACATATCTTTACTAGCCTCCCAATCTGTGTCACAGAAAAGAGCTTCCCCAGAGCACGTGTTTGACTGCAGGAATAGCATTAACGATTGTTGCCCAATAATTGTGTGTCTTGTGGTCTGAGATCTTGTCAGTTGCCTTTCAGTTTTTCACAAGTCAATCATGTGCCTTTTTTATTAAGGATTGACTTCCATTTGGCTACTCCACCATGAATGTTTGGTTGTTGAAGTGCTACACTGACAGCAATGTGCACCCCAAACGGCGTGAAATTGGTCTCAGAGAGGTGTTTCCTCAAAAACCTTGCAAACGCTTTGGCTGCTAGCAGGTTGAGTTCATAAGTAGTTTGCATGGAAGATGGTAACTTGTTTGCAAGCATTCACAAACTTCTCGCTGAGGAGTACTAAAATTGAAAAGCGCAATGCTAGCTAGATACGGAGCACGTGTACCTTAAGTGTAAAAGTTGCACCATGCTTTGATTGTTGACTGTTGATAAAGGAAGGAAGCACCAGAGATCAATTGTGAGCTTCAAACAGAATAATGACTCATCTAGATGTTTTAGTGTTTGTTAGTCTGGATAAAAAAGACACTCCTAAAACCTTTTAAGGAGTCAAAACATGGAAATCTTGCGAGGGTGTGAAAACTTTCCGAATGCACTGTATATGAGGAGGTGAGGGTATTTTACAGAAACATATGTATATTACAGATCTTGTTATTTTTACTATTATCCTAAATCAGGCTTATGGTACAATATATTTTTCACCTTTTAAAAAAATCACACTATTGCCTTTAAGAGAAATCATATAATTAATTATTTTTAACAAAGTGCAATGAACCGCAGTTTATTTAAGAGATGATTATGAATAAAAAAATTCACTGTACTATAGATTTACAGATTATATTTGTATGTATGTACTGTATGTATATTTGTTTTTGTCTTAGTCTCTCTTTACCCTTTTGTTTCCTTCGTGTTTTTTGCATCCGTTGACCTCAGACACGTCTGCCAGTTCATTTGGGAGTTATGACGCCAAGATTTGTCACCACAGTGTAGCTTCCGGGGTGGGGGGAGGGGTTCGCAGGTAGCGGAGTTGTGTGAAAGTCCAGCATCTATGCATGTGGGGGTTATGTGTCTTTCTTCTGTTGTTGTCAATTTTACGCATAATCAGACTTGATAATTGCACAGTATTAATGACCTCATCTAACATGTTGAGCACCATCAACGTCACAAAAAGCAACCTCGACATTAAACGTGTCCATGAATGATACACAGCTATGTTCTCCCACTTTTTATGTTGGTTTTCTTTTCTGCTCATTGCGTGTCTGTTTAGTCTGTTTCTTTATCCAAAATGTAAGAGAGCAAATATAATAGGGAGAAACGCACCTTTATTTCACTGGGCTTCTGTTATGATGAAGAAAAATAGTTTTTTACTTAATTCAGGTCTGAGGCTAAAAGTTAAAATGCAGTTTTTAAAAGAATTTAGACTAAACTAATTAAACTATAGCCATTTCCCAGTTTAGAGAAAACTGGATATTTTGCAGACTACATTAACTTAGATCACTCTCATGTTTTCTTTTGTCATTATTGTGTAAAAATGCTCATAAAAAAAACAAGACAAAGACGAAATCTATTTCTGTGCAAAAGTCTTGAACCACCCCTCATTTCTTTGTATTTTTTGCTTGGAAAATGTGATTTATTGAAATGTGCAAACATACATGGAAATACATGAAGCAAAAATGGAGTTTGTGCAATTCTAACAAGCTTGAAAGTCAATATGTAGTACGAATGTAGAACTGTCTTAGGCAGCTTTCTCATCCTTTCTTTAAGTGATCCTCAAAAGTAGTTCTCCAGGTTTTTGAAGGACATTCAAAGCTCTTCTTAGGATGTTGGCTGCCTTTTGGTCCCACACTGCTTCAGTAATGTTGAGGTCCTGACTCTGGGAAGGCCAATCTATGATTTATTGTCTTCTTATCAGTCTATGTCTGTGAAGGTTCTCAGTCATCCAGCTCATCGTAGTCTAAGGAGCTTGAAAAGAAAAGCGTCTGGACTTCTTTAAGTGTCCTTGAAGACGTTTCACCTCTCACACTTGTGTCATGGTCCTTTTCTGCATTTATAATTCCATCAACTTTGAAAAGATTCTCAGTAACACTGTCTGAAATGCATCCCCAAACTGTGGCAGAACCTCCACGCGTTTCGCAGATGGCTGTAGACAGTCACTGTAGGACCTCTCTCTTAGACGCCTCTCTACATATTTACCACAATTTCAACCAAAAATGTCAAATTTTGGATTCACCACTCCATCAGACCTGAGTTTCAGTCCAGTTCTTGTGTGAATTGGCAGACCTCAGCCTTCTCCCCGTTTCCCCTTCCTTAAGTTTCTCGACAGGCACCTTTGAACTGAGACCATTTCTGATGAGTCTTCAGGGAATAGTAAAGGCTCAGATGCATCTTTCCTGTATAAACTCTTCAATGGATTTTCTCCTATTTCTTAAAGATTTGACTTTCACACCCTGTCCATTGCTGCCATTTGTTTTGTCTTTTGCTTATCCAGTTTCCTCAGCATGCAGAGATATGCAAACATTTTCAGTTAGAAGATCTTTGGGAATCACCGTGTTTGTGTACAATATGTGGTAAAGATAAATGCAAGAAAGCCTTCTTTACTTAAAAATATAAAGACATTTGGGATGACTTAAGACTTACACAGTACCATAAAGTTTGTGTTGTTTTTGTTTTTTAATGCAATGGTCAATGTGCACATTTCTTTTTTTACACATATCACATCTTCTATTAGAAAAGTGAAAAGAATTTGCCCAAAGCATAAATTAAGCAAATTTTTCTAGAAGACATTTTTGCAAATTTGTGTATGTTTAATAAAATAATTACCAATTCTCTTTTTTAAAAATGCATTTCTATCAAGCATGTTATATAGAGAACCACTGACCAAACTGATAAACCAACTGGGAAAGTTTTTAAGGTAATATCTGTCTTAATATTTAAAGGCACTTAGATTTTTCTGAAAAATAAGAAAAACTACTTTGGTAGCACATAACATCTACCACTACAATTTATGTCCTTCTCTGTATTATGAAGGTTTTTACAGATTTGTTTGCTTACAAGACCTCAGACCTTTTTTATTAAGTATTATTTAAAAGAGACTTTTTTAGGCTGTTGATAGTATTTTCTAGTACAAGTAGAGGCAGTGGAAAAGATCGGGCCTGATCTTTAACATCATATCTAATGTTTGCTTATAGTTAATTTGCTGCTTTACAGGCAACAGAAAATTTCCTAAAGCTCAGTCATCTTTTTAACATTCAGTTGCAGACTATAGCCACTGGTGGTAGCTGTTTCCTATTATATTTCAAGGTATATGTATGAGTGCCCTAACCGTCTCTGCAAGCTGCACACATGGACAAAGAGCCCTTCCATCTGCTCAGATGCGAGGGACGTCCCTGTTGTAAAACCGGTCACAGAGAACATCTGCATTGTTTGCAGCTGCGCTTGCTGTTGTTTATCGTTTACTAGAAAGTGCTCCTATGCAGCAGGCCCACTGCAGTCTGCAGGGACGATCACTCCAGAGATAAAACAGTGATTCACACTGAAAGGTTGTGATGTTCAAATTCTGCCTGTGCACCTCAGAGCCCGATGAAAGAAGAAGCATGAGAACTTTTTTTTTTTTAAAGTCTGCACAAAACGCGGGGGGTGGGGCATCAGCTGTAATGGGGGTGGTTATTTTAATATTCTGTGACACAGAACAAACATACAGTCATTTTTTTCCTCTTACACGCTCCAGCCTCAGCTGAACAGAGGTCATCATTCCTCGATCATGTGAATGTCTTCCAGGCCTGTGTTAAACTGGACTTCTGTCCACCTCTATGCTGCTGTTCAAACCATGTGCTGTCCATAATTCTTCTTCTGCCTGAACGTGACACTCTCGTTGCCTTCTCCAGCCAGTGGTTTAATAAAAAAGTGAATGATTAACAGACAAGGCAGCCGGTGACTCTGTGTGCTACATATGAAGCTGCATCAAATGTTTGCTTTTGAGACAGGACTTCCTCTACTTGACACACGTTTTACTGATACTCACACCAGAGCAGCAATTAAAAACAGGACAATCTTCATCTAACAACCCACCAAGATGGGTCAGGTTAATATCAGTAGAAAACACTTCATTCAAAACACTCAGATGCTAATGGTTCTTAAGCTGTTGGTCATTAACAAAGCCATTACTTAATGAGCAGTAGCTTTTATTACCATTTACCAGCTGTTAAGCATTTAAATCACTCTCAGAGATCCTGATTTGTTTGTAATTCATTCAGAACAACTGTAATGAAAAGAAATATGTTTCTATCTGCAGTGCTATGTTTAGCAGCATGGCTTTGATTTCTCACCTCCCCGACCTTCATCACGTATTTAAGGAATGCAAGACCCATAGCACAGGAGAGGCTGCGTATCAATGGCAAGGCGCAGGAAAACGAAGGTGTGTTGCAAAGCGGCTTTGCTGACATGGCGCTGTAGACTGGTTAACACACTGTAAAAAATGTCCAACTAGATATAGTAAGTTTTCAGCTGAGCCATCACCTAAACTCCATGGATTACATCTCATCCAACTATACTCACTTGCAAACTTTCCCATGTTAGAATTTAGCATCCATTGCTATCCATGTTTTGCTTTATACTTTGTGGAGGATGGAGGACATTAAAAGAAAAATATTGCACCTAAATGATTAAAACTAAGGACTTTAATGCTGAGTCAGGATTATGTTCTGTTCCAGCAGGAGGAGAAACGGGGTGTGAAAAATTACACACCAGGGTGTGAATAGTACACACCTTGTTTCAGTAGTTTGTAGAAACAGCTTGACCAGCATTACTTGAATGCTTTATGACTTGTAGCCACTCTTCTTTACAGCGTTGTCAGAGGTCTGAGCCTCTGAACAGTCACCCTGACCCTGACTCTTTTTCAGA
Source organism: Diplotaxodon limnothrissa (assembly GCF_057381915.1). NCBI lineage: Eukaryota > Metazoa > Chordata > Actinopteri > Cichliformes > Cichlidae > Diplotaxodon > Diplotaxodon limnothrissa. The sequence goes on from NC_140601.1 coordinate 35,172,166, forward strand.
ATTCTGTTGCATTGTATTTGCTGATGTGCTTGGTATGATTGTCCTGTTTCATGACCCAATTCCAGCTCTACTTTAGCTGTTGGACAGACAGTTTAACATTTGACTCTTTGGCATACACACAAATGCAGGGTAATCAGGTCCTGTGCCTGCTAAGCAAACCCAAATCATCACCTCTCTACTACCGTGTGTTGGTATGGGGTTGTGCTAATACGCCTTCACTAAATGCAATGTGGTGCATTACAGCCAAACATCTCCACTTTGGTCGTTTGTCCAAGAAAATTGTTCCAGAAGTCTTTTGGTTTGTTCAGTTGAAGCTTTGCAAAATAAACAAATAAGGGTTCAATTTGTCATAGATGCCTTCTCCAGTTTAGCAATATTTTTGTTAAATGGAAAAATTTTTTGTTATATTTTAAAACCTGCTATGGATAAAATTACTTTTTTAATTATGTCCTGATGTGCAAAACCCTTTAACTGAGCCTTGAATTTCCCTTAGTCACTGATCAGATGTATATTTGCCACATAAGTGTTAGAAAAGTGAAACCTTATGTCAATAATAAAAATTTTATATGTTAGGAGTATATTAAATACCTTAAATTTTAGTTTTAGCTCTGGACTATAGATACAACAATATATGTATCACCTGGTTTCAGGTCCCTTAACACAATATCAAGAGAAGAAAACCCAAGAAGCAACAGCAAAATATTACAAACTATCTTTATTCTACATTTTTATGTAATTTACTTCAATGTACAGTCTAAAGGATAATTTGTGGAAACACACAAAACACTGAAGAACATAAATTGATATGCATAAAAACAAAAGTTTACTAAAGGTTAGAAAATGAACAGTGGAGTTCTTGCACCTGTTAATACAGATGCATTCTGGGCATCAGAACACAAGATAAAAATCTTCTAAAGCACTGTAACCTATTCACCAGTCTTTAGTTAGTTCCAAGTCGTAGTGACAGGTTTATGAGATATTGTATAAAAATGAACAAAAAATGTTATATTTTTTAAAGACAATCATATGAAAAGGAAATGGCGAGGTCTATTTACAGTTCTGTAAACAGAGACCATTGGAAAACACTAGCTTAGAAAAGTAAAAATCCCATGATGCTGATGACAAGTAACAAATTATGATACTTAACATGCTAGTCACATTTCCCTTCATTTTAAGATTTTTTTTTTTTTTTTTTGCAGGCTTACAGTTTGTTTTTTCTCTCTATCCTCTCTGTGTAAACTACACCGACAGCAGCCTCACATAGAAGTCAAACTGATGCTACCATAACGGCCACAGCGGAGCGGATACTGTTGTTATTTTCACATGAAATGATGCAAAGACAGTCACCTCTTCCACGCTGGCAATGCAGCTGCATCATGTAGCATATCCAGTTATTCTATGTTCAAGAAACAAACATCAGAACATAAAATATAAATATTTCACTTGTAAAAAACAAACAAACAAAAAAACAAAGGCTAAACAGCTGTAATATGTTCATATATGTTCAACATGGTTTTATCCAACGCATTAAGCACATTCACCACTACTCACTCCACATCAAGCCAAACCAAAAATCATTCCAAAAACTAAACGGCATGTTCCTTCCCTTTTTGTGGCCTAAATCAAAAGGCCGATCCAACACACTGAAGACAGAAGAGGTCGAGACTTACTTTAAAAAGGTGAGGCAGCTTAACGTTGCTTTTAGTGGATGGTAGGAAAAGGGGGAGAAAAAAGTTGCTGTTTGAAAAAAATAATATGAGGCAGCACTCTACCTTGTGTATGAACACTGATGCCACTGACATCTGCATTAAAGATCCTGAAAACTTTTCCATCACCTTTTCTTGATGATCAGCAGAGTCCAGTATGAACAAAATCTGAACAGTTTTAATAATTTAATGGAAGATTTTTTTCTTTCAAAATTCTTTTTAAAAACGAGAAATTGAACTAGCAGGGACGTCATTAACTTTTTAAACCAATCAGTATAGACTGACATGCATTCCAGTGGCAGTTGGCGGGTAGTTTGGTCATTAGGTAAGTTTGCGTGTGCATTTTAAATGAATCTGATTGGTGCCATTGGAGAGGGGCTCAAACTTCAAGCAGAAGTGTCACGTTTTGTTTCCATCGTCACATTTTCCTTTTATCATAACCCCTACTAAACCACCTCAACCAAAGTTTTCAAAATTAAATAAAATAAAACTTTTGATATTGATTCAAAAATTGTTTTTCCATTTAGGATTTAAAAAAACAAAACAAAACACCTAAGCAGAAAAGTCCACATAACACAAGTTGTTTCAATTATTTAAGCTATGAAGTCTATAACAAGCTTCATAGCAATCACACAGTGACTGCATAAATGCAACCTGTCTCCAAACATTTGTGGTCCAACGTGGACTGAAGGTATTCAGAGTCAACATGTTGCAATCAATCTGAGCGCATCTCTTTCCAAGACGCGACTCAGCTGGTTACCAGCTGGTTGTATTCTGGTTAAATTCCCATAAAACAGGCAAGGTTGCAGAGCGCTTATGTCATTTTGCAGTTCAATCGCTATCCAGCAGCAACTATGCCACCATTTGTGGAAGAATTTCTGAATTTCTATGAGGCTCTGACTGGACTCTGAATGCAAGTAGTTAATATGAATTTCTGCGTATGTAAACAGAAAACAAATTTGCAACAGATTTGTGATTTTGCAAATTCATCACCATAACGTCAAAGACAGACTGACCCCATTTTGCTGTTGCAAACTGATAACATGTTGACTCATTTTGCTATTTTATCGCCATCTTAACACAAAACACACTTTGAAGAGGGCAACTGACTGTGACTGGTCGCAGACATAATTTCCATAATTGAAGAAATCATTTCAAAGGCAACAATTTGGAAGTTAATTGCACACGGTCACAATCATTTTGGTCGTGCCACATCATATTATGCAGTTTTTCCTAGTCCGACTGTAGCGTAATAGAAGTCGTATAAGACGAAGTGTGTAAGGTGTTTTAGAATATGTTTTCAGGAGCTTTAAGTTTAACAAGCTTGTATTTTGTTGCAACGATCAGAGCAAATGCAAAATCAAGCATTTAATGTTGGAGCACTTCACTCATTTCTGACCTGTGAACACGATCTACAACACATAGTAGTGTTAAGAAGCCCGCTAGCAAAATACTGTAAACACAGTTCATATTTCATCCTATGAATGGCATGATAATACTGGACCTGTGGATAAAAATCAGCTAAAACTCATTAGACCTTTTCAATTAAGTTTTTTGTCGAAAACACTACTTTCATTACATGCCGAATCCACTTTCATGCTCTTTCCTTTTTTTTTTACACACTTCGCAAAATAACAAACTTGAAGACCTTGTACTGTACACCCCCCTTACCAAAAAAGAAAAAAAGAAAAATCTGATAAATGAAAAACTTACGTTATACTTCCAAAACAATCAAGCTGACAAATACTGCATAACAGCCCGCTCATGGTGTTGAACGATTAGCTCATCTCATTTACCTTACAGGTATTTATAGAAACAGTACTGTGTTTCGGGGTAGTCATAGAGACTAAGGATAAAATATAGATACTCTGTCCTCTTTGTTGCTTGGTAACAAAGCATCAATTCAATAGCCTCACTTGTGTACGCCTAACCAAACTCCAAACAAGTCAAAGAAGATATTCATCTGGGTATCGAGTGGTGCGAGCTTGTGCTTCAGTTTTGTCCAACATCTTCTTTGCTTACCGTCACTCAGGATGCTAAAGTCTGAATGAGTCTACCGTGACAGAAACACACACAGAAATACTCTTACATACAAGTTACAGCTCTATAAGGACAAGCAAATAAAACAAAATGGATAAAAAAAAAAAAATTGAATGTTGTTCCCATGTTGCATATAAAAATGTTTAATGTCTGCACTGATTTTTCGGCACTTACGCCGTGACTGCAATGTGCATATTCTGTCAGTTTGTGTTACACTTCAAACTACAGTAGAAAGTCCAAACCTGGTGGATTAAACCGTAAACATGACCAAAACTAAGTGATCCACCAGCAGGACTTAAAACTCAGCGTATAAAAAGATAAAGAAACGTGGTGTGTGATGTCTGTTTGAGTGTGTGTGCTCTGTCTGTCTGCTGGGAGAATTATACAGAAATCAAATGAATTTACAAATCAAGAAGTTTGTGTTTGTTTTCTTTTTTAACTAAGCTCATACAGGTTTTGTTTAGAGGACCGAGCATGCAGTCTTCTGACAGTCATATGATCTCTCTTGCTACTGGTCCTTTACACTTATCCTCAGAAATTTGAAGAATGTGTACGTGTGTGAGCGTGTGTGATCACACATATGCACACTGGAGATGTTTTCCCCTCTCTGCCTCGCTTTGAAAGCAATCACTACTTGACTCTACTAGGAAAGATAAGAAGGCAGGAACGGGAACATGGCTCCCCTCTAAAGGTCCTATTATATTACTCTTCTTCCTCCTCCTCATCATCATCCTCATCGTGACAGTGAGTGATCTCCTGGGGAGTCTGAGGGAACAGGTTGGGTGGCTTGATCTCGCTGAATGAGCGGGTCAGCTGGTTGCGCTTGCACTCTAGCTCTTTGCAGTCGCTGCATTGGGTGCGGTTGCGGGTAGCCAGCGGGGACTCTGTGTCGATGTCCACGTGGGTGTGTTCAACTGTTGACTCATGGGGCATCTGGAAGAGGAGAAATAATTTTTTACACAACAAGAACACAGTTAACCTTTGAAATGTTTTACGAACAATGACAGATCAGAACAGACAATATTTTAGTATGTGCATCAGTGAAGTGTGGCAATGTGTCTGCATCTTAAGGGTGCGTGGTTTCATTCAATTCCCCCACTTTACATTCAGATACTCACTAATATGTGTGACGCTCTGAAGAGGTAGCTGAAGGGGTAATACAGCAGGTTAATGAAGGAGGCTGCATACAGGTCGGCGTAACGCATCACTTGTGAGGCAAAGAGAGTCTGTCTGGAGCCACTGCGGAACAGGCTACCCATCATGCCATAGCACATGTCCATGTCATGTGTCACTTTCTATAAAACAAGAAGAAAAAGAGAAACTGGTAAGCCTTCAAAATCACGTCAAAAAAAGAGGGACACTGATTCATTAACCCTGGAAAGTACGGTTAATAAATTATTTGGGATGTCGTATTTGTTCAGTGAAACAGCTGAATCTGCATCTTTTTCCGATAGCCTATGAGAGACAAACACCGACTGAAAGGGCTCTTTGATGAGGCGGTTTAATGATTAGTCTCTATGAAACAAACAGCACTAAAACCACATAAGCAGCACATCTGTTGTCATAGCAGCAGAGGTCATTAAGGGTGTACCTTGATTCTCCTCTGGATAGTGCTGATATCTGGCCTTTCATTACTGCTGCTATCCAGATGCCTGAGAAGGAAGCAGGAGAAAAACGATGAGGACTGGGTGGGGGTGTGGATACTGATATCAGCCTCCTGAAAGATGATGAGTCAAAGAGGTGGCGTAACAGAGAATTGCGCCAGGCTATAAATAACGTCAGTGAACCTGCTTATCAGGTGCACACTTTGACACTTTAGACTTTACCCTATTGGCCCTGTGGGTTTCTGTTAAATATGCAGTATCCACACATGTATGCAAACAGACACTGTTACAGCCGAGAGCAAAGAGCAGCAGAATGGGAACCTGGGGGGGGAATGAGGCTAAAGGTCACAGTTCTTACTTGTAGAGTTCTGCCAAGAAAACATCCAGGCCCTGGAGTTCCTCGAATAATGCTGGAAAACAGAGGGAGAGCGTGAATCTCTCTCTCTTCAGCACATTTGAGTGCATGTACAGTTGCTGTACAAATATTTGAAGTTTTGAGAATGTATCCTTTGAGAGTGAGATCATTTACAGGTTTTTGTTTTGCACTTATAGATGTAGTTTTTGCACAACATTTTACATTTCAGATTGCTATTAAAGATCAAGTCCTTTCTGAGACTGAGAAAACAAGCAGTCAAACTAGCCCTCCCACATGTCTGCACACTATGTGTTATTATGAGTCAAGTTCTTTCTAGACTCACAGCTCTTGTCGGTCCACACGTGAAGCTCCTGGGCCAGCTCAGGTATAACCAGGAATGTTCTCCAGCCTTGACGTTTCTTGGATTTGAGGATATCTCCAAAAATATGGTCCCCGATGTATACTATGTCCTTTCCCTTGGCCCCCAGCAAGTCACACACAATGTCTGAAGAGCCTGACAGTAGCGTGTTACCAACTATGTATGCATTCTTAAGGTCCACGAATGACAGATGAATAAAGCCTAGCTCAAAGAATGAATGATGAAACAAATAAAGCCTTACCTCCAGAGTAGACTATCCCATGTTGCAGTGGTCCTGTGTAGGTTCCTATCTTTAGACGTCCTGTTGTCTGAAATGAAGAAAATAAATAAGTCACTAAAAAGTGGGTCTGAATAACCTAAGTGAAGTGAGTGACTGTTTTTGAATCATTCTGCAATTGCTCCATCTTCCTGAGAACAATCATTTAATTACTTATGCACTGATGGCATATTTTTAGGGCCTTTACCTCTGCGTTTTTCTGGCATAAATTCATGCTTAAATTTACATAATGTTATGCGTTTTAAATCATTGTGATCATTGCCTTCCCATTAATATATATGTACCAAAATAATTGACATACAGATTTTGTCTAATTCGACCCTAGAATGGATCCCAGGTTGAACCAGTGACTAAATCAAAAATGCAAACTACGCTCGAACGACTATCTAACAAAAAATTCACTCATGCACTCTACACTGTTTTCAGTAAGCTGGCCCTCAGTTTGAAACAACTGGTGTGTTTTTGGAAAACAAAACGAAGAAATCCTGAACAGCCCTGACTGAACAGCAAATAAGGGACAGATTGTAAGCCACAACATAACACATGCCAGCTAGGGTTCATTTATAATGTCTTCTCTGGCCAGAACTCTCTCTTCTGATTTTGCTTACTGTGTCCACTTGTCTGAGCACTGTACCCTCTGCGAAGAACAGCGGTTTCCTGGCATCCACCAGGATCAGATCAAAGTAGGACTGCCAGGGCCGGTGCGGGGTGCCAGGCTGGGGTGGATGGAAACACACAAACATGAGTACAAAGATAAAACCATGATGTACATTTATGTTTGACAATAATAAAAAAAAATCGTCACCAAATAGAAATAGAAAAAATATGTTTTACCTTTGGGCCATGAGGGAAGTCGAACAAATAGGTCATGATTTTCTGTAACACAACACAACGTCTCTAAGTCTGATGCGACACATACTTTGTTCATAAGCTAATACACGTGTTACCGACAAACTGGTAGAAAACTAATAAAAGGATCTCGGCATTAACTTACTGGCATCTAAGTCTTTCACTGTTATTGCATTACTGTTTTCCCTAATCAGTAAGTTTCCACCATAACTACACACACACACACACACACACTTACATCAGTGTATTTGTAGTCACTGTTGGTTGCCAAGAAAACCTTGGATACTTCATTCATTCGGCTGAGAAGAAGAGGCAGCTTTCCCTGGTGGGAACAGAGAAGAAGAAAAGAAAGAGAAAGAATGAAGCTCTAAGCATCTTTACAAACCAGCCTCTTCACAGACTACAAGAGTGTGAGACACTGTGTGTGTTTTCTCTGCAGCAGTGCACTCACAGTGAATACAAACTACTTACATCTTTCACCACATACTTCTCCAAGTTCTCCACAGTCTTCTCCTTCAGCGTACCCTGCAATGTGAGACAAAGGGGTTAGCAAAATCATCAATAACTATAGATATCAGTGAATAATGCTGGATTTCCAAAAACGCTGATAAAAATTCTTAAAATGACAAGTAAACCTAACTCCTTTGTTTAAAATTGCATTAACATTGGTATAATCTTTCTATCCATTATCATTATGCAATAATGCAACATTTCAAAAGTTTAATCATTAGCTTTAAGACATCACTGAAACGTGCTTACACATCTTGAACTCACTCCCTTTTCAGCGGATGCTCAGGGTGATGTTCAATTTTAGCACACGAAATTAAAACAGCTTTCTAGTGTCAAACTCTAAAGAAAAGATCACTATACACAATAAAGATCAGACATTCTAGTGAAGTAACATTTTAAAGTACAGCTGTATGGTTAATAGCAGTTTGGAAGCAGTAATTGGTGATGACTGCTGCAGAACCTTTGGGACCTTGTGTTGTTTAGTTGTGGCATAATCAGTGGTAGTGTTTCAAGAGTATCTCTAATTCTTCTGTAAACAACTTGTCTTTTTGCAAAGGTTTAAAAATTGGTTTACAGTCTAGGACAAATATGCATGGTTTAACTGCAGTTTATTTTGGAAACAGGTATAAGTACTTTTTAACTGAATATAAGAAGACATAGTTGACAGAATTTTAACTGTGAATTTGTGTTAGTATGTTAGTGCAGACTGAAACATATGTGTACAGAAAATATATGCCTGCATATGAACGATATGATGAATGGCATTATTATTAAGACAGTCTCAAAATTTCCTGTATATGTCGTCTTCACAAATACATATCAGATAAAAACTGGGAGACATTATCCTGATGTTCTTAAGTAAATATTACAAACTTAACTGGATTCTGTCAAGAGACTCGATTCAGACATCGTATGAGGAAAATTTTACTTGGCTTGTTGGTGGCTGCCTTCTGTTATCACATTATGTTATATTTGGCCAGAATAAATAAGGAAGGTAAGACTTCCACCAAGACAGAGGAAGGGGTATCACAGAGATGTCAAAAGTATGAGAGGTTGTGATGATATAACATGCCAGTATGTTTATTTCAATTCAATTATTCTTTGCAAATAATAACTTGTCCTCAAGATATAATTTATGCACTCTATTTCATCACATGATCTAGTTTTAGTTCCAACAAATCAGATTAAATCTTAGTGGTTGCATGTGTTTTACCTTGAAATGGACCCAGTCAACAGCATCCCGGACATCCTGGAACATGCTTTTAAAGGACATGAAGAGGTCGCCATCTTTGAAGCCAGTTTCACAGCTGGGGGAGGGGAGCAAAGACACACACGTACACAGCCGTCGGACAGGCCATAGTTTTATAGAAGGTTTTCAAAAACATGACATTTGTTTTTTGTTTGCTTTTAAATGGGATAGCCTTCCCTTGTTGGAGGGGTCCCCAGCCAAACAGGAAAACATTCTCCCCCTAAAAGACCAACAACCAGGTTTCAGAGGACAAAGGACATGCAACCATTCCAGATTACATTCTCAAAAAAAAATTACAGGCCATTAAATCTCCTTACTTTAACAGTCAGAGGATTATCTTGTTGTTATATCAGGATTTCATTCTCTGCAAATAGTTAGTAATTGTTTTTATTCCTATCTGAATTTGATAAGAATCCATACTTTTTCACAATTGGTAGAACAGATTAATAGATATAGTAATTGTAATCGAAACGAAGGGTTATTTGACTGAACTCCCATTGGATTAACAATAGAATTAGACGAGATTAGCAGCTGAGACACCTGAACCCTCCCATGCGTTAGGGCTTGCTCTTGACCCTTTGTGGCTTGCAACTGTCATGGTCTCATCATGCGGCGCCCAGAAACTTGTTGCAGGCCAGATAAAGCAGAGAAAGGTTTTCTTACCTGTCATATCTATCACAGTTGGTGAAGAAATCCACAAGGCAAGCAAAAAGGTAGGTCTCTGTGAAGGAAACAGGAAGATTGGAAGATAATGTCAAGAACCTCAGTGAAATTATTTGCCGCCCCAGCCTTCCAGATTTAGATTCTGTTGTACACATTCATCCCATTCTTCTGTATGGGAAAGTTCTTCCCACCACCACCACCGCAATACGCCAATTTTTATCATCGGACTTAAACACTGGTCTTATTGTTAAGCCCACCAGAGACTTGACTTTATTTAGCAGCTAAGGAAATAGAGAGGCAGTCTGTAAGGTATGATCCATTTTATATAGCTTCACACTAAGCCGCCAGAATCACCAGCAAGGCCAGAAGCATCATCCATGACCAATCCTCCCTTAACATGACCTTTTCCATTCTTTTCCCATTGGGCAAAACCATTACTAGCTGAACATATTTAGGGATAATACTTAACTCCAAGCTATTAGGCTCTTGAAGATGCATTGAAGCTCTTATTAATTCACTTTACCTACATCAGCTTGTGCTCATATAATCGAAATGCATTGGGCAGTAAAATGTGTATGTATGTATCATGCATTTGCAATATTAACTGTACTACTTGCACTATGGAGTGTTCCCTTCTGCAATCTGGACTATATCCTGTTGCACTAAAAATCACTTTAAAGGTAGATACACTGAGCTACTATGGGCTGATCTGTTATATGCACTTGTATTTTGTATCACGTTGTGCGGTGCTGTGTGTTGTGGAATGTGTCTTGTTTTATATGTGAGCACACCATAACAATTCCTATCAGTTGTTTTGTTGAAATGGCTACAATAAGCTTGAACTTGAACCCACCTGGCAGATTGAAGAGGGTGTTGAGGATATAGAAACGCTCTGTATCATCTCTCTGGATAAACTTGTTGGGGTACCGTTCACGGATCTCTGGGCTGGAAAAAGCAAAAAAGCACAAAAGGGAATAAAATGTTTTATCAAATGTTTATATTTATGATGCTTGCTTGTATGCAGAGATCTGTGCATTTTGAGGGGGAATGTTGAAAATACCTACCCTCGCAGGAAGTTGAATCCATGGACACAGACCAGGATATTACCGTAAGCATCAACCTTCAACAAGTTTCCATACATGGTATCAAACACAAGGCCTCTGAAAAAAGGAGCAGAGGGATGCATGATTTTGCAATGCACGAGTAAAACAGCCTTTCTAACTTTCTAACAATCTTGGCACTTAAACTCCTGTCACTTGTTATCTTTTACTACAAAATAAATACAGTGACACTGAACTTTGCACAGGTGATGGGGTTTTTCATACTATTACTTGGCTAAGATAGATATCTCAGCTAAAAGGTTATCTGGACTACAAAGTTTAGAGATTAGGCAACAGAAACAGCAGTTGGTCAATAATCTGATGGCCACGATCAGCCTCATGATGTCTGTGCAGAGAGATGGGATTGGTCTCACCTGGTGGGAAATGATGGGTCATAGACGAAGCTCAGGAGCTCCTGAGGATAACCGATGGACACTAGCCGTTCCACTGTCAGCTCAAAGCCTAATGATTCATATTCAGGTGACTTATACACTACAAAGGAAACACATGCACATTAGTTTAGTAAATAATGCCAGCTGCCCATAAAAGTGTCCTGTAGACACTTTAAAAACTGTGAAATGTTACATGAAAGTAGTTAATATTTTATAAATACATACATATAGAATCAAACAAATGATTGGTTATCAATATAACAGATTTTAAATCAGATGTTTAAAAACTTTTTCCCCTGTTTATTTGAATTTGTATTTATTACCTTTTGTAGGATAACTACTTTAATATTGACAGTGATGCTGTACTGAAATGGTATCGATCTGAAAACCTGACTCAAAATTATACAAACAATGTTGTATTTAAAAACCCCAGAAGCATAGCCTGTGGGGTGATTCGATGGCAAACAATGGTTAATGAGGTGATATGCATTTTGTTGCACTTACTCAAGTTACACAACAAATAAGTTTGAGTTTTCAAAGGCCACCTTATCCATTTGAGATCATCTTGTCTGTATTTTGTCAACAACATGTTTTCACTCTACTGGAACATCCCCTCACACCCAATGCCCTTCTCAGTCCTGGCTACCAACACAGACCAGGATGTTCTGCATGTAAATCCACAAAGAAAGAGGATCGGGCGGGCAAATGAAAAATCACTTGATGTAAAGCAGTGGCTTTAATGAGCCCAACTGACGAGCCCCTAACCCGTCACTGCCAGTGGTAGATATTTACCCCAGGCTAAACGAAAAGCGAGACAGGAGTGGGCTCTGGAAATTAAAAGGCTAAAAAAAGACTGGCAGAGGATTAAAATGCTTTCTGACAGGGGGAAAGAATATGTCAGATGTTATAAATATAAAACAGAGAATGCACTGGTGTTAATGCTTGCTTTCTATACCCCCAGTGGGGTGGTGGAAGGCCCCTCAAGGGTTTGAAATATTGGCTGATGATACTTAGAGAAGAGTTAGTTGGAGAGAACAGCACTGTAGGTCAAGCAGGAAAACATCTGTGTCCTACTCTGGAAAACGTGTGTGCATACACAAGTCCTGGGTTATACAGAGAGGTGATAAGTACACAGAGAAGTACAGGAAAAGCCTGGGTTCAGTAAAGCTCTGTTCTTTTGTTGACACCTTTACTCTGTAAGCATGAATTCAATCCAATTTCATTTAAACAGCGCCAAATCACAACAATAGTCGCCTCAAGGCGCTTTATATTGTAAAGTAAAGACCCTACAATAATGCAAAGAAAACAAAGAAAACCCCAACAATCATATGATGTAACTGCATGAGGCAGTTTCTGCATTTTAATCACGTAACCTCTTGTAGTTCACCCCCTGCTGTGTTCTCCCAGTAAACAGGGTTTGGGCCCTCTGCCCAGAGCAGCAGCAGCATACACCAATATAACTGCATTCCCCCCTCCTCTTTGCTTACTTGTAATATTCCTCATGAGTTGCTACAAAGAAGCCTATTTTAAAACCTGTTTCCCCTATGTCACCCTCTTCACTTGAGGTCACTGGGAGCCTCTCTTTACATGTTGTCTTTTGGAAATTAGTACATCCCACACATAAAACAGAATAAATCAAATCTCATTACGAGTTTGTCAGGCTGGAAAACTGAATCAGGAAAATGGTTTGATATATAATAATTATTCTAGACAATTTTAAAACCTATGGGACAGCTAAAACTCCCTACTACACAAAGTTAATATTAGGTCAAAAGCTACTAAAGTTCCCCCAGTAATTGGCTTAAAATGTCATTTTGTCCATAATGTTACTGTTTAATGAAAGTGCACCAGCCAGAGTTAAGTTTGGAATGAACCATGGTTAGGTATTTTATGTTAAAAGCCCTTTACATCAAATCTTCGAACTGTGAACTGTTGATAGACTATCATAGAACTGTATTTCATGAAAGCCACACCCAAGACTACATAATGCAACATAAAGCTGCATGTTTTAGTAAATGAGACATCTGAGATGCTCATGTTTACTGCATTTTTTGTAAACAGGAAGTTGGGTTATTGTTGTTTGCTGTGTCCTTGACTCTCTCCCCCTGTGGTGGGAACTTCAGAGATCTGTTTCCCTTTTTATCCCCAATGGGACTGATGCCAGATAATTATACTCCCACTGCTGAGCAGCAACGTATGTCTCCAGAGTTTATAGGCCAGGCCACCACAGGCCTAGATGTAACGTAGACCTCTTGCATACAAGATAAACAACCAGCAGAAAGCCCTTCTGCTGATAGACCCTTATCTCCAAATCAGATATAGTGTGTCGTACAAGGAGACTCTATCTGACCCATTTCACACAGCAATAATTTAACTTGTGTCTTAATATTTGCACAGAATAAAGTGGAAATGTAGGCCTCTGTGACAAATTTGCAACACTATGAAGCATATTGTGGGAAAAATTAGAAAGCTTAAACATTGCCTCAGGGGCACACATTCCAGCCAAAAGTCTGTGAGAAAACTAGGACAAACCTGCTTGTATCTCTCACTGCAATCTGGGCCTAAAACTGTGTTTGAGCAACTTTCTGCAGGGTGTTACGTGTTCCCTTTAGGAGCAGAAGAACAGATGACGCAATGTTGTCTCAACCAATGCTAATTCAGTTTACAAAGTCTTACGAAATGTATGATAGTTGCAATTTGTTTGCACTAAAGCTTTAGAATAGAACAAACTTTTCACCTCTTCTTATCCTCGTGTTGAGCAAAATGGCACAAAATGTCTCATTCTGGAAGTCACTGTACGTCATTACACTGATGCATGACGACAATGCATTATGAAATTGTCTATAACAATCTAAAATACTTATGCTGATATTAAAAACAAGCCCTGAAATCACATTTTCTTTGACCGTCTTTATTCCAAGAGCTATAGACAGTCATATGAACACAAATACTTTAATTTTTGGTTAATTAGTTCGTTTACATTGCATTTCTTTTATAGTCTGTGCTCTTCTCAAACGTTTGAAAGGGATAACAGGAGCACAGCTGGTAGCAGGCGATGGTGAGGTCTCCAAGAACCAATCGTAATTTCTCAATATCTGAATTAAAATGGAATTCCCCTGTTGCTGGCATAGTGAAATTTGATTACACAGCAAGCTTTATGAATGGATTAGATTGTTGCTTCTTTTTTGAATACATTTAAATGTATCAAAAATGCTTTGACATCTGAAACCAAGGTCACAAGAACTTTAAAGGCACCTTAATAGTTTTTTTCCTTCGCATTCCTAGCAATATTTCCTTTCCAAACTTTACCTTTTTTATTCGATACATAAGATGTGATTTTTCTGAGCTTTTTAAGGTATTTTAGTATGTCACTGTAAACACAAGGATTAATCCAGAAAAACAGAGAGAATTATCTTCATGAATCAGGACATGGAGTGCATTTCCTGCTTCAATCACAATCGCATACCAAAGTAAAGAAAAAGTTAACTTATTAAAACGTTTTATAATATGACCGTTATCTTCAGCTTAAATTCACTATGCAGAACTGCAATATATGCTGAATACACACAATAGTAGTCTTTGCACAGTGTGATATATGCCAAACTGATTACAGTTGACAGGGACTGTGTTTAAAATTCACCCAAAGCCTCACACAATCTCCGAAGATAAGCAAAATCATTACATTAGGTTTTGCATACGTTCAATTAACTTAAGGGTTTTCCCCAAAACCCACTATTTTTTCAAAATGCTTAATGACTGCGAAAAGAATTACTGAAAAACTGCTCTTGGTTTCTCTGAGTTTTAGACTTTCTTTCTCTGTTTGGAAACACTCGACACACCATAGACATGCCACAATGAAGGCTGTGAACTCAATAAAAAACACAACTCTTTAATCATGTTGACAACTGCTCCAATCCACTCCCAATATGTTACACTCAGCCACCGCGCTTGTTATGCAAAGAGTACATATTTGAGAACTGCTAGCTTAAAATAGCAAAATATCTTCAAATCTTACAGATTCTTGCCAACTTATCTACAAGCTGAGACAGGAGCCCCTCATCTCTGTAGGAGCAGCACTGTAGGCAACATCTTCACATCATCAGAAGTGGACAGTGGAGATTGAAATAGCAACTGATGTTTAGTTTTGTCATACTTTCTAAACTATAATCTGTGTTTTCATTTGTTCATGTGTACCAAAATTTCCTGACAGATATTATTGAGTTTTTACATAGTGATTTAAAAAAATAAATTATGTTTCTGCTTTAAATCTCTATTTTTATAATCCCAATCTTTCTTCCTTACCTTTTTCCATAAACATTGCACGCAAAAAGCAAGTAATATTTGAAATGTACATATTTCAGGCGTGCTGCACATCTGAACCGCCTTCTATCACATAGCGTTGCATGTGATTAAGCAACAGTCAATCTGAGGAAGCAGTTCTGTGATCAAAATGTGAACACTCTCCAAAGATACACGATAGCCACCCTTCAAGCAAACATTAACACTTGGTTATGAGCTCCCATAAAGAGAGTCATGTCAACAGCTGAGCATCTGTAAAATCTCTTATACCCCGAATGGTGATAGGGGTCCAGAGTCAAAGAAGAACTACAAGTGACTCTTGTTCTCAGGGGAGCCGTCATTGCTGAACTCAACAAACAAACGTGACCTGTTTTTCAAAGTCAGGGAAGATTTATTTTTAGATGTGTAGAGACCGAAAACTGGAGCTGAGTCACAGAACAAAGTGGCATGAAAAATCAGGATATTTTTAGCCAGGTTGCTAGCCACTAGGAAAAAGAACATACACAATTAAGTCTGTGTTACAGAGAGCTACTGCTGGCTTAACATTTCGTTATCCTAGTGTTATGGCATACTCAGTGTATCACTATCATTGACCTAAATAATACTTTATGAACAACAAGCTGTGGTTCAGGGGCAATGGTAGGGTACCCAAATATAGAGCTGAAAAGACAGGGATACTATAGACTTCAACATCTACACCAAACATGAGGTCACAGCACATTTAACAGCTAGGGAGTTTTTTTCAGCTTCTAAAGGCACATAAATAAATGCGCTCTCAAAATCTAAATTTAACGTGACAACCACAAAGTTGGTTTCCCTTTCAGTCAATGCCACTCCAAGACACTTTTATAGATTCATTACATAACGTTTATCAAGATAGGAATGGTCATTTTGACAAGACTGTATTGTTGATGACAGCACAGACGAGCCATGTAAACTGAGAATGTGCTATACAACACTCCAGCCAACTTGGCCTGCATACCAAAACCCTAAAAAGTGCTGATTAATTAGATCAATAAATTGATCGATTGTTTATTAAATCTAAAACACTTTTGGACCGTATATAATAAACGTCTCTTAAAAACTGGCAAATTTAGAAGTAAAAAGAAGTAAAAATGAAAAAAGATCAAAATCATAAAAATAATTATAATCTGACTGTGACTTTGTCATTGGGTCTTTTCTTTTCAGCTGTTATGTTGTAGAGTTAATGGTATGCTTGGGATCATTGTCCTCTTGCATGACCCAGTTTCGGCCATGCTTTAGCTATCTAACAGATAGCATCATCTTTGACTCAGGTATACAGAGTAGTTCATGGTCAGCTCAGTGACTGCATGGTAACCAGGTCCTACAGTTGCAAAAAACAAACAAACAAAACCCCCCAAATTATCACCTCTTCACTACTGTTCTTGACAGTTGGTATAAAGTGTTTGTGCTGATATGCTGTACTTGGTATTCAAACTGTGCATTATAGTCAAAGAGCTCCACTTTGGTGTCATCTGTTCAAATGTCATTGTTCTAGAAGTCTTGTGTTGATTTTCTGTTTGTTTGGGTTTTTGGGGTTTTTTTTTTTTTTAATTTGGTTTTAAAATTTTCTTTCCATTGTCAGAACTTGGGGTAAATTTGTGGGGTCCTCTCCTGGGAAAACTGTGGCATTGTGATAACACATGTCAATTGTTCAATCCAGAAAACTGCCAAAACGTCTGCTTTTACAGAGGTGGTCTCACTTGCTGATGATCAATTAATCAACTGTATCCGATTAGCACCTGGACGCTATTTACAGTCTTAAGTCCAGGAACCATTTAAGGTATAATTTGTTATAATAGGACTGCATAGTACTGTGAAATCTCTTTTTCAAATGATAAATAGGCATTTTTTTCCCTCCAATCACTCACTTCATTAGTTAACTGATTATCCAAACTCTGATCTGATTATGACTGATTGTAATTGATTGTGTGACTGTGTATTTAGCTTACCTGCTAAAGTGTAATCCATATCAAAGCCAAAGCACTTAATCTTCTCCATTGCCAAGCTTCTGTTGACAAAGATTCTGGGGGGAAAAGGTTTTTGTAAATTTTATGTAATCATCCGCAACAAATTATGACTCATAGCAGTTGCCCCAAGTGAGAAAAAGAAGAATGTTATCCCACATATACATATCCAACAACTATCATTTTTTCTTCCAAGTACAACTTTTAAATTTTATCAAAAGGTACATCTATAGATTTACATTTTATCAAGTCAGGTAATTTAGACTCAGTGCATTTCACTGTGCATGCATAGACTGAGGTGTTAAAATAACTGTGAAAATCAAATCTAGAAAAATACATAAAGCAAATGTAAAAAACACAAAAATAAGAGTGTAACTCTTATTTTTGCATTCTTTTGTACAGTTATGATTACAAACCTCGGTGTCACCTCTATGAGCTTGCAGTTTGAGTTTGTTTGCCAAAAAAAAAAAAAAAAAAGACTACACCAAATAAACAATGATATAGGTGATTTATAGATTTGACTGATAGCTATAGCCCTATTCTTTCAGATTTTCTGTACAGTCTCATTACTTCAAATTATTCTATCCACATAAATCATAAAATGAAAATATGATAAGTTCTAACATGGACAAATCTTGTTTACTGTTGGGTGTCCTTGAGTGTCTAATCTAAAGGTCAGAAAAAAAAGATGAAGTTACTACCACTACTACTACTACTCCAAATTTGGCAATTACCACACAGTGTAAAAGAATAAATTCTGTTATTGTGTTAGGTACAGAGCCTTAAGAAGCCAAAAGGCAGCTTATGACAAGTACTTAAGAAGAGCTTACCAAGATTTCAGCCTTATTAAACACCAATATATAACACATAATTAACTACATTTTAGGTGCTGTAATGAAAATGAGAACTAAATATCCATTTCAGATCACTTCATCTTTGTATGTACTGGAAATACCATGCGAGGATGATGGTTCTTTGATACTTTCATTATTACAAGTTGTTTGTTTCTCTAGAGCGTATTTTATGAGATCTACTTGCTGGCGTGTTCCTTAACGATAATAGTAAATTAATACACATAATTAGTTCTGATAATATCTTAAAATACTTTAATATAAAGTGGCCACGATGAAAACCAGCGCTTCGTAGACACAGAAAATACAGCCACACACTGTCTGCGTAACTCTGACTGCTAGCACAGACCTACATAACTTATCTTCTACAGCTGTGACATAGTTGAAATTCTATACAAGTCAATATTTAATCATACAAGAACCGAAATATGTATCAGACCAACAGAAAAATCAAGAATGACACTAAATTAAAAACAAGGGTGAACTGATACACAAGTCTAAAACTGCAAGGCATCTAATCTTCTCATTTTTCTGTGACAATGGTCTATTTATCTTCACCAACGTCTAAATCAGTTGTGAAATACCTGGCAGCGGCTCCATAGTGAACAAGTTCCCATTTAGAGCAAAGTCCACGACACGACTGGCAATGCATTCTGTGTGAAATTAAACCTCGGTTTGACTCTCCGGTGGTCTGACACTGCTCCAGCAACGCAGGGCAACAGTGGACCCACAAACAAAGCCCCCCTCCCTCTCTCTCTTTGCTGTCTTGCCATTCAGAAATTTTCTGACTTGTTGCAAAAATGATTGTGGCCATTCTGCGTCATTCTCTGTTGTTGTGTGCTGTCAGTCAGGGTTGTTGTGAACCATGATGTTTGTGGGCCCTCAAAGACATCTAGAACAATCACAAGTCGGGTAGAATCAAGCACGCCAGTGCCACAAGCTACAGCTGCTTCCCATTACTCACATCTGGTTGAATATACACATTTGTCGTTGGCCTACAACTACTGGTTATTTTTTAAATTCATTTTTGTGGCCGTGAAAACTGCCAGTTGTGATTTTCAACAGAAAATTACCTCTTCAAATATCCTTAGACTTCTTTATTCAAATAAAAATTTAATTAAATATGTTTATGCTGTAACTGTTAACAAAGTTAATAGTACTTTTTACTTTCTTTCTTTTTTTAATGTAAATCCTTTCTTACAAATAAATAAATTTTGTAGATGAAATTAAGCGCTACTGAATCTCAAACTGATCACCTGTAAAAAAAACCAAAAAAAAAAAACCTGATTTGCAAATTCAGGTTAACGACCTTTTAAACTTGAAAAACGTGTACTCAAATATCAAAATGCTATATCAAATTTGATCATCTATATTTATTTTATATATTTAGTTGCTTATAAAAAATGAGCCTATTATGGCCTTATTTTGACATTTAACATTTAACACTGGCTCATCAAAATAGGATGTGCTCCTCATCAGCCAAAACAAATACAGTCAACATTTCGCAGGGATGAACAAAGGATTTAATGTTTAAATCTTTTCTATTTCTGTTTTGCTGGTGCCATTATGATGTAACCTCTTGCCAGATGCCTGTGGGAGGGGTAGTAAAGAACGGCCATAAATGATAAAGCGTGCCCCTCCTAAGATCAATTACTGTAGTCAGCCTTGACTTTGGCCCTGCTGACATCAGTATTGCTTCAAATAGCACCTACAAGTGAATCCCTTAATAACTTTTACTCCATCTGAGCGCAGCTGAAGAACAATCAGCCAGATTTTTTCCACTGCGCTTTAATCTCATGCAGACAGTGACTCGAACGTTTATCTGCACTGGGCAGAGCCATCAGCCCCCTGCAATGTGATATACACAGAGTGCACTGTTTCGGCTGAGCTCTTACTTTTTTTGGAAAGGCCTTTGTGAGTCTGTAAGATAAACAAAAGGTCACGCTTAAATCAGTAATGATTTCACTGACCAAGAACTTCTGTCACATTGTTTCAAAGAGCACCTTTGAACTTTCACTTAGCACTGCATGTGTAACCCTTTGCTGGTTCATGAACTGGTTGATTTATTCCCCAGCAGCACATGCAGAACAAACAAATGAGTGATGGTTTCATAAACCTTGTGAGCACTGCATATTATATAATAGCATGGAAGAAAAACAGTACCCATTGTAAACATGCCTTAGAGTTAAACATTGAAAAGAAACACTCATTTTATTGCTCTGACAGGGAATAAACCCCTGATTATGTCAGTATAACTGAACGGACTTTACTACAAGCAGGTAAAGGAACAAGGATGTTTATAAGTGAAAAGATATATTAATGGTCAATAAAGCTACTTACTATAAAGTCAAAGCCATAAAATCCCTGCAAAACCAACTACATGTTTATTATGCTGAGCATATCTGGATCTCGAGTCGTCCATTTAGCCCGTGGGTCTTGTCATTCTGCTGATGTTTCATGAGTGAAAAATTTTGCATAACAGCTACAAAGACCACACCCCAGTCACAATCAATTCTATGAAACATCTAAGGCAGCACAGCCTGCTTCACAGTCGAAGTGACAAAGAGACATAGCCTAGTACATGCTGAGCACCAATGGCAGACTACAAGTAAAATAAGACGGGAATTAAACTGGAAAACACAGCACGCTAACAGGATAATCACAGATATAATCACAGATTAGTCAGTCACTCTGTTATAATGACAATAAGTGATACACAATGTAAAATCTAAGAAACGCACTTTAGTATATTTTTAAAATGTATGACATGCTTTGCCATGGTGAAATAAATAGTAACAAGCTACTGTCATAAACTGTTGGGGAATCCAAAGACCACCCAACACAACTCAACTGGTTAAGTCATGATTTGAGTTATCGTTGTTATAGTTACTTAAGATAACTATATGTTACTGTTGGTGTAAAAAATAAATTAGTCAATCAATCAATTCTTAACGGAAATACAAAAAACCCCAAATACATTAAAAAAAAACCTTAAAGAAACAATGTTTCTTACTAAAGAGAAAAACATCATTACAAAATAAAGACACAGAGGCAATACCTTTAGTTTTAGTTTCAAATTCCTAAACACATTAAGTATGAGGCAGCAGTGTGAACTGAGTCTGGCACATGTACATAGCTGTGAGTCAAATCCTGTATTGTAATAACTGATCTGAACTTTATAAATTTGTCCTTTAAAAGCAGACCTACATTATAATAACCAAAGACTAGAACTAACACTGAAACTGAGAAAAATAAAACAAAACAAAACTAAACATTTCCAAGCAATAAAAGCTAAGCTGAAACAAACAAACACACTCGTGAAACAAAGGAAATTTAACTCAATTTCTTTGACTACTCGCTGATGACAAATTGGAAATAAAAAGGAAACAAAAAACACAAATATAAGCTGTCTGAAATTAATAATGGTAGTTTCTTTAGTGTCCTGATGTCTGTATCACAGAGCGGCCCTGGATTCCTTTGTGGTTCTGTATATAACTATGCAATTCATTCTGTAAACGCCTCTGTGGTGGGTGGCCATACAATCCATCATTTTAACAAACAGAAACTGCATATTATTAGTTTTCATATTACAGAATGGACGTCCACAATATTTTATTATTACCTGCAGATTTAACCTCTGAATGAAAGCTGAATTATGAGCACTATTAATCCTTATATTACAAGCAGTATATTCTTTATGTTGCGCTGACAGCCCCAAATTACAAATGCTCAAATCTTCCTGAAAACTATCATTCATTTACTTTCATTTCTATTCATAATTCAAAATCATCAGTCCAGGAGTTTTATTTGTTTTTTCCACAGTAGTCTCTGTCTGGCTGCTTAATCTATGCTGTGAAATGTCAGTGTGTCCCTTGTGGATGTTTCATACCTGTGGTAGGGCTCCCTCCTGTACTTCTTCATTGTAAGGCCGTCCATGTTGGCGGGCAAGTCTGCATAGTTCTGCAGTCTGTCACTCCATGAAGTGGTCATCTTTCTAACTGTTCAGTCTCTAGAGACAAGAAGAAAGAGACACAGAAGGCCTAAATGTAAGTTGCTGAATATCCGTGTTGATCAGACAACAAAAGAGGGAAAAACCCCCATTAGAAGCAGCAAAGTCTGTGGTGAATAGAAATATAATTCAATCACACTTTGTCCTTTAGACTTTAGAAATGGGATTATGTGGATGAGCTAATCAAGTTCCAACCTGTAGAAATTGAGTGGTTTAAAACTTGGAAGGAGCCAAACCAATATCCTGATAGTTTGGTTATCATCGCCTAATTATGGTGTTTCCTGTGTAATTATCAAACTAGGATTAGATTACACAGTGGAGGGTGAGGACCTACTGTATGTAAAAGTTCAAGCCAGATTAAAATGAGAGATAAAACAAAGACATGTGATACAGTTTAACATGGGGATCATGGTAGTCAGAATATGAATGGGTCCTTATTTGGTTATAACATCAGATTGCAAGCAAAAAAGCTGAGACCTAAAAAAAGAGACATATGGGAAGTCTTGTGGATTTATGCTCCAGTGGAATGCAAGCCTAGTTTCTGGTTTTGTCTTTTAGCTTAAAAGGCCAGTGTTGTGTGTTTTTTTCCTCTTATGCTGACATGCTGTCATTCCTGTACTGTTGCTGGAGAGGCTGCAGGAAGGAAGGGTAGAGATCAGCTTTCTTCTTCTTAGTGCCAGCACAAAAGCAAATGAGAATCACATGCTGAGGCAAAGAACTGTCAACAGGGCCACAGACATAAAAAACAAACAAAAACCACTGCAATCAGTGTGCAGCTTCACAGAACACAAAACAAAAGCTTCAGCTGATTTCATCTGAAACCTTATTTTAACTGTTCGTATTTAAAAACAAGTATGGACACAACTGGTAGACAAATCACTTTTTTGTTATTTTACAGCTTGTTTGCTTTCTTAGCTCTATCTTAATTGCCCATGTTGTGAAATGGGTCCTATGGGGTCAGAAGGAAGCTCTGGCTTGCAAAAATCCACAGCTAAGCATTACGAAAACCTGGTCAACTCAACAGTACTGCAGACAGCAGCTGAAAAGCAAACATAACTTAGAGCAGGCTTTGTTTCCTATGCTCAGTCTTGGAGAGAGAGCGTGGATCAACGAGTACTGCAACTGTACAGCGGGTGAAGCTAACTGTCACTTGTTTTTGGCGAAGAAATCACGCCAGCTCTTTCTTTAACTCCGCAGTCAGAGAAAACAACGGTGAATACTCACAGATTCTCTGAACCTAATGTAAAAGTATCTCGACAAGCTAGAACATCTCGTTCGCGGGGTTACCGAACAACATCCCGTTATTTACCACCGGACTACGGGGCTAGCTAACACTCCGCTCAAACCGCCTCCGTCCAGCTCTTCTTTATCTGACATTGATGCGAAGGGCAGCCAGAGGTGGTCCAGGCACAGCTAACGCGTTAGCTGGCTTTGACACAAAAACACGAAGACTTGAAACTGTGGGAGCAGATTTCACTTTGTTCAGCTGCGGTTGGCGTTACTGTACTCACCTCTGAGTTCCTGAATAAAACAAATGCGCCGTCGGTTACTCTGAGCATGCGCCTTGAGCTGCGTGCAAGTCGCAGGAAAAAGTGTATATTCTGACAGAAAGCTGTGGGCGAAGCGGTGACGAGTACTCTGCAAAGCCAGGTATGTAATAGCTGTCCGTGCCCTGCCTGCTCCCTGCTGTCTCGCTCTCTGCTGCCAGCTGCTGTTATGAGACATTCAGAGGGCGGCGTTAAGTTCTGTCTATCACAGAGGGGCGGGACCATCAAGCGCCGTGGCACAAACACGTGACCCCACTTGAATTAGGCTTCACTTTATAACAAATTAATTAATTAATTTAGAAAAAAATAATATAACATAACGATTCAATAATAATAATAATAATAATAATAATAATAATAATAATAATAATAATAATAATATTTGATTTTAGCAATATGCTAAGCAAGTCTAATATGCATATGCAACTTCTATACTGGGTGTGTCAAACAGGTGAAAATTGCATAAAAAAGAGGTAATAACTACCTTTATTGCAACCCCTAACCTTGAAAATGTATTGGTTGTAACCTCGGTGATGTTAAAGTCCTGATTTCCATCAGCTCATTGGCATTCATTCTAGGATTAGAGTTGATTTTTGTTTCTGAAACATGCTAAATAGGCAAATTTTCAGAAACTATAAGATGTGTGTGTAGGTTCTCAATCATTCAGGTCGTGGTACTCACTCTCTTTCCAAGCTCTTTTGAAACTATAAGATGTTAACCTTTCCTAAATGTTGATTTTTACAAATTTTCTGGCCTTTTGGAGGTGTCGTTTTGTTTTTGACACACAGGAAAATTCATATTCCATTGGATAGTTACAATAACCAGGGACTGAACTGTTAGGGCCTCCAGGGCCAGGCAACGGGGGCTGAAGCCACAAGCTGGTGTACTACTAGTGCTGGTCCCAAGCTGATATAAATGGGGAAGGTTGTGTCAGGAAGGGCGTTGGGTCCAAAATCTTTACCTAACAAAATATGTGGATCATCAAGACTGAGAGCGGAAGAATGCTTGTTCAAAGGCAGTGAGGGAGAAGCCAGGAGTGTGGAGGTGAGAGTAGGGACTTTTTTTAGACTGTAGAGATTACTGGTAATAGCTAATAAGACCACAGAGAAGCCTAATATATGTGATGATGAGTGTTGGTAGATGATCTGCTGTAGTGTCTCATAAAGGGAACAGCCAAAATAAGAAAAATATCTAGGACCTCTGCCTAGAGGCCCTACATTAGGTGATGTTTTCTTCATAGGGGTATTGTGAGTTCTTCGTCATCTGGCCCCTCAGCAAGGACCAATTTACCTGAGACCCCACACAGGCAAATACCCTGACAACATAACTTACTAGGGCACACAAATCCTTCCATCATGATAAGATGGCGATATAGTGGAAAGACCCAGCTTAGGTGATTCATGCACATGACTAACATGTGTCCTAAGCATGTACTAAGTGAGGTGTTCCAGGCATGTCCTAACAGAAGGGTGTTCCCAGGTAAACCCAGGATATGCTGGTGAGAATATATTTGTCAGGTAGGTTGAGAACACCTTTGTGTCCCTCAGATGAGCTGTATGTGGTGGTGGTGGCCATGCAGAAGGAGGTCTGGGCTTCTCTGCTTAAACTACTGTCTTGTCAATCTAGGCATGGTTAAGCAGCAGAAAATGGATGGGGATGGATGGAAAAACAGGGGTCTAAAATGAAGGATGTTAACACAGTTCAAACCCTGTCCCTAACCCTAGATGACACTCAAGTGACCTGATGAGTGTTAAGAGGTTAAAAGTAGTAAAACAGAATACAGAAAGTAAATTCAATCTGAAAGTCACTTGTTTTAGGAACAACACAAGCACTAATTACATCTTGTTTGGGATATGACAGTTTTGCACAGTCATAACAGATATAATTTTTTTTCATTTGTGATATCTCGTATTAAAATTATGATTGGTAATGACTAAAATGTAGATATGTGAAATCACAAATGGATATCACAAATGCAGCTATGGGTATCTGAAATGTCACTGTTCAGAGTTCACTGTTCTGCCTGTAGACTCACCCTATAGCATAATAAAGATTAGAAGTAGGCTAATCATTTGCTCCCAGTACAATCAGATTATTAAATGGTCACGCAGGAAACTTTTCATGGTTTTGATCATCTTTCCATTATTTTGATGCATATTTTTAATGTATGCATTTTATATTTCTTTTCCATCCCGTCTTATGTTTTGTTTGTTGACTTGTTCTTGGATATTTATCCATCTAACTGTCATACTGCAGTCAGATTTGCCAATCTTTTTCCTCTTGGAATGTCACTGCAGAAGTACCTGCAATACATATATACTCTTGCTATTAAATGTCATAATAATTTAATGTGGTGTCCTAAGTGAGCAAATCCAGGATGTTTTGATTTAGAGTCCATGGCTATAATTAGTAAAGTTAAATGCCTGCAGTGTAATGCTCTGTGTAATGTTCAAAACTAAGATACCATCAACAGTGAGCCAGTGTCCCTTCCCAGTTAACTGGACCTTTACTGTGAACAGTTTCTAATAATATTAAAAAAGAGAAGCTGTCTAATCTGTTAAGCCTTAATTACTGCTCACAACAATATGTGTTTATATGTATTATCAAAGTTACAGCTATGCATTATCTCAGACCTTAGCAATAACTTTGCTAATACATATAAACACATAAATGGTGGAAAGTCCCAGGTATCTCACTAGGGCTTAAATACTTGGGACTCTCCACCATTTGGTCTTAGAACTGAAGAAGCTTCTTGGATTTGAGGTGAAACATCTTCAAGAAACATAAAGAAGTCCAGTCGCTTTTCTTTCCAAACACCTTAGATTAATAGATCAGAGAAGTGCATATAAATATATATATTTCTAAAGCTCAAAATGGAGACATGTCCCTACCTAAATAGTAGTTTCCTCCCACTGTTGAGTCCCCACACATGAGCACATCGCTAATATTGATATCCCGAAACCTAATCCTTGCATGACTACCCCCATCTCTCTTCATGCTTCTTTGTACCAACTATATGAAATTAGTACTTGCTCAATAGCCAGTTGGAGTACCATTAGTCTAGTGAGATTTATTCTCAATCTGATGAGGATTACTTGCTCTTCCCTTGTTCTAAATGTAAATTTCTACTTTTTATTTCACTGTTCTTTCTTGCCATTACCCCATACTGTGCAACTTAAGACTAAGGACAGATGCATTACTAGACACACCTTAAAGTCAAGTCATTCAACTAAAAACACTAAACAAAAGAATTCTTAATAGCAAACTGGAATTCAAAGTTCAAACAACAAAACCTTAGGTCCATGATAAGAGTATAATACCAAAATGAACACATTTAACTAGGCCCTATTTATAAATCATTCTTATAATGATCTTGCTCTGCCACAAATCACGATAATAACACCACTGTGAATGTGCCGCACTAAAATTTTTAAACACACTAGAATAAAAACACTGTGGCAGTTAATACGGTTCGGTAGTCCAGTTTGCTTGCAATGTAACGCTATTTGACAGCAGAGGGCAGCAAAGGCCTGTCAGTCGGATCCTGTTTGACCAGGCTTTATATATACACACTTTACCAAACAGAACAAATAACAATCAACCAGTCCGAGTAACCCTAGATATTATTTAAAACAGTTTTCTTGGAAATCTAACTCTAATTATATTTCGTGCAGCCTGCTACATTTTATGCATAACATATTTATTTTCAAATACAAATTTCTCATTGTGTTATACGCATGTTTAACACAAGAAAAACGCAGGGCTCGCTCTTGATCTGCGTTAAAATAATGGGTCATATTATTTAAATAGATGCTATTTGGAAACTGCAAGCAGATGTGTTGTATGACGTCAGTACTGTGGTTTGGGGAAGAGTGTTTTACGGATGTTACCTGGCTGCACTGCAAGTAAGTAAGTTTGCAAGTAAACTGCACCGTCATCGTCATTCTGCGTTAATTAAAAACAGCATAGAATTTGTAGACTGGAGCGGATTAGATGAAATTCCGTTTTCAGAGATTTTTCTCAGCAACAAAAACGCTGAAGATGGGCTGCAGGAAACTGTTGCTAAAGGATGTCTTATACGGAACATTTGTTACATGTTGTTAGCTGTTTGTTTTAAATAAGCAACAAGCGATCAGACGCGGATACATCACCACTGCGCCAAAAAGGACAGTTCCATTTGCTGAAAGAAAAAAAAAAAAAATAGAGTCAACCGTGCACATCTGGAGTGATGTCATATTTAGAATATACCTATCAACGAAAAATCTAGTTTACAGGAGTGATTTCTGTTCATTCGCATATGCACAGTGGACTGCCTGACGCATCTGGAACAAACTAAGTCCGGATGTTACCGTTGGGCATTAATTAGTGATTGGGTCGACACCCCTATATAAAGGAGACGCGCCCACTGCTCTGCTCTGTCTCCACACAAGCGAAGATGAGCTACGGATCTGAAGTCTTTTCCTCCTCCTCCTACCGGAGGATTTTCGGGGATTCTCCCCGTTATGCATCCTCTCCATCGCGCACGGTGATGAACGTGGCCTCTCGCGGAGGGTACCGGTCCTCCTCCCTATCCCGAAGCAACGTTTCGTCCCTGGGCTCTTTCAGCAGAAAGTCTGGCCGCTCCTTCTCTCCTATGCCAGTGGAGTCCTTCGACCTGACACAGAGTAGCGTCCTCAACAATGAGTTTAAAATCATCCGCACTAATGAAAAGGAACAAATGCAAGGTCTTAATGACCGCTTTGCAATGTTCATCGAGAAAGTGCGCAACTTGGAGCAGCACAACAAAGTGCTGGAAACAGAGTTGACTGCTCTGCGACAGCGTCATACCGAGCCGTCCAGGCTGGCAGAGCTCTATCAGCAAGAGATCCGCGAACTGCGCTCCCAGCTCGACGAACTGAACGGGGAGAAGTCCCAGCTGATGATCGAGAGGGATAATATTGAGGACGACCTGCAGAAGCTCAGGGGGAAATATGAAGAGGAGTTCCGCGCCCGAGAGGAGGCGGAGGCCACCCTCAAGGCTTTCAAAAAAGATGTGGATGATGCTACCATGGTGCGCCTGGACTTAGAGAAGAAAGTGGAATCCCTCCTGGACGAGATCAACTTCCTCAGGAAGGTGCATGAGGAGGAGGTGGCCGAACTGACGGATATGATCCAGGCTGCACAGGTGTCTGTTGAAATGGAGGTGTCCAAGCCGGATCTCACCTCCGCCCTCAAAGAGATTCGCAGCCAGTACGAGTCCATGGCTTCAAAGAACCTGCAGTCCGCCGAGGAGTGGTACAAGAGCAAGTTTGCAGATCTTTCCGAGCAGGCTAACCGTAGTAACGAGGCCATCCGCGCCGGCAGGGAGGAAGTGAACGAGTTCAGGAGGCAGCTGCAGTCCAAGACTATCGAGATCGAGAGTCTGAGAGGAACCAACGAATCTCTGGAAAAGCAGCTTCGGGAGATGGAGGACAGACACAATATGGAGATTGGAAACTATCAGGTAATTCTGTTTTACTTTTTTTTTTACGCTTATCATCGGGTTTCTCCTGCAATGATATTCGGCTGTTAAATAGCAGTCTCGTAAAAGTTTCATTTAAATTGATAGTCTACTATGTGTGTAGTGTTTAGTGACAATACCGCAAGAATAAGATCGGGACAACCGTTTTTTGCCGGGCTCTGTCCGTGGTGCTGAAACTAGTTCCTTCGGGATAGCGCGCTCAGCTGCATCTGACAACGCCCACTGTCAATGCTCTAAGAAAAAAAACAACAAAACAAACGACTTTAAAACAAGAAAACGCTCGATCCAGAGCTTCTTACTAAAAATAAAATATTTACTATTTATTAATACATTTCTCAAATTCTAGCCTACACCATGCCCATTTTAATAATGGGATTGACAGAGGTCTTTGTCTGTCTGCTGCAAGACATGTAGTCACACACATTGTCTTCACCTTTTAAAATATGTAATTCTGGCCTACTTTCATTTTTAATTTTCTGCTCAGGAAAGCATGGCAGAGCTGGAGAATGAGCTGAGGACCACAAAGAGTGAGATGGCTCGTCACTTGAGGGAGTATCAGGATCTGCTTAATGTCAAGATGGCACTGGACATAGAAATTGCAGCATACAGGTATGTTTCTTGACACCTCACCACTTGCCTCTCTCATTATATAATGTCTTCCTCTAACACCTTTTTATGACCATTTCTGCAGGAAACTACTGGAGGGAGAGGAGACCCGCATCGGGACAGG
Organism: Diplotaxodon limnothrissa; assembly: GCF_057381915.1. Lineage (NCBI taxonomy): Eukaryota > Metazoa > Chordata > Actinopteri > Cichliformes > Cichlidae > Diplotaxodon > Diplotaxodon limnothrissa. Next base: position 35,202,214 of record NC_140601.1, read on the forward strand.
CATCACCTATCCCAGTCCCTCCATAAGTGCTGGACCTGGGCAGGGCTACAGCTACCAGACCCGCATTTACACAAGCTCTGGCAAGAGCTCCAAGAAGGAGGGAAAGGATGACGAGCAGCTGGAGAGCAAATCCGGTGGGAAGATGTCCCAGCGTGAAGTTTATGAGGAGACAGTAGTCACCACCAAGAAGATGGAGAAGCAGCAAGACGACATTCCCACCAATCAGAAAAACTAAGAGCCTACTGTAAGCCTGGTGTTGACCCCTAAATCTTCCCTTTGCCTTGCAAACCCATACCTCTTCATCCCCCATCCCAAAAGCATAGTAAGATTGTCTTTCATATCTGAGCTAGTGTGTGTTGGATGTGATTAGAGTGCAGGATCTACAGGTTTGTTTTATGTTGGTGTCCTTGTCCCCTTTGACCCCCACAGGTGTTCCCCCCATCAAGGGAAATCCATTATACCGCTATTATAACCGACACATCATGCAAAAGTCCAGTACATCTGTTCTCTCTTGTTCTCTCTTGTTCTCAGCTTCAAACAATATCAAGCACTTAGGTAGCATCTCTTACAGGAGTATGGTCTTTCACAGTACATTATTCTACTGGTCTTTCTCACTAATCAATATGTACGGACACACAGTAGATAATAACAACTCCGGTTGTGCATTTCTTCCACAAACTGTGAATTATTCTCAACACATTCCACACTATGCCAAAAAGATCTAAAACACATCAGCTGGTATGGGTCTCTACCCACAATAGGAATATAATGATTTCTCTTTAGTAAGTAAGCACACGGTCTACATAAGAAACCAGCTAACAATAATAACAATAATTAATAAGATGAACAATATTAAATGATAATGTCTTACTGAGCCAACATTTTGAGCCTTTTTAGTGCAAAGAATATCCTCCTTAAATCAAATGTTTGCACAGACAGTTCTCTTTTCATTGCAAGGGATTTGAGCACAACCCAAACGGCTGAAGGAGTCGAGCACCGACCCTTTTCGAATTCCTGGAAAAGTTTCACTAACAACAATATATTAATGTAGCTCTTTGAGTAAGATCAAGACTTAGGACAAAGACAAAAATATATTATTCAGGCATAATGTGCATGGTGTACGAAGATGTCATGCTTGCATGGAATTCATCAGCAAATTACTCATTCAACACATTTTTGTTGTATGAAGTTAAAACTGCCGACTATGTCGAGCATCATCATGCACAACACCTTTTAATGACTGCATTAGACATGTGTTTGTTAGGCCTTTAGGTTAGATTTGAGACTTTAGAGAATGGAGCAAACATAATAAAAGAGTCTTTTATAAAGTCAGTTGAAGACTGCGATTGAGGTGTGATAAATTTTACACATCAGCTGCATAACAACATTTCCCATGAAGCACAACCCAAGAATTAATACCATATCAGTCACCCTGAAGAAAACAGTGTTGACAAAACTCTAATGATTTAGTTGAAGCGTGCCATGCCATGATGTGTTTAGAACGTCTCAACTTTTTTTTTTTTTTTTTTAACTGTGGCCATGACTGGATAAAATGTCTGTTGTAGTGTGACCTCACCACTAGAAATCCTTCAGTAGCTTAAGAGACTTGCAGCTTGTTTTCTCTGCTCGTGCACTGCCAACTCTAACACAGCTATCTTTATTCTCTTGCTGCTGGTCATGGTGAATAATGCCCTGACAAACTGCACTAACACTAAGAATGGTAACAAAACCTACTGATAGTACTGTACTAAGTGTGTTTGTGTCTCTACACAGTGGCCTATCATAACTGGAATTATGTGTTGAGTGAGAACAGCAAGTCTGCAAGCCGGGCATTTTGATTTTTTTTCGTAGAATAATGAATTGTACGAATTATAGCGTCAAACAGAAGAAGTTATAAACACACTGAATGAGTTGCTAGTGGTTGCAAATGTCAAGCCTTTATCCTTACACTGTAAACCAAAAGAGCTTTCATGGATGTCTAAAGAAAAATATTGCGTTCGCAGCACTGCCAAACTTTTCTAAATGCACATGCTCTGGAAAATGATGATCAGTATATCACCAATTCAAAACCAACAATCAATATTTAGCCATACTGTAAAAGAAATACTGTAGGATGTAAAATGCCTTAAAACACCAGCAGCTTTTGACCATGTGTTTGATGCATACGACTCTGTTCAGTGGGGTGTTTAACCGTTATATTCTCTTTCGTAGTGTTTATCATAGCTGCAGTGACAACAAAAGCATATGGATTGAATGTAGTTGACATGCTTTACTCTTTACTATTATTATTATTGTATTGCTGTATGACACCATATCAATAAAACCTTGAAATAATTTTGGCTGCATGTGATTTCATTATGTCTCTTTAAAATGACGGGGAATGGTTTCCTACTGGAAGGTATGCAAAAGTTGAACGCAAAATATTTCTACTCACATAGTTGTCATTATTCATCTATGCACACATCATTCGTGTCTGTTTATGCACCCTATTGATGAACTGGATATTTCCTAATCTATGATCAATAACAAGCTCTTAAACACAGTCCTGATGGAAAGTCAGATTTTTTTTTCTGCGTAGCATTTTTAGTGGGAAAAAATGTTATAATTATGTCCAAGTTACACTTAAAATGTAGGCATTTAATACAAAATATATCAACAAATAATTTAATAACTAACAAATAAGGCATTGCACAGGTCAAGACAAAGGAAATCAGAGGAAAAAACAAAACAACAAGTGACTGACAGATGAAAATCAGTTTTGAGGGTCAGTATTGTTTTATAAATATTTCTCTAGGGGAAAAAAAGACTGGCTGGCTGGAAAGCAATGTCACCTTGAAGCTTTTAAGAGGCCCAGGACCAGGAAGCTGTGCATCACAGAGATATGATGGATTACCTAAGGCTGTACTGTGCATTGACCCTTGAACCCCCAATCCCTGCCCCACACACTCACACAAACAGAGACCCAGACCCTTTGACCTTGGAGTCTTTGGACCTCACGCATTGTCCTTAATTAGCCCATCTTGCCTTTTGCGCACTGATTGTGCGGGACAGCTTCAGCACCGCGTGTGCATGCATGATGCACATTGCAGTTCTTCAAAGATTTATACCTCTGCAATGCTGCTGAATGGAAGTCCTGAGGTGAAATACTGTAAAAGCCCTGTTACAAAACAGCCCTCCCTCTGATTGCTTCAAACTTCAGGAGTGCTTCAACTTTCTATTTTGAGATGCACCTTAGCCACCCTGTCCCCACTTCATAACCGCCACAAAAAAGAAAAAAAAAAAAACCATAAGAGCTTTACGAGGCTATAAAAGAATGTGAAATATTGTACTACCTTCTATTGTGTAAAGGATTCTTGTGGAAACTGCGTCCGATCTGGGATTAATTTGAAATTTACTGCTGAATGCTATGAGAGCAGGTTGAGCCTGCACTCCCACTGCAATCTATAAGCATTGCAGTTGGCTGATTTCTCAAGTGTGTCATTTTTTAATGATTGAACACATGCTTATATTACCATACCTGCAGTGCTGTTTAAACTTTGTTTTACTGATTGTAATAAAATACAACAAACTGAGCCAAAATACACAGAAAAACACAGTTCCTCCAGTGATTCCTTACATTTTATTATGGCATCACTGGTACACCAGTAATACATAGAGTTAAACTGTGAAAAGTTTAGGCACAGAAAGATTACATTCTCATCCATCATGCAGTACAATCAGGGAAGCATCTGATTGTGTCCAAATTCTTTATTTGTTTTAAAATACACAATACATTGTTGCCATTGTTTATTAAAACATTATCACTTACATAACTCATGTGGTGAAGAACGTTGCTGTGAGCAAGGTAAAAAGTTTGATTCCCAGCTGCTCCGTATGATGCTAATGCCTGTAAGATGGTGCTGTTGAGTTTTTGTCTGAATGAATGAATGAGACTGTAAAACACTTATTAAATATAATACTATGAAATGCAGACCATTTACCTTGAATAAACCCTTTCTCTGTGTTGAAAAATGTCTCTAGATGTCTCATACATCCTTTTACACACATCTACTCATCATTCAACCCTCTAATATAAAGTCATTTTAGGCTCTCCCTCTGAATTTTTTAATTTGAGAAGTATTACTAAATATTATATATACATATAGATCCCTCACTGACTGTGGCAACTCTTCTTATTCATGCCTTCATCTTTGCAATCTTGAAGAATAAAAGGGCCCGTGCTGAGGGAGAGGCATGTTTTATGTACTGTCTGGTGATTGCAGGGGTGTGGTGTGGGGTGGAAATGAGAATCAGGCTGTGCAGCAAGCGAGCTTTGCCCATAAATTTCACCAGTTTGTCAGCTTCTCTGGATCAAAGCCATTCCTCTTCACTGGGCTGTGGTGTCAGCTCTGCAGGCATATTAAAGTCTGTATGCGTGTGACCTTTCACACAGAAATAGACATCCAGAAAACCAAAAATGACCAGCATTTCATTGACCTATTTATTTACAGTTTCTAAATACATCTGCTACAATGTGTACAGACAGAACTGTTTGTTTTATGGTTTAGTGTCGCAGGTAACGCAGTAACATCATCTGTTCTTGTGAGGTGAACACAAAAAGAAGACTCAGCGGCAAACTCACAATCTCCGTCTTTTCTCAGTCATTGCATTGGTTATCGTTCAATAAAAATGGTGGATATGCACATACATCCCAGTTATTGTACCAGTAAACAAAGTGTTAATCTGAGTTAGTGCTGCTGTTGCCTTGGAATTTGTTGCTAGTGTCTTGCTGTGCTCCTGCAGCCTTAGGGAGTGACCGCTCTCAGAGAGACAGGATTCCTCTCGTCTAGACAGAATAGAGGCAAAGAGCATACAGATGAAAAACAAATAAAAAAAAAATGTGAATAAGACAAAGAAAATCAACAAATTCTTGAGCATAATTTTACCACATTTAGGATAATGGATCCTTGAGGTAGGTACCAATTGAGTGATCCTAAACTGTCTGTCAGCAACAATTAATTCATTAATTAGCAATTAATTAAACAACTTAATGTTCAGTGGAGAGATATATTTCAATTTTGCGTGAAATGTAACAATTTTCCAGTCTGGCACAAAGTGCTGAATCATTCTGTGGTGCTCCCTGTTAACCAAGCCATGACTGTGTGTTCTCTCTCTCTTCGTCTGTGCTAATAATAGCAGAGACAGAGCCAACAGAGCCAGACAGCCAGACAGACAGGGTGAAGGAAAATGTTTTTCCCTGAACAAAGAGGAACGTCGAAGCTTTTTTTGACCTCACTTTCAGCTTCTGTGAGGATGGATGAGTGGTACTGGGACTGTTCAACATGAGACATATAATTACATTAAGTGCAAAGTCTGTTTCAGTAATCAGAAAATGGTAATCAGTAATCAAAAAACCTAAAATATATATCAATCAATGTTTATATTTTACACCTACCTGTGACAGAGTCTACATTCTGGCTAAATTACTAACTTCTTCTTGTATATAGACTGGACAGTTGTTCACCTTTTGAAGAAACCGATGATAGTGGATATAAGTAAGCCTATCCCTGCTGCTGTAGGGTGAGAGGTGGGGTATATGCTGGACAGGTTGCCAGTCTTACACAGGGTGGATAAGGATATATTGATATATGATATATTTTAAGATTTGCATCCTTTATCTTCAAGAGTACTAGTGCTTGTTTGCTGAATATATTCCAAGGACACGCCCCTTTGAACACCACTCTACCTTTGTCTGGCTCATTTTTAAATTATATACGATGTACTGAATAATTGCTGGTGTCTATATCTGACAGTAAAGGTATTTATACATTAAATACAACTCTATGAAAGCCTAATAAATCAAGCAATTACAACATCTCTTTTTATATAATGTATGTATATACATAAAAGAAAGATGCAAAACCAAGACCAAATAAGATCGATTACATTTTCATAGCGGCTTTTCAAAATTCAAACCTTCCTACCTTTTTTTTTGTTTTTGTTTTTTAGAAAGATGTTGTCTATCAAACAGCCAAAAATAACACACAATAAAAAGCAGTACACCGCGAGACTCTCCTTTCTACCCTTTCATGTGAAATCTCTTTCTCTTTTCTTCAGGTGTGATTCATCACTTCCTTCAGTGATTAAAAGGATATAAGGAGAAAAAAAAGTTTCACAGATAAGACAGGAAAACTTGAGATGAAATGGTAAAATTTGTCTATCTTTAGCTTTCAGGTGGCTGGATCAAAAGGCGGTGGAGGAGCAGGAAGGTACTTGGAGAAGCTGATGTGTGCATCATAAGTAGCTGAACTGAAGCTCTGCAGACTGCTACCGATGCTGCACTGGATGCACCTCAGGCACAAAATGTCACTGTGGAGATACATCTAGTAAATAAATAAATAAGAAATGTGTATGCCCTTCAGAAATTTGAAACCACTTAGGAATATTTTTGAAAATCCTGAGATTTTGTTTACTGCTTTCTTACGACAATTACATGATGATCCTCTGGTTTCTATTAATATCAAATCAATATGTTCATAAAATTGTTGCCAATTTCAGAAATAATACTTCTCCTGGCAGCACCATTTTAGGGCTGCTTTACTGCATTTCCTGCATAATCATCACACAAAGGACCAATTCTAAGTACAAAGCAATTAATTATCTGCATTCTTTGGCCTTGTATAACACAGAAGAGTATATTTGCAACATTTTTAGACAAATGCACATCTCTGAAGAGTGTGCACAATGTTCCAGTGTCCTAAAATGTTCCCTCAGCTATTTATGAGGTAAGAGCTATGTGCTGCCGCCATCTAATCCATAATAGAGCAGCTGCGCCCTTACAGGGGCTTCATTCAATATCTATCCTACAGTGTATGACACAGCATTTAGAGAAAAAGAAAGGCAGAGAAATGCAACAAAGATGAAGTAAACCTGATGTTAAGAAGACCATCCTCGAGCCATAAGATCAGTCAGAGAAGTGAGGGTGTCAAATGGAATAGTTAATCATAAGAAGCTCAAAGCACGAGTGAGGACGATGCCTCTGATCAGTTTCAGATTAATCGTTTTTAGTGACTGTTGCTGAGAATTCCCTTTCTTACTTATCCGGGAGCTTTAAAGATATACTCAGATGGTCTGATCGGTTTAAAGTTTTCATAAAAGATGAAATTTTCTCAGAAATGTATTCTAGTTTTTTTTCCTCTTTCTTGTTTCTCAGCCATAGTGATGAAATATTAAAATGACATCATCAAAGTCGGGATATTGAATGCCTTCTTTAAATCTGGTTCAAAAAAAGAAAGGAAACAAAAAGAAAAGGCAAAGAAAACCATGAACATATTTCCAGAGGTAATATTAAAAGATGCACTTATTAAATCAGGTAGTTTAATAATAGCCTTTGCTTTGCATAATTGGGTCTCATCAGAGAGCATTGATTTCCTTTGCAGCTGAACAGGTGTGGAAATAGGGTCAGAAAGAGCAAATTTCTATCATTAATCTTCAGGCTCTCTATCCAGAGGACTTAAAAAAACAGGACTGACTATATTATGGTCACCATTAATAACAGAACATCAGGAATATCTTAATAAAATGTCACTATTACTGTATCTCTGTGTAGAAGTTACATATTATAAAGGCAAATCACATTAGAGATACATATCTTGGATGCATCTGAGATCATTTCCTCATTCATGCTCCCTTGAAAGTGAGTTTTATGCAAAGGATTACATGGTCAACTTATTGGTAAAATACAATTGGCAGCATAGAAGGTTTGAGTTGCTGTACAGTGCTTATGGAAACCAGAGGGATACGCAGAGAAACACTACTAGTAGTTATTTTTTAAACCAGCTTTTTGTTTTCCTAATATATAACTTGACTCAAAATTCAAATAAAAAATACTGAATAGTTCAGTTATTTCTTTCACAGCTCCCTCTAAAGTCTTGATATGTGGGAAAGGATTACTGTGTAACCTTGGGAAGCTCTCATAAGATTGATTTGTTTGTATTTTAATCTTTTCATTGCAGCTTTCTTACAGATCTGGTCAAATAGACATTTCTTACTTATTAAAACTGAAGCTGTAACTGTGGCTTTGACTTGTTTAATGAGGGTTTTGCATCTTAAACTCCCGTGATACAGCAGCTCTACTTAAAGAGTAAACATCATAAGGTGGTTTTTCTCTTTACCACACGATAGAACAGCTTTGAGGTTGTCTTCTTGTCCGGTATCACACTAAGAAGGACATTACTGTATGAGATATACATGAATCCTTACAGTGTCTCCGCAGTTTTGTAGGGATGTGCAACGGAGGAGGTAAACACATAAAAGGGACACAAAGGGACACTCTCCTCCCCCCACGAAACGCTGTGGAGCCTGAAGGCTGGCAGAGTAAAGATTACCTTTCTCCAGAGGCCAAATTATTGACAAATCTCCCATGCTCCACAGAGTACAGGCCTTTGCAGTCTTCAAACATGCAGGCACACACTGGGGAGCTTTGAGGTGGAGGCTGGGGGCTGGCTGAAAGATGCAGGTCTCGTCCCTAATCCTCTCAGTTCTCTGTTTCTACCATTCATCTATTAGGTGCAGGAATAATAGTGACATGTGCCCTTAATGAGAGGTGAGGGTAAGATATTAGATTACCAGCTGATGCAAGCCGACCTTCCCCTAGCAATGACTGACTGAAACACTTATATGTAGGCACACGAGTGTCCTCTACCATGCTCGTTTGCTAAAAAGCAGTAACACCTAATAGAGAATCCCTACACCAGACTGGAATCTGAAATTACTCTAGCTTATTTCTCTCTTGCAGTTCATCAAAATGCAAGGCACATCACTGCTGTTTAAAGCATGAAGGTCAGTCATGACTGAAAATGTCCCCCTGACAAAGTAAAATGCTTTAGGACAAGCAGAGAAAAATGATATGCACACATGATACAAACAGATTTTTTTCAAATATTTTCTGATGAGTTTGTCAGATCAAAATTGGTGTTGGCAGATTTTTTTTGTAACCATAAAAAATAAAACTTGCTGGTGTGTTTTTTTAATCAGTAAACATTTTCAGTGGAGAAGAGCTACAAGATAACCCTACCAAAACAAAGTGATTATACCGTATTGTTTAATTTTGAGAAATAGGCTTATTTGCTTTCTTGCTTTGGGTTACATGAGAAGACAGCACTTTCATGTTTGTACTCTAAATATGAAGCCAGCAGGTTTACTTACAGTAGCTTAGCTTAGCATAAAGACTGGAAACAGTGACTCCATCCACTCCAGCTTTTATGTCGAACACTGCAACGAACTTCTTCACCTCTTCATCTACTTTGTTTTCAGTTTTTGCATTTTCATTGGTTCTTTTTTAAAGCATATATATATATTGAATCCTGAGGTGTAAATCTCATTGGCAGTTTAGTCTGATATTCCATTCTCCTGTAGCTGAGTTCAGTAGTAAACAACATAATTTTTCTGTTTCTTCAAGCGTTAAAGGGAAGCACGGTCGGCTCTTACAGAGCTGTCGCTGTATAGCTTGAGAGGAAATTTGCATATTTGCAAATTTGTTCAGCTTTCGCCTTTAATGCCGCTAGGTCCCTTTTAAATCTCTGTAGAGCAAACAGTGTTGTGAATGGAGTGGAAAAAACAAAAGACTTTCTCTGCACAATGATAAGAGGACTCTCAGAGTCAGATTTCTGTTTCAGTTTGACACAAAAAGACATTTCCTGTAAATATGTTGTTAGTTTTCTTCTCATCTTAACATTTAGGGGGGCTTGCCATGACATGCTTACCAAGTTTTTAATGTTACATACTGTCAGCCCTCACCCAGGTTACTCTTTGCATGTGATGTGTGGTTAGTTGGCATCATCACCTTAGTCTCCTAAGCCCATTTGAGCAGCAAAAGCTATTTCAACCTTGAAGGCTGCAAAGATGGATTTATGGACTGCTGCCGAGGCTTTCACTCTAACCTGCTAGCCACTGGTGAGTGCAGGGTGATTACAAGACATAATTCAAAATCTCATCATTACGAAGGCAGCAAAGAATGGCTTCACGGTGTTATGATTTTATAACATTGTCATTCCACGTAGATGAAATGGCTAGCTTAAGTTAGCGGAGCGGTTGCTCTCTTAATAAAAACAGAGACAGTTAGTGGAAGACAATGGCTGTTTTCATTAATCAAATGTCGTCATTAATCAAAGACATTGCCTTACTGATAGCGGTGGAGTGAGAGAAACCTCTGGACAGATGTTTTGTTGGATCATTGAGTCAATTAATGTTGGCACTGCTGCACAGACGGTGTGACAGATGTGAAAAATACTACATGGCTGCACCAGAAATGAAGGGTCTTTCTATAGTGGGCATGTGTATAGAAAAACATTTTATTTATGACATGTTAGTTACTTTATTTTTGATGAAAGGTTTGACTATCTATGAACCATGAGCATCTTTATCTGCAGCCAGGCTGTGAAGGCAAAGCCTAATAGAAACCTGGAAATATACATATGAATCATGTTAAAAAATAAACTTTAAACTGTGTTTGGATTTAGATGGCATAAACACTCAGGTACAACTGATCAAAATAAGAGCATCGTATGTATGTTTGCATCTTTCTTCCTGTCTTCCTGTCTTTGTCTGTCTGCCTCATATTCTCACTGCCGTGTTGCAGGTTGCAGCTCCATAGATTTCAAATTCACAATGCACTGAACGCCAATACTTCAGCGCTCTTGGCTCCACCCTTACTGCTGCTCTTCATCAGCCTCACAAATACATGCAATCCCAAGGTACCCTGCCTCTAGGCCCACAATCTGTGTGCATGGGTTTCTGTGTGTGTGTACTTGGTGTGTGTGTACTCCTCCCTCCTCCCTCCTCCCCCAATCCCACATCTCCCAAAGTGCTGACTGAAGCCATTCCCCACCTGCTGGCAGTCTGCCCAGACCCTGATATACTGTGTCACTGTACACATATAAACAACTATTGATCGGATAGAAAACAGCCAAAGTATTCCATTATCTTGGCATGGCCATATTTAAAGATGTCAGCTCATGCTCAGCCTGAGGGACTTGAGATGCAGGACTCATTCAGGCAATGCTTCTGACCGGTAATCTGTTCAAATATTTACCGGCCACAATTAAGTGGACACAAAAACATCCGGCTAAGTAGTGTGTAGGCATTCCTAGAAGTGTCTTTGTGTTGTATATGTGGTTGTGCTGGAGTGTGCGTGAGTGTGTACAAAGGCAGCTGACCTATAGTAATCAATGGCCCCATAATTAGTGAGACAATCGATGGAGCAGCATGAGCTATTAATTAAAAAGCAGTTTAGAGGCTTGTGTGGTCTCATTGTGTGTAGACTGAGAGAAAATACACACACAGACCACTTTATTAGGAACATGCTGGAATCCAATACAGCAGTTCTACTGTAAATTCTATTTCTGGAAAGAATCTACAGTTTATTGCTTTACTTATTGGTTTGCATGTTTATTTTTGTGTGTAATGGCCTTTTTTAATGTTCCTAAAATAGAGAGCATATAAAGGGTGCTACACTGAGGCACATGTGTGTCCACTGGAGGTGGCCTAATACCCTACCACATGACCTATGCACCTTTGCATAAATGTTACTACACGTCCTGGCAGCACAGATAGGTCTGTTTAGTTGTTAACACGCCATGCAAACAGTTTTAATTAGCACAGGAAGGAAAGCTCTGTGAAACAAAATGAAAAGTTATTGTAACTATATCGGGGTAGTTATTTGGCCAGTGCAAATATATGTTGTTTTTCTCTGTTTTAAAACTGGCTCATTCAGTTTTGGCCTTATCTTCATCCTGTATTTGAATAAAAGAAACTGTTCAAGATTTTTTTAGTCCAACATGAACAGGTCAGAGCTCGATGATCAAAGCAGAGCAATGTCATAATGCTTCTGCAGCCAGTACTGCTGCACCTGATGTGCTAAGGCTCCGGTGCCAAAGGATACCTTGTGTGTAAAGAAGAGACACACGTACAGAATCTGACAAAATGGCATCATTTTACGCTCGGGGATAAGACGCATTGGCCCAATAAAACACCAGAACCTCAAGCTAAAGGTTCTTAGCTATATTTTAAGGGGGGCAGAGAGGTCTGCAAGGTTAAGCTGTTTTGTGCCAGAATGTTACATGAACTGTACCTTCACATGCTGTGTGAGATAATAACCTAATTGACTCTCCAATTGGTTCTCAGCAAGCCTGTCTTTTTTCATCAAGCAGCATAATTACAGGCTGTCTGGGTGTGAAAACGCCCTGTTATTGGCAAAGAAATGTCATGTTAATTCCACTGAATAATTTGCTTCCTTAATCTGAATCCTGTCATAAATGGAAACTGAGTAGATTCCGATTCCACTGGAGATAAGCAGCTTTATGCAAATGTCTTTTAGCAATAAAAAGACATCTAATCGACTTTTTTTTTTTACGCAGCAGTTTAGTATTTTAAAAAAATGGCTGTAACTTCAGGTGTGAGAATTTGACCCAGCCTGTGCATGAAATCTGGCTATTACTGTCTTTTCATGTGAATTTTACAGCGTGGGCTTCGGCAACACCGCGTCTGTCGATTGTTTTGTTTTGCACAGGTTGGCCAGTCCCCAAGGACATTCCCATCATCCTGTCCACCCTCCCCTCCTGGTGACATCGCATAGTGGTAACAAAAGAAAACCAGGTCCTCCCCCATTTGCTCTTTTGTGTCTCAGACACACATACAGACACACCTCAAGGTGAATAAAGGCTTTTCTTGACCATGCCATTTTTCTATATATTTATATGTTCTTAAGTTAGAGAGAAAATGAGTGCAACAGCTTGACTGTACAGCAACCTCAGTCCTCTTGTGCCAAGAAAAAAAAAACAGCTGAATGAAAATCAATGTATACTTTCAAATGGCAAATTAACTGATAAAGTACAATAACAAGGTCCTCCAGAACACTTGGGCTTACAGAGCAGGTTGAGATTTAGTTCACGTCTTATTGACAGATCTTAGGACTTTACTAAAGCTCGCTATCCATATGTGAGGGGATCTTTATCAGCTGCTCTATTGTCCTTAATGTCCTAGGAGAAAATTCCCAGCCAATGTGGCTCATACCAGGTGTTATGGAGCATACTGTACCTCTCACAAATATGAAACTATAGAAAGGCAACCACTGCTACTGTATCACATCTTATTTGGTTATCCACATTAGCATCAATGCGCATACCCTCTCACAAAAAATCAACTGCTACTTTACCTTTAGTTTAAAACAGAAGACAGTCACCTTGCACTTTCAAAAGCACATTACATGAGTAAATTATAAAATTATGCAAGCTATTTGTCTTTAAAATGTATGTTGCTGTTTAGCAAATGCAATTATTGATTTGGTATTTTTCTCAAAAGGTGCTCTAAGTACCAAGACTGTGACCTTTAGCAAATTAGAAGTCATCCCTTTATCTTACCCTGTCATTCATGGTGTGTGTGTGTGTGTGTGTGTGTGTGTGTGTGTGTGTGTGTGTGTGTGTGTGTGTGTGTGTGTGTGTGTGTGTGTGATAGTCTATATATGTAGTCACTGGACCACAAAGAGGGATAGTTTTGTAGGGAGAGGCAATGTCTGTGTTGCTGAACAAAGGACTTTTCATTCTGTGAGAATACCATGTGAGTCAGCAGCATAAATCAGTTAATTAGAATAACAATCATGTGGAATATTTTATGATATATAGAAATACAGCTTAGAATGTATAAAACAACTTGAATCATCAACTGTTTTAATAGAACCGATTTCTTTGCCTCACTGTGTTGTGCTGGTTAATTAGAACCTGTGCTATTTATAGTGATGGAGAAACTGTAATGTACCCAGCACCGTGTTGTGAGGTGCCTGGAGCAGGGGGTTGTTTAAGCACCTAGTTAGACCTCTTCTGACAGAAAATGTGTGGGAGGGAACAAGGAGAAACAGGAAGGAGAGAGAGGGTGAGCTGTGAAGAAAGAAAAAAATGTTAAAATATGAAATCAACATGTTGTTTGGTAAAATATCGACAGTAATTACTGCATTTTCCACACATTTTTATCTTTTTTATCTAGCAAAGCATTATAATCTCTGCTTAAGCCTTGTATTGAACAGCATCCACTGGCTACAGGCACACACCGACAGGAATGCACATCTTATGTATAATTCAACTTTATTGTAATTCCAGTGCTATTTATAGAACTGCATCCTGGTTGTAACTAAAGCTAAAGTTCCAAAAGAACAAAAATCTAGAAAAGGCAAAAGAAAAAAAAGAAAAAGAAAAGCCTTCCACCTGCAGCTCTCTCCTCTCTGTTCTAAGCACCTCCCCCCAGGTGAGACTGGGCATATGGTTCATATGCATATTTTACCATGTGGATGTCATCCTGAGACCAACATTTGTACCATATCCACCAGACAACAACAGTGTTTCTAGTATCCCCGCGTTGGTGTTGTTCTGAATCATCATAATACTGTTAATGCAGGATCAACATTGTAACCGACCATTCATGATGTTGTGATGTCATAGCTTTGCAGGGTGAGGAAAAAGGGACAGAATGCCCTTCCTCCTGTGGAACTAATGGCAAGTGTTTCAAGCGTTTTCTTCAATAATTTATACAATATAATAAATATGTCATCAAGTTAGGTTTGCTGTTAGCAAAATTTAGGTCACTTCTATTGTTTTGCTAGTGATAGTTAGCTAACTTCTTGGCTAATGGAAACTGAACGCTCAGTTAAGAACAAAACCAATGCAAAGATATCAGATTTTGCAGAAAATAACTGCCTCAATGCCAGCGCATTAAAAAAAAGTTGGACTGACTTTGGGCTTGCTAGTATAAAATATAACAAATTTTTAATAGTTATCTAGTTTAACAATAGGACTACAAGCATTTTGGAAAATCACTGGTGTGTGTGCTTCATATCCAGTGAATGTCCAAACTTTCCTGTTACAAGAATATTGTGGATGACAACTTTATATACAAAACACAGAAAGAATTTTTATCCAGTTAAACAAAAATCAGGTTGTTTAACTGTTTAGCTGAAATCTCAGCCACTAGATGACAATGTGATAATTACTAACATGCTAGGATGGTGAGAACGATAATGATGACAGTGATTAGTAGACACAGTGGGGCTGCAAAATTAAGTGAATTTTAATGTCAGCCACAATTTTGGCTTCCCACACCCAAATGAACATGATTAATCACAACTATGATTAAAAAATACTAAAACAAGCAAAAAGACTATATCATGATTCAAGGACATGCACCTTGTTTGTTTGAAAAGATGTTTTAGTTAACAGGAAAACAGCACAATATAAAGGTGATTAAATTTTGTGTAAAGTTTTGCTACATTGTTTTATTTAAAGATTTGTTAATTTTCTTCTACATGCATTGAATTTAGGGGAATTTTATTTCACTGTGTGGATTTGTGCATTAACAGGAATGTTGCACAACATTGCATTTTGTGCAAAACATTTTTTCACTAAAACTCAATGAATATTCATGAAAAAAAAGGGATCTCAACACTGATCAAAGTCATTATGACACTGATTTTGGCCATAATTGTATCATGTGGTATTAGAAGCCCAAGGATAAACAGGCTCTCTTTCCAATGACTGGAAAATAAAACTAAATCATAATTTACAGAGCAAAGTCAGTTTGTTTTACTTCCAAATAAAATCACTTCTAAATAGTCTGGAAAAGAATTTGTTAAGACCTGAAAACTTCATTAGACTTCCTGTTTCCATCTGACTTTCTTTATAAAATCTTGCTTTGTCAGATTTCAGCTGTGACTGGCTGCAGTTGCATCTGACATACAGTGGCAGGTCATATACAAAATGTTGGAAAGCTTTTCTAAAACTTTTAACTTTACATTCAGCACGTCATTAATAAGTGAAACTATCTTAAAAGTATAGTTGAGCATTTTTGGGAAATATATTTATTCACTTTTACCGCATGTTTTTTTTAATGTTAAACATCAAGATACTGCTAAATTAACCCTGTTATTGGGATTTAGCTACACAAAAACCAGAAACAACACTACAAGACAATAAAGCATATATCCAAAACGCCAGCTAAGCTGTAAGACCAGCAAAGCTGATGTCTGCGTGCAGAATCCAGCTCTCCAGTTAGGTCAGTACTGAATAATGCAGACTCCCCACATTTCCGTTCCCCGAAATGGAGATCTCTAGTGCCACAATCACACCCATTATTCCGCTTGGATAGGCAAAAGGTCCACGGTGCATTCACGCACGCACACACAAACTTTCCTGACACAGGCCAAATAAATTAAGGGCCTCTGCCAGACAAGGAATGACAGGCTAGTAGGTGCTTTGAAGGCATTACTCTGACAAAAAGATGGATTTCAGGGCAATTGTTAGCTACCTAACGTGGTGCATGTGTAGCAATCTCAAAGCTTGTTGCACACTGGGTGCAAAACAATGTTTATCCAGTCTTCACAAATGGAGGCTTAAGTGTTTCTGAGGGATTAGTTATTGCGACAAATAATTATATTCAGTTAGCACTTATCAGCCTTTTATTATGGCCATCAAACACTGCAGCTTTTTATGTTTTGTATCATATCTGTGTAATTAAACCAGATAGAAATGAAGTTCTTATCTGTTGCCAATAGCTACTAGAAGACTTCATACCTACTGTATCAAGCCTGCTTCAGTTTCATTTTATACTTCATATGTTTCACACCTTATTCTGCACCTGCCTCTCACCTGTATATGTCACTTTTCACATTCACATTCACGATCATGTAATGTTTTTCCCTCGACCTTCTCTCAGCCGTACAGACTCTCATTTTACCATCTTTCCTGCGTTGTTACCGCTCCCCAAGTGCTGCCCCGCCCCACTCGGTTCCCGACCCTCTCCCCATCCCACACACCATGCTTCTACCTCCACCCTCCTTTTCTCTGCTTTCTCCTTTCATCCCTCCCTTACTCTCTCTTTCGCTCTCTCTCTCTCTTTCCCTTTCCATCTCTTCGGGTATTTTCCACCTCTTCTGAGAGTCACACCTCATGAATTATTTACTCGTGCATGTCAGTGGGGGATTTAAATCCGTTTCTTGACCGTTTATTGCTCAAAGACAGGAAGGCAGTGTTTTGTCAGCGGAAGAAAACTAATGGTTCTTTTAATAAAGGTGATCATTAGATGTCCTTTCAGTCACACTCTCTCTCTCTCCCCAGCTGACAGCAGAATACTCGTCAAAAAATTAAGGAAGGATTAACAGTGAAAACAGCAGGAGCACAAAGTGTTAGCCGTAAGGACACTCAAGGTGAAACAACAGTGATCAAGCCAAAATTACATCATCATTTGGATAATTTATGCATAAATAGTAATGTTCATGTAGTTGGATTCATTTAACTAAATCTCAAGAAACAGATATCCTCCACACACATCCACTGAAATAAAACATTAACAAAAAAAAGAAAAAAAGTGATTAGAAATCTGCCTCATCCCTCTCTGCACTTGCAGGACTGCATCGCATGAACATGCACATACACATACACACTTCCCTGCAAAGTGAATGCTTTTTTAATGATGACCTTTGCCATAAATCTTTTTTTTTGGAATAAATTAATATAAATCAAATGTGACAGAAACTTTCATCTGCTAACACCATCACTGAACCTGCAAACCTGCAGATTTTTTTTCGAATTTGCTGGTGACACCAATTGTAATTATCACATCAAACACCCCCCCAACACCCTCCCCAGTTTTATTGGGTTATATAAACATAAAGCACATCTTCTGTTTCTGTGCAGTAACCATGCAAACACACTCCAACACCCTTTTAATTTAACTCACTGATGCATGTCAGTCGTATCAGCACTCCGCTTATTAGTGCCATAGAAATGTAAGGGTTTATAGCAAGTAGAGAAAACCAGAGCAGTCGAAATAATGATGAAATACAGCATAGATATTGCTAAATGCTACAACTGACTAGATTTTATGGTAAGATTTTTAATTCAAATAGTATATCGTGGCACTAAAGCAGTGCGAATATCAGACTTTAAAGAGCACATGAAACAGTCGCTTTTTCTTTGAGGGTCTGTGTTCGCTCCAGAAAACCTGTCCCTGTTGGGGGAAGCCACACCCTGCTGCCTCGTGACAGAGAAACTGGGGATGGTGGAACAGTCCTCCAGCATACACACCAGCACAGCACACACACACTCTGGCGAGAGAGAGAAAGTGAGAGAGAGAGAACTGAGCAAAGTCATCACTGAGGTGTGAAGAGAGGATGAGACTGAACACGCGTCTCTTTTCACCTCACTCACCCATTTCATTATGACTGCAAAGAGCTCTAGAGCAGCTTCACATAAGATGAAGAAAAGACCACTTAATCAAACGAATGGCTTGAAAAGTGGGTTTTTTACTCGAATGTGGTCATTTAAGTCATTAAAATAAAATTTTAAAAAGGGAAAAGTGGACAAGAAAACAAGTGGCTTCCTATCCCCAGCTGCATTTGCTAGCCTGGCAGCACCGGGGAACTGAGGTTCATGTAGATCAGGGTGGGGCACAAAAAGATCATGCTGTGAAACACTGACACGTGGAAAATAATGGAAACACAAGAAGCTTCTTTGTTTAAACTGTTTCAGATATCCTCACCAGGGTGATTTTTATGAGGTAAAAACTAGAACTAGATGTGAAAAAGCGTTAGTTGATATTTTGCACTTAAAAATTTATACTAAACTGACAACTTATGGGACATTTTTGACAACTGGTAGGCTTTGGTACGCTTATTTACTGAGACAGGGATAGTATTGCTGTGTTGTACGATAGTAGTGTTCTGAATTTCTTAAATATTACAATCTGACAAATAACGCCATTATTAAAACAACAGAAAATAAAAATAACACTGAAACTTATAAAAAATAAACTGGAAATGAGCATGAAAACATTTTTAATGAGTAAACACAGACTGATAAACACTACTAAACCTTTTTTACTCATATTATGTTTCGCTAAATAACACAAGAGGTAGACAAAGGCAATATAAATGCATTTATTTTGCAGTAAAACTGTTGTCATAGTGAAGAAAAATTCTGTTATGCTTCATTGTGTGAGCATAAAAGTAATGTTAGGTGATATATTGTACCTATTTCAGAGACAGTTTACCATAATAGCCACTTTTAGACGAATAAACCTCAAGTAATCGTATCGGTGTCGACATCTGTAAAGAATCATGAAGCATCAAAACAGCTAGAGGAGATTTCTCTCGTTATTACTTTTTACACATCCTAATTTGATTTTCATTCACATCACATTAATCCTAGTAGAACTATTATTCTGTCATTTCAAAAAACAAACAAACAAAAAAGGAAAAAAGCACAACCACAAACTGTAGGGATTCAATACAAGTACAAAAGCAGATGCCGCTGTTTCCTTTATAGATACGCAGGCACTGGAAATTTAAGCCATATGGCTGCGCATGAGTAATCAGGCGCTTTGTAACTTGCTATATGAAGGAGTCACTTACAGATCAAAAACCTTCAGTCTGACGTGTTTTAAAGTGAAAATGAAAACAAAAATATGTCAGCCTACAAAGTAATGTTGTTATCTTTACACCACAGAAAGGAATGGATTTTCTCTCTAATTAGCAGCTTTACAATGGCCCTGTGCTGATGACCACACCCTGAGCTGCTGGTGTTCACATGTATGTCTCCCACTTTCACCAGCCAACCCCACCCCCATCTCTCCTCCACAAGGAGCAACATAGCCGCAGTGTTATACAACGCTTCTTGTGCCGTGAACCCTTCTTTTGTCCCAGTCTTTAAAATCGACTGTAGCCTGCGTGCTGAACCTGCTGCTGAGTTATCAAAGTCTTAATGTCGAGAATGCATTACACAGGTTTATAAGGTGGAGATCAGTTACAACCAGAGCTATACTCAATAATAGACTGCAAGTACATGTTTGTGTTCATTTTTTGTTAGAACTCAGTATTATTGTATTTACAGTACATGTATTATACTTGAGGGTGGAGTCAAATAAAAAAACAAACAAATCCAGATTTTTGCACTATTTCCAGCAGAGACACAATGAAACAAGATCAAGTTCTAATTTTTTACTGACAGGCTCCTTGAAATAAAAACAAATTAACTGCCTCAAAAGATGCACAGTCAGCTGTACATGAATGCATTGACAGACTGTTCGCTCAAGCAAGGTGTGCTGTCTTGTTCGGACAAAAATTCGGACTCAGCAGAATGCAAAGAAAACACCACTCATACTCATACACAGTTACTGTCCTTCTTGTATTTCCTCAGTGATACAAGCTGTCACTTATTATGAAAATGCTACTTATACCTCATCTTACTGTGTCACACATTTTCTGAAGACTCATATTGTATGTCAATAAAAGAGGCAGATGGATCATAAGATAATGTAAAGGTGCAGAAGATTGATGTATCAACAAACATCTATATTAATAACAGTGTAACTGAGGAGATGACGTAGAAATTTGCAAAGTAATTTTCACTTTGTTTTCATTCACCAATGTTTTATAGATTAAAAAGAATACCAGATTGTATTCATAGCAGCAACACATTGTCCAAGGAGGTGGCTGGGACGCTGGCCAGCTGTTGTGTGGGAACAAAGTGCCACCAACTGGTAAAAAATGATATAAATTGGATTGTATAATAATAATTATTATTATTATTAAGATAGATACGTCTTTGGCAAAACAAAGTACTGATTATTTTGTCACTCTATACACATAACAATTCTCTGGTGAAACCTATGCACTTGTGAATGCAGTCTTTATGCTGGGGTACAATTAGATATTTATACTTATATTTATATTATTATAGCATTATAGCATCAAGTTATGAAGTGGGCGTTGCCACAGCAGGTAATTCCATATGTTTGATTCGGCAGACTTTTGACATCAGCTGCCCTTCCAAACGCAAACCTCAAATCAGTTTTTCATCTCGAGCTGAAATCGAACCGGCGACCTTCCGCTCCCTAATGCGTAAACCGCTACACTACACTCACTCGAAGGGCGGGACTTCTGTAACACCACGCTCACTGGTAAGAACCAATCATATGTCTTGGTCTTGTACGGTTAGTGTTTTCCGTTGATTTACGTCGCACATGCGCAATTCATTCTGAAAATGGCGGCCGTACAAGGTGGTATGAGCGACGCTGACATAGAAACGGACATTAAAACAGAACCATCAACCGATGGCTTTGGAAATAACAATGCTAACGATGGTAGAGTGCTCTCTGCGTCTCCCGGCTCCGGCTCTTCGACTGGAAGCAACAAACAAACAGCCGCGGTTACCCCGGAGGACCAGCAGACATTGCTGGCAGTCCTGCAATTCCTCAAAAAGAACAAACTCATCGAGTCCGTCGAGATTTTGCGTCGTGAGGCGGGATTACCGGAAAATTCACTGGACCCGAAGGCAACTGAATCGGCCGGGGCAGGATCGGGAGGTGCTGCCGGTATTGTGGACTTAGAAGGCGGGGATGTGAGCTCTCTTCTCAGCCGAGTTACCGGATCATCCTCCGCCGGAGCCCAGGCGCCAACGAAAGGTACAGTACAGTTAGCTGCCGCTTTTATGTATGAAACACTTAACAAACATCTCCTGATCAACCACGAGTCTGACACAACAGCCTAATGTAGTGGTATCAGTTAGGGATAATGCTCAGAGCGCTAAGAGTTAAGCACTTCTTTACTACAGGGTGTGTTAACTTCGAGTACTAACATATTCGAAGTTTATATAGCTTTAAGTTTTACGGCAGGGTTACTTCGTGTTCATTCAGTGAAGCGATTGCAGTGATAATGTGTTTTTAATGTGATGATACCAGTAATAATATGCCGTGTATGATGTGAAAGTCTAATTGCAAATAGAAAGTGAAACAGCTAAATATATTGTTATTAACTGATCATACCCTTTAAAATTTAAAAAAAAAAAAAAAAAGGAGGCAAACTTGAGTTTATATGCGGTGGAAAGAAACCCAGGGTCAGATACAAACTCTGCAGTTTTTTTTTAAAGAAAAAGAAGGTTTAGCTTTACCAAGCATCAAAGTGTATCAATCAGACTTTTGATATATTGGTGATGGGAGGGATACACTGCAAAATCGAAAAGTTTGGAAACGGAATTTTTATGGTGGTTCGCATCAAACTCGAGATTTATACCTGGCATGCATGATAGAAAGTTCAAGCACTGGGCAAATAAAGGCATCGCAGCAATATGCACAATGTTTAAGGGGGAAAAATATGTTGGGTTTTGAAAGACTGAAGGAAAAATTAGAATTAGGTGAAGATGAACAATTTTGATACCTAAGATAAGTAAGGTATTATTGTGAGGAGGAGGATAAAACTGATCAAATAAAATGAGATTATTGAGGTATTTCAGAAGAAAACGCAGAGAAATCTCTGCTTTGTACAGAGATTTAAGGTCATGCAGAAAGACGTCCTTTCTGTATATTAAAGACAAATAGGATAAAAGAAAAGAAGGAACAAATTTAAGAAGGAACTTTAATTTTTAAAACACAGTGCATGGCCACTAACTCCAGGATACAGAGAGAATTTAACATGATCTGTTTTGTTGTTGTTGTTTTCTTAAGCTTCAAAAACTTGGAGGAATGCTGCATGCTGGAGACTGTGTGGACAAATTGATGTAGAATTGTGCACATGTATTTTGGTCTTGCCAAAAAATAAAGGGGTTGTGGAATAAAATGTGCAAAGCTTTAGGATATGGAATGCAAAAATCATGCAAGACATTCTATTTGGGCGACTAGTCAGATGACACAGGACAAAAGGAGGATGGAAATGTTTTTAATATTATCAGTCAGTTAAAAAGCAATCACCAGTATAAAGTGGGATCATTGACCTCGGAGCATTGGTGGTGCATTGTTGGTAAAAAATAAGTCTTAAAAAAGGCAAAGTTGTATTTACTTTGTAGTTACATTGACAGTTTAGGTAATCTTAAAAAGGATTTTTCCCACGTGGATACAACCAACACACTACTAATACAACCCATCTCATTGGGACTTCTTCATCAGCAGTTGCAGAGGACCAGCCAGATGTCCGTGTGGTACTGTCAGCTTACAGCCAGCAGGGAGATCCAACTCTTTATGAGGTCTACTACAGTGACCTCAAAAAGTTCATAGAAACAGTATTGGACTGTCACAGAGCTGAACTGTCCCAGGTCTTCTACCCACTTTTTGTCCACATGTATCTGGAGCTGGTGTACAACAACCATGAAAGTGAGGCTAAGGCCTTCTTTGAAAAGTGAGTCTAATTGTACATTATTCCAAATATCAACCACACTCCATTTTCCGTGCACCTTAATAACTTTATTTCTTTATGTTCACCTCCCTCTCAGGTTCAGTGGGGACCAGGAGTGCTACTATGAAGAGGACTTGCGTGTTTTATCTGGCTTGACAAAGAAGGAGCACATGAGAGGCAACGAGACTTTGTTGGACTTCCGCACCAGCAAGTTTGTCCTGCGTATCTCCCGCGACTCCTATCAGTTGCTGAAGAGACACTTGCAGGAGCGTCAGAACAACCAGATCTGGAATATTATCCAAGAGCACCTCTACATTGATATCTTTGATGGCATGCCACGCAGCAAGAGCCAGATAGATGCAATGTCTGGCAGCTTGGCAGGAGAGGCCAAGCGTGAAGCCAATAAAACTAAGGTTGGATTTTTACGCCACACATTTGGACGTTTGACAACTTGAATTTTGAACCCATGACCCTATACTGAGGGCATCCAGTAGCTTTTTAAAATTAAGATAGCCTCACATGTATCTGCCACCAGTTTGAGCAATTACTTCTGTCTTCTTTTCATGTTTCTTTACACTTATATACCAAAACCTTTGAAATGACATGTCCTTGTTCCTTTGTCACTCACCATGTGAAGGTTTACTATGGATTGCTGAAGGAACCAGAAATTGAGCTGCCCCTTGATGATGAGGATGAGGAGGCAGAGAATGAGGAGGGTAAACCCAAGAAGAAGAAGCCAAAAAAGGACAGCATGGGCTCCAAGAGCAAAAAGCAGGATCCAAATGCTCCTTCACAGAATAGGTAGGGATTGTTTACACAGTACTGTGCTGTGTGTTTGTTGCACACTACTGTAGAGGCTAATCTAATCTTCTTGGTCAGATATATTTTGAATGTCAAAGTCATGCTTTTTGAATCAACACAGAAAGAGGTCTGATAAAATGTGTCTTATTTAGGATACCCCTGCCAGAACTCAAAGACTCAGACAAGCTGGACAAGATCATGTACATGAAGGAGGCCACGAAAAGGATTCGTCTAGGATCAGATAACCTCCCCTCTGTCTGCTTCTACACTTTTCTCAATGCATACCAGGTAAAGCTTTATGATGCATTTAATTTGTTTGCCAGAGGAGCAGCAGTTCTCCAAAATGATGGTTAGTCAATACCTATTTTTTTGGCCATAGTTTCAGTTGACTTATGTTTTCCTATAGAGGGGACAAATAAAAATGGGGAAAAAATAATTTTATCCCACACCTGGAGACTTGTTCATGAGTGATGAATTTAAAAAACAAAAAAACCTCATTATGTTTCCGGTGTAGGGAAATATGTAGGATTGCGTTCTGATTGTGGGTGTTTGGATATGATATCGGTCGTAGTTTCAGAATTGTCATACCTCTAATGATTGTGCATTGAAGCAGTGAAAACTATGACATAAATTAATTGTATTTATTTTCTTAAGGGTCTGACTGCAGTGGACTTCACTGATGACTCCAGCCTGATCGCAGGAGGCTTTGCTGACTCCACAGTACGAGTGTGGAGTGTCACACCGAAAAAGCTCCGCAAAGTCAAGTCTGCAGCAGGTACACTATTTTATACTGACAACATCTTTACTTTTCTAAAACATTGCCCTTGAATTTTTTCCTATTTTCTTTCAAGACTTGAACTTGATTGACAAAGAGTCAGACGATGTGCTGGAAAGGATCATGGATGAGAAGACGGCCAGCGAATCAAAGATATTGTATGGACACAGTGGACCAGTGTATGGCATCAGCTTCAGCCCGGACAGGTAGAGCCACTCGTCCACCTGACGATAATGGAGATTACATGTTTTTTGTTAAATCCTTTAAAAATTACACTATTTATTAGGGGTGCAACGATACACAAAATTCACGGTTCGGTTCGATACTTTGGTGTCACGGTTCGATATTTTTTCGATACAAAAAAAATGTTCATGCCTTTTTAATTTGTCATTTATTAAATTTTCACGGCACATTCCGCACCACATCTCTGTGCGTTCATCATTTGTTTGAAGCCAGCTCACCTCCTGCAACTAGTTTTTCGAGAATACGTGCTTCTTTTGTGGTTCGGACTCCTGACATTTCTTTGGAGGTGGAGGAACATCACAGTAATTGCTTAAAGGAGCTTCTTCGACATCTTTAAGAGTTCTAAACAAATGTCTGTCCTCCTGAAAATCTTATGTACGCAAACACGCGTTGCAACTTCTTATCTTGTGCGCGTTTTTTATTTTGACAGCGAATGCGCACCTGCGGACCACTTATGTGCAGCCCCGGTTATATAGCTCGTCATATTGCAGCCACAGAAATTATTTTGTCCATGAAACCATAAAGCTGCACTTTCTTTTTGCCTTATAGTCTGATTTGTCATAACTTTTCCGTTTTGTGGTAAGCTTTTCTTTGGCTGTCACTTCTTCACCCTGACCTGTCTTATTTGGCTCAGCAGAACTGAAATATATATCCTGCTGCTTTTACACACGCACTCACATAACGCTCAGCGATTCTCTGCGCGATCAACCTCTCACATGTTTAAGCTTGCTGCGGGAGATTTCACTTGTCATGTTTGCATAGTAAGCTAACGATTGATAAGACGATGTCAGAGGAATTGGTGCGCAAATTATCATCACTCACCAATCAGTGCTGTCGCTCTCTATACACAGTTCGCGCGATTGCAAAGTGAAAGCAAAAAACAAGCGCAAATTCAAACGCGATTTCAATATGTCACATATTGACAGTGGCTCACCGATGCCAATGACATAATTACCCAGCTACATTTCTGAAAGAATGCAAAAGCATTGACATATATTTTTCCTTCGTACGATAGCCCGACGGGCAGGGCAGAGATAGATTTTGGTAGCCCGACTGGAAAAATCGCTAGCCCCAGGACGTCGGGCTAGCGATTTTGCGAGCCCTGTATCTGATTGAGGAATCACTCATCTTTGGAAAAGAGAGTTTATTACAGAGAAATGGCTCTTTCCAAAATAAAAGCTATACTATCCGCTTCTTCTGGGCTATATTCTCAGCAGCATATTAAACATATCAGGTCCCCATAAGGAGGATCATGTGCTAACAGCTGTCTAAATGACTCGGGTAAAGTTTGTAGCATGCGTGCTTGTTGTTTTTGTCTGCTTCCACTTGTCTTTGCACTAGGATGATGTCGGCGTAAATGTGCAGTCATATTCGTTGTGTTCCCACTAGTGCTGTCAGTGTTAATCTCGTTGAAATGACGTTAACGCCACAACACGGCAAATCTCCGTTAACGAGCTACCGCCGATCGCCCCGTGCATGGGGCTGGACGGCCAGCACGTTAACGAGCTAACTGCGCTAACACACTAGCTCCCACCCATGTAATTGAGCATTGCGTGGCACATCCAACATACTGTTTTACTTTAGTCCATGACGCGCTTACCTTCAGGGTCATACATCACATGAAAACCAAAATAGTTCCAAACGCCAGATCTGAATGAGGGTGGAGGAGGTTAAATTTGCCATGTTGCAAGGAGAGCTTAGCTTTCGTCTCGCTAGCTTGCCCTGCGCTCAGTGAATCTGCGTTCGACTACTCCGCCTAGGCTGCACTGTCGAGCGCAGATCCACTGAGCGCTCAACACAGACAGCATCGTCAGAAGGAAAGTTGATCAAATAAATTAAAAATGTTGTATTGTTCGATACATATGCGTACTGAACCGAAAGCACTGTATCGAACGGTTCAATATCGATACGAATATCGTTGCACCCCTACTATTTATTTATTTATACAACAGATCAAGCTGTATATGTCATGAAAATGTTTCTCTTTTCAGAAACTACTTGTTGTCCAGTTCAGAAGATGGTACAGTAAGGTTATGGAGTCTCCTAACGTTTACTTGTTTGGTGGCCTACAAAGGGCACAACTACCCAGTGTGGGACACGCAGTTTTCCCCCTATGGCTACTATTTTGTGTCTGGAGGACATGACAGGGTAGCCCGGTAAGAAACTTCAGACCTTGTTTTGTAATTATTTGATAGCATATTGGAACATCATGTTGTTGTTGATCCACATTGGCTCCTTCTACAGGTGCTTTTCATTGGTCCACCTTCTGCTCTTTTTTTTTTTTTTTCTTCTTTCTTAACAGACTCTGGGCGACAGATCACTACCAGCCTCTGCGGATATTTTCTGGTCACCTGGCTGACATCACTTGCACTCGTTTTCACCCAAACTCCAATTATGTTGCCACAGGATCATCTGACCGTACCATCCGTGTGTGGGATGTCCTAAGTGGAAACTGTGTGCGCATCTTCACTGGTCATAAGGTTAGAGTTCAACAGACATCATTTAGAAAATGTCATTTTAGTCACATTATATTGAAATGTGCATAATTGTTCATGTAATGATGTATAGTGCAGCACAGCTAGAAATAGTAAATGCTGTTTAAACATCTGTGAATCTAATATTTTAATGTCATCTTCCAGGGTCCCATCCATTCACTCGCTTTTTCCCCCAATGGGAAGTTTTTGGCATCAGGGGCCACTGATGGCAGAGTCCTCCTGTGGGACATTGGCCATGGATTGATGGTGGGAGAGCTCAAGGGCCACACAGATACCATCTATTCCCTCAGGTTCAGCAGGGATGGTGAAATCCTTGCTTCCGGTGAGTGTTGCAAGTTTCTTTATACTTTTCCATCAAGCGATTAACCTCAAACAAAAATGATATGACATGGTCACGGCTCAAAAATGCACTATAGCCAGAGTGACAAAGTGTAATGTTTTCCAGGTTCTATGGACAACACGGTTCGCCTGTGGGATGTAATGAAAGCATTCGATGACTTGGAAACAGATGACTTCACGGCAGCTACGGGACACATCCATTTACAAGATAACTCCCAGGAGCTTCTGCTAGGCACCTACACGACTAAATCAACACCTGTTATACACCTTCACTTCACCCGGAGGAACCTGCTTCTGGCTGCTGGAGCCTTCAATCCTTGAGACTATTTCCCTCTGAGAACATAATCAATGGAAGCTAGAAATTATGCAAAACTCTGACTGCCAGAAGTAACTGAGGAAGGTTATGGCACAGTGAAAATAACTATTTATCAGTTTACATTTGGCTAGCATAACAAATTAGGTTAGCCAACTATGAGAGCCAAACAGAGGACTGTATGTTTAAGTCGTTGTGTTGAGTACAGCCTTACTGAATACATGGCTGACATTTCTGTATTATAGTCTTTTATACTGGTGCACACTGTAAATAAAGAAAAGTGTTTTCTATGTTTTGAGCATAGATGTTTTTATTGTTAACATTGGAAAACCAAACACTCAAATTTCATTACAAGCATGTCCAGCTGCTCTTTCCATTCCAAGCTGTTTGAAATGATGGGCAAATGGAAGCCTGTAAGGACAAAAGAGAGTCAATCAATTCAACTGAATAACTACAACATGGTGCCAAAGAACACTTTCACATGTGGCAGAGTAAACGACCTGCTTTGCCATGCAAGCCACAGTTGCTTCCCCAATACTTTTCAAAACGAGCAAGATATGAGTTTCTATTCGTTAGCAATTTATCGTTTTTATGCACAGCAAAAAACATTGTTTGCATACCACAGACAAAATACACATTTAGTGCAAATATGCAAGTGTAGTAATAGATAAGCAGAATAAGCATGGGTGATAAATATGGATCATAACTCTTCTTTCAGCTGCTCCCTTCAGGAGTCACCACAGTGGATTATCAGCCTCCATCTCTCCCCACCCTAGCATCCTCTGTCACACCAACCCCCTGCATATCCTCCTTCACTACAGCTCCATATTACCATATAAATATGGGTCATAAATTCTACCATTAAGAGCAGAATAAAATTCTGTGTAATAAAATATAATTCAAGCTAACAATCAGAATTTCATCAATGTTTTGGTTTAGCAGGGAGTAGTGAAGAGTTACTATCGCAGTTTGAAAATCAGATATATTTAAAAGAAATAAATCACCTAATGACAACAGTAACGTTCTGCTAAAATTTGACTTGACCATAGTACTTGGAAAGCTGGTGGCTGGTTGCTTGCCTACAGACTTAACACTGAAAAGCAGAAAGACTAACATACTTACATAATCACTTTTCTGTGACAGCAGGCTTTTTCTTAGGCTTCAATTTGAAGAAAAGGGCGATGGCTGCAAGGCTAGCATATGTGGCCAAAACACACTAAAAAAAAAAAAAAGGGGGGGGGGGGTATATAAATGCTGTGAGCAATGCAGTATGACAAAGTATGACAGCAGCAGGGACGTAGAGCTTCTTGCTTTTAAACAATTATACAATTAAGCAGTTTATATACACAACTCACATTCCTCCTTCCTGTGATTGTGTATGAATTGAAGTACTTGGCAATTCCAGTGAACTGGTGCTGGGTTCCAGCGTCATGTCCTGCCATGATGGATATCAGATGGTCCTACACAAGAAAAATGGCAAATAAATAATTAGTATACTATATGATAAGCAGATATATTGACTGTACAGAAAAATAACGTCTTCCAGATGCTCCCTTTAGGGGTTGCCACTGTGCATCACCTGCCTCCGTCTCACCCTATCCCTAACATCCTCGACTGTCACACCAAACCTCTGCATAGCCTCCTTCGCTACATTTGTGAATCTTCTCTGTGATCTTCCTCTTATCCTCCTGTCTGGCAGCTCCAGCATCTTATTCTCAATTTAACCACCCTCTTCTCTACACTCAAACCATCCTATCCTCCCCTCTTGAACTTTGTATTCAAAGCGTTCAACCTGAGCTGTCCCTCAGATATATAATAATTTCTAATTCTGTCCATCCTGGTTACGCCCAATGGAAATTTTAACATCTTTAACACTCCCACTTCCAGGTTGCCCACCTGTCTTTCTGTTAACGCAACCATCTCACTACCATCGTCTAAAACTCCATTTTCACTCTTGCTGAAAGAACAAGTTCTCCCAAATGATTATTACACTTTGTAAGTAAATCATGTCTCTATTTAATGGTAGTGATTTGGTTGGGAGCTATTGATCAGAGAAGGCATGACACGACATATTATCATTTTCTGTAAATGTAGAGAGAGGTGAATTCAGAAATCATCAAGGTCCTAACAGAGACTATAGCTAAAATAAATTAATTCCTAGTACTGGGTAGACTTTATGGGTGTTATTTGAGAAGGGGGAGCTCGAGCACGTTTGCAACTACTACTCTGATGCACAACAAAAAACCTATCGGTAAATTAGCTACTTAAAATTAGTACCAGCATAGTTACATAAGAGAAGTTACAGCCTTTATAGTTGCTAGCCCAACATGGTACGTCATTAAAATATGACCGACGTGAAGGACATGTCTTCGCATGAACACCTAAAATGCCAGGTTTTGCTTCTGGTTAAACAACGCTGCAATTCAAATGCATTAATACAAGACATTTTAGCGAGTAATGCACACTCTGTAGTCAGTTAACGTTAGCTTGCTAGGTTAGCTTGCTAGGTAGTTTATTAGTTTCAGATCCATGGCTTAAGCAGTACAACATCACAGATGCATTGTAAAGACAACTTGACTCTACTTATAACTGCTCAAAGCAAAGTAAGTGGTCCAACTTCTTTCTCAAGGTCTTGAGGCTTACCTTAAACACTCGAGCACAGTACAACCAGAATGAGACAGGTGCCCTTCAGCAGAGGCCGCAATGCTAAACTCGCTAGGAAGTCCCGCCCATGGTCAGCGATCTAGGACTGCGCCATTATTTGTTAAAAATACTGTCACTCAAATTTAAGGCCGAGAGCGT
Source organism: Diplotaxodon limnothrissa (assembly GCF_057381915.1). Classification (NCBI taxonomy): domain Eukaryota; kingdom Metazoa; phylum Chordata; class Actinopteri; order Cichliformes; family Cichlidae; genus Diplotaxodon; species Diplotaxodon limnothrissa. Next base: position 35,233,164 of record NC_140601.1, read on the forward strand.
TCACTGAATGGCTAAAGTCGGTGCCAATTATTCGTTCTTCGCGGTCATTGGACAAAATTTGAAACGCCCACCGGAGTTTTTCTTCCGGGCTAAGGTCATGGCGTGTTGCTGAACAGCATGTGAGTTTGGATAGCCACAAACCGGAGATTTAATGTAAGAAACCTTTCATGATTCTGATTGTATATTTAAATGTACGTTTACAGCAATACATCATATATTTAAATCTTCAGTCCAGTGGAGGTTTTTTGCTAGTGTTTGTTCGTTTTATACCCGGTATTATTTAGCTCGTAATGTCGTGCATTTGGAGTGATTAGATCGACGAATACAGATGGACTTTTATCACTAAATAAAATAATCTGGCTCTCGCAGTCTCAGTGATTTGAAACTTGTGCACATGTGAACTAATAACAATTAGATGTCTTTTATAATGGCGACATTATTTTTCTTAGACGTCTTAAAGAACTTCATAGATGGCATCGGCGGTGGAGGACTTCCCTCGAGGAGGGACAGCAAAGAAGTCTACTGGGAGTAAAACAGTGGTTCATCGAACAGAAGCGGACAATCTGTTTCAGGTAGATTTTAACTTCCATCTGTTTTTGTCTGTCTTACTGAGTGTAAAAAGAATTGATCTGGGTTCAGAGTGCAGACAAAAGTGATCAAAATTAATAACCACAGGTATGTTTTTCACAAGAAATCCTTTTTAGTTATTCAGTTTCAACTCGGAGTTCCTTTTTTGTAATGTGACAATAGCATGTACAAATGAAAATTAAATTGGAATTTATCTTTTGTTGACCCGAATGTGTTGCTGCCTACATCTTGTGGAGAGGCATTGCCAGATGTACAGTGAAGCCGTCCATATCACTAACCCAGCCCTTCTGCTACTCTGCATCTGGAATCACTTCTGCACAGAAGTACTTCTCAACTCAAAGTTGGCTCTGTTTTGGCTCAGAAACTCTGTGGCTTCCACTGCAAATCAAATTATAAATGAAACAGACATCAGTGAGGCAGAATTGATTGTTACTGCCCCTGATGCATCTAGCACAGGACAGACCTGGCAAAGAGATCTGCTCTTTGCCACACCCGAGCTCCTTAGCTATGAGGTTAGGCCAATATTGTTTAAAAAAAAAAAATCCCTTGATGTCACCTGGTCTTAAATAGGCTATTGTATACTACAACACTAGAGTGTATTATTAAAACATATTTCACATTTGGCAATAATTTGCTTTTCTCTTGCAGTCTAATGAGCAAGCTGAAACCAAGAAAAGAAAGGCAGGAGCCAAAGATGACAGCAAAAAGCTCAAGAAGCAAAAGGCAGAGGAAAAGAAAGTTGGCCTGACACTTAACGCTCCAGTCAAATGTGTGGAAATTCTGCATGTTAAGGTAATCAATCTCCCAATAACCTCTACAGTACATATACAGTATTTGAATGGGTTTTTTACGTTTCATTTCTTCTGTGTTTTCTGCATCTAAAAAAATAACACTCTTAAGCAATTTTTTAAGCTCTTGCAGGATGCTCGTCTCAGTAACGGCTTGTGTGTGTTTTTTCCCAGGATGTGAAGGAGGGCATGCTGATGCTAGGCTGTGTGAAAGAGGTGACAGACTTTGAAGTGACCGTCAGCCTGCCTAGTGGCCTGCAAGGCTTTCTCAGCATCAAGAACATCTGCGATTCATACACCAAGCTGCTGAGTGAGCAGCTGGACTCAGCTGACACAGAGGTTGGCCTATATAGTAATGAACAGAATGTTGTAGGAGATTTGAATTGTCTTGGTGTTGAGGACATTTCTGCTTGTGAGTGTGCAACAGTGTAATTCAGTCCACAATATTCATAAAATCTTTTAAAAAATCAAGACAACATTTCTATATTTGTATATTCTATAACACCGTCTTCACTCACATACTCAAAATGTGTTAGCTGACCCTCATACATAGTAACTCTGTATTAACTGTGTTTTAATTGTTGTGCAGCGTTTTGTGACTTTTAGGTCTGTAAAAGTGCCATATTAATTACTTTATACTTTGTAGGAAATCTGCTCTTTGCCACACCTTTTCTACCCCGGCATGGTGCTCAGGTGTGTGGTTGCCAAGTTGGATGTAACGAAGAGAGGCTCGCTTAGCATCCAGCTGTCAATCAATCCAAAACTGGTCAACAAAAGTCTGACCCCGAGTGGACTGAAAACTGGCATGGTGAGCTGTTAGTGAGAGTAGCTGTTTAAAAACATCCATCAAACCTGCATTTACAGAAATTGTTGTATCTTTTGTGTAGGTCTTGAGTGCGTGTGTGGAGAGCGTGGAGGATTACGGCTACATCATTGACATTGGTGTCAGTGGAACCAAGGCCTTTCTGTCTAAGGAATCCCTGAAATTCAAACACAACAATGCTCAAGGTATGGAAAATAACTTGTTGCTCATTTTGGGAAACAGTTGTTTTGTTTTTCATGCATGATTTGGTTGTGTTTCATTAGGACATTGCAGATGTTTTCAGTTTTTATAAAACAAATGTAATCAGTTGTTTTTTTTTTAAAAGGATCTCTCAAGCATTTGTGGTTTCTCCACATGTACAGAGCTGAAAGTGGGTCAGTATTTGACTTCCCAAGTAGAAGAGGTGAAGAATGATGGTCGCGTGGTCCAGCTTTCTGCTAACCTGACTACGATTGCTCAGACTTGTGCTGAACCCAAGCAGGGCTGGAACCTCACAACACTTCTTCCTGGCCTTCTGGTCAAAGCTGCCATCAAGGAGGTAAAGACAGTGTTTTTATGTTATCCGCTATATGTGTTCTGCTACTAAAACAACATGAAACAATCACCAGTGAAATATAACCTCTGAACTGCATGTAAAAGCCAGTATGTTGGTATTGCAGGTGACCAAACACGGCCTGATCCTGGACTTCCTGTCCTCGTTTAATGGCCAGGTGGATTTTCTCCACATGGAGCCAGAACAGGCTTCCAGCTACACTAAGGGACTTCAGGTAAAGTAGACCTGGCATGTTTAACACAGCGCTTATGATAAATGGGTGTTTAGAAATTTTGATGCCATGTGATAATTTGAGAGTACAAACCTCCTTTTGCATCCATCCATTCAGGTGAATGCGCGCGTGCTGTACATCGAGCCACAGACTCGTCTGGTGGGAATGAGCCTGCGCAGCCACCTTATTCATCTTGAGACTGGGATTGAGCCCGTTCCTGCAGGTAGGGAACGGATTGGAGAGGTGGTGAAGGAGTGCAAGATGACCGCTATGCACCACCTGTCTGGAGGAGTGTTGGAACTTCCGGACAAAACGTTGGCCTTTGTACATGTAAGTCAGCGTGATGCTTTGGACAAACTTTAACTTTTATAAATCTTGTATTTATATATTTTTTCTTCATAAGATGAGATTGAGATCATTTTGTTGTCTGCGTTGACAGCGGAACCACCTGAAGGAGTCTAATGAGCAAACTAATGAAAACAGAGTGTTTGCCCAGCCTGAGCACATCTGCAGGATCCTGGACTTCAGCCCCATGGAGCAAATTCATTTTGCTACTTTACGCAGGTATGTTACACTTCATTTGAGTGTCCACAGTAAATGTAGGCTTCACTGTTCTGATCTTTGCATGCCTCTCTTCTTTTGATTTTAGGAGTGTGATTGGGAAGCCTTTTTACAGATACCATGATGTTCAGGCCGGTCAGGTTGTGGAGGTAGGAACAGAGAATCATCTTTTGTTGGAAACTTGGCTTACATGTAACTTTTGATTATGAAAGTTTGAGTCAATGAAGTCTTTCAATGCATTAAGAGGATAACATCGACTTTATTAGGCAAAAAGCAAACTCATGGTCTGTTACTTATTGGGACAAATTTTAGTTTGTTTTTGGAGAAAACTTAAATTAACACTCACTCAAATGAACTCATTAAGTAACGTATTAAGTCTTACACAATAAGTTTGTTTCTATACAGAAGCAAATGGTACAAATATCACTTGTTTCTATTTCTTGACCACACCTGCGGTGTTGCTGTGAGGTTACTTTGGAACTTGTCTTTGCAAGAAAGCAACTAAGTGTATTTCCCAAAATATCCCTTTTAAAAAAATCCGTCTACTCAGTTTAATTTTTTATTGCGTCAAACCAGAAATGGAAATTCTCCTTGGCAGATATGTTAAAAATATCTTTGACTTAGGAACTCCAGTTTAATAATTTAAAATAGTGATGCTGAATGGAGAGATGACGCACATTAGTTAGAATTGCTGTAAATGAGCCTGAAACGGAAGGTTTAAACTGTGCACAGTTAAATCCTCACCTCTCTTTATTGTTCCCTGTTGTCTGTGTTACATTCTTTTCTCTCAATGTTTCTCTTTCTCCAAGGGGACAGTGTCAGTCCTGCTGAGTCATGGGATGGTGGTGCATCTGTCTGACCACATTAAAGGTTTGGTGCCTCGAACCCATCTGTCTGACATTGTCCTGCAGAATCCGGAGAAAAAGTACATGGAGGGCATGAAGGTCAAATGTCGGGTAAGTGCACTTCTGCCCTAACAAACAACTATAAAACTTCTGATGTGAAGTTTCAGCTGTGAGCGCTGATTTGCTGTTTATTGTTCCACTGAATATTTGTGTCTGCACACTTTGTCTTCAGGTGCTGTCAGTAGATGCAGAGAATAAGAAGCTGTACCTGACCAGAAAAAAGACTCTGGTTGAAAGCTCCTTGCCGTTGTTCCTGAGCTATAATGACACTCGTCCTGGTCGTGTGTCCCACGGCTATATCGTGAGCGTAAAAGACTTTGGCTGCATTGTCCGTTTTTACAATGGGGTTAAGGGTCTGGTGCCGCTCAGTGAGCTGAGCTCTGAGCCCATCGTTCGTCCCGAGGACATCTTCTACGTTGGGCAGGTAAGGTGATCGAATGTCATGTACACTGAGATTCCTGTATGGTCTTGATTTGTGTTGTTTCTGTGATGTATCTCACAAGTTTGCTGGTCTCGATTGATAATCCAGGTGGTAAAGGCTAAAGTTCTTCAGTGTGATCCTGAAAAGGGAAAGATGGCGCTTTCATTTAAGGCAGTGGTCAAAAAAGAAAATGAGGAGACTGAAAAACCTGAGTTTGACTGTGAAGTGGGGAAGGTAAGAAGTCGTCTCTGTGGCGTGTTCAATTGAAAATATAATCTTTTGTCTTATTTTTATTAATTTGTCTTATTTATTGTAGAGGCTGGATGCAAAGGTGCTGAAAAAGTCACTCAACGGTTTGGAAGTGGCCATCCTCCCGGATGAGATCCATGCTGTACTGCCTATGAGCCACCTGTCTGATCACATGTCCAACTGCCCTCTGCTGTGGGAGAGCCTGCAGGAAGGAGATATCATCTCAAAACTCATCTGTCCAAGCAAGAACAAGCAGAATATTGTATCCTTTTTTTCAGTAGCCTGCAGATATTTTGCAGATCTGACCACCCGATGACCTTTACTCAGCTTTGATTGATTCACTATGTCCTCTTGGGAAATTCATACATCATCTATTTTGAAAAATGTGTGTTTCCTTAGCTGCTTCTCATTTAAAGACTCTCACCAAGAAACCAACAGTGAGATGGTCACTGGAGGAAGGAGTGGTTGCCAAAGATTTCTCTGAGATCACTGTTGGACTTCAGCTGGTTGGCTGGATCAAAAATATCATGCCCTATGGTGTCTTTGTGGAGTTTCCATACGGCCTTTGTGGACTTGCACCCAAATCAGTAAGTAAAGAACTTTTAATTTGTAAACTGAAAGGCTCATACTTGTATAACAGTTATATATTTTCCTGGTTAAATTTTCAAATGTTTCTGCTTTTCCAGGCCATGACTGACAAGTTCATCCGAGATACGACGAACACCTTCCAGGTTGGCCAGACGGTCATTGCTAAAGTGACAAACCTCGATGAGGAGAAGCGGCGATTCCTGGTCACACTGAAGATTTCAGAGGTCATATCACCACAGGGGGATGCCCAGACAAGACTCATTAATGGTCTTCAGGAGAGAAGAGCAGTCACTGAAATGTTGGTTATGAAAGGTATGTGTGAAGTCAATTAGATATAAATAGTTGCCTTTTGCTAAGTGTGTCAATAAACGCTGGGAGCTATAGACCCACGAAAGGCCAAATAAGATTTGAGTTGCAGAATTCCAGACATTTAGTGAGACTTAAGTTCCTGTTTTTGTTTTTTCTAGATAACGGTGAACTTCAGCAGCAGCTGGCTGCTCTGTCTGTTGGACAGAAACTGAAGCTGACTGTGGATACTGTGAATGACACCGGTGCCACGTTTAAGTCTGATGCCTTGATTGGTGCTACCATTCTGGCCAATAAGCACCACATGATGGGTATGTACTGAACAGGAAAAAACTAAATATTTCTCATATTATTATTATTATTATTTTTTGCTTTGCTTTGGTCAGTGAAGCTTTAATTTTGAAGAAAATATTAAATTGGTTGGAACTTGTGGATCAAAAGCACAAGGTCAAATAGACGGGTGAGCTATTTAGTGTGTATGTTGTTTTCACAATATTCAAAACAATATTATATTATATCTAATAACAGATGAAGTATGAAGTTTACCGATTCATAACATCAGGAGGTTACAGAGAAGGTATTTTGTATGAAAGATGAGCTCATATGTAACCAAAAACTGTATTTTTTGCAGGTGTTAAACTGACCAACGGACAGAAAGTCGGTGCAGTTGTCCTTCATGTTGACATGCTTTCTGCTTGTGTCCATGTCTCTATCCTTTCCAAGGTGATGGGGAAGAAGAAATCTGTGAGTGTTTATATATATATATATATTTTTTATTTTTTTTTTAATTAGATCTATAAAAATATAAATCCACCATTTGATTGTAATGTTTTTAATTTTTTTTATAGCTGGCTGAAGGGTTGAAATACACAGCAATGGTGCAGCACATAGACAAAGACTTTGCCGTCATCTCATTGGGTGACACGGCACAGCTGACTGTGATCCAGACTTGCAGCCACCTGAATGAGCTATTCCTGTCTGAGTCAGAGAAGCTGAAGGCGGGCATGACTTTGTCAGCTGAAGTTATTGAACCCAGCTGTCAAGAGCTGCAAGGGCTCCCTTTGGTGTCGTGGGAGCGCAGTATGCCAGAGCGAAAGCGCACAGCTTCAGAAAACCAGACTGGCCGCAAGGGCCACTGCTTTGGTGAAATCCTGCAGGGCACGGTGCGGACAGTAAAACCTACCTGCATCCAGGTTACCTTAGAGGATGGAAGCTCAGGTAGCGTGCATGTGTCTGAAGTGGTGGAGCCTGCAGAAGTGCGCCTGGGATCTTTCCCCACGTCATCAGTGAAAGTGGGCAGCGTGGTCACCGCCAGGGTTATCGGAGGACGAGAGGCTTCCAGTCACAGGTAATGATGGCTGTTGTGCCTCATTTTACCTGTTGGAGTAGACATATGATATGTATTCACTTTCTTTGTGTTATGTAGTAATGTAGATGTAATCGCAACTGTTTCTGTTTCAGATTCTTGCCATTCTCCCATCCAAAGTTCACATACACCATTTCCGAGCTTACGCTGATACCCAGGTAAATGTACAACACAAATAAACTTGCATTCTGGTTTTTATATTGCGTCACCTGAGCCTGATCATTATTTAATCCTAAAATATCCAAACAACCATCATTCACACATTAACATCTCCAGCCTTTTCTGTTACTAAAATATTGCACATGTGTTTAAAATGAGTAAAATTTGTTGCACTATAATTTTCATTGGGAATTTCACCCTCCCCAAACTCTTGCATATTTTGTGCTTTTTCTGTTTTTCATCTTTTTGGTCTTTTTTCCCTCTCTGTAGCAAACTGAATGAGAGTGTCGATTTCAAACCAGTTACAGCAAAAGAAAAACTGAGCAGCTATACAGCTGGGGAGGAAATTACATGCTTTGTATCAAAGGTAAGCTTTGAAGATCGAGATGGCTGGCTTTATATTATTTTACAAGTTTTGCCCCAAACTTGAAGTGATTGTACATTTAAAAAATCCAAAAACAATTTCAAAGGAAAAAGAAAGCCAAAAAGCAAGCTTGGAATTTATGTCCTCTTTCTTTTTTCTTCAATGTCTTCATGTTTCTCTCGCCAGTTTAACTCAGACAGAAAGTCTTTGGAAGTCACAACTGATCCCAGTGTTTCTGGAACGGTTGAACTGCTGGCAATGACCACTGATTCTAAAGTAAGTTTGTGTCTTTGCAAATGTATAGGAAGAGCAAATGTTATTTGTAAAAGGTCAATCATCTTACACTTTGTGCTTATTTGAGGATATCGGCCACCCCGAGAAACTGTACAAGCTGGGCCAAGCAGTCCGTGCCAGAGTGGTAGAAGCGAGCTTCCCCCCTCATCGCTTTGTGCTGTCACTCACAGGTAAGAGCTACATGAGGACGATATAGCCTCAACATATAGATTAAGATGTTTCTAGGAAATGTGCAATAATGACATTTATAATGATAAAGAAAAAATGTTATTTTATTTAAAAAAATATCTGCAAACCAAAATAAGGGCATTTTGCATCCTCCTGTTCCATTAAGCTGCTATCAGACTACTGAAGTTACAGTTTGAATCTATTGCCACAAGGTGGCAGCAGCAGCAACATTATAGTAGTAGTGACACAGCATAAGTTCAATATAAGCACTAAAGTAGCCTAGCTAGGTGTTTTAGTGAAAGTGTAACATAACAGGTTAACATTTTAGTTAGCAGTAACTGAAGTAACTTAACTTCATTGTTGATTTAGCTCCATTTTTAGCTACTAAAGTTTTTGTGTTATGTTATTGTTGTTGGATCTTCTAGTTTTGAAATCTGTATCACATAAAATCGGGTTAATTTAATTTCTGGATTCCTTTTTTTTTTTCTCCAGGTGTCCATAAACTGGAGAAAGGCAGCATTACTTTGGGGATAGTAACAAATATTCAGCCACAAACTGGCCTGCTGGTCAAACTTCCCTTTGGGGGCATGGGGACTGTTGCTGTCACAGACCTTGCTGATGCCTACAGGCCAAACCCACTGGCTGTTTACAACAAGGATCAGTTTCTCAGGTCAGTGTGGATGATCTCTGTTATAGACCGTGTGCAGAAAAGAATAGTTTTAAGCTAATCTGCACTAGCTTCTGTTATCCAGTGCAAACTTTACTTTTGCATTTATTTCATTGTTTTTCTAAATTACCAGTAAGCAAATTAAGAGTTAAAACTTTTTGAGTGTAACAACGTTAAACTATATTTATTTAGTGGCTACTGAAACACTACAGCTCCCATCAGCTTGCATGATAAAACAATGCAAGTGTTGCAGCAGCAGTAGATTTAACTGTAACCTGTTTTCTTCTCTTATAAAAACCGATTTTTCATCATAGCTGTGATGTCTGCTGCAGTGTTCAGTTCTCTCTGTCCAGCTGTTACAGTAATGTGACACTCGTTGGCCCACATCTGTGGAGCAAAAATCTGAAAAGCTAAAGTTAGATCTAAAAAAAAAATTATTTTTTTTTAGAACTTTTCTTTTGGAGCAGCACCTGGAAGTTCTGTTTTCCCTTCAGCTTTTTTTTTAAATTCAATATGTCAACCCACACTTTACCTTGTGGATTTCTCTTTTTTATTAGCTGTAATATTGCTGTGCCAGCTTAAATAGAAAAAACCTTTTTCAGTGGTTTAGTCAATACAAGTACATTTGTTATTTGAAGTGGAGTCAAAATTCAGTCTGCAGAATTCAGTTATGTGTCACTGACATGAAAATATTAAAATATCATCACAACTTTAATCTCAAGACTTTCTGATTAAACATGTTTAGTGACTGTGAAGTAAATATTGATTATTTTTTATATTTATATTATATTTATATTTTTAAAATATTTTTTCAGGTGTTACCTTCTCGATAATGAAAATGACAAGTGGCAGTTGTCTCTGCGACCATCAAGGTATGAGAAGGAATCGTTGTAAAAGTTTGATTTGTGATGATTTTTGTTAATAAAGCAATAAAAATGTATCGTGTTATAATGTGTTCCTCCAGGCTGAACCCAGACAAGGCCAAGCCAGCAAAAGACCCAGAAGTGTTGTCTGTAAACAAACTGAAGGCAGGTCAGATCATCAGAGGCTATGTGAAGTCTGTTGGAGAGCAGGGAGTCTTCATCAGGTAACTAAGAGATCCATTCACAGCATACTAATGATTGTTTTTAGAAACATTTCAACATTTATTCTAACATTTCTGCTCTTACTTGTTATATCTTCTTACTGTTCTATATAATTGTCTTTCAGGTTGTCAAGAAGCATCATTGGAAGAGCTGAGCTCCAGCAAACCACCAAATACTTTGTTAAAAATCACAAAATCGTCTCTGAGCACCTGCCTCCCAACGCCCTGCTCACCACCAAAATTCTCAGGTAAAGTCAGCTCAGAGTTCAGAAATCACTCTTCAGAATTTATGCTTTGTTACCAATTTTCTACACCGATCCAGCTTAGAATTATATCTTAACTGCCATTAATGTAGCATTTAAAAATAAAAGGGAAAAAGTTCATTATCATACCAAGTTTCAGAAGTTCTCTGGGACGGCTTTAGGTAGGGACTATTTTCAGACTCCAAACTGCCATCCTACCATTTTAGTTTTTGCTATTCTTGTCTTCAGTATTGACAAGGAGGAGGAGTTTATCAACCTCTCGCTTCTCCCTGAGGACACCGGGAAGCCAGACGTCCTTCCAGAATCGCTCGGTCTGCCGCTGCGTCTCGTCAGAGAGGAGAAGAAGAAACAAGATAAGAAGAGCAAGAAACGCCCAGCATCTGAGAGCGAAGAGGTGAAAAGACACATTCAGTTTCTTTTTTACTTTCACATGTAAATTTATTTCATTTCCTTGTGTTTTTTATTACATTGTTAACTCTTTCATTTTATGCTCTGATATTTTTGAATCATCACTTTGCATTTTTGACAAAAACAAGGCCATTGTTTTTTCATCTTCCATTTATCATCTTTGGGTCTGACAATAATAAATCCTGCACTGATCTTTGCCTAGGTGACTTTATATATGTATTGAATTGTGGTTTACGTGGGTCTTAATGGTTCTTCATTGGCAGATCTCAAAGAAAAAGAAGAAGGAATCAAAGAAGGCAAGAACTGATGATAATGATAGTGGAGTAGAGGTGTACTTCAGAGAAGAGGAGGATAAGGAAGATGAAGGAAAACCTGCAAAAGTAAGCAACTGCTTATAAACCTTTACAGTCTTGTAAATCTCCATAGATTGGGTGATTTGAATACACTTAACCAGAATCTTATGAATACGTTCTCTCCCTCAGCAGGTTACATCCAGTGCATCGTGTCCATCTAGACTGCAGGTGACAGCAGGTTTCTCCTGGGATGTGGGTCTTAGCTCCCTGAAGCCTGCCTCTGCAGCGCAGGAGGAGGACTCGAGTGATGGAGAAGACCAAGAGGGAAGCACTAAGGTGAAAAAAGAAAAAGATGTACATTCTTAGTTAGTGGAGAAACAGAACTTTCAGCACATCAGTTTACCCCTTAAAAGACCTCATTCATAATTTATCCATTCTCAACCTTTCTCGGCTCTATCCCATCTCCTTTTCCTTCCTGTGTTTTACCTTAAATGTGCTCTTTCCGCCTCCCAGCCCCAGAAGAAGTCTCGTCATGAGCAAGAGCAGGAGAAAAAGGAAGCAGAGAAGGCTTTGATACAGAGAGAGGCTGAGCTGATGGATCCAAACCTGCGGCCCCAGGATGCAGCTGCCTTCGAGCGTCTGCTCCTAGCATCACCCAACAGCTCGCTGCTGTGGCTCCAGTTCATGGCTCACCATCTGCAGGCTACACAGATCGAGCAGGCCCGCACTGTCGCTGAAAGAGCCCTGAAAACGATCTCCTTCAGGTAATGGTAGACTTGTAGATGAATACACGCACTTAGCAACTTTATTAGTTACACGTGGCACACAGTACTGCTGGCTTAAGTCTGTATGATAGAGATTCAGCAAGGTGCTGGAAACATTGCGGTACTGACATCATAGTGTTACACAGGTGCTGCTTATTTATAAGAAGTTCTTTTATTGTGGTGCAGTTCTTTTATTCCACCTCATCCCAAAGGCTTTCTGTTGGATTTAGAAGCAGTTTGAGTTTTGAGTCAGTTCATGCTAATGCTTTCTCTGATAAAGGAGATATTTGACGACCTCCCCTGATGAGTTTTGACACCTTAGTATATAACAGTAAACATGTGGTTTGGCACGCTTTAGAACAGTTTAAGGTTTTTTCCCAAGGGGCATGTGTATAGGCAGAGACCATCTCACTAACATCTGATGCACACCCAGTCATTTTGTTCAATAAGCAGGCCTGAAATATGGCAGGAATTCCTCAGTTCAAAAAAGAGCTTCAAAAACTTTACTCCTAGCAAGGTTCAAGGAAGTCAAGGAGATGTGTGGAAGTAGGGAGGCAGAATCAGGAACAAGTGAAGGTTTTGTTAAAGCTTTAGCTATCTTTTTGACTTTAACCCCTGCTGCCACCACCTAAACAGAGAGGAACTAGTCACAAAAACAAGTTAAACAGAAGTTATCAAGCACACTCATATGCACGAGGATGAAGTGGCAACAAAGACATGCTGTCAGAACAATGGCTCTGTTGCACAGGGGCTTTCCTCTCTCTGGTCGCAAGTCCTCTCTTTACTCACTGCTTTGTGTTAGGCATTTAATAATGTGCTTTCTAAAATAGTCAAACCAGCCTTTCTCACATGAATGCCTTTCTGCATTCAGATCACCTTTTTTCTGCACTTTGATGTTCACTTTTAACTGCAGCAGCTTTTGAACTATATTTACACGCCCAAATGCTGCAAGTCTGTTCTAAAAATGGTTGACTAAATAATCGTAGTTTAGTCAACCAGTCAGCTACAGCAATGAGTAGTTGAATTTGTTTAACTGATAAAGCGATCTCTGCATCCAGTTGCAAGAAAGTTTGTGCACAATTTAACTAAAGATGGTTAGATGTGTAAAATTGTGCCTGTTGTGGTTCAGGGAGGAGCAGGAGAAGCTGAATGTGTGGGTGGCCCTGCTGAACCTGGAGAACATGTATGGCACAGAGGAGAGTCTCAAGAAGGTGTTTGAGCGGGCAGTGCAGTTCTGTGAGCCCATGCCTGTATACCAGAAGCTGTCTGAGATCTACGCCAAGTCCAACAAAATCAAGGTACTTTCTCAGAAAATACCAAAATATTTAGGTATGCATATTTAAATAAGCATCTGATATATGCACGATCTGTGTGTTGTTGACTCATTGTGGGGGTTTTTTGTACCCAGGAGGCAGAGGGCCTGTATAAGACGATGGTGAAGCGCTTCCGTCAGAATAAGGAAGTATGGTTTAGCTATGGGACCTTCCTGCTTCAGCAGGGTCAGAGTGATGCTGCCAGTAATCTCCTGCAGAGGGCGTTGAAGAGTCTCCCTCCAAAAGAAAGTAAGAGGGCCTGTTTAAACATCTTGTCATACTAAAGTGATCATAGCGTCTGTATGTACAATACCTCCTATGTACATTTAATGTATGCTGTCCACCAATAACTTAGCGCTCATGGTTTTTGCAGTTATTCTTAAATATTAGGGTGGCTGTTTATACAGTTGCATCCCACCACCCAACACCACCACTAGCACTGAAACTGATGCAATATTTTTAACAATTCCCATTCTTTTCACCTGTCAAAGCTGTGTTTTTCTACAGGACGTAACCTTTTCTGTGTTCTCATCCTCTTCTCTCAGGTGTGGATGTGATCGCCAAGTTCGCTCAGCTGGAGTTTCGTTACGGTGATGTAGAGAGAGGTCGCAACATGTTTGACAAAGTCCTGAGCACATACCCAAAACGTACCGACCTGTGGTCTGTTTTCATCGACCTCATGGTCAAACATGGATCGCAGAAGGAAATCAGGTGAACAGAAACTTTCTTTTCATCGTCATGGTTACCATACGTTATTCCATATGCTATAGCGTCTGTGTTCCTAAACAGTTACACACTCATAAGAACTGACATGTGAGATGGATAAGTGTGTAATATTGTATTACAACTTCTGCCTCTTTCAGAGCGCTCTTTGATCGAGTGATCCACCTGAGTGTTTCTGTGAAGAAGATCAAGTTCTTCTTCAAGCGTTACCTGGAATATGAGAAGACACATGGCACCCCTCAGAGCATCCAAGCAGTAAAAGAAAAGGCCATTGAGTTTGTGGAGGCTAAAGGCACAGAGGGTACCAAGTAAAGTCCAGATATATGCAGGCAAACACCTTATAAATGCAGGTGGACACACGTGACTTGCTGTGTACTTGTATCCTCAGATGAGGAGGAGCATTTTCCTCAAAATGACCAATATTTTAGCTTGTAATTAAGTTTTTTGTAATAGTTGTGGACTCTTGAGTGTTGAACTTGTATGCTACAATACTGTGGGTCTATAAAACAACAGTTTTGTATGATAATGAGTAAATCATGTCATGATGATTGCTGACTGTTTGAACAGATTTATAAAAGCTTCAATAAAACCTTTGTCAGTTGACTCGTTGACCTTTCAATAAATCCAAGGCTGTTACAATACATTACATGACGCTTTATTTAAAATACAAAAGGACAATATATATAGGGAGACATTACATACAATAGATACAGGCAAGACTAGTTTTCTATCAGTCTTTTTTTTTTTTTTTTTTTAAAGGGAAAAGGGCCTGGGACACAATCGGTAACAACATCATCTACTTAAATCGTCGCAGTTGTAATCCGGCTGGTCTGTTTCAGCCAGAGGGTGTAGCTGCCTCTGGCTCCTGGAGCATTTCACCTAAATTGGCAGTATTGAAGATGCATGTATGGCACAGGGTTATAGGGTGATTGACGTGGTTTGTGCTGGCTGTATTGGTAACACCCCTGAGATATTAGAGGTATCCATACTGATCCTGTAATTTGATGTCCTGCTCAATGCCAGTAGAGTCATTTCTCTCCGGCAGTGTTGCACCAGTCGTCCAGTGACAGTGGCAATGATCCAACTTTCTATTGCTGCTCCTTTTCCTGTCTTTTTTTTTCTTTTTTTGGTGAACAGTGCAACATGGAAGTAGAACTAGGAGCATTTTAATGAAAGATCCTATTCATTCACCCTTTCTGACTGATTTGACCAAATCATGTTGGTGCTATCAATATTCAGTTCCCACGAAAGCATAACTGCTCAAAGGTCAGCAGCAAAGCTGCTACTTGGGGCTCTTTAACATTTCTTCAAGATGACCCTTTTGTTCATCTTCTCTAGTGTATTTAATGTGTGTGTTTTCTGTAAAGGGAGTCTTTTCTCTTCTTCCGATGGCTCGTTCACACCTCCTCTGGGTCCATAGGCCCCTCGGCACCCTGGGGAGCGTCCGAGTGTAGCCGCAGGATGGGCTTGTTACACATGGGGCACACGCTGCGGATCTCTAGCCACTTAAGCAGGCACCTGACAGGACAAGAAAAATAACAGCTTGAAATAATACTGCATAGCTGTTTTTTTTATTACTCAGGATTTATTATCGGGACACTATTATTGTTGCTTTAGTTTTGGGGGATTTTTTTTTTTTAAGTCAACTTTTAAAGCTTAAAATAGCAGGAAAGAACTTTGTTTCCTGTTGAAATGAAAACATCTCCCACAGCAGTACTGCTGCGGTGGAGCATGGGTGGAGCGAGAGGGGTACGACATGCAGAAAAGGGGCGCAGGCTGCTGCATCTCAGCCATGCGTCATGTTGTAACCTGTTCACCCACTGAGCTAGACTGACGCCTCTGCACTTTTTGGAGAAAGTAAAGTAACTTTTGTCATTTAAAAGTGCCACCAGCAGAGGTCACACAGGACTCTCTTGCTCTACTTCCTTGGGATTTTCAACTGCTGCAAATGTTTTTCACATCATTTTTGCATTTGCACACATCAATACTAAAGTATTTAGATATGATCGCAAATATAATCTGTAATTTGTCAAATTTTCTACCAGATTATATGAAGCTGTTGGATTATGTAAAATAACATCACTGCTACCAAATTTTGTGACCATGTCTAAATACTACGAAACAGCGTTTTGTTTGTGCCACCTATTATAATAAAGTAGAAGTTCTAAGAGTGGTGAAACAACACTCACACTTACTTTACAAAAATTCTAACTGGATCCTTTTTAGAGTTAATTATTGATGACAGAATGGGCAGTGTGGTGCAAGTTAAAGAACCACTGCTTTAGTGTAACACTGGTTAACCTAAAAAACAGCTTAACCGGTGTTACACAAAAACAAGAAGCTGGGAAAACCAGTCCACTAGGTTGGCTCTGTCCTCAGGTGAGAATATTAAGTAACACTAAAATTCCCCCAATTAAAATTTTACATCCAGCATTTGGTTTAACCTTTTTTTTTCTTTGTGTGTTTCTAGAAGAATAAGAAAAATATTTTTTAACCATTTATGGCCACTGACTTTATAATCAACCTTATGAGCACCCTCTAAGTAGAATTTCACAATCTGCTAATTTTGGGCTCATTTTAATGACAACTAAATCACTTGGCTTTTTACTTTCCACAATAATTAGCTAACAGAACAACATAACAAAACACACCTTGTAGATTCTCATGTGTTACGAAACTGGATTTTTTGAAACTGTAAATGTGCCCGTCTCTAAAGCAGGGTTGTGAAGTAAGGTTTGGTTTGAGATAAAAAATTTTATTTCCCAAAAATCAATAAATGAATAATTTATTTAGCACAATTCAGAGTGCTGCATATTGAACTGAGAGAATAGAAACAAAGCATCGATCCAATCACACTAATATCAATCGATAGTATCAATATTTGATTATAGTTATATTTGCAACCATACAGACAAGCAGCCAAGCTAACAGTTAAAAACAGTTTTGCAGTCATTGGAATAAAAAGGGGAAATAAACAGTTGTGTAAATGCTATTGCAAAACAACCTGTAGCTTTCACTGACGCCTGTTTTATTAATCTAGTGGGTAAATTAAATTCAAATTAAGTAGATTTGTCCTCACAGGATCACTGTGACATTGCAACCCGTTTGTGTTTATTCTTTTCGCTAAGATTAAAGTAAAGGCTGCCTCTCAGTGTGTCCCACACAAAGCATTTAGTTTGTTGTGATCTCGCCACGCCTAATGAGAATGACATTAATTTAACTTAACCGAAGAGAACGGCATATAATTGCAGCTACTATTTCTACTGAGCTTTTCACATCACTGTTTTATTAACACTCACTTCTTGTGAAATGCATGTGAGCACGGACACACTCCCAGCTCATCTCGGGTCCTGAATTCTTCCAGACACACTGCACAGGTTTGCTGCAGAGCACAAACGACACATAGGTTAGTTCGGTTGGCTTTTTTCTGGTTATAGACATCATATATGTATATATATATCCTTACAAACCTAATACACTTGCCTTTTTGTAGCTAAATTTAAGTGGTAAATTAATTTACCGTTTTGCTTTAAAGTGCAAGTATGTCAGTGTTGTGAAAATGTGCTTTTATCTTAACTGTGTTTTCAGGCAGCAGGGCTATTTCAAACTAAAAAGAGAAATTGGATATTGAATTTATACCAAAATTAGCCCTAAGCCTTGGTTTTAAACAAAATACTTAGAAGTTGTTGTTTTTTTTTTAAACAAAATCACAAGAGGCAGGACAGAGATGTTTTTTATAATGCATTTTGAATGAGTGCAGTTATTCCTGGAGCCCTACATTCTGCAGGCACTCTCACACTGACAGTATTTAAGATATTTTCAGCACATCTCCACCCTGAGTACGTGCAGCATGCTAATAACGTCTGAAGGAGAAACTGATTGAATGAACCAACCAAACATTCCCAGCACATAATGATCTCATCTAAACTGGCACATAAACAATGTGGGCAACAAACAGCTGACATTGTTTAACATAGGTCTGGTTCACATTTTATAAGAAACTATGACTTACTCCAAGAAGGCTTAATTTTTTGCTTGCCCCCTTCAGCACCACCTGCAGAATAAAAGGGGAGAGAAAGAAGAAATGTGTTGGGTCATGTGATCTATGCGTCAGCATCATGGGTCAACTGGGGTGTTACACGGCAGAAAAGATACAGTGTAAAACGGGCATTTTTGTGAAAACATAACTGATATGTGTTGATTTACTCCTACATGGTGAAAAAATACATTATAAATGCAGAGAAAACAAAAAAACCTGCAGTTCCTGTTCAACCTTCCCTGTCTGAAAGCATTATTACCAACTGTCAACACGCTACACTGTTAACACTCTGCTACCAGTTTAGTGTATGGGGCCTCATCACACAGATTACCATTTTAAAACCAGAACGTAGCGACACATAGATGGATTCAAGGTCATCTAAAAGAGGGGGTGTTAGATTTCACAGTTGGCGATATCAGCCTAAGATGTTACACTTGTATTTATAACAGGCCTAAGAAGCTGGTGTTACATGTGCACCCACAGTGCCAGATACTGCATTGACATACCTCATTGTAACTGAACTGCTCCCTAGTTCCTTGTTGCTTCAACCTGGGAGAGACACAAAGAAAACAACATCTGTAACAACTGTGACTTAAGTTCTGTGGATCCTGACCTGTGATTGCAAGATAAAACACACACACACACACACACACACACACACACACACACACACACACACACACACAATCCTAACTTAATTTCACAGAACTGCTCGCATTTCCTGTTCCTCCAGTCCATTACTGTGGTTAAATTAGCAACATTTATAGAAACTTGTTTGCAATTTTATTCTCGACTAATATTTCAAAACGTTACTTATAATCATGTTGAGCCTGGCAGGATGTTCATTACTATCTGAAGAAAATCTGATAACAGTATTAGTTGTAATATTTATGTCTTTTTTAAAAAATGATTTGTTTATTTTTTAAATCAGACATTTTTTATGAGTTCTTTACACTAATTGCACTAACCTCATTTATTGGGTGTAGCACAATGGTCCAAAAATACAGTGCTGACATCCTGACAATATCATTTCATGAACGTAATACACTAAGCATAAGGAAATACACTTTGCTTTAACAAACACATGAACTTTATACAACACGCAGCATTCATATTGATTTGGAATGTTGTAAATGAAACTCCAGTAACTTTGTTTCTCTGTTTTGCTTTAGATGGCCAGTGGTCACTAATTTTCCTGCACTGGTGCTGTACACGTGGCATATAGTGGCCTTAACAGCCTTTCGTTGAAATCTAGGGAATCACAGGGTAAGTAATGATATAATG
Source organism: Diplotaxodon limnothrissa (assembly GCF_057381915.1). Classification (NCBI taxonomy): domain Eukaryota; kingdom Metazoa; phylum Chordata; class Actinopteri; order Cichliformes; family Cichlidae; genus Diplotaxodon; species Diplotaxodon limnothrissa. The sequence goes on from NC_140601.1 coordinate 35,252,346, forward strand.
CTGTTAGAGTATGTTGCCCACAATTATCTTACTATCATAATACAAAGATTCTACAACTCTCAACACATTGTAAAACATTCCGACATTGATTTAATAAACCAATTAATATATGGGTAAAATGTATCAATAAACAAAAGAGATCAATGCAGCATTTTGCTGTATTATTATTTCCCCCACCTCCACTAAACCCCCCCCCCCCCCAAAAAAAAATAAAAAACCCAAAAGAAACCCAACACCCATGTATGCAAGAAGAGTGAAACAAAATGACTAAGATATAGTCAAAAATGAAAGACATGAAGTAGAATGTGCTAAAATACTCTGTGGTGAACTGCAGAGTCAGTAAAAATGATTGGAGTTCATGAATAGCAGCAACCTTTTTTCCTGAGTGCTTTGCTTTTGCCTTATATAGAGAATATTTGTTGTTCTACACAAGAAATCCAAGCATAAATTGTGTTTTAACAGTTCTAAACAACATGTCACACCTTTGGCAGCTCAACACTTGCTTGGTAAACTTGCATGACATTCGCTGCTAACATTAACACATCAATACGTGAAGATAGCTGACTGCCAAGGTGGTTAGGAATTAATTTGAAGCTGCCGTGGCAGCGTGTTCCAAAGCTTGCTCAAACTTGCCCGAAAATCTCGAACTACTGGTTTGTTTATCTCAGACTCGCCCGACCTACCTGAAAAGGTAGCAGCAGAAGATGAGGCTGAGCATGAAGACGAAGAGGCCGATGCCCAGAACAATGACATAGACATTGAGCGGCAGGTGATAGATGTCAGACCCCATGCTGCAGTAGTGTTCAGAACGCTGAGAACCCAAACCACACTGGCATCCTACCAGGAAAAGTTTTGAAATAACAGATTACATACTTAACTTGTTTGCCACCTTCTAAGGTAAAAGTCCAACATGTAAAATCAAGTTTGAGGAATTAGAAGACTTTCTCATTTCAACTCTTTGATGGGATGCCCATGAGAGAGAAAAACATAATAAAATCCTGTTTTCTTTTATAGGTCATGAATTTGAAATTGGTTTAGGGTTGCTGTCTTTTTAAAGCTGCATTTCTTCAGCTTTAAACAGAGAGATGCTGAAAAAGAGACTGCAGCATTGTTTAATCTCCCACTATATCCAGCTATCTACAAAGATTTAAAGTATGCAGCCGTTAGCACCGACAGTTTAAAGTGAAACTGATAGCATAAACATTAGACTGTGCCGTTTGTTTGAGCAATTACTCTGGTAGACAGCTGAAGGTAATTTTCCTTTCTAAGGAATAAGGGGAACGCCCAAACTCTTATTGGCAAATCATAAACACTTTATTTCCAATATAAAATGAAAAGAAAGATTAATCATTGAAGACAAGTACACAAACGTTGATCATTAACAAGAACATGGACAAGCTTCTAGTGCCAGTAAAACTGAGTGTGTCTGCTGATGTGGAACTATAAATTGCAAACGCATGTGACACTCTAGGTAAACTCCACAAAAATCACAAGCTTTACTTACAGCATTTGTTAAGGGTTCAAATTTAGTAAGTGCTTAGTTGCAGGTGTGTCTGGGGAACTGTGACTGGCACTGTGGTGGCAACTGAGACGCTCATAGGACTGTGCGTTAATTTGCTGTGAACAAGACAAACATGAAGGGCAGACATCACTTCCGCCACACCACCATCTGTTCCACAGACTACAGAGATGACTGGTAGAGTGTGAGCTCGTGTGTGTGCGCTCGGGGATGGAAAAGCAAAGCTGCGTGGTGTCTGTGTGGTACAATCGAAATATGTGTGCGTTGCAGGTGGCGGGGGGTGTGATGCATTAAACAGAATGAACTTGGGGGACAAGGGCCATTTGGTAAAACAATAGCAGAGGAAGCCCCACTTCCACAGGCCACATGTGTTCCTATTAATTTGTAGCGAGGATGCTCTTTGCCAGCCTCTAAATGTCCATGTGTCTCTCTTTAGAGTGAATGAATGGGTACAGCTTGCACACTGTGGGGGGTATGGGAAGGGTAATTTGACATGGCTGGGGGTTGGGGGATTTACAAGAACCGGGTGGAGGGTTTCATAGGAAAGACCTATTGTAGCATAATGAAAGATACAATTAGGAATCACCCCAAAGAAGAAAAATAAAAATATGGAGCAAGGTAACAGAATAAAATGTCACAGTTGTCAACAACAACAAAAAAACCCAAACGAAACAACATGTTCTGGAAAGCAGCTTATTTTAAGTGCTCTCAGCTCACTCTTCAAAACACTATCTAAGGCCTCCACTCCCTGCAATTTGCCCATTCACAAGCACATCCATTATCTGAATCCCATTAGCCAACAGCCAGCAACTAAGTAACTTAGTTTATGAAGTAAGTACATGTGCTTCCATCTCTCATATATTTAGAGAAGTGCCAAGGAATCCACTCACTTACCGTTACACCATTGGAATGGTTGCATGAAATGTGACTCCCAAGGCAGCCGCAGTAAATTCAGGCCCTGTCAGGAAAAGGCTGGAGACAAGCCAAACTCGTGGGCTGGAGCTTCGGACACTGAAATCTGTTTTGGAGTCTAGATTCAGTTACACTGAGCTGGATTGCTCTTTTTCTTGGGTTGTGCTAGCTCCCGCAAACAACAACCATCAAGATTTGCTCAGATTCCACAAATCCTCTGGAGGTGTGGTTTTGTTGGCTCAGCAATCTGTGCTGCCCAACATTCCCAAATCTGGATTAACCGCTCTGTGTTAAGATTGGGAGATTTGGGACTGAGGTTTGGACCAGGACTGGAGACCTCATGTGCTCCTGGATCCCAGTGAGAATGATGTCATCACAGAAGAGAAAAGAGACAAAGAAAACCTGTTTAGATGAGATGATTGTTTCTCATATATCTCACACCAGGTGCAGCTCAGCAGTTGTTACTGTGAGAAACTGATTCTCGCTTGATCGCAGTGTGGTAAACAACACGGGCTGCTTTGTAACAGGAAATACTTACATTTCCACCAGAAAGGGGCCTCTTTGACTTCACTTTGTGTCTGCAGTGTCGTCCCTTCACGAAACTCAGTAACAGCTAGCTTTCAAAATGACAGTCCTCACCCAGTGAAGGCAATTATCTGACATTAATCTGTGCTTTGTCTTCCTCGAAAAGCTGCTTTTTTTAACAGGGGATTTTCACAAGTCTCATCCCCCTCTTGTCTCCTCTGTTGTCTCCTCCTCCAGTCTTCTGATCTTGCAGTTGATATTTCTCCTCAGCACAGAAGGCAAAGATATGCTTCCTTCAAAGCCCAAACAAAGTGAGGACAGCTCCATGCAGTCAACAACAGTCCTCTTGCTGGGTTTGGTGTTTTGCTTGCGAGTGTGTGTTTGTGTTTCAGTCAGTGGATGTGTGTGCGCGTAGGGGGGGATCCTACTCTCCCTCTAACCATCTGCTGCTTCAATTGAGAAGAAAAAAAAATCTGAGACAAAGGCGGTGTGTGCGCAAGAGTGTGTCTGCGTGTGTCGCATTCAGCCTCTTGCACCTCCAGCTGGCTTTGTCATGGCAGGCTTCCCTTCTTCCTCTTTCAATCTATAATGGTGCTCAGAGAGAGAGCCTGCGATTCGCCTTTCCCTTCCTCCTCTTGCTCTGCTCTGCCTTGGGTTTGTAAACAGATCTCTGCTCATGTGACCAGCCGTTTTGCCTCGCAACTCTCCTCTCCCTCAGCCCTCCCTTGCTACCTCTGTCCTCCAATCTGTAGGCAGAAGGAAGGCAGAATGAGCCAGACACTGACGAATAGGGCTCCTGCAAGCATGCTGATGTGTATGTGTCTGTATGCGCACACCCCTGTGCCTGTATATGTGAGAGGGAGAGAAAAGAGACACTTGCAGCAAAGTCAAGGGAGGCCCCGGTCAATGATATGCGCATGGCTGATGTCCTGACAACCAAAACAAAGCCATTTGTGTGAAATGGAGGTCAGAAAAAGAATAAATGATTCATCGTCATTCCTCACTTCACACATAACCAAACGGTATTTTTGTAATAGTGTGATACTCGCTTTTGTTTTGAATATTTGCTTTGTTTGATCTAATATTATATATATATATATATGTAAATGATGATGTCACTGCTTTGTGACAAGAGAACCAATAGAAAGAACATGAATCAGGAAGTACGTCTGCATATGAGATTGTATAGATAAGATAAAAAGTGGGAAGAGAAAAATGACAGACAAAGACGTTGTGTTCATGCCACCCACACACCAGGAGCCCTGGCTGCCAATTCGCTGAGGGAGAGAACAGCTGTTGGGCTACTGGGCAAGCTGCGAAGCGGTCAAGGGGAGTGCTGCTCCTCTAATCCCTAAGGGCAGGGAAAGAGGGAGGGAGAGAGTTCAATAGGATACATGCCATTTTCATTTACCCCTCCTCTCCTCCTTCCTCCACCATGCTCTAGAAATGGCATTACTCCTGAGTACGGGGGAACAGCTGGATTGGCTGCACAGAAGCACGAGCCTAAATACTCTCTTTAACACAGTGCGTGCATTGTTGGGTTCTTACAAGTTTGACTGACCCGATGTGTTGTAGCCAAAGGTTGTGTTGCCACTGTAGGCATGTGAAAGGTGATGCTTTTGGTAACAGGACGCCCTCTTGTGAAATATGGGAAAAACACCATTGTGTTGACAGCTTGCTGATGACGTGGACAGGAGACAAATTAAAGGAAAAACGTGAACTCTTCACCTCTATAGTGAGGGAGTCCAGCAGCTCTGTTAGGCTGTTTGGAGCATTTTGCTGCTCTTGCGTTGACCTGCTTATCCCTTTAGGGAGAAAGGTCATTCCATTTGACAGATTTTCTGAAATTATGGAAATTTCTGTTGTTCTAAGAGAATGGGCTCTTCAGGGATGACAGTACCCGCACAGAGCACGAGGGGTCACTAACCCTAACCCTTACCCTATGTGAAAATCATAGTTACCGGATCACAATGCAATTAAACCATTTTGGAGATGTTGGACCAGTGTTGTAGATACCATTTCTACCACCGCCATCAGGACAACAATATATTTTGAAAGAAAGTTACCCCAGCTTTCCAGCAGCATTGGACGCTCCACTGATGCTGTCTTAGAGGCATATGATAGCCAAACACTGTAATAAGACGCTTTTTATTACCCATCTTTATATAGGTATATCAAAAAGGTTACATATTCAGCTTTAATTACATTTTTCTGAAATAAATATTTAAAAGCCTTTTCAAATAGAACAGAAGCAAAGTGTTTGCTCGGTGATTGTAAAATAGGGTTTACCAGGGAGTGAGTGACAGAATTGGGGCTGAGCAAGCAAATAAAGAAGATGCAAATGTAGACCTTGTTTTCGCAGTGACATGTAAATTGTTTTGACTGCGGCAACCTTTAGTTTTTGCATAAATCTTAGGTTTGCTTTATTGCAAATGCAGTATTTCTGTAGCGTTATATTCAGAGACAATCCACGTAGTAATCTCAGGTGCACAGCAGCCTCAGTTAGCTGCCATTATTCATCTACAGGCCACAGCAGAAAAGGCAAGAAGCCGTTTCAGAAAAATCTCTGTGCATACAGAAATAAGTGTCCTTTATCGCTAACAAGATCAACTTTTCATCGTTTTTTTAAGATATAGGTTGCACGAGACACAGTGGGTGCTTGACGTAAACGGAGCTCTTCTAAGCGATGTTTTCATTTCTGTTTAGTTCTGCTCTGGGAATATTTATGGTGGCCTTGCACTTGAGAGCAATACAAACATTCATTAGTGTTATCAATGAGAACTCTCCAGTGTGCTCTAATAATGCTTTACTATCAGCCTGATAAAGCAGCACTTATTAGCAGCCTAGAATTTACAGACTTCAGATTTCCGCCAAGCTCAGTCCCTTGGGGAACGATGAGAGCGTGTTTTCGACAATAATTCATGACAAACAGATAAAACACAGAAATGAAAACAACAGACTTTGGATTACACCCAGTGCCAGACATGTTCTCTGTAAACTGAACTGTATGTGAACCAGAAATATGTCGACAGTTTTTGTTTTCTTAAAATCTATTATACATAGCTACATACATATAGATTATACCATCAGTCAACCAGTCAGTTAAAATAGTGTGCGTTTAAATAAAGCTTAAACTGCAGTGCAGAATGCAATAATATATATTCTATCTTTCGCAAATAAAATACTCTGGAAAAAAATAGTTTCTCTTTGAACTCTTTAGACCTTACTGTAATACACCGCCCACTCTTTTTTCTCCACATCGTGAGTGTGGCTCTTTACAAACCCATTTATTTCCCCGTTAATGTTTCCATTCATTTCCCCCTTTTTTTCACCATCTTCATGTTCTTTTCTCAGAGCCAGAGGTGGCTTACAGGTGTGCCAGTTCCACAAAACTTTGTTCATATCATCCTGGGCTCTGATACCCAACAGCTTTTCCTCATCACTCTTCCACGTGTCTTCATCTTCGTTGTCGCTGTCGTGTTTGCTGTGATGGCGGTGGAAGCTTCTCATCTCTCCGCTGATGTTCTCAAAGTATTGCTGGATGCAAACCTTGGCAAAGCTCTTGGCGTGCTCCTTACAGGTTTCATCGAACATCTTGCGTTCAATGTCAATATAATGGGACCAGTATTTGGTTTTGAGGAAGGCGGCCTGGGTGAAGCATGGCCGAATAGCTCGGATCAGGAAGGCAGTGAAGGTCATCATGAGCAAAACCATCCATCCGCATGCCTGTGAAATGCAGAAATGATAAATCCAGCAAAATGACCACTATTTTGAGCTCTCTAATGATGCACTATAAACAAACTATAGATGTTAGAAGGATCACACATAGACATCCTGCTAATCTTCACTCCTTCTGATTTATCTGTGCTTGTGCAGCTACTGAAAATCAGATGTGGTGAAGAAGGCATATTTAGCAGCTTCTTGACAGCGTCATAGCTCATTAACAGAATCTGTATATCAACTGACTTTTTAGAGATATCTTACTTTTAAGCCTGTATAATTGCCCTTCAGCTGATCAAAGACCTAAATAACAGTGTGGGTGTTTTTGGAAGAAGTGGAAGAGGTCCCAGTTCCATGAATAATAAATTTCAAGGCTTATCTATTGCTCTAATAAGCCAGCAGGAAAGCTTCAGTGAGCTCAAACTGTAAAGTGAATTATAGTCTGGCAGGGAGATTTAAGTTAAGAGCAGTCTTTGAGGAATAAAGCGAAGAAACTAAAATTAGTTTTCCTTGTTTTGAAGTTAAAATAGTTCAGTGAAATGACAGCCAGGGCTGAAGCCAGGATTTTAGAGACACTGAGGTCACGAGGGCCCACATTGGTACTCTTTTGATGGTTTTATTTAATTAGATTATTCATATTATTATTATTTTTTTGTGAATTAAATTTGATTGCGTAAATGCCTTTTAAAGGACAACTCTCTACAGTTTAGAAAGATGGTGAATCTTTGGTTCCTTATTTAGCTAAGGGCAGTGTTGTCATTTTGTTGTCAGTCATTTTGACTCGCCATGGAGAAAAACTGCAGGTGGTACTAATAACAGTAACAATACGTCTTTTCTATTCAGCTACTCGAGTGACAATGAGTCAGCACGAACAATACCAAGACTGTGGAATTCAGCTACCATTACTTTTTAATGGAGAAATTATTGACTGATACCAGCAGCTGGACAATACCGACATTTTGTGTTCTATTTATTTTGGTTTTGGCCTGTTTATCCACATTGTTTCTGCCAGGGAAACAAAAGAAATCTGCATAATTAAAAATTGGATCACATGAGCCAGACTTCCCTCAAAAGAGCCTCGAAAGATCCCTTAAAACAGCTTGAAATCTTTCAGCTCTTCATTCTGCTGTGTTTGAAGATGTAGTCAGCACAAACATTGGCCACTCACAATGATAAATGTCTTTTTTTTTTACCGTTGGTGTAAATCAGCAAGGATGACACCAAAGTCCTTCAAGAAGCAAAGCTCACCGCTTTGCTCCCATCTTAGCAAAATCTTTAGGCAGGTATGTGGGGGTTTATTTTTAAACGGCTAAATGAATGGAGAGAAGGCCATAAAAGTTATTTTCTTTATGATCATAGGGACAAACCTGAAAAAACCCACTAACAACTAAAGCTGCTTTATTATGGCTCTAGAGCACAGAATAAAATTCATGTTGTGGTTACAGTAGACAGAGAAAAAATAATATGTTAAAACTTTCAGGAGCATCTATTGTGCACTTGTGTCAATGGAACAACATGATTGGCTCATACACCGATCAGACATAACATTTATCTCCTTATCATCTCACCCTTTAGTGGGTGAGATATATTAGTGTTCTCAAAGCTGAGTTTTAGAAGCAGGAAAAATGGGCAAGTGTTAGTATTTGAGCAAGTTTGACAAGGGCCGAATTGTAATGGGTAGGCCACTGGGTCAGAGCATCTCCAAAATTGCAGCTGTGTGGTGTTCTTGGTCTGCAGTGGTCAGTATCTATTAAAAGTTCAAGGAAAGAAGAGTTGTGAACAAGGGTCACGGGCAACCAAGGCTCACTGACGAGTTTAGGGTGGGGAGGCTGGTCCATGTGGGCCAATCCCACAGATGAGCTGGTGTAGCTCAAAAAACTTAATGCTGGTTCTGACAGAAAGGTGTCAGAAAACACAGTGCCTCACATTATTATTATTATTATTATTATTATTATTATTATTGCTGAGCCCTGTCAACCACCAAAAATGTGTGCATCAGAACTGGACCGTAGAGCAGTGGAAGAAGCTAGCCTGGTGTGATGAGTCCCATTTTCTTTGACATCACTGGGATGGTCAGGTGCATGTGAATTGCTTACCTGGGGAACACTTGGCACCAGGATTCACTATGAAGAAGGATAGCTGGCAGAGGCAGTGTAATGCTTTGATAATGCTCTGCTGGGAAACCTTGGGCCCTGCCATCCACGTGGGTGTTACCTTGATATTACCAACCTAAGCATTGATGCAGACCATTTACACCCTGTCATGAGAACAGTATTCCCTGATGTCTGTGGCCTCTTTCAGCAGGATAATGAGGCCTACTAACAAGCAAAAATGGTTCAGGGATAGATTGAGAAGGACAACAAAGAGTTTGAGGTGTTGACCAATCAAGCATCTGTGGGATGTGTTAGACCAGGGGTCCCCAATCCCAGTCCAGGAGGGCCGGTGTCCCTGCAGGTTTTAGATGTGTCCTTGATCCATCACAGCTGATTTTAATGGATAAATTACCTTCTCAACATGTATTGAAATTCTCCAGAGGCCTGGTAATGAACTAATCATGTGATTCAGGTGTGTTGACCCATTGTGAGATCTAAAACCTGCAGGGACACCGGCCCTCCTGGACTGGGATTGGGGACCCCTGTGTTAGACAAACATATCTGATCCACGGAGGCCACACCTCTCATCTTACAGGATTTAAAGGATCCGTTGCTAACATCTTGGTGCCATATACCAAAGCAGAACTTCAGGGGTCTAATGGAGTCCATGTATCCACAGGTCAGGACTTTTTTTTGCCAGCAAAAGAGGAATCAACACAATATTAGTTGGTCATAATGTTACGGTTGATCGGTGTATGTTTCCCATTTTGGCTATTAATATGCTTTTTGGATGAAGATATATTGGTGTATCCTCTAAATGCAGTGTTTTCACTGTTTATTTCACACTTGTATATTTAATGTTATCTTTTTTTCTCAATTCTACTAAAAGTAACATTCTTGTATTTGGCCCTGACAGTTTCACTAAGGAGGTCAGTCAGCACATCGGCCCCACATCGGCGGTAATTAGATCATTTTCTAAGAAGCTTTTGGTATCATCTTTGAACAACATCTAAAGTTTGAATCTCTAAGCTGTCTAATATCTTAATCTCTAAGAATGTCTAAACTCATCCAGTCCAGTCTATTTCAAAAGTCAGACCTTAACTATCTGGAACTTTTAGTCGACACTTCAATTTTCTCTCGCCTTGATTATTTTAACTCACTTTTCACTTGTATCTCTCAGTTCTTCATAGCAAGTCCTATTATTAACACGTAAAGCTCTACATGAGCAGGCCCCTGCTTATGCAGTGCATCAGGAAAGTATTTATAGCTTTTTACTTCTTCCACATTTCGTTAAATTTATTTTCAACACAAAATTCTGCCCACCCCTTAATGATAAGTTTTCCTAAGTAAAAAAAAAAAGCTTGAAATTCTTACGAATTTATCAAAATGAATAAATACATAAAAATAGAAAATGTACATAGATTTTACAGCCTTTGCTTCACCGTAGGCATGGTATTGGCCCAGTTTCTGCCAGACATATTGCTTGGCATTCAGGCCAAAGAGTTAATATTTATTTCATATTTGTTTAATCTCGTCAGGGTCGAGAGAAAGAGCAAGGCTGGATTTCTGTGGAATGGCTATTGGGTTCTCGGTCACCTCCATGACTAAGGCCCTTCTACCTTGATTGCTCAGATTGACCATGCGGCCATCTCCACAAAGAGTCCTGGTGGTTCCAAACTACTTAAATGTATGGATGATGGGATCTAGTGTGCCCATTTGGACCTCGACAGAATCCTCTCTCTGAGGGTATTAATATAGCACCAAATCACAATGAGAGTCACCACAAGGCATTTTTTATATTGTAAGATAAAGACCCTACAATAAAATAACACTCAATGCATCATGACTTCAGTAACCGCGGCCTATTGCAGCATAACTAAGGGAGGATTCAGGGTCACCTGATCCAACCCTAACTATATGCTTTGTATAAAAGAGTAGTTTTAAGCCTAATATTAAAAGTAGAGAGGGTGTCTGTCTCCTGAATCCAAACTGGGAGCTGATTTCACAGAAGAACCAAGCTGAATTCTCCGGCTCCCATTCTACTTTTAAAAACACTACGTAACAAAAGTAGTCCAGCAGTCTGAAAGCAAAGTGCTTTACTGGGGGTGTTTGGTACTCTGAGATCTTTAAGATGAGATTGGCCCTGATTAATCAAGACCTTGTATGTGAGTTGAAGGATTTTTAATTTCATTCCGGATTTAACAGGGAGCCAATGAAGAGAAGTCAATATTTCTCCCACAGTGGCTTCTCTTCATTGGCTTAACAGGTGTGTGCCTTTCCAATTCATGTCCAATCAACTGAATTTACAACAGGTGGCCTTCAATCAACTTGTAGAAACGTCTAACAAAGGATCAGTGGAAATAGGATACACCTGAGCTGAATTTTGAGTGACATGGGAAAGGCTGCGAATGCTTATGTGCATGTTATGCTTTTTGTTTTGTTTTTTTTAAATAAATTTGCTAAACATTTGAAGCAATTTTCCACTTTGTCATTATGGGATATCGTGTGTAGAATATTGAAGAGAAAAATAAACTTAATCCATTTTGGAATAAGACTGTACCATAAAAAATTGTGGAACAAGTAAAGGATACTTTATGGTTGCACTGTATATCAAAGCTGGTGAGACCTTATCACTCAAATCATTTGATGAAGGTCTCCTATTTGTTCCGTGTGCTTTACATTAAAACCAGAGTCTATCTAGCTTATAACCTTGGAACAGCCTTTGTCAGCCTACGAGTTCAGCCGATTCAGTGATTTCTTTTCAACCACTGCCAAAAAGTCTTGATTGAGGGTAGCTTTCCCTAATCTTTCTCCCATTATTTGGGCCATAGTTTGCATCTATTTGCCTGTATGGAAGTGTGTATGTTGGAATGAATGCCTGAATGTTGGATCATGTGGTGTCTGCCTTTTTTTTTTTCTTCAAACGGGTAAACACTTTGTAACTATGTGTTTGGAAAAGTGCTATACAAGTTAAGTTTTTTGTTTGCTATCGAAGTGGCTTATCAAACAACCATCATGGCATATAGCCACCAGCTTAGCTACTATTAATATTTTTCATAAATGTGGTGAGAGAAATTGCACACCTTGCTTGATTTTGTCAGAAAGTCATACTTAGAAACCACTCACACAGGGTTGCAAATAAACAATGGGATACCTGAGATATACACTTGATGTATCTCGATGCTGCCTCTCTTAATTCCTTATCCTCAAACAGGTCTTTACAAGGGATACGTGCCAGGAATTTTAACTTCTCCGTCTCTGACATTCCTTGAATGACACTGGAATTCGCAAACCTGTCAATATCCAAGCTGATGCTGAAAGCGCAGAGGAAGCTCTTCCCATCCATGAGAGTGACAGACACCCACACTGCAGGGGCAATCAAAGATCTCTGTGTGATTGAGCAAAACATGTAGCGCAGGATTGTTGGATCCTTGATTCTTTTCCCAGTGGGTCTTTTCCACTCCTCTGCCAACACTGACACATTATTGTTCAATACAAAACCTAACAAAAAGAACCATATGGGAGGAATAAGAAGCAGTCCGATCCCATAGGTGTAGTTATACTCTGGCATACAGGGACAGCTGAACTCAAACGCTGAGTACATTTGAGCACTAGCTAGTGCCATGATACCACAGATTCCATTCATAAAAGACTCCTGGTTGGATTGGAGAAACTGGAACATCATACGAAACTTATCCATCTTGAGAAATGTGTCGGGTCTTTAGTTCACAAATACTTAAACCTGTTAGAAAAAGGACAGTAACATGTTTAAGATAAGGCAAAAAAGGCATAAAATCAGATTTTTACGAGAAATGATTATAGGTTCTAGTAAAGTCTTTATTAATGGTTAAAAAATAATTGCAAATATTTTACATGTGATATAGAAATCTATAAAAGATGGCAAAGATCAACTTTTGGAGTGCCATACTGTGAAACAACTATTTGAATGTTGAATTTTAAGGGAAAATAAACCATCAGGCCAAATGCTATATGTGTTATTAAGCAGTCAAGTAAGTGATAAATAGACTTTTGGTTCTGCATTCCTTTTTCTATTGAATTAGAGGCTTAGTAGGTAGAGAAATATCACAACACTGGACTGTCAAAATTTATTAAAAGTGATTATTACTTATCTTTAAAGCATTTGGAACTTACTGCATATTCATTAATTAGGCCATAAAACATAATTTATTAAAGGCACCATGTTAAATAGTGATATTATAATCTCTGTAAACTATGACTTCTACTTTAAAACAGCTTTAATGTGGACTGGGCTATCGGTTTAATATAGAGGAATAAATACAAGAAATACATAAAATACACTTACCTCTTTAAACAAGAGTCAATGAATAGATCAAAGGTTTAAAAAAACCATATAAGGACAGTGTCCATAATAGAAGTTTTGCTGTTGTACTTAGCAATCATCATACCCCTGACCAACTGAAAGGTGCTTCTCGAACTCTCTGTCCAAAGCGAGCAGCATCATCTGTCATCATGCCCCTCCCTTCATAGGCACCTGTCTTTAGTGTGATGCCAAAACAAATTCTGATTCACCCCACATTCTCAAAAGTACACCTGTTAAAGGGAACATATAGTTTCCATCGTTTCTGGGAATGCCTTTATTTGCTAATATGCATGCAGTGTGTGGTGAGGTTTATTCGAGAAACCCGAACTTCGAGGGTGTAGTTGTGTTAATGTGTAGTCGTAACAACGAAGACATGCAAAAACACTTTCAACCCATTCAAATATCTGTGGCTTTGGCTGGAAAATGTAATTGTCTAAGAGGTGAGGTTCAGCCTGTTCTCACTTGCGTAATCAAAACCAGAAGAATCAAATCGAAGGCTTCACTTTTAAAATATAACTACTAATGTTATCACATATTGATTACTTTATTTCACATAACTCTTTTAGAGCACCTGGACCCACTGACTGTAATAGAGCTTGACAAACCAGTTAGAAACCCACAAGAAGATAAAAGACAGAGGCACTCTCTGCTATTCATGCATATAAAACACCATTGTTTTTATTTGAACAAAGGTAGGTGGCTAAATGCGTTCATTTCATAGTATACTATGAAATGATCTAAACAACCTCATACTGCTTACTGGTAAAAACTGTCTAACCGATTCAAAGTAATTGCTCAATTCTGACATTTTGAAATTGCAGTTGAATTTACAGGAAGTCTGTGCTATCTTTTCTTCTGTCTATTGCACAGGAAAATGTCACAGCAGAGCACATGGGCAGGGTGTGCAGGAAATAAGTCACAGAAGGCAACCTACATCTAAAATAGGAAGAGATCACAGAACCTGCGGCTGTGCAAGGTTGATCTCTTAGTTCCGTCTGTATACCTATTCAGTGCGTTGCATTATTGAGATAAACATACTTTCTGGTGCGTATTCTTCTTCTCTTTTAATGTCATGTGCAAAAAGTAATCTAGTATTTAGCATATAAAGTAACAACAGAAAGAAATAAGTAAAGAGAGGAAGTTGCTTCGTTCTCTGTTTTCTTGCATCACTGTAAAATTTGCTAGCAGGAACATTGTTTTTGAATTATTTTAATGGATAATTGCAAGGTTTTAGATTCAGTCGTGTTTTGTTTTATTAATCACTAATTAATCACATGCATTTTTATAATTGACTGAATGCTGCCATTTAATTCACTCATAGACAATACTGACGATGCAAGAAACTCTGCTGAGAGTGTTTGTGGTGGGTCTCGGTCTCCTAATGTGTCCAAAGGATGACCCTGGAGTTGAGGAATGGGACGGTATTGTCAACAAGGACATGCAAAGGCATGAAGAGAAGCTGCTGAGAGAGGAAGAGAAACTCGACCAGGAAATGCCACCTGTCAGTGAGAAAATACACACAGACAAAAATGAGACTGAACATGACAGAAACTTTCATGATGAACAGAAGTCTGATCAAAACGTCACTGAAAAAGACAAACTTTTAGAGTCAGAAGGACATGGCAGCAATCATGAATTACTACGGGGCCGATCCACAGCTAAATCAGATCCAAGTGTGCCTAAAAATGATAATGCTGAACCAGAGGCTGCTTTAAAGACATCACAAGATGCTAATGAGCTAAAGGGAAAATATATCCATACTGACAGCTCTTTTGGAGACCCTGGCAAACCACAGGGGCAGCATGCAAGACCTGAGAAGGAAATATCTAGTTCCAAAGGACAAGACACACCTTTTAAAAATGTCAAGACATCAGAAAATGAAACCTCAGAGAAATCAATTGCAGAATGGGAAAGAGATTACCTCTGGTACATTTGGAACACATTCTCAGTGATTTCCATGATCCGTTTCTGTTGGAAATACCTGAATAGGAATTCCCAAATGACACAAATAGCAGCCTCCCCTGTGACGTGCGCTGCTGATGAAGTGCAGCTACCAGACATCGGCACACTTAACGATTTTTATGCTAAATACGTTCAAGAATCATCTCAAAAGAAGTGGAGGAAGGATGAGTTTCTGGAAGGATTTGCAAATGACCTACTAGATGCTATGAGGACCATATGTGGTAAAAATGGCAGTATGGTGATTGAGGACTTTCAGATGCTCAGTGCCTGTAATATCATTGTCCCTTTGACCCCACCTAAGCCATTTAGTTTTCACATTCAGCTCTGTAACCACAAAGGGAGGGATTTTTCAAATATGCCAGTGTGCGGTCAAATAAAACTTTTGGAAAATAAGAAAACCCAAGATTGCCCCTGTCAGACCTCTGATGCAGATGAGGATATGGTTTGCCTGCTGCATTCTGACCACAATGAGAACGTAAGGACAGAAATTACTGAGGTTTGTGATGGTTTTCTGTGCTCAAAGAACACTCCTTTCTTGTCAAAATCACTGGTCTCCAGATGGTTTCAGAGCACTATAAAACAAGCATGGAGACTGATTTCACACAAGTATGAGTTTGAGCTCAATATTCACTATATTGATGCTCCTGGTGCTCTAGTGATCAGGTTCAAGTCAGGCAAGAAGATCACCTTTAGTATGAATCCCGTGGTTACATTTAATGATGATGCTTATTTTTTCATCACACCTTGGTCCTCAAGTGATGCAGATACTTTCTGGAGACTATCCTTAACCAGCTATGAAGACCATCTCCTAGAACATCTCTCGAAACGCCTGCCTGAAAATGCTTGTCATATTCAAGCACTTGAAATTGCACGTTTCCTTCACAAGAGGCAGACTGCAATGACAGGAAGTAGTGCGCTGAAAGATTTTCATTTCAAAACTGCCCTAATGCATCTGCTTCTCACCACAGACCCAAGACACTGGAACGCAAACTGTGTTGATTCGAGGTTACGAGACTTGCTATCCTTTATAGAAAGAAGCCTTGAGAAAAAGGTACTGAAACACATTCTCATTGGCAGTTCTTTAACTGAGGTTATTGAACTTCCTGCTGAATTAATCAGAGCAAAGCCAGTGAATCTCTTCTATCCTCTTGTGGTACATAACTGCATGTACAGGAACGCTATGATGCATTTCCAGGAGATGCTTAGAAACGCATACATGATGGTTGATGATTACGCAAAATATACTGAAAGAGCAACCTGAACATTTGACGACAGTGCAATTTAGAGTTTTAATTTTCAATTGAACCGTTGACAGTAAACAAGTTGTTGTACATTCATAAATGGCATACTGTGCAGAGTTCAAGAAATAAAGCCGCTATTTTTAAAACAATTCTGATCATTTAAACATTAAATTATTGGTCCCAATTGTTTAGGAAGTCCTTATGTTTTTCTGTATCCGAGTCATCCAAGTTGAACATGCCAGCATCACGGGACTTCATCTTGGGCTCAGACTTTACATGTTCATCTTCACTGGTCAAGTCAACCATCCAAGAGTGACTTGAGATTATCTTCCTAGAAGCTGGTGGAGGAAAAAAAAAAAAAAAAACAAAAAAAAAAAAAAAAAAAGTTTAAAATTTTATTTGCTCACATGTGAGACCACTTTCATGCCTTCAGTGTTCTGCAAGACTGTCTGGTTGTCAGTTTGCATCAAAAAGACTTCATTCAACTTGCAATGAGCTAAGCTTAGCTGAGTGAAAAGCTATTGCATCTCATGTAAATTTAAAAATTACCCCTTTGCTGTGGTGGCGAGCAAGTTGATTCACAACAAGCGCACACAGTGTCATACCCGTAGAGCTCTTTCCAGCTAAAACACAAAGCGGGGTCAAAAGATTTGATGATAGCAAGCACAAAAGTAACACCTCGTAGAATTTCAGTTTAGCCAACTCACCTTCCAGTCACTGGATCATAGTTACAAGCCTTCGAATTACGAGTTGGAGTAGGTGACCCCATAAAGATCTCACAGTGCAAGTACTGTTCCTAAAGAGACATTGCATTTAGTGTTTACATAATGCATTTCATGGCATCCATTTCTATACAACCTATTGAGGCTACCTGTGATGAGATCATGGAAGCAGAGTCCTTGAAGATGACAGCTCCCACAGTCAATCTCTGCACCATCTTCGAGCTACCAGTAAGGAACTTTGACTGTAGCATCACCTTGCCATCAATCATACAGCTAGAATTGGAGATCACAGGTTTATCCACTCGCAGCAAGTCACCCCAGTTTTAATTATGATACTGTAAAATTATTACCCATTGTTGTCAACGACTGTATATTTAGGATTTGAGTCTGGGTTGCTGGAAGGGGTCATGAAGCACTTGTTGATGTAGAGCCTTTTATTTCTAGAGCTTGCTGTGGTGTAAAGTACACTGGCCTCAAAGTACATCGACTGTCCCAAGGTGTAGATTTTGGTCCCAGTGACATTATTTCCAGACGCTTTAGTAGGGTGAAAGTGGCAAAGCACAATAAAAGGCAAAAATAAATCAGGCTGCTGCATATGTTTGGCTAACTGAGTGCATTGTGATGAGTTCTGAAAAATGTTTGTGGAACATTTTATCCTTCCCTAAGCTTTCACCAGTATGGATGCTGTTGTAGCTCCATAGTGTACATTTGCATGCCAAAATAAAAGACAGGCAGCTGTTATGGTATATGAAATAAACATTTGCTTGAACTTAAGCTTGTCTGTGGTGTACTTTCTATAAAAAATTTTTTTAAAAAAGTCCTTGCACAGAAAGGTTTGTCAAATTTCTATTTCCTCATTCATACCTAGAATTAAAAAGGTTTGGATGCTACTTTCCACTTTGATAGAAGACTTTGGGAGTTTAATATTTAGTGTTACCAGCCATATTTGAAAGTCTTTACTTTAAAACATACTTAAGGCCTACCATTTGAAGAATTCAAATTTTGGACAGCAATGAAATTTAGTCTAGAATGTTTACCATCTACAAGGGTGAGGCTGAACATTCTTTTTTGTTTCAGTGCTCTGAAAACTGTTCCTCCTCGCAGTTTGGGGTGGAAGCCAACTTTGTATGAGTGAAAGAACCTGCAATAGTTAAAATGAATTAATTGGAGACAATTTTAAAATTAAGGACACTTGGCTGATTGAAAGGCTTTCACAATCTTTTTTTTTTTACCAAAAAAAAAAAAAAAAAAAAAGTCTTACCTGGGAAACCGACACTGCAGAGGAATTTCAAATGGCATTTCCCTTAAAACTGGAGTGGTTTGTCTGAAGCGGAGAACATTGCTGATGGACAAGTAATCTGCATGACTCTGGAACATAAACATTTCCATTTGGTTTGTCACAGTAAAATATGAAACAAATACATTAGGACATTCACCAACCTCTTTCTTGAATCCACAGCCAGTTACAAAAGAGTAGAGAAAGTAGTAATAGTGCTCATTTTCTTGGTTAACGGGGCATGTACCTAGTTTCAAATATTTGTATGCATCTCTGGATTTGAAGACCCTTTTCCTGATTCTTACATACATTTTATCCACATGGCACAAAATTTCAACCACATTGTCTCTGCCCATTTCTGCTCCTCCAGTTACAGGAGCAGCAGGAGCACTAGCAAGCAATATTTTCCTGGCCCATTCAGGAAGGGGCCTGACTCCTCTTTCTGGCTTGAAAAGCTGCTTTTGGTCATAGGAGGCTGGGACATTGAGATACTTGGGTAACTTCATTGCTTCAGGTGTTGAAAGATCTCCATGTGATGCACTCCTCTTGAGTTGAGGTGCAGAATCTTCCGTTTCATCTTCATCTGCCACTGTCTCCATTTTTTCCTGGTCTAATTCAGGATCTTGCCCAAACACACCATACTCAGCTTTATCTATAAACTGAAAACAGGCAGACCAAAACAGCAGAAATAAAAACCCAGCCTGCATCAGCCCCATTACTATTACAATTTTAAATTCCAGTGGCTGCCTCACACTGCTGGTCCTTCAACTAATAAAGCAGTGTTTCAGCCAGCTTTTGTATTCTTCAGTTCAGAAAGAATTCACACACCTGCTAGAAATGACAATCAGTGCCAACCAATGAGTGGTGGCCAGCAATAATCAGCTTTTTTTAGTGGAAAGTGGGTGGTGTTAAATTATGCTTCTTCCTAATCCTTTTTGATGTTTTTTATGATGATAATTTTTTTCATATGGTTTGTTTTGTTTGCTTGTGTTTTTTGTTTATTTCTTTTTTATTATTATTTAAACATGGTCAAAATAAAGCGACACATTCAATTACATTTCTCACATTTTCTTTCTGGTTGACAGTTTGACACCATTTTTCTTTATTATGTTTTTAATGTTGGTCTGTTGGTGGTTCCCCAAATTGAAAGCTAAATTATACCCACAACCAAATTGTTACATACAGGGAAACGGTGTTCATTTAACTTCTGGCTTCTATTTAGCTTCTGGCTAAATCAACACAGGCTACAACTTAGCAGGAGTTGCCCATGTTCGGTTAATTCATAGTATTCATACAGATGCATATCGTACTTTTTACGATGTTTGGATAATTCATAACCGTATCGTATTTAGGAAATGGTGATTTAAAGTATAATTGTTGTTGTTGTTGTTGTTGTAATTTTATAACTTTAAATCGTGCTAGGATGTGACGCAGTTGATGATGCTGACGCAGTTCCTTACCAGGAAGTTCCAACATAGTACATAGTACAGTACACTGTGGATGTACGTTTTGCTTCAAAGTGGAATACTCCTCGTAGGTATTTTCTTTATAAACAAAGGGAAGAAATCGCCTTTTGATTTTATTAGAGTACATTTATATGTAGGACAAAACAGAGTCGTTTTTATTTTGTACTTGTAGTTTGTAGTAGAATGCGTTACTGTCGTTTTTGTTAACTGGCTAGCTAACAAGCCAGCTAGCACCCGTGGTTGTTTAGATCAGTTAATATTGACGTTACATCAACAGGAACTAAATTGGGGTTCTAGTGCTAAATCGCGGGGTTGTTTTTCCATTG
Source organism: Diplotaxodon limnothrissa (assembly GCF_057381915.1). NCBI lineage: Eukaryota > Metazoa > Chordata > Actinopteri > Cichliformes > Cichlidae > Diplotaxodon > Diplotaxodon limnothrissa. Next base: position 35,272,450 of record NC_140601.1, read on the forward strand.
CATTCAGTGGAATAACGAAATAGCTGCATTTTTTCAAAGTGTGTGCGAAGTAAAAGGTAATAGTTAACTTAAATCGTAAGTAGTGCACAAGCTAACTCATTAGCTAAGCCCAGCCGCGGTCGTCTTCCCTTCGGTACCACACTCGGGGACTGCTTGGTTTCTCCAGTGGATGCCTGGTGAGCTTAAAAGGCTCTCTGTAAAGCGGAACCAATGCGTGGGATGATGGGGACTCAGAGTAGTCCTGTCAAGAGCTACGATTATCTCCTGAAATTTCTATTGGTTGGAGACAGCGATGTTGGAAAGGGGGAAATCTTGGACAGCTTGCAAGACGGATCAGTAGAGTCTCCCTATGCGTATAGCAGTGGTAAATATCAATATCGATTTTTCTTTATTATTTTGAGATGACTTTAAAGCCAAATATGACCAACGGTAATGTGATTTGTGTTGGATTATGTGTGATATTAGGAATTGATTACAAGACCACCACAATTCTTTTGGATGGGAGGAGAGTGAAACTTGAGCTATGGTAAGTTTTTAATTTCTTTATTTTTATTATTACTATTTTAACATAAATATATAATATTAAGAATATTAATGAGGAAAAATTATTGAGCAACCCCTCAGTTCTGGCAGTAGTTCTCTAGGCTTTCAGAGGGTCTTTCAAAGTTTTCTTTAAACACTGGCTGCTTTTTCACTCGTGTTTATTCCACTCCTTGTGCCTGCACATTTTTAGAGGAATGTTGTTCTTTGTTTTGTTTTGTGTTTGTTGTTGTTTTGTATGTCAAGCCATTTAAAACTGATTTATGAATCATCCAAGCATTAAAAAGACTTTTAACTAAATGGTTGGACTAATGTTGTCTCCACAACAGACAACTTGCTAAAGAAGTGATTTTAAATTGTATCTTTAACACGTTTTAAAACTAGCAGCCTGTTGCAAAACACACAGAATTTAATCAATTTCTTTAGTAATCTACCAAAAATGCCAAAGAGAATACATTTTGACAAGCATACAGTAGTATTTTTCTCACCAACAAGGTGGTTCCAAAAGTGATTAGATGAAAACCTTGCATATCGGAGCATGTTGTGTAGTACTTCTTTAAAAAATTCAGGAAGTTAAACCAGTGCAGGACAAAACAAGGAGTAGCAGGCCTAAAAAGTATTTTCACCTGATGAACAATATCTGAAAGTTATGTCTTTAAGAAATAAGTAGAAAGCAAAGACCTGACACATCACATGATATATGCATTTGGCCTTTCAGTTGATCCATTTATTTTACACCAAAACCTCTTCTGAAATGGGCTTAGTGGAAGAGTGGCTGTCAGGAAAACAGGGAGATAAAGCTGGTGTGTGCCAAATTACACAAGAACTGCACTAAAAATCAATGCCAACAAGACTCATGGAGGGATTAATGTAGATGTTTTGTTCAAATTGTCATCACCAGTGTGGGATCATGTTGACATAGAAATGAACAAAAGGCAGCCAGCGTCCAAAGACGAGCTTTGGGATGTTCCTAAAAAGCCTGGAGAACTATACCTGAACTAAAGGAATTACAAGAATACTCCCTAAGAGAGTTCAGGCTATGTTTAAGAGTAAAGGTGGTTATGCCAAACGTTGACTTTCAAACTCATTATATTATACACTGTATTTCCATGTATGCACTTTACAAAAAATCACTGCATCCATTTCCCATCTCTCTTGGAAATAAGAGGCATTTCAAGAGTTCTGCAGAGTGTTTTAAGCTGGTAATGGCTGTAGAAATGAACAAACCTGGAGTAGGCCTATTTTTCTAGCTTGTGCTTATGTGCCTCTTCAACAGGGACACATCAGGTCAAGGCAGATTCTGCACCATCTTCAGGTCTTACTCTCGCGGAGCACAGGTGACTGGAAAAGCCATTAGAAATATATATATATATATTTTTCTTATTGTGGAATTCAATATTTATGTTAATCAATAAATGTTTTTCTTCTACAGGGCATCCTGCTGGTGTATGACATCACGAATGGCTGGTCATTTGATGGCATTGACCGTTGGATCAGAGAAATTGATGAGGTAATTTCCTTCAGCTAATCTCTGGAGTACAAAGAAATACTGGAAGCACATATAGATGCATGATGTCCCCTGTGTGAGAAAATCTTTTTTTAATCTCTGGTACAGAGTGTGTATCAGAGCGCTGTTTATAAACATTTCAGTTTCAGTTATGTAGGCAAATTGTTACAACCTCTTTTAATAGTGTGTACTTTATGTACTGTCTGTTATGCAAGTGCCAGCAACAAACCTTAACCTCAGGCAACTAGGCGCCAAAATTAACTTCACATATATTGGTAATTAAAAAAAAAAAGAGAGGCAAATTTAAAAATGAATTTTAGGAAAACGAGCAGCACTGACAAGGCCATCTATCTCAGTCTCTGCATTGATGACGGGTATGACAGCGTAACGTATTTATTTATTAAGTTTTTCAATTGAAGAAAACTTGAATGTAGCTCAAGCTTAAACAAACCAGTATTTCAGCAAAACCATGTGGTAATATAGCGGACGTTTCACAACCCAACTTGACTGATGATACAGCAACGACATCATTACATGATTTTCAGCAAAACCCTGTGGTAATGGGACCGATATTTCACAACTCAACTGGACTGGAGAGAAAGTGACTTGCATTTCAAGCAATTAAAAGAAACCTGGTTTGAAAATACTTTTGAATTTGTGTGTAGATTTTTAAATTATTACCTTGTAAGGGTGGTCCAGAGAGAACCCTTGTTGAAAACCATGTACTTGTTGCCAAATCACAGTTGATGTGGGCAGTTGAGTTAATTATGAGGACCTAGATAATAACGTCTTTAGGTTTTACAATAGATGGATGTCTCCTCGATGGTTCTGTGTAACAAACCATCTGTCTCATTGGTTTGTAAATCTGTGGAACTTCCAGACAGTGTTTTATGCAAGCAACAGTTAGCCTATCACTGCAGCACCCACTATTAATGTTGGTCCACATGTATCACATTACAGGTCGAGTTTTACAGTGACATTATATTGTTTCCTTCAGCATGCCCCAGGTGTGCCCCGGATTCTTGTGGGAAACCGGCTTCACTTGGCTTTCAAGCGGCAGGTTCCAACGGAGCAGGCACGAGCTTACGCAGAAAAGAACAGCATGACATTCTTCGAGGTCAGTCCGCTCTGCAACTTCAACGTCATCGAGTCCTTCACAGAGCTTTCACGCATCGTGCTGATGAGGCATGGGATGGAGAAATTCTGGAGGCCCAATAGAGGTGAGCTGGTTATGTTACTATATTTTTATTTATTTATTTTTTTCTAACCAGACTTGGGAGAAAACATATTTTGTTTTGTTTTTCTTTGTGTAATAGTTACACAAATCCTTCCAGAAAGGGGATCATGTAGATGCATTGCTGCAAGATTTCTTCTTCTGTTACTCAGATGTGAATAAATCAGTTTCAGTACTGAATCCTGTGTTGAATCCCAGAACATCATACACTGTAGTGGACATCATCATTGTTTGCATTTATACTTGTGTCTGGATTACTTTTTTGATCAAAGGTGAAACTCTGCTTATCGTAGGGACTTGGACCTAATAAATATTAGGTAGCCATTAATTTTCCTCAAAGGCAGAAGAGATAAGACTTAAGAAGTGATCTCTATATTGTCATCTGCAGTCTGCATTTCTGCCAATAGTTTTCATAGCATTTACTGCGGGGTAGTCTCTACTGTGCCCCTACATAAATCAAGCTCGCTCTGTGATAAGAAAACTAAGATTTTTATTTATGTTGTATTTAAAACGCTCTCTATTGTACAGTTTTTGTTTTATTAAATATACTCTCATTTACATAATTAAATTTTATGTAGTTGTTTGTTTGTTTTTTTGAATGTCATGACAACACAAGTGTGTTTTTTCGCAAATGGAGAAAATATAAGATTATTATTTTAAAAGTATTCTTAGTTAAGATACTAATTCTGGGTAAACTACTCAGAATTGTCTGGTTTATGTATGTTCACAGTTTACACTGAAGTTTGCAGGAGTAAAAATCTTTAATTCTATCTCTTGTTACGCAGAATATTCTCTTGCTTAGTAAATTTGATGGATACAATGAAAAACCTTAATAAGTACTGCAGATCTCTGACACGTGCTCATCCATATTCCTGTGTTTCCACAGTCTTCAGTCTGCAAGATCTGTGCTGCCGTTCTATCGTCTCCTGCACACCGGTGCACCTCATTGACAAACTTCCCCTCCCTGTGGCCATCAAGTCCCACCTCAAGTCTTTCTCCATGGCCAATGGCATGAATGCAGTCATGATGCATGGACGCTCTTACTCTGTGGCTAACAGTGCCGCCTCAGGTGGTAGCGGTGGTGGAAGCAAAGCTAACAGCCTGAAGCGCTCAAAGTCCTTCAGGCCTCCACAGAGTCCTCCAAAGAGCTCGTCGTTGTCCCCTAAAGGAAACTGTAAGATATCATAGTGAAAGAGCAGACTGATGGTTCCTCCATAGAGCCAGTGTTAAAAGTGTTGTTGCTCCAAGAGGTCATGAGGCCAGAGAAAAGTACGGAGGCCTGCCAGCAATGGATATAGCTGTGAACTTTCCTTGACCTTTTGGGAACTGACTTGGATGGTTGGTTTCTGTTATCTCTTTCCGCGTGCTGGTGCCATCTTGTGGATGTTCGTTTACCTGTACTCTACTACAGCAACTCACTGTGATCAAGTAGAATAAGATTCCCCTGGGACCAACACATGTGAATCGAGGATTACAACTCACCGGTTAACACTACAAACAAATAGAGGGGCTTCTTTTTTAAGGTTTATTGGTATTTAAAATCTGACTTGAAACTGTAAATACATTACGTGCTCTTGTTTTGTTCTGTGGTGATTGTCTTGGGAAGGAATTTCTTATGCTTGTTTTGTTTTGAATGTTTTGGGGAGACCTGCTTCAGTGTTGTCTATCATTGACATTTTTTTCCAGCCTCAGTTGTCATAACTTATTAAAAATTCACATAGTTTTTAAAATAAGATTGAATGTCATGAGAAAATCTTTTTACAAGCAGCCAAGGGCTTAAAGAGAATTTAGGATTTATTAACTGAGAGATGATGTTAGTCGAGGCATTACTTAATCTGTAAAACTGTCTGAAAAAATTCAAGCCAAGTTGGCTTGTTGGCAAGACTTAAATTTCAGCCCATTGAAATAATCCTGTATCTCCATCACTCATTTTTTCAGACAACTGTTTACTTGCTCTGACATTTTACACCTCTAAAGCTTGTTTTCTTTCTTGGATCACTGCTTAACTGGATTAAACCTTCCAGAGCGTGATCAGTTTTAATCTGTTAACTTATTAAACAATTGCTCTGTGCTCATTAGGAAACCTTGTACAAAAACATGTACAGATTGTTTGCTCATTTTGGGGGTTTAATCTTAAAAAACATTAAACATTTGTGTCTTGGTTCTTAATATTTCATAACTTGTAACGGGCGTTGGTGAGAAGAATCTTTTAATTTGGTTGCTTTGCAGATATTTTATATACATGATATGTATTTCTGAATGTAAAACAGTATTCACCTACATTTCTATGGCCATGTGGTTATATTTGAGATTGTAATAATTGGTGGTTGGAATATTCTTTAGTAGTTTCATACATTTGGTTGCACTTCTGCAGTTTCCCAGCATTGTTAAATGTGTGTGAATACTAGAAGAACTTACAGTCGTTCTTTACAGATGTGCTGTGGATATAATGCGAGCACAATGTAAGGTTGGATAAAGATTTCAGAAAGGATGTTAAGTATTTTAACCATGGCTACTGATATTTTCTTTTATTAATTGAACAATCTAAACAAATATTTTAATTTTGATCTGTACTCTTATTTTTGTTCCACGTTCAAAGAACATTGGTGAATTCCCACTTCAGCATTTTCATGGTTAAATACATGTATTCGGCTAATGGGGGGCCTACAAAAATTGGTGCATGTTTGCTATTGGCTCCTGTTCTATGTGATTTATTGAGACCAGAACAATGGATTAACAACTCTTGGGTGAACATCTAAAGCACTATATGTAAATGTTTGATAATGATTGTTGCTATCAGCGCTGTGTATTGGGATGAAGCCTTAATTCTTATTTTATCTCCATCAAAAACAGTCAAAATAAAGAGTAAAACTAAGTTGCATTTCTATTTTCATTTATTGTGTGCTTTAGATTGGGGGGAAATTTTTCATTCAGACATTTATCAAGTTCACTGTGGGAATTGTGGGAGTATTTTTGTCCTCTTTGTCAGGTCAGAGGCATTAAATCCCGTGGGGGGGTTGAATTGATTAGCTGCTCTCTTGGTATTGGCCAGCTTTGGATATTGGTCTAACATGGCTAGGAGCGCATGAATGCACAGCGGTCAAATGTCACCCAAAGGTTGCAGGGTCATTTCCAATGAAAAGACGAGGGGAGCTGCTTCTCATTGCCCCTGAGCTGGAGCGAGACAAAGATGATTCGCACACAGATGAAAATGTGGCGCTTTATGTCTTCCCACCTGACCGTGGCATCTCTGAACTCCGCGTGAATGAGGGATGGTAGTAAACTGACCCAAGTCTAGACAAGGAGGACGTGAACAACATGTTTTGCGAGACATGATGCGACACGCCCCGTGTTTGGTTTTCACGCTTTCCGCCTTGCGCCACCGACGACTTATTACATTTTTCTCCTTTTCATTTGTGCACGGAACCTGCTTAAATATAACGTGTATAACATCTGAATGTAACTTACAAAAAAGCAAAGAAGAAGAACAATAACCACCGGCTCTCGTGAAATTAAACAGCAAGTTAACCTTTTTCTTTTACAATTGCCATCTCTATAAATTCTGTCTGGACACATTTAACATTGGATTTCTCACCGGAATGTGTATGTCTGTGCACGCATGGTGAGACAGCTTGAAACCACGACTACACGTTTTCTTTGATGTTTTTACAATGTTTGTCCAGTTGCTTAGCGCATAGTGCTGCTTCATAAAAGTTTGAGACACTGGACGACCATGGGGGCGGATAGAGGGACTGCCCTTTCCACCTCCATTCTCACGCTGAAAAGCTGATATTGCGTTGTCCGCTCATTGTGCAGTTCAGCTCGTTTGTCTAGCTGCTCGACAAAACACACGTCGATTTTTCCTCAGTATTGCACAAGTTTTGATTACCAAGGCGAATATTTTACACAGCCTATTATTTATTACTTTGAAACATTTGGGTAATTTAATGTCCAGCGCACGGGAACTCGTGTTGATCATTGGGAATACAACTTTTCTCTCTGCGCAAAGAAAAGTGACTCAGCGCACGTTTACGCACAAAAAGGGCGGACGCATTTGAAAATCGACAATAATCGTATTCCTGTTGTGAAGACCCAAAGTTGGAATGGAATTACTTGGTGGTCTACTCATACAAAAGGTCAAATATGCGTAATTTTCCCCTACAGTTCCTCGCGGATAGCCATATAAAGGGTGCAAATTGCCATAGTGCACCAAACTCAAGCAAAGTACAATGGACACGTGCATATTTGTTGACTCTCCTTTTTTGCGATTTACTCGAGGTCTCTTTGTGTGAAAGTGTGGCAGGAACCAAAGTTGAACACGAAGGATTTTGTCCAAACAAGCTGAACGCTAATCTTTGGGTTGATGCACAAAGCACATGTGAGAGGGAATGCGACATCGATGAGGTGAGTTAATCTATGAATTTTAATTTTATTCATCACAGCATTTTGCGATTTGTTCATTTAAATGTTAAAATGCTTATTGTTTTTTATATTGTACGTTCAGGACTGTGCTGACTTTGAGAAATGCTGCACCAATGTGTGTGGCTTCAACAGTTGTGTTGCTGCTCGTTTCTCTGATGGCACCCCTGCTCTGCCACATGAACAGGGTGAAGGGAACGGTGATGCTACCTCCGCCTCCACAGCTACCTGTGAGGGCTTTATCTGCAGCCAGCAGGGAGCAACCTGTGACATCTGGGATGGACAGCCCATCTGTAAGTGCCAGGATCGGTGTGAGAAGGAACCCAACTTCACCTGTGCATCGGATGGCCTCACCTATTTCAACCGCTGCTATATGGATGCAGAAGCTTGCATCCGGGGGGTGACTCTAACTGTGGTCCCCTGTCGATTCTACCTCGCTGGCCCCCCCACCAGCCCCCTGCCTCAAGACACTACAGTTCACCCAACCCCAACATCCTCCCAGGAGGATCCCATGCCTCCCACGCTGTACTCCAACCCTCACCACCAGTCCATCTATGTTGGAGGCACAGTCAACTTCCACTGCGATGTCATTGGAGTCCCTAGACCAGATGTAACATGGGAAAAGCAAAGTGACCGGCGTGAACGCCTTGTCATGAGGCCTGATCAGATGTATGGCAATGTGGTTATAACCAATATTGGACAGCTAGTAATTTATAACGCCCAGGTTTGGGATACCGGCATCTACACCTGTATAGCACGGAATTCTGCAGGAGTTCTTCGCGCAGACTATCCTCTGTCTGTTATTCGCCGGTCAGATGATGACTTCTCTGAAGATCCTGAGATGCCCATGGGACGGCCTTTCTCTCCAGCAGATTGCCTGGCGGAAGTCGACCTGAGTGTGTGCAGTGGAGAGCGTCATGTTGACTGGTATTATGACAGCAAGCTGGGCTCCTGTGTGACGTTTAGCAGTGGTGGATGCGAAGACAGCCGAAACCGATTTGAGACTTATGAGGAGTGCAAAGCCTCTTGCCAGAGAGAAGACATGGGGATCTGCTCTCTGCCTGCTGTTCAAGGTCCCTGTAAAGCTTGGGAGGCACGCTGGTCCTGGAATTCCATAACAAAACAGTGCCAAGCCTTTGTCTATGGTGGCTGCCATGGGAATGCTAACAACTTCCCCACCAAAAAGGAGTGTGAGGCCAACTGCCCGCAACCAAAAAGGAAGCCTTGCAAGACCTGTCGTGTGAAGGGGAAAATGGTGCCCAGCTTATGCCGCAGTGACTTTGCTATTGTGGGCCGACTGACAGAGCTTGTTGAGGATCTGGACTCTGGGTTAGCCCGTTTTAGCTTGGAAGAAGTCTTGAGGGACGAGAAGATGGGCTTGACTTTCTTCAATACCAAACATTTGGAGGTGACTATTGCTAAGATAGACTGGAGCTGTCCCTGTCCCAACATCACTGTTGAGGAAAACCCTTTGCTGGTGATGGGTATGGTGCAGGACGGCATGGCTATCATCCACTCAGACAGCTATGTAAGAGCCATAAATGAACGCAGGCTGAAAAAGCTGCATGATGCTCTGGGTAAAAAGGCCTGTGACACCTTACTATGACTTAGACTCGTTCTGTCCACAGATGGGTTTTAGTGATGTATGTGTTTGAAATGAAGACAAGCATCAGAACTGCAACAGAAAAGCTGATATTTAATAACTATTTATCAAAACAGAGTAGAACAAGTTAAATACTGCATGCTGATGTAGGTATGAGAGTTTTTTTTTTTATTCCAACACAGATATAATAACATTCCAGATGTGTTGATTCCCATTGTATTAATACTAATGCTAAATTGCTGTTTTCAAATAGGTTTAAGATTTATTTTCTTATTTGTGAACTTTGCATTGTGAAAACAGCAGCCAAGATAACAGACACACATGTTGATCATGTTGCAAACATCCCTAGCTTGTAATACTAAACAAATAGACATCTGTATTATAATTACCGTACTTTTGCTAATGTTATTTTTTTCTGCTCTTCACTTTAGTTTATCCATCTTTGTTTCATAAAAAATGTCTTTTATTTCATATAAAGTACAGTATATTCTCTTAATTTTTCCCTCTTCAAAGCACTTCTGCCAAGTCAGTTTCACGCTTACAAAACAAAAAAAAGAATAGGCCATTGTCTTAAAGAATATATAGCACAAAGGCAACGTGTTTGTGAGATTTATTAATTTAACTCATGTGCAATACATAAGAATATAGGTTATAGGTTTGAGCACAACAGTTTACATTAACTTAGTTAATCTAATACCAGCATGTGTTAAAATGTGGAGAAAACATGATCCGTTTACGGCTCTTGAAAATTTGGCAATGTATCTGAGCTCCAAGTTAAGGCATTTTGACCATCCTGCATCAGGATGCTTCACACCAAACTTTCCTTCCTGAAAAGAAGACATTTGTTGTTTGCTGGCATGTCCACCTGAAAAAAAATGGCATCAGTAAATCAGTATACTACAAAACTGTTCTCATATTTTGCATGCTGACTTAAGATATGCTGGTTGCTTAAATGGGTTCATTACTTACTATTCTCTCCAGGTACAAACCATTGCTTTGTGCCAGAGAATTGAGGAGCGAGATATCCCTGAGTCCCCATTCTGGGTTTCTGCAAAATTAAACAACATTTTTTAAAATCCCCTGGTCACTTTTGCTTATCTTTATTATGTAATTACAAAAACAATCAAAATTTTTTCTTTGCATGTATTTTGTGAGTTTGGCTTCACAAATTATACAAGTTTATTAATTCTACTGTGTGCTTAAGGAAAAACATTTTCAAAAGACTATGATGATCTTAGTTGATTTTAAATATACTGTGTAAAGCCTTCTATGAGCAAACTGACACAATAATTCAGGCCGTCAAACCGACTCCTTCTCAAGACACTTTGCTCACACAGAAACAATAGACTATCCATGTGTTATTTAGGGCTGCCGCCAAATTTTCACTGTCATCTTCACTATGACAGTAAACCCCCAAAGAATTCCCTTTACTGATATTACGCTATATAACACAGTGTTTCTTCCTGTGTAATAAGTGTTAAATCCTGATTGCTTATGCTTAAAAGGTAGAAAAAATCTATTCTTCTTATTTATAAATCAGTTACAAGTTAATGGTTGTAACAAAAGCAAATTCTGAAAAGAATACCGGTAATATATATTTTCTCTACTTTTGAGTCCTAAGCAATCTGGATATACCCCTTACTACCAAGAAACAAGAATCCTATTTTTCTGTTGCAGCATGTTACTGGCTCACTACACTATTTTAAACAGAACAGCAGTGCTGTCAGCAGTGTATTTTGTCTCTATCTGGCAAATGAATTACATTCAAAATAAGAGTGTGGGAGGGTGGACAAATTCTGATCCACATCTCTACAAAAGCTGTGCAAATGGAAGAGTTATTCATATTAATAACATGACATCTAACATTTGATTTTTAAATATCACAAATATCAATACTAGTAAGTACAATAAGGGTTCACAATTCAAAAATGCAGGTCACACGCACACACATATATATGTATAGTCATTACAGCTTTATATTAAACAGTTTTATATTAAGTGTTGTTTTTGTTGTTTTGATGAAAGAACCTGAAGAACCCATAGAAATCGTCAAATGTTGCGTTTCTTCCCTGGACATCGTCTGCCACACTTTTACTTTACTGTGTTGTCCTCAGTAGATGAAAAACATACTTAAGTGGGTTGAGATTAAGTGAAGGCCTAGCCCACTGAAAAAAAAATCTAACGTCTAACGCAGTATGATCTAATTCATTAACCATTTCCACTGTCAAGTGCTGTCCAATCAGTTTTGTATCGCTTGGATGAATCTGAGACGAGTAGAGCCCTGTACGCTTCAGAATTCATCTGCTACTTGTATCAGCAGTCAGACCATCAACAAACACTTATTTCTGAACATTTAGCTGCATCTCCTTTTACTCTCATCCTCTCTCGTCCACCATTCTTTTGACTGTCAATTATCACACCCTATCTCAGATGCTGTGATGAAAGCAGTGTATTTAAGCAAGAGTGACAGAGTCGCAAATGATGCATGAATTCTGAGCCTTTACTCCTGTTGACCTATAATATCACTGCTCAGGTTTACTTTTCACAGCAGGCTAAAAACCGTGGGCCAACAGGAAATGTTCTGGTAGTTCTGACAGGCAATCCACGACCGAAGCCTCCTCGTAAGATGACTGGCTTAAACAAAACTGTAAAAGAGCCAGAAAATACAGATGCCATTACCTCTGCCGTAGGCTGTAGTCAAAGTCCACATTGCTTTGAGGGACGATCTGACCATTCACTGCATACGGCTGAGAAAAGCAATAAAACATGTCACTATTACACGTTAAGTTTAGACTTGATAATGGCTTGTGATCTATGTCATGTTTTGTGACACCAAACGTTTTGCTACTCACCCCATAAGTCAGTAGAAGGCCCTGAGATTTCAACATTACTCCAGCCCCTCTGAATAAACCCTAAGAGAAGATAACATCTTAAGAACCACATCGCAGGCAGGAGGACATTTTGTTTTTGGTTTCTGTTTTATTGAAATAAGTGAGGCAGATATTGTGCAGAAGCAGGCTTAAAGTGATTATCTGAAGAGTTGTGGTGCAAGCATACTTCAGTTGGTATTATTTACACTTATGGCACCATAAATATCAGGGCCAATGAGTACAATGTCAAGCCAAACGAGGTGAATTTTATAGTAGAAATAGCAAATTATTGATCTAAAACAATCACAAAATGAAGCAAAACAGTTTTGCTGCTACAGCTTTAATCATAACTGAACCTCACTTCATAGTAGCCAGTTACAGCTAACGTCAATGTGTTGTGCGGCTGGTATGTATGAGATTGAGAGCCTTCTACATTTAGGTTACTATTACACCACTCGTGGTCACAGGGGTCTCTTTTCAACAAAGGTTACAAAGAGGCAGTTTAAGCAAATATGAAAAATGTCTTGACTATGTTAGCAATTTAGGCTTCTCCTTTCAGGAATTGTGCTGACTTTCTTTAGTAGAAATGTGTTTATATATGCATTTGAAAAGGACAAAATACATCGATATTACTACTACTACTAATAATAAAGGAATCAACCACATTTTAACTTATGATCCTTTTGTAGGTCCATAGGATTAAATTATAAATCCATATGACCACAACAGGTCCCTAAGGTCATGTCATCAGGACCTGTTGGATGTGCATCATACAAGGCTGAGAACTAAAGGAAGCAGAGCTTTTGTAACGGTGACTCTGGAACTCTCCCTCTGAGCCTGAGATCTGTGGACTCAGGGATCTCTATTAAAAACAGCTAAAAACTCATAGTTTTTAACTTGATTTTGAGTAACTGTTTGTTTTAATGTTTTAGCATTTTTTGTTATTTTGTTATTTTGAAAGGTGCTTTCTTATAAACCCAGAGACAACAGTTCACTTAAGTGGTGAACAGGCTGAAAAATCATCAAAATCCCAGACCCCTATTTTTTTAATTAAGAGAAATAATAAAATATTCAAGTTGAATATCAGTGGAAAACGAGATGGCATTATCAAACGTTTCTTTGTTTTGTTTTTTTCTCTTCATAAGTCATATCACTCCATTTTCCCCTTAGTCCTCCATGCCTATAGTAGTGGCTCCATGCCACACAGTTTGAGAGAACCACTGAATCAGCAGTCCTACCTCTGTACAAGCCAAAGGAGAAATATGGATCATGTTGATGTTGAGCACCAGGTCGAGGCTCTCTGGCTGGATTCCTCCCCAGTATTGATAGGGCAGAGAAGCATCCAGGTGGATGGCAGGCTTCACATTGTTCAGCCGGTAGCGGGCTCTATATGCTTCTATACTAATGGAAACAAAAGACATTATGGGAACCCTCCAGGCCATCATTCTGGAGCAGGTAGAGTGGTATTAGAAAGACGAAGCATAAAACTTTCCATCAGATAAGAACTGCTGTGAAAACACAATTAATTAATTAATTATAATTTCCTGCATTAGATCAGATCAGAGAAACTTTATTGACCCGAGGAGAAATATGAGTTCTCATTCAACATACAACAAAACAATCGTATATAAAAAGTACGATTATAAACACAGATATAAATAGATGAATAAAAAACAGATATAAATATAAGAGATAAATATTAACACTAACGTTTCTTGGATATTAACAGCTAATATAGGTGCACAGATGTCCCAGTATATTATCTGTATTTCATAGTTTATACGCATGCACACATCTCTTGTTTACCTGACTATAGACTGGCGATCATACTCAGATGGCTGCCAGGTTATATTCGGCAGGGCCTGAGCAAAGTGTGTGACATGCTGCCCAGTACCGGAGGAGATCTCCAGAGCCAGCAGGGGTCTCCCGGTGTGCACACTATCCCGGAGCACCGCCAGGATGGGCTCCTTGTTCCTTTCCGCGGCGGCGGCGCTCAGCATCGTGCCAAACCCCGGGTATAACAGTCGACTTATACGGCGTAGTTTATGAAACCACTCCAGCAGGTCGGCGTAACGTTACAGCAGACTGAGTCACTCAATTCACCACCCCCGAATGTTTTGCTTTTCGACCGAAAATGGTCTAGTTCCGCATGTCCTCACGTGACTGATCTCCCATCCAATAAGAACACGGGGCGGGCCCAGGTTACAAAAGAATGACGAGCAAAAATTTTTCACATTTTGCACAGGTTTCTTTATTTAAGGGAAAATAGCGTTCACGTAGTAGAAGATATACACACGTCTTACATATGAGCAACACTTCCCACCTCAGATTCAAATACAAAATAAAAGAGACTCTAAAAGCAGTGCATAATAAGTTATAACTCGTGTATGAGGAACAGAACATAAATAGAAGTTACAAAAATGAATACAATATTTTTGGCAAACACGAATATATTTACAAGTATGGCTAAGGTCTGAATGACACGCATAAATCTAATTAATTAGAGGTTAAACAGGAGATCTATCTACGTATCACTGAATGAAATTAAACATCATTTGTGCAAAACAATAACCAACGTGTAAATAATACTGTAACACTTTTGATCTGCTGCTCAGGTTGATTACTAAAGCAATGTAAAAAAAATATCAGAATGTCTTTTTATTGAACACACTTTTATAGGAGTTATGTACTTAGGTAGCCAGTGTAATACAGTGCAAACATACTGATTGCTTAAAATCCTTGTGTGCTGTGATGAATAATTGCTTCATAGCCACCTGCTTTATTTGAGTGACTAATTGTACAGTGATGTGACAGTGACGGCTGCTTTCATGCAACTGTGAGCTGCTCGTCTTTCCCTTCCAGCCCAGCTGCATGCTCTGGATTTTGACTCTGCTCATCTGCCATATTAAGAACTGTTTGCGGTGTGTTTTCGACAGATTTTGAGATTTCTCGTGAACAGGTTTGATCCAGAGGTGAATTTTGACAGAGGACGGTTCGGTTGGTGTCAAGCCCATCTAGACTAGTTGTGGTGGTAACCACAGAATCACCAAAGATTGTATTGGAAAAGACAGATTTGAAAGTGAATGAGGAGTCAAAAAGTGGCTCCTGCACAGCTGCTGGGTCTCTTGGAGGTTTGACAGGAGGAATGGGCGCAGGCTCACTGTTCTTAATCTCTGGCTCTGGTTGTTGATTCGGGCTTGCTGCTTCGTCCTTAATATTGCTCTCTGAATACTCTGAAACCTGGACAGGGACCAGGTCAGTCTTGACTATCACCTTGTAGTCACTGCTGACACTGGATCGTCGGGACGAGCCCTCTGCTGTTGAAATGACACTGCTTGCGCGAGGGAGACTTTTGGGAGACCACGGCCCTTTAAGTCGCCCTTCTTTTCCCATCGGGGAAGAGAAGCAGTTGAGGCAGCCAGACATTGAGGATGACTTGCCCTGAACATACAACACTGTGATTGGTGAACAAGCAGAGGCTTTGGTAGTTTCAACTTTGCTTGTGCTCAGTTTAGGATTCATCCCATTGAGTCCTGGATTGATTTTGCCTGTACCTCCTGAATCTGATGCGCGCCTTGTCATCTTCCCCCTTGACCCTCTTCGAATACTTTTTGTGCCCCTTCTAAGCCAGAAGTCCTGAGGCAGAACAGGATCTCTCTGTTTTGGTTCACATTGGATATCTGAAATCTTACTGTTAGCAGTGGGCATGGTAGAGGCTTTCTCTTTGTGCTGCTGCTTTGTGTGCAGGGGGGTTGAGGCATCACTGGGTGGTTGGTAGGAGGAGGAGGAAGAACGACGTGACGGAGGGTGCTGGACAGGGCTGCTTCCATTTGACCACGGCTCATTCTCCAGGCTCAGGTTGAACTCAACACTGCTCTCACTTTGGGCCCTGCTCTCAGCGCAATTCAGCCCTGAAAAGAGATTACAATGTTTTTTCAGAGCTAAAATTTATATGAAAATCATTTTAAAAAACATCTCTCTGCTCTTTCACCTTGATATGCTAAATGACCAATAGGGAGCAGCAGTTAACAGTTGCTGGCACTAAGGATCAACATAAAGATTAATATGAAACAAGGTCATGATTGCGATTTGATGGATTTAGTCTTAATTCCTGCATGTTTGTTGAATCCTCTAAATGAGTATCCCAAAGGTTTTACCGTGATTTTGCAGCTCATCATTGTCCTCAAGTCCAGATGGCAAATTGCTGTCATTTGAATGCTTATCTGTGGGGCAAAGAATAAAACAATTATTGTGTGAATGACACTTTTCTATGCTTAGGCAAGAACAGCGCGTGACAGTGTTTTAATTCAATTACTCTGCACTTTATTTTACTATATAATCAATTAAAATTAACAAAAGAAAAAACAAAAACAAAACAAACACTAGTTAATGGATGCCTCTACCTGTCAACTCAGAAACATCTGGAACAATGTCAGTGGTGGTGCTGTCGAGATGGACAGATGGCAGAGTGGTGGTATGAGGAAGGGGGAGGATGGACGAGATGGAGTCGGTAAATGATGAGGTCAGTGGGTCTTTCCTGCTTTCCTCCACATCAGCTTCTGACTCTTCCAGCTGTACTGAGCTGTCAGGCAAGCAGTTTACCTCTAATGGGGGCGAGGGACAGACTAAGCTGCTCAGGGCTTCATTGTTGGATGAAAGAATGGAAGAAGTGGGATGTGGATGACGTAAAGGAACAGAAAGATGAAATGGCTGTGAAGATTATGAGGGTTTTTTTTTCCAGTAGTGTGGTCACTATATAAACAGATGTAAAGGATGGAGCTTTTACATTATAATCTCAATCTGTTTCGCTTTCACTGCAGCCTGGGATTACAAAGCTACTGCCACAAAAGTCTCTTCCTGCAATGCAGCATTTCTTTGACCTCTGTGGTTCTAATAAAATACCCCACACTGTTCCAAATATAGCCACTCTGTTAGAAAATAAGTCCTGCAGCAGCCTGTATCTGCAAGAACATGCAATATCATAACAAATAACTTTAAATTAGGCTGGTGAAATGAGTTTGCCAATGATGTCCACACTGCTAACACATTACCCAGTTACTTTAGAACTTGGGGACAATGACAAATCAGATATGAGTTAGTGGTATGCTAGCATTAAAAAAGCATAAAGCACAAAGCTGTTGGAATTACTGAAGTAAGTAAAAAGGGCAAGATGAAGCCAGACAACGGACCACAGTCTTTCTTACATATGGAACGCCGAAACAGGGACTTGACTTTGTCTCTGTCCTTCAGCCGGTTCCTCATACGGGGAAACATTTTCAGAGTGGCTTTTTAAGAGTGACCACATGGGAGACACGCAGAACAGATAGAAGGGAGGGTGTGGATGCCAGCAGAGAGTAAGGGGAAAGAAAGAGAGGGGAGAAGTAGGAAGGGCAAAGACAAGGGGAAAAGAGAGCCGAGGGTGTTGGGAGGAGTGAATAAAAATAGAAAGACAAGAGAAAGACAAAGGGGAGAAATACTGAGGATTCCTCAAGAAACTTGACACACCTCATGCACTGGAAAGAATGATGCTTTGAACATGAAACACACACAACATACTCTGATTTTTAATACACTAAGTATGCTTCTGTAAGTTTTCTTTCTGAGTTACTGATAACTAGTTTGTTCACACACTGCCATTGGTATATGTATAGTTACCAAAATGCACATATAAATGATGTGGAAACAGGTTTAGTTTAAAATACACATATTTATTTAAGCTTTCGCACCTTGATGGAAAATCTTAAGGCAGAAAATGGCTTTTTTGTCAAATTCTGGGAAGATGAGCGTCCTTCACACGTAGATGTACATGGACCTGATTTGTCCGTCACTTCACTCATGCATCTCTGTACAGTGGCTGTGAATTGGATCTTACATGAACGCACCTGTATGATCTGCATGTTTCAGCTCTGATGATGATCTTTTGAATTTGAGAAGGAAATACTCACTGCTGTTACGTTGGGGTGAGATGACATCACATGCTGATGTGGAGGCTGAGCCTCCAGAGCCATTTGAGCTGATGAAAGAACTGTTGTCGTGACAGGAGAGCTGAGGCTCAGGAACGCCTGAGTGTGTGGGTGTGGGTGGGCGTTCAGGCCCATGCTCGCGGCTATTGGATTTCATCAGCTTCTTCAGCTTCAAAGTAATCCAGTTCCCACGTCTGTGGAAGAGCAGATAATTCAAGGGAAATCAAATAAATAATATAACACAGAGGATGGTCTGCACAGAAAATGCACTGGGCATCGATGTGGTTAAGCATCACCACTTACCCATCGAATTAAGCTTGAAATTCTTGTGATCAGATTAAACAATCAATACTTGAAGTTCGTTCAGGAATATCTTAAAGATGTAAAAATGGTAAATGGTAAATGGCCTGTATTTATATAGCGCTTTACTAGTCCCTAAGGACCCCAAAGCGCTTTACATATCCAGTCATCCACCCATTCACACACTGGTGTGATGTATCCCAACAGAGACCTTCACTCTCAGTGTGCAGGCTTACTTCTAGTTCCAATTAGGGCTGCTCGATTATGGCAAAAATGATAATCACGATTATTTTCACTGAAATTGAGATCACGATTATTTGACGATATTTATTTAACCCTTTAAGACCTACCATAGAACCAAGTCCACCAGAGCTTATATATATATTATTTTTTTACATGCTGTAGTGCCATTTGTGGGAGCATTTCAAGTTGCTATACATCAATACAACTGTTATAGCCCATATTTTAATAATATGTATGCATTAAGTCCATAGTAATTACATAAATTGCAAAAAAGTGCAATAAACTACAAAAAAATTGAAAATCGCTTTTGTTTTGTTTACATATATTTCTACTTGGAGAAATTTAAGAGGTTTATCCCTCAAAACTTTAAATACAATAAAGTTGCAAAAAAAAAGTTTCCCACCACAGGAAATTTATTTTGAGTGTCTTCATAGTTTTATTTTGGAGATACAGCAATTTTTATATACTGCAGGAAAAACAAAAAACAATCCTATGATGCAAATTTGCAAAGAAAACAGCATGTGCATCATTTCACTGTGGGAAGTGTTACGAACAGCTGATAGGAACGGCAAAGCGTGTTTCTGGAATATTATGTTTTTGTTCCTGCAAGCGCTTTTTATGCAATTTTTGCAAAGCTATATGTGGAACGAAACCGTGACCGAGGACAAGCTGATGGCATAAGATGTAAGTACAACTCCTCCGGTTTCATATGCAAAACAAATTATTGCGCTAGCTTACACGGTTCAGGTTCTACAGGGATTTAAAAATAGTTACGCAAAACGGAGCATGCTGCTCTGACTGGCTTTAAAGGGTTAACAATGACTTTAAAAAAATAATATAAAATAGTGTGCAACACCACTGAAGTTTTTTTTTTTTTTTAAACTCTCTTTTCAACCAACAGCAGTCACTCTCCAAATAACTTCTGCTTAGCTTTCCGAGCTTCCCTCGGGTCCTCTTAATCAGCGGTCTCCACCCTTTTTTGCGCCACGGACCGGTTTATGCCCGACAATATTTTCACGGACCGGCCTTTAAGGTGTCGCGGATAAATGAGGGAGGGGCTAATAATCGGCTCAGTCATTTTTAATGATCGTTGAAAGCCCAGATCGTAATCGTGATTAAAATTCGATTAATTGAGCAGCCCTAGTTCCAATGGTTTCCAAAAGTTGAACAGGAGGCAGAGCCTTCAGGTATGAGGATCCTCTAATTAGTATAAGTATAAGGCTTAGTGACTCACGTGAGCCTGAAGCTAGCCTGAGTTATGCAGCTATAGGTTCAGGCTGCTGAGGGTCTTGCCATGATGCACTGAACATTTCACTTTTCTTTATCCTTATGCATTCACATGCCAGAAATATGACTACATACAAATGAATCATGTTCCATGCTATGAAATTGCCTTAATTGATCAAATAACTGTCTCTATGAACTGGAATTTATGTAAAAAGTTATAAAACTTGTTTCATCAACATAAACATGAAAATAAAGGTGTCCCCTTACCTGCGAGGAGGCGAGGGCTCATAAAACTTATATTGGTCCATTATCTTTTCCTCCAGCTTCTCTTTCTGCCTCCTCAAATGATTAAGCTTGTCACTGAAAAGAGAGAGATTATAGGTTAATCATCAATAGAATTTAGGTCTCACTAAAGGGGCATTTTTGATATCCTAATTAGCGAAATGTTTTGTTGTCTGCAGGTACCAAACATTGTTAAGTCCATTAGCAAAATACTATAGCATGAAGATTTGATCATGGTAAACTTACTATTGTCCTGTGCACTTACATATACTGGCGTTCTTCAACATGAAAGAGATCTTTGCTCTCCATAGTCTGCTCCAGCAAAGTCCGGTTCTGTAGCATCAGGGTCTCAATCTGGGCGAGCAGGTGGCGGTTCTCTTCCTCGAGGTTGCCCTTCAACTGGCTCAGCAGCTAAGCGTCAGATGAACATGCATGCTTATAAATAAACATCTATCAAAAGTCGCACTGATATGCAATTGTGAAAATAGGGTTGATAGGTTTCAGCCCCTTTGGAATTCTGAATTGGTTAAGCATTTGAAAAAAATGGTTGAAAGTTGTTATTTTAATGCAACCGTCAGATTATTCACAGGATTTGAAAGCATACCTCACACTGGTTTGTGAGTTTTGTGCACGTGATGTCGAGCTGCTGATAGTCCTTTTTGAGCTTCGAAAAGTCTGCCTCTAGCCACGTGTGCTCCAGCTTGGCCTCATTCAGCTGGCTCTTGAGCTGCTTGTGATCTGATGTCAGCGCTTCGTTATCGTTAAGAAGCTGGCGGTATGTCTGGTTCAGCCTTAAAAAATTATGTATCATGAGAAAAATTTCCTTTGTTGATATATCCACATATATATACATGCTCTGGAGTTTGTGTGTGTGTGTAGGTTTGTGTGCATGCACGTTCTCACCAGTCTTTCTCATCACGGAGTCTGCAGCACTCAGCAGCCGTTGTCCTGTGCTGTTCTTTCTCCAAAGCCATCCTCATCTGCTCCTCCTTGAGGGCTTTCTCCAGGTCTTCTAATTTGCTACGTTGCTGCAACAGGCTGTTGTATCTAAATAACAATCCAAACATGAATATGAAGTTCATGTTTGGGTTTAGGTTAACTGGCAATGCTCAGATTAAAGATATGAATGATCCTTAAGACAAGTGGTTTAAATGAACTTGTATGCAAACTTTTACCATCGTCCACAGCTCTCTTGTGACCTACCTGTCTTGAAGAGTGCGATGCTCCAGTTCCAGTGTGCGGTGGGCATTTTTCAGACAGCCGTGTTTGCCCATCAGGGCCTCATACTCCATGGCTTGTCGCTCATGCAGGACTGCCAGGCGCTCATGATCTCGTAACAGCTGCTCTTGAGCACCACGCAGCTCTTCACGTTCATGTATAGCACTGTCCCGTTCACTTTCTGCCTTAGACTGCTGCTGCTGCAGCTGAGTGTTTTGGGCCATAAGGGAGGCGCTCTGTGAATTCAGTGTTGACTTTTCCACCTGGAGAAAAACACCAAGGAATTAATGTAACATAAATAGTTTATGTATGCTGTTTACAAGAGCAGAAGCTTACCAGAGGATATTACAGAAGCTTTTATGTGAATTCTGTTACAGAGACTAGTGTGTATTGTAATGACACCTGCAGGGTTGCATTGTGTGTCTGCAATGCTGTGTTGTTCTCCTGCAGTGAGGCAGCCTGCCGCTGCAGGGCAAGGACCTGAGCCTGCTGGCTGTCAGACTGACTTTCCAGCTGTTTTAGCTGGGCTTGTAAAGCCTGGCGTTCTGCCTCCAGTGTCGCATTCTGCATAAGAGAGCAGGAAGATATTATGACAAACTGTAGCGTGGTATTAGCTTTAGCATAATTTGTGTGCCATTATCAAAAATAGGGAATCTCTGTGTACAGGAACCCATGATATAATTTAATATTGTACAGCTTTATGTGTTCTATGTTCCTCTTTATGTGTTTACAGAAATGTAAATGGACTGCTACTTATTTAGACACTTTTCTATTTTAACTGAGCACTCAAAGCACTTTTTACTACGAGTCTCATTCACCCAATCTCTCTCACACACACAGTGTCACTTACATTTCTCTCGACTTCAATGAGGCGATCTTTTAGCTTTAGCAGTTCTTTGGTAGCTTCCTGACTTTCACGTAGCCATTCACTCATGGCCTTGCCAGTTTCTCTTGGAGGTGTGGAACTTGATGTTGTCCTCTCTTCCTCCTGCCTCTGTTGCAGGGCTTCATAGCTCAGCTTCACCTGTGTGATGGAAGACAGTCGTTCAAGTGGATCCAGAGAAACTAACAGGTCTGGGAAGCTTAACTTTATTCCTTACACTCTTTAGTTCCTGGCGCAGCTGCTGATTCAGAGAGGAGGATTCCTGCAGACGGGCCTCCAAAGAAGCCAACTTGTCGTCTTTTATCTGCAGAGACTTTTTCAGAGATGTCTCCAGCTCAGACTCGAGCATTTTGAACCTGCTGTGTATAGAAAATTATTTTGCGTTATAAAACTTTGCATTTGTTATAACATTCTCTTAAATAGTTACGTGATGGGAACAGAAAGCTCCAAAGAGTATGCACAGACCTGTTATCTGGTCTCTCTTGTTCAGCCTGATGTGCACTCTCCTGGTTCAGGACCTTCATTTCCAGCTCATGGGAAAGCCTCTCTAGTTCATTGTCTCTTTGCTGGGTTCTCAGCTTCTCGCTAACTAGCTCCTAAAGATAGACAATACATTTCAAATAAAACAAACAGGTTTCCATAATAGCAGTATTGCTTAATCAGAATCAAAATCAGAATACTTTATTAATCCCTAAGGAAATTATGTAAGGGACGGCAATGTCATTTAGTTGGCCTGAAGTAGTTATATGAAGACTGCCACTAAAGGTTAAGGTGCTTAACACATTTATTAGACCACCACTCATAAAAAATAAAGAAAATATGAATATTTTAGAAATCTGTCAAAAGCTTGTGTAAAACTAAAAATTATATTGTTATTTATTAGGTAAATAACAAAATGAATTCATGTTTATACCTAAATTTGAGCCAGCAAAGTAGACAATTTTTACTGCAAGTAAACAATTAAAATTTGGGATCTTAATCAAAACATAATGATGTTCTTTACTATTTTTTCAGTATTTTTAGTAAAACTGTAAATTTGAAAATTCATGAATAACAACAATATTTTTATTTTAGTGTTAAAAATGTAATGTTGATATAAAAAGCTTGTGCTTCTGGTGTATTAATGATTACAGAAACACAAAATAAAATCATTTTAGTAATTACCAGTACGGTTAGGCCAGCTTTGGCATAAACCTTAGATTGGGTGACAGTCTAATAAATGTATTAAACGCTGTCGGTCATGTTATGCATCCAGTCAGTCCTCACTTCTCTGAGGGTTGCCAGGGTTCTCTGGTCGATAGCAGCCTGCTTGGTCAGTTCTCTGTTGTCTCTCTCCAGGCCTTTCACCCTCTCAGCAGTTTCCCTTAATCCGTCCACTTCCTTTACAAGAAAACGCATCTCCCTTTCCAAGCTAGCCATACAGACATTACTGCTGTCTAATTTGGCTTCTTGGATTTCAGCCTGAAATACAGGAAAGTAGAACAGTCGATAAGGTTTCCAAACATTATCTAACGCTAGAAAACTGATATCTTTATTTTTTTTTAAAAAATTGTCCACCTGTTGCCGGAGTCGTCGATTCTCTTTCTCTAGCTGCCTCTTGTCTCTCTCCAGGGCAGTTGTTTCATGCTCCAGGGTCTGCTTCTCTGTTTCTAACTGCTCCAGGCGTCGTGCAGAGATGCGAAGTTCCTCTAAAGAGGCCTGCAGGCTCTGATTCTCTGCTTCCAGCTCCTCAACCTCTGCCTCTAGACGCTGAACCTTTCGGTCTTGAACATGGAGAATGATAGAAGAAATAAATTAATCTGAAAATGTTTTGCTATATAAGTACAAAAACACTACTTATTTTCTATGGGACCTACCAGTGTTGTCAAGTGAAGTTTGTAGATGCTGATTTATTGTGTCCAGGGCCCTGCATTTGGCCTCTAGCCGCTGTGTGTGCTTGCTGGCATAGGAGGAGCGTGTTGGCAGACCTGTGAAGATGCTTTCATGGCGGGGACTGCTGTTCTTTGAGCCAGGCGAGTGATCATGTGACCTCACAAAATAATGGCGCCTATTGTGATTGTTTTCTAAGACTTCCAAATCAGACATCCTTTCTTTGAAATGGTCTCCACTATCTCCATCCTCTAGCTGTCCTTTCTCCTGGATATTACGCTCTGGATTAGCTGTGAGATGGTTCACACTCTGGACTCGCTCCAACTCCTCGGTGTCTAGCTGCTGATGGCAGCTTAAATCCCCATTTAGCATCGACTCTGTTACAATACTGAGGGAGACTCCATTAGAGTGATTTTTAGCATTCGAGCAGGAGGTCTGCAACACAGAGGACTCGTCTGTTGATGAGGTACAGTTGTTACTACACATCGCCAGGTGGCTATGTTTGGTTTGTGTGATGTTATTAACAGAAGCTCTGAGCTCCTCTATAATCTTCAGGAGATGTTTGTTCTCTTTCTCCAGTTTCAGCAATCGACTGCAGGCCCTCTCACTGACCTCCTCACTCAGGGTCTGCTGGCCTTTTGACAAACACACAAACACACAGTTAGTTTGCAAGACGCTTGAGAGAAACAAGTGAAAATAGCTCACTTTTCTAGGAATGTTATTAACTGGTCACTTTCACATTCTGCAATGCTGCTATTTGCAAAAATATCATTAAAAATAAGTTTGGTATCAGTAGAAGCGCCACTCATATGTACAGACATGCCTCTGATTCACTTTTTGTAACAGAGATTCATTTAACAAAGACAATAAAAGTCACATCTTAAGCCTGATTGTTGAGTATTTCAAGTAAATAACTTATTTAAGAGATGGCACAATAATGCATGCACACCTTTACATAACTTATCCTTATCTACTCTCACTGGAAAGTACACTATATTGCCAAAAGTAGTCACACATATGAACTTGAATGACACAGCATTCTTAACTCGCAGAGTTTAATATGATGTCGTCCCATCCTTTCCTGAAATAGCAGCTTCACATTTTTCTGGGAAGCCTTTCCACCAGGTTTAGGTGTGTGCTTATGGAACATTTTGACCATTCATCCAGAGGTTGGACATGATGTTGGACGAGAATGCCTGGCTTGTAGTCTCAGGACTCTGTGCAGGCCAGTCAAGGTCTTTCAGGCCAAACCTGCTGATCCATTTCTTTTAGGACTTTGTGCACTGCTCATCTGAATGCACTGGGCTATCTTCAAACTATTCCCATACATTAGGAGCATTAAATTGTCCAAAATGTCTTCATTCTTTTCACTGGAACTAAGGGGTCTGTCAGGGGCTGGGTCTGTAGCCTGACATTTTGAGGTTGTTTTTGTATTATTGGTGCCTTATGTTATATTGGAAATATGTTAAGTTCTTGTGTTGCTATTATTAGTTAGGACAGGGGTGGGCAACTCCAGGCCTCGAGGGCCGGTGTCCCTGCAGGTTTTAGATGTGTCCTTGAACCAACACAGCTGATTTAAATGGCTAAATTAGCTCCTCAACATGTCCTGAAGTTCTCCAGAGGCCTGGTAACAAACTAATCATGTGATTCAGGTGTGTTGACCCAGGGTGAGAGGTTAGCCACACCGGCTATGCAGCCGTGACAGGGCCGAGCCCAACTGAAAATCAATCCCATGCCATAATCCATCCTCCACCAAACGTTACACTTGGGATAATATAGTCATAAAATTATTATTCTCCTGGAAAACTATAAAACCTAGATTTATCCATTGGATTGGCAGATGGGGAAGTGTGATGCATCACTCCAGAGTCCAGTGGGGGCATGCTTTACACCGCTGTATCCAATGCTTTGCATTGCACTTGGAGATGTAAGGCTTGGATACAGCTCTTCAACCATGGAAACCCATTCCATGAAGTTATCTACACACAGTTCTTGAGCTAATCTGAAGACCACGTGAAGTTTGGAGGTCTGTAGTGACTGACTCTGCAGAAAGTTGGTCACCTCTGCACACTACCTGAATTCAGTGATTTGGATGGGTAAGTGAATACTTTTGGCAATATATTGTAGATTAGCCTAAGCTCTCATTATTCCTTCTTTACACCCACTCTTACCCTGGGAGCTTTCTGTGGTCTTGGAGAGTTGCTCTAACTCCCAGCCTAGGTGCTGGGACTCCTCCATACTCCTCCTCTGTGCCAAACACAAAGCCAAGTTGTCCGTTTGCAATTCCTCAATGCGCCTCCGATCTGCCTCCCTCTCCTTAAGTGAAAACCCAAACTATAAGCGGTGGTATAAGAGCGCTACCTGTCCAGCTGGTGAACAAGCTAGATGAACATTAAAGATGAAATCTAACCTTCCAGATATTTTAAATGATATTTCTGGTAAACTCTGTGGAGATGTCTGACCTGTTCCATGTCATGGACCTGGGCCTTCAACAGCAGATTGTGTTTCTCCAGCTGGTGGATTTTATCTGAGCGTGCCCTCCAGCCTTCCAGTTGATCTTCCAAAACCTCTTTAGTCTCCTGGAGTACCCTATTATCCTCCTTTAGCTCCTGAAACATGAAAAAATATTTAAATTCACCTTAAATACTAAACCACACTGAATCCCACCCAATCATCATATTTCTCTTTATTTGAATCTTTCACTACACTAGTTAATTAAAAGTCTATTGTATGTTTGTAATGTATGTATGTTCTACATGTATTTATTCTGCCTCAACCTCCACTTTGGCTTTGTAGAACTCCATCTTGTGCAGTTGCTCCCTGTAGCGTCCCACTTCACTCTCCAGCTTGTCCGCCTTGATGGCTCGCTCTCTCAGGGCATCCAGTTCATCACGGTAAGTGCGGGCTGCGCGTGCATCCAGAAGCAACTGGGAATTCTGGTAAAGTTAAGAGAAAAGAATGTTTTATAACAAAAAAGTCTTAAGCTTGATACAGCTTTTTATAGTCAGAAATTTCCGCCATAAACTCTAAAGTTCATCATCAAACATCAGTTCAACATCAAATAGCTAAAACAGCAGAGAACACTGACTTAGTTTAGTTGGAAACACGAATGGAAGATTTGTGTGTTTTTTGTTATGGTAAGACGTGAACATCCAATCTGTTGTCATGTGATAACTTTATCAGGGAAAGCCAAGGCACATATAAGTAAGTAAAATGTTATTAATAAAGAACCTTTAGAGACAAAGATCATGATTAAGTGTTTCACAACAATATAAAATTTAAGGTGATATAATAACTTTTTCCATTCCACTAGACAAAAATGGCTGTAAGAAATTAAATACTGCTTTTATTTTCACTAAATATTTAATTGTTATAAATATATGAACCATGTTAACTAGTGTGACCATCTAAGCCACAAATGCAAATTGAGATTTCCCGAGCAGACAAATCCACAGGGGCTTTAGCTGTACATCTGAGTCAGTGTTCAGAGGTTTAAGTTAGTAGTTATTAAGCACGGAGCTGCAGCAAAGTACAGCGTTCAATAATCTGCATAAGCTGCAGAGAGGTCAGGAGGTTACTGTTTGTCACCATTAGCTGTGATTTTTTTTTTTCTTTTTTCAACGTGTTCTTTGACTTCAGACCTCCTGCTGGATTCTCTTCAGCTCAGCCTCCATGTTCTCCAACTCATGTCTGCAGTCCAGCATTTGTTCACTCTTCTCCTCTCTGGTGTCATGTGTGGATCACAGAGAGACATAAAGTTGGGAGGTTAGCATGCGCTACATTTTAAACACGAATTGAAAATGTTTAAATAATAAGTAAGCATAACAGAAATATAAGCCATTCTGACAAAATGGATCAAACATTAGCTGTTAAGCTTCATTTCTTTCCTTCCCACATGCTGATGACAAAAAAAGTGTGTTAATTTTCTTATATAAAAAAGAATAGTCTAAGGCCATTCAAAAAAATCAGAGCATGGCTTTATGTGACATTGTGTTTCTGAACAGTATGTGAGCTGATGGGATGGACAGCAATGATGGAACTGAGATCTTGATTGGATCAGCTTTAGCGTGCGTGTGTTCGTGTGTGCAGTATCTGCAGATATGCAGAGCAAATATGGGTCAGTGGTAGTGCATAGGCATTGAACCTGCCAAGCAGGCAGTAATGTGGGCCAAACTCTGCAGGGCATCTCTTATCCTGTACTATCTCTCTCTCTCTCTCTGCCTCCTATTTATTCCCTACTGGCAGTTACACAGAGGAAACCCATTTACCAATCAGCACCGTTAGGAGGAACTCTACAATGCTTAACCTAATAATCTTTTAATGTGGGAGAAAAGCAAACGCTTTACTCTGCAAACATTTTGGTGACATGAAGGGGACAAAAGATGAAATAAATCTGGGCAGAAAAGTTCTACAAAAATTCCAACTTACTACAACCTCTTTTGTATTAGTTTGCCTTTTTTTAACGTTGATCCAATCTATGTAGTAACTTTCATATGAAAATGTTCTGATCTCCAGTTAGTGTAAAATATATCTTAACTTTTTAAGCTAATTTTAGTCAACAAACAAAGAAAACAATTATTTTTCCCACCTATCACATACTTACAGTTCTTGTCTAAGTCGTCTGATCTTTGCCTTAGAGTCAGCCAGTTCGACTGCAAGGTGTTGCTGGGTCCCCACCTGCTGCTGCTGAATTGTAGGAGAGTAGCTGGCAGACTGTGGGCTGGAGGGGCTACTGAGCAAACTTACCACACCCTCTTTCTCCTGCATTAGCTCTGCTATAGTCTGCAAATAGGAAGCAGGATTAATACTACAGGTTGAACATTAGTGATGAGTGTACAGTATCTGAGCTCAGTCTAAAATGAAAAGCATCTTAATAAAATAATATCCATTGTTCCTATAAAAATATGTAGCTAATACTGTTTGTAAATATGAAAATTAAGTACCTCCAGATGGGTATCCCTCTGATCCAGCAGGTGTCGGAGGTGTGTGGTCATGTTCCTTACTGCTGCCTCCATATCATCGGGGTGCAGCTCACTAGACTCCAACCACTGCAGATCCAGCACATTGTCTTGACTGTGAGTCAACTGTTAAACACGGGACATGACAATCAGCATAGTTGAGGAAAGAATAATACAAAACACAGCAACTACACAAACAACTGCACAAAAACAAATGATTACCTGTAAAAAAAAAACGCTGTAGCATTCAAAGCATATGTCATATAAAGTCAAATACCTCCTGAATATGAGCAGCTATTGCTGCTTTTGTCTCAAAGTCAAGTGTCTGGATTCTCTCAATGTACTCCTCTTTCTTCTCACACTGTAAAAATGCAAAAATGCACAAATCTGACCCAGAAACGTAAAACATAAACACCATTTTAAAATATGAATCACTCAGTATTTACCTGAACTGCACATCCCAATAGTAATAGCAAAAGTTTCCTCATTTCATCCAGGCTTTGTTCTATGAGAGTAAAGAAATTGAATTATTGGAAAACAAACCCACTGGATCGAAGTAGGACTGCTGTCACGGATTTAAACTGAACACAGCGCTGGTTGGTGTATTTGGGTCATCACTTGCCGAAGCATTGCCATCAGAAGTTAGTGCGGCTATCAGACTGATAGCGGTGTGCAGTTGAATTAAAGGAGCTGAAAAGAGTCTGTTTCATTTTACAGACTCAAAGGTTTTCATTGTTAACTATTCAGAAATCACTGACCACTGAAAATCAAGCGGTGCATATTGGGAATGTATAATCGTTTTAAAGAGCATACCACAGTAAGGAGTCCTGCCAAGCAGCAACACATTTGGCAAAGGAGTCATGATTAATTGTCTCAGATTATCCTACAAAAGAAGAGACAGAAAAGAGAAGAGAGATGGTTAGAGGAAAAACCCCACATTTGGGTTAAAGTGAAACAAGGACAAAACACTTCTTGCATTCTAGCCAAAGTGTTTGAATAGATGGAGAAGTATGTATGTACAGCACATAGGACCTGCTCAAATACATGTATAGAAACACTGCCAACAAATGGTGAGTGCTCTGAATGGGTAAATGACAGAGCCAGTTTCCCTGGTGCCGTGGTGAAATTCTGTAAAACTGCTGCAGCCTTGTCCCTGCCTAAGTTTCCCATCATCCTTTCTTTTTGAACCTTATGCGAAAGCTCCTCTATAGAACTGCACTTGTTATTATTCTGTCTCTTTCATATTGAATCACTGCATCTCCTTAATGTAAGCTTTAGCTCCATTAGGTCAAAATCAAACAAAAATACACTAATTCAAACAGCTGCAGCTGCACTATTTGTTTAGCACAAATTATTAAATGACAGCAAGCTAGATGCTATACTCATGTTGTAATTGTAGACAGCGTCATACATACTAAACATGTTAGCCTTGTAACTTTGAACCATGTTCACACACTGACATTTAGCTGAAAGTTCCAGTTAAACCAGTGCAGCGGTCAAGTCTTTTAACTGATCTTAGAGAATGAAAATAACCAAAAATAGACTGCAACACTTCTAGATGCCCTAGATCTACAGTGCCTTACTAATAATAATTTTAATGCAAAAATAAACATGGCACGCTGCAGTTTATCTCAGACTGTCTCTGTTTCCATTCACTGGGGACAAACAACTTAAAATGTGTACAGTTAGGTCCTGAAGTCTTTGGATAGTGACACAGTTTGTGTAATATAGCTGTTTGTGTAACGTTACTGTATAGAGAAGTCGAGTGCAGAGTTTCAGCTTTAACTCGATGAGTTTAACGTAAGTATAGCATTAACTGAACTGCAGACGTTTTTATACATAGTTCCTCATTTTCAAAGTTTCAAAAGTAAGTGGACAAACTGACATAATTTTAAAGAAATAAGGATTGTTCTAACATTTGGATAAAAAAAATCATTTACAGCAAGTCTTAAGTCTAGAACCCATGAAGATCACGAAATGCTGTTTCCTCCGTTGAGATGCTCTACCAGACTTTTCCTCCTGCCTGCCTTCTGTTGGTTCTCTCCTCCGTCAGTTATGCCCTCAATAACTGAAAAGCCTGTTCTACTGAGGTGAGATAAGATAACTGATTTGGCCATTGAAGAATATCCCACTTCTCTGCCTTGATAAACTCTTGGTTTGCTTTTACAGTGTGTTTGGGTCACCATCTATTTATGCTGTGAATTGCTGTTCAATCAATTTTGCAGCATTTAGCTACATCAGAGTAGAGATCATAGCCCGGTATAGTTCAGAATGCACAGCCCGTTCTCACTCCCGAGGCGTAACATGTCGACGTTTTGTCACCTAGCGTAAAATGTTACGCTTTGGGAGTGAGAACGTGTTGGAATGCACCCTTTTTAAAGAATAATTTGTCCACTGTTAAAGTTTCTGACAGATTGATTCTAGTTTTTCAGTCTAAAGATTATCTTCACTTGCATGGACATCCCTTTGGACCTCATTACTGAGTTTGTCAATTGTTCTGTTACTTTTCAGCCTCTAAGATTAGTATAAAAATAGACGATCTGTATAAAATTGTGTATAATTCCTAAACAATTAATGCATTTTTTTGATTTCTTGAATTAAAGATGAAAGTCTGAACTTCATTGAATGTTGACTCTTTGATTTAAAATGCATTGTGTTGGTGTGCAGAGGTACTATTAACAACATAACTAGCAGACATACATGTATGTTTTCAAAAAGCAACTACAGTAGAAATACTGCTACTGTGGTTTCATTTGTGTGGATTATCCTTTCCTTAAGATAATCAATTCATTGTCCTGTTCTCAGTGAAATTGCTTCTCTGGTGATTCTGACTGATTTCAAGGGTTAAATTGTGCTTAATTACTCTGACACAGACAGAAAATCCAAGATTTTAACACCACTGGTGTCTGCCCATGAATTTTGCAACTTTATACGTCAGTCTAAAGCTCTGTCTGTGACTCTGACTGCAGCTTTACTCTGGCTCTGGCTGTGCTCTAATGCCGCTCCTGTGCCGATTACACAGATGTTCACATGACTGAAATTTAGGCCATGCATCTTAAGAAGAACTAGTTGATCTGCTAAGTCATCCAGTATGTTGAAGTTAAAGTAAACCCAGACTATATTATAATCTGATGTTAAGGGAGATTGAAAGCTTAGCTGCTGCTGTATCTATAAAAAAAAATGGGAACTCACCAGGTAAAATGTCTTGATCTGCTGCACGAGAAAGTTCAGGTTCTGGATCCTCTGACTTGGATCCTTGCTCATTTTCTTTGCACCCTGAGATGAAGCTGAAGGATTTCTGAAAATGTAACATAAAAGTGTTTTACTTGACATTACTGCCATTTTCAAACCAACCAGCAAGCAGTCAAACATAATTAACATGTTTGGATAAGAAGAAGCTGCAACTGATAGAAATCTTGACTCGGAAACATTCACAAGATCCCTATTCATTCCCAACTTTAGCCTGTGTGACATCATTCCTTCCTGCCAACAAACTGGAGTTTTGTTTTGTTGTGTTTCTAAAGCTTGATGTTGTTATAGGTTGTTATGGAGGTAAGATTTCATTACTGAGAAAGTGAAACATATATATACGCTTAATATACGATGATAAAAAGAAGAAGGCAAAGCGTAAAAAGAGTCAGTCATAATTATTGAAACAGACACAAATATAATGCTGAGCTGCCGAGTCTCCCTCTGTGTGCTGTTTGTCCTGTTCTGTACTCTTTCCCCCTCCCATCTGTGTCCCAGTGGCACTAAACACCAGGCCCTAATCCCAAAGGGTCTTCCCAATCCAGGAGATTATCCCGCCTCTTCCCCTGTAGAACTGGTTATTGTGACCCTGGGGAGATAATTGGGGTGAATGGATACTATAGATTTGCAATGGCTAAAGAGCATTATCCACAAGTGCACTCGATCATAGTTTTTTTCCTCTTTCTTTGGAGTGCTTCAGTTTTAGTTAGGAGTCATCTATCAATCTTTGAAGTGTCATTTAACTTGCACATGAAGGCTTAACACACTGGTTTGGTAGTGTTTGCTAAGGACGAGGGTAATTCCCTCAGAACATAAGGCAAAACTATCATAATCTCTTAAGTAGCATCTTGCCAGTATGGATGAGGTCTCTCATGTTTTGGTTAATCTCTTGCCTTCAGTCTGGTCTGTCTCAAGCCGTACATCTCTGGGTAACTTTTATGCTAATTCTAACATTTATGTCAGACACCCAAACCTGTCAGTAATGAGGAAGTCTGCAGCTGACTACAAAGATCCCCTTTATTACTGCAGAGTAACAAAGCTGGTACTGTTGATCCCTGGATAAGAATGTTAGCAGATGCTTCATACAGTATCAGTGGATGCTACACCATGAAGCAAGAGGATCAGAAATCAGCAAAAAAAAAAAGATTCTTTATTGACCACAGTCAGCCAAAAATCTGAATTTATCTTGACACAACTTAGATTGAAAATCAGATAAATGAACAGGAGGCTCAAACTGGGATAAAATTACTTACATTTGGGTCATTATGTCGTTTAGAAAGACTCCATCCAGCAGTTCAGAAAAATCCAAGTGCATGCCCCCATCATTTGGCACGAATGTCCTCACCTAAACAGCAAAGAGAATATGGGATTTGAGGTCGATATCACAGTATCTGTGAGGAGACCAGAGCATTGTACATCACTTACCCAAGTGACAAGTGGGCTCAGCATGAACTGATCCAGACAGGGCAGAAAAACTCCACTCTCCATCGTTAGCTAGGCTTTGAGTGACTGGTCTCAATAGAACATCCAAGTTGATTTAATCAAGAAAAAAAAAAATGATAGCACGAAATACATCTTTTAAATGAAGTGATCCAATCGTCTATTCAGGTCGTCCCGTCCATCTTCTTTAGAGAAGAATTCCCTCTGACACTGCGCTTTGAATTGTCTTTGCTTTCTCTCACAAACTCGTAAAATCTCGCGGTTTAATTTTCGATAAGTGAACGTTTAAACATGTGCGGATTTTGTCCCGGAACAGCACACACGGACATACATCCTCTCTGGTCCTCTGCTGCAAAGGCATCTGCTGTCAATCCTCCTCCTCCTCCCCCCCCCTCCTGCTCTCTGCTCGTCGCACTGAAAGAGTTGGCACTGCTGTATTAGGGATGTTTAAAGGAGCAAAGAAGTTTGAAAAAGTGGCATTTGAGCCAAATAGAAATATCACCTCCCTAATATAATTTAACTCAAAAAAAAAAAAAAAAAAATCCCCTTGGGTTCATATTCTGAAGTTACTGCAGCAGAAACGCCGAAATAGCTTTGCCTTTAATCTGTTACCATGGTGATAGCGCCCCCACCCCTTCCTTTCAGCAGCAGTAGCCTCTTTTCCACCGGGCTGCTGCTGATACATCCACTTCAGCTGTAGCCACTTAGCATTGCTCGTAGATGCTAAGTGGAGCTATTAAATCCCCCTACTCCCCCAAAAAGAAAATGCAGCCCACCGGTAATTTTATACAGAAATACACAGTCCAACCCAGAAAGCACAGCAATCACTAAAAGCGTTAATCTGAATTCAAAAGGTTGCTAGACTAATCTAGAAACATATCAGAGACGTCGTTGAGGTTCTTACCTCTGAATACATCAGAATACATCCAAAATAAACTCACAGTACAAAACTTTGGCACGCAAAAGACCATAATGGTGTAACAGCACCACCTCGTGTTTAAGTTATACATTTTTTGTGCACAATTTCTAGATAAATTATGTTTCATCTTGTTCTCTCTATAAACTCCACAAGATGCTCGGTTGAACTTTCCCTCGTCCGATGTAAACTTATTTTAAACTCTTAATAAACAGTCATGAGTCTACTTCTCACCTTCCGGTGTTACACTCTCAAGACTCCGGGCGGAACACATGGGTAAATGCAATTCCCATTGCTACAAATTACAGTTTATACATTTAAAATCGTAAAGTTGTGTTTATATTAAGAGTGTCACAATAACCCTGAATGATATTGATATCTGGTCAATATTACTCGTAAGATAACATCATGAACAATTGTGCAATTGATCTTTCTATATGTTTTGTTCATTTATGATTCCAACAATAACTGTAAATGTGTACTGCTTTAGAACAGTAGAATGGTGGTTCCTAAAGTGTGGGTTGAGGCACCCTGCTAGGCATCAAAGGTACTGCAGATTGGCTGCAGAAATAAGAGAAATTGTGGTTGAAATTACTCACTCAAGTGAGTATGTACAGTTAGACAGTTTGATTTATAAGACAGAATTCAAATTGGTAATAGCAGGTTAGTTTGTGGTACGACTCATTAATCTGACCTAAATTTTTTTGCTCTTGTACTGAAAGTGGGTCATACATTGGCCTTAACACTAGGTAGCATTAGCAATTTATAGCCAACAGCCTGTGTTGCTTATATTTTTTTGAGTAAAATGTTCAAGGAAATACATCACTTTCATTTTGTTTAAAGTTAAGATTTAAGGCCCCACTGAATTTTCTGATTTGTGAGTGGGCTGCACCACTCTTGACTTTAGTAATTGTTGCTACAGAAAGATACAGAAATTAATTACTCGATATGACATATGATCCTCCACATTTACTTACAAATAAACATTATCATACATTTTTATACAGAAGAATTTTTCTTCTTGTCTCCCATCACTCACAGTACCATGGGTTCAGACGTTTGCTTAAGGACGAAATCTTTAAATGGCTCAAATGAGCAGGAGAAATGAAAACAACTTGGCCTTTAATACATTGCCTAGAAACAAATACTTCTGTTTTTAGTGTACAGGTAACACTTTTCTCTCTCCTTTTTGGGTATTTTCTTGTAAGTTTGCTGTTTGTCTGTCCACCCTTGAGTGGCCAAAAATATTCTGAAAAATATTTTCCTTATTTTCCTTTTTCCACAAACCTTGACTTGATCTCAGAGGATAGATGTTTTATTTGGCCATAGCTCAAATGTGGCCTCTCACCGTATGACAGCTGGGATAGGCTCCAGTCACCCCATGACCCTGAATTGGACAAGCAGTAAATGGGACGGATAGATTAAGCCTTATAACCTGTCTTATCCAAGCATTGTCTGACAGTGTTTGAACAAACTTGGCTTTGTCAGTCTTTAAGTGCCTCCGTTCAAGCTTGAGGTCAGATATGTCACAGTTTTTAGGTTAAGGACCCAAATATAGACTCAGGATACAGGTGGGATAAACAAAATGCAACTTTATTGGTGGATAAAAGCCCAATAAATAATAAGTTTCATAAATCCAACAGCAGAGGTGATACATGCAAACAAACTAGGAGAATAAACAAAAACTGCAAGCACAGACAAAGAGAAGACAGCACTATGTATACTCACACAGTAAAAGTTAATCAAGGAAATGAGACACTGGTGCACAGAATCAACACAATCACAGGGGAGGAAGAAGGAACTGAATATGAGACACAGAAGACAATTAACGAGTAAAGTAATTCAGAAAGAAAATAACAATAACTAAACTGGGAACCTCAGACACAAAAGTAAATTTAATAAAGGGAAAAGACACCAAAGGAAAACAAAGAGAAAGAACTGAGGAAACGAATAAACTCTAATTAAAAAAACAAAAAAACAAACTCGAACTAAGAACTCAAAATAGCAAAATCATGGGCAATGACAAGATTATTTTGTACCAATCCTTGATGTTCATTAGTCTTAAATATATCTATATCTATATCTGGATGCCCATTGTGATATTAGATATATTCATTAATATATAGTAGAAGTAATTCCTTTGAGCTAGAGAATCTCTTTAGCAGGGCTATCACACACAGCTCTGTCTGTGAGCATGGCAGCACTATCCTCCTGTTTGTGATGGGGCCTTCAGTTAGAGGAAATGTGGCATTAAAGGGTAAAGAGTAATTTTTTTCAGATAGTGAAAGACTGTGGGGCTGAACCAGTGTCATGTAGAAGATAACTGTAAATCCCACATGGTTGATCAAATGGACTCCCAGAAAAAAAAATACAGCATGAGCATACTAGATCCACTCTGAGCTGTGTGTTGGGAATTACTAACCTGCTGCAGTATGAATGCATCTCCTTAACCTACAAGGACCTGGCGTCCACATATGTGGACATCACATTTTGGGTTATTTAGACCAAATTACTCAATTTTGCTCTACAAGGGCCTGATATCCACTTAAAAGGACATTATACTGCTACTGTTCTATCAAAGTTTTAAACGAATATCCTCATATGTGGCTCTTATTTTTCTTAAAAACAAAAATAAGGTAAAAAAAAATCTGGTAATTTTTTGTTTTTACATTCATCGGGCCCCAATATTCCCAAATATCAAAGAGAAATTAAAAATGCATGCCGTGGAAGAGTTCGGGTCTTAAGAGGTTAAAGATGTAAACCACAGGCCTGAGCACGTGTTTGAAGAACAGAAATTCCTCTTGCTCAGTCGATATAGGTCCCCCCGACCCCTAATTGTTCAGCACAAAGTTACGCCAATGGTCCAGCTCAGGGCAAAACAATCCCAGTCCTGAATACTCCTGCTGTCATGTTAAAAAAGTGTGGGTGTTGTGGTGCTGACCCAAATCTCAAACTTGGATTTGTTAGTAAATTTGTCTTTTTCCAGTTATTAACTGTGAAGTGCTGGTAAGATGAGTCACTTGAGAACTCTCAAATCCTTTATTTAAATTATGCATTTTTAAACCAAAACTATTCAAGGCTTATTTTTTGTCTGCAGGCTTTTGAGCATTTAACTTGCAGCTTATTACTGGCTTGGATGGAAAGACAGGATAAGGCAAAACATACCTATAAATACTTTTGTTCTGTCAGCAATACAAATTTGTATAGTGAAACATTTTGGGCACTAAACATACCAGCAGACTGAAATAAAAACAACACCAACAAGGAAAAAGCTATGTTTTATGAAGACAGATGAATAATTTAAGAGATATGATGAACAGAATAAAACTACTGCATATGCCGGTGTGTGCCATTTCAGGATCTGACCTGATTACAGTTGCAGCCAAACTGTAGATTTAAAAACATATAAAATGCAATGAAGGACTTAAAAATAGTGGATGTATGTAAACTGTTTTGGTGGGTTACACATAGAGAGAATTGTTTTTGTCACATTGCTTGTGCTAGTATATAGTTAATACTGAGTTAATACTGAGATATTGCTTTTGGTATGCATGCAGTATTACATGCTTATATAACAGTCAACAATTAAACATATATTATTATAATACTGAGTCAAAGCAATACTTTGGCAAGTCATACAGTATAGAGTAGGTTTACATTCTTATTTGTGTACATATTTGTAAGAACTAGCATATTTAGGCTTATGGGGCTTTAAGACATACTGGGAAAAGACATTTTGTGCTTATAAATATAAAGGGTAGTTCCATTCATTTTCCTCCTTAGTTTCCATATTTTTTTTTCCCTGTTGCAAGTTTCTGTATTTTCCCTGCTGATCCTTGACTCCATGTCGGCTCTGAGCGTAGCGGGACCTCCAGTCCCTTTCAAAAGTAGCTTTGACATGTTCCAGGATTGTCACTCCTCTGTCTTCAGCACTGCCGTTCATTTTGACCACCAATCCAACTCCTGCATTAATAGCAAAATCACTGCCAACCCAGTCATGGTTCCCTGTGAGCGACAAAGACAACAGTGTCAGATAGCGCCCGTAAAAGTCATTATTTAAAAAGAAATAGCTTTACATTACTGTATCTTGAATCTTGATATGTGTCTGCATATGTATATACCACTTGGTGCTTGTGTGTCTTTGGATGAGCGAGTAAGAATCAAATATAGCAGTGCTAGTTTAGTTTAGCAGTCTTAGTTAAAAGACATGTCCCCTGTTTCACAAAACATCCTCTCCTGAACTGTTTCTTGGAAAAGCACAGTAACTTTCTGGAATTTTCTCACAAACCTCTGTGATGATATGACTTCCCATAAAATGTACTGTAGCTGTAAGGATTGAACTAGCCATATGTGAGACACTTTGTGGTTGTGACTTGTCCTTTGACTTAAAGCAGCGGTCTCCAAACTTTTTTGCGCCACGGACCGGTTTATGCCCGACAATATTTTCATGGACCGGCCTTTAAGGTGTCGCGGATAAATACAACAAAATAAAACTAGTACCGGTACCGAAAAAAAGAAAATTTATTCATAACACACGTGAAAAGACCCAGGAAAACCGAGTAAACGATAAAGACGATAACAAAATAACGCTGAAAACCGATAAAAACCCTGAAAACTATACATTTCACACCTGAGCCTCAACTCTCGCGGCCCGGTACCAAACAACTCACAGACCGGTACCGGTCCGAGGCCCCGGGGGTTGGGGACCGCTGACTTAAAGTATTTATCTGAAACTCACAGTCTTTTATTTTCTTCTCATCTTGCTCTTTGTCTTTTCTTGTCTATATGCTCATAAAGCAAGCCAATACAGCAATGTTTGAGCTATTGCTCAAGTTAAAATGTTCAAGTTTTATACATTTTGCTTTGGTATGTGGTATGACTCACTAAACCCAGCTACTAAAAAAGCCAATAAAAATCTGTACCTCAAAAAATTTATTTCCCACTGTTTTGTTTTATATTGAATTAACAAATGCAATGTAAGATGATCTTTTATTTCCCTTTGGACAAACAGGCTCATTGTCCCATTTCAATCTTTGGATAAAGCTATGATAAAATAGATACCTCCTGGCTATAAGTAATAAAAACAAAAAGAGAGTGGTAACAGCATACTTATGTATCTCATAGCATTTTCCAGTTGAACATCTGTTAAATGCCAACCCTAACTTAGTATGCTTGCTGACCTTCTTCATCCCTTCATGACCACAGTGTACCCATCTTTTAAAGCAGTTTCCAGCAGCACTCACTATGTCACAAAGCTCAAATCTTCTTGAACATGACAATGAGTTCACTGTTCTCAAATCTCCTTTACAGTCACTATTCTAAATAAAGTAGTGCACCTCTTGGGAAGTCGTGGAACAGGACATTCTTATCACGTGCTGCTTGATAAATCTACATCAACTGTTTGATGCTTTTATGTCATTATGGACAAAAACCTTTGGGAAATGTTAACATTAAGAATTAAGGTAGTTTTGAAGGCAAAAGGGATCCAACTCCATACTAGCAATGTGTACCTAATGAAGTGGCCAGTTAGTCTATGCATATTTTTGTTGTCAAAAGCTTTATATTAAGATACTTTGAAACCTGCAAAAACCCCAAAACACACATTATATTTCCTACCAATGTAGACTGCATTGTCGGTCACCATGTACTTGTTGTGGTTGAGCCCAAGCTGAATGTCATCGTTCTGCTCCTTGTGACTAAAAAAACGCTAGAAAAAACAACAATTTAACAAAAAGCATGTATAATAAGAAATAATAATTCATAAGTGCAGTATGAATTAAAACTTGTCCATGAGTAGTTAAAACTACAGGTGTAAGTGATTCGCTTACCACTTCCAGGGAACAATTGTAAAGCTGAACGCAGAGTGACTTGAGGGAGGTCACAAAATTAAAGGTGAGTGGATGAGTTTTCTTCCAGAAGCTTATGAGCAGACGAACTTTGACCCCTCTTAATACCACAGCTTCTCTGATGACTTCATCGATAGACGACCAATACCTAAAAATCCAACTAGTGTTATTATTGTGGACAATGCTTTTCAGTCTAAAGATACTGAAGGGCATAGAGTTCGAAAATTCCACGTTGCTATATTCTGGGTATATTCTAGTTTGCCA
Source organism: Diplotaxodon limnothrissa (assembly GCF_057381915.1). Taxonomy (NCBI): domain Eukaryota; kingdom Metazoa; phylum Chordata; class Actinopteri; order Cichliformes; family Cichlidae; genus Diplotaxodon; species Diplotaxodon limnothrissa. The sequence goes on from NC_140601.1 coordinate 35,313,281, forward strand.
TGAATTGTGTCCTCTGATACAGACACACATGTACAGTATGAATGTAAAATGACCTCATAAATGTTCCTGTAAAAAGGATTTAAATGTCAAAGCTTGCCCCGGCACACACCTTGTGACTGAGGTTCCTCTGAAACTCCTTTTCACCAGAGGGAGATAGTCTGTCACTGATATGAAGATAAATGTCTTTGCACTCTGAATGACTTGATAGATGGCATCTACATCTCGGGTGCGATCTTTGGAGCAGAAGAGTTCAGGAGAGGTCTACAGAAAGGACAAGGCATGTTTGGTCCCCAAAATTATGTAAAAATCACAAAAATGAAACAACTGAGACACACGGTTAAAGTTTAGGATAACTTTCAAAAATGTGTGTGTTTCAATTCAACAAAGAATACACAATCCACTAATAAAAATAGGTATATACATTTCAATGTAACATTTCTGCAGAGAAAAAGGAAAGAAAACAAGAAAGCACATTTCAACGACCATTTATCATTACTAGAATAAGTGGGGCAAAAGATCAAGGTTGGTTTGCCAACAGCCTTGACAGTATGGCTCCATTAGTTTCCTATAAGATGATAAATGTTTTAAATGTAGCTGATAAATGTCTTGTCGCTTTGAGAGCAACAAGATTCATTAACGTAGTGAGATATTCAGACTCAAGTTGCTCCTTAGTGCGATAATAAGATGATTAATCATTTTCTGTTTATATTTGTTATTAATATGTAATAACACTCTTATAAAGACATTCACTATAAGCCCCGAGGCAGGAAATTGGTGCCTCAAGAAGTATATGAACCACTGCATTTTGTGAAGAATTGATTTATGTATGCACTAAGTCCTGTAACATAAGAAAGCTGTTACTCACAGACACATAAGCGGTGGCGGGGGTGGAGTTAAGTTGTAGCTGCAGGGCATTGTTCTTTCCATAGAGAGCAGTTACTCTCTTTGACCAGATGGAGGGGATGTAGTCCCTTTCGTGGAGCTGCCAGTAAAATGAAAAGACTCGGTGGAGGTCCAGAGCCAGACAGCTGCAGTTATACACCACCACCCCCAGTTCTTTCCTCTGTGGTGTGTGAGAAAGAAGTAGGAAGAGGTGATGCAGCAGAAAAGTTAAAATATTGAGTGTGCTCTGCAGACGTTATAGAGGGTATAAAAGAATTAAAGAAAGGGACTGAGTTCAGAGAGAGAATAGTAACGTTTCATGGATTGATGATCTTCTATTAATTTTCAGATTAAATAGGATAAAAATGAAGAGCGAAAGGTACTATTATAGAATATCACTAATTTAAAGGTATTTAGCCAAAAATAATATATGATAAAATGATGCTAAAAGAGGAAAAAGAGGAAAAGTCAAGACAATAACAAAGGCAATAAGCTGGATGTCATCATAGATATATAATCATTTCAAAGGAATCTGTCTAAAAGCGAATAAGCTGGATATTATTCCAGTCCTACCAAAGAATTTAAATAACTGGAGCACAAGCAGGCTAACACTGCAATCCACAGAGCTGCTAGTGTGGGTAAAAACAACAAAATGAAAGAAGAAGAGACAGATGTCCTAAATACATTCTTGTCTGCTCATTAAATAGATGGCAGAAAATTTCTTTTGTGTTTGGTGTTTCTGTTTTTTGTCTGTTTCTTTTTTAACGTGTGCCCCTGAAGGAGGAACACAGAGGTTTCAGTTTGTTACCACAGAGGGTCAATTTCAGACATATGTGTCTGGCTTGCAGTGCTTACTACACACATCCAGTGTATGTGTGCTATTCCTTCATTCCTTCTTGCTCATTGTGACTTACACTGATACAGCAGTCCTACCTCCAACCAGTGCTGAAGCACCAAAAAGGGCTGGGCAATCACTTCAGGTTACAGTATGCTAATGCATTCTGGTTCCTGCTCTATTATGAATTACATACTAAATGAAAAGTGAAATGCTACTTGTCTTTCTGACCATCTCAGACAACAACCTTAAATCATTCCTGATTTCTGTTGGCAGTGCTGCAGTACCTGCATAAAGAAAGCGTGGCTAATTTACATTATGTGTTACTCTTTAAAGACCCAGCAAACCAGATGCTGATGTGCGCTTTTACCTTGGAGAGTGACCTCCAGTCCATATCAGCGCTCCCGATGTAAATGTGCTTCCGATCCACTATCCAGAATGAGGAATGGAGTCCGCCTCTGGTAAAAAGTGTCATGTTAACAAAATGAACCTCTGCATCTAATCCGTGTGAAGGATAAAAAGAGACAGAAAAGAGAGAAAATGAAAAGTTTAAGAGAAAAAGAAAGAGAAAATTGTGTAAATCTGACAGTTGGCCTTGTACTGTCTGACAAGAACAGGGGCCAACGCAGGCAGTCTGAAAGGCAGTATTTGACAGGAAACCAGACTGTACATTTTCATCCATTCAAGGTTTTTTGGCCTTGATTGTGAAGTCTGGCAGATGCATATGGTGTAGAGCTCCTGGGTGCTGCTGCATGCTGTAAATGCATCTGTTTTCCTTGAGGCAGGTCATTGATATTTCATGCCATACCTACAGTGTGGTTCTGCTGTCCTAAAGTGGGTTGCTTAAGAAACTCAACTAAATGTATCCTGGAGGATGAGAATCTCGTTAATAAAACTCTATAGGGTTGTCGGATGAATTGTAAATGTATATCTTCGTTGTTGTTTGCCAAAGTGACACAACAAATTGCCTTTCTGAAATAAAAATGCCACATCCACTCACTGTGTGCTGCCAAGGCCTTCAGCTCAGTCGAGTTTGTCAGACTACTGGCAATCTTCAGCTTAACCCCACGAGATTTTAGCCTGAGCAGTCTCTGGAACAAAAGCTGACCCTGAGGAAGAGAATGATGTTCTGTGTTACTGTAGCGCAGCGACTGACCAATGTTCCTGCATTTCTTTTAGAAGGGCAGCTCTTATTTCGTTGCAGGAATAACCTTATTAAATTGCATTTGGTTTTACAGATCAAATGGGAAATGCAATTGGCTCATTGTTCTACCGGACTGGTTACTGTGACTTTGTACCTGTTTGGCGGGGTTTGGGATTGTCTCCAGGTCCCAGGAGTTTAAGTCCCAGGCAGATGACACCACTTCAATTGAGTGCTTCGCCTGGTCCAACAGTGTGTGAAAGCCAACGGAGACAGGAAGGTGGGGTCTGCCATCCATGGAGAAAGAGAGGTCGTCTGGAATGTTCTCCACAAGTACAATGCTGAAAATAAAAGATTCCTTCAGTGTCTGGAGCTTTAAAGAGGAACACCACCAACACAACAACCCAGCAGCTCAAAGCCTTTACACATAAATCCTTTTATGGGTCTAGATTTTAACAATAAAAAGTGAGGTACAGATCCACATCAGAAATCTCTACCAGAATTAAATAATGAAATAGTAATATGTAATTCTGAATTGGTAATGATTGAGTCCAGATTAAGACTATGTTGAGTTAGTAGAGACAGTCGCTGTGAATACACTGTGCTTTACATGAATGGAACCTCCACAATTTCCTTTAATCTTGCGAAACATCCTACTGGCAGTCTTTGCTGCAGTTTTCCTCGGTGATTCCATCTTCATCGTCCCCCCAAATGTCCACAGATGAGAAGATCAGTGCTACCAGAACAGCAAAGCAGCAAACAAGGGCAAAGATGGCAATGCACTTCTGCTGGGTCTGGAAGATACATTAGAAACACACACGACACTAACAAATGTCAGACACAATGTTTTATTTCTGGAGGGGTTTTTTTTTTGTGAACAGTGCTGCAGTAACTTTTCTGCTTTTTTTGTGTGTCCCTTTTGTGCACTGTGGGCACATAAACACTTGTGCAATGTGAATAATGACGATCAAAATAACAACTATGGCCTTCGTTTGACAGCAGAAACCTTGCTTTGATAACCAGTATACTGCAGATTTCAATGCTCTGGAGCAAAAAATCCCCCAGCTTCAACGATCCCACTTTATGCTACAGAGCCGGACAAGTGAAGTAGAACATTCTCCAGCTGACAGCAAATTGATGCACACTAAATCCAGTCTATAAGGTGTATTGGAAAGTGCAAGTTTTTGCTTCTCGTCATACCGACTGCTTTGTTGTCCATGCAATTCCCATCTGAAAAGGGGTTTTATGAGCTTTGTGTCAAGGTGGCAGCCAACGTTACACTTATGTTAAGCAATATTGCAGGCAATATTTGTGCGCATGTATGTGTGTGCAGTGTATGTCTGTAGGGTTTGTAATATAGGTAGAGTGACAGTCAGTATGAGGTCAGAGGTTGTAATGTTGGAGCCCTGATCCAGCCTGAGGAGTCTTGATTTTCACAGTTTTAAAAGTGCACTTAGGCGTTTTTGTTTTGTTTTGTCAGTTGGTGAGCTGTCAACATCACATTACATATTCTCTTTTGTTGTGTTCTATCAGTCAAATGAATTGCATCCCACTGATTATCTTGGCAGCATAAGCAGGGGGTTTTTCCTTAAAAAGAAAATTTCCGTCTAAAAATTCTACAGCTTTTATTAAAAAAAATAAAAAAATAAAAAAAAGCAATTCAGCATCAAAATATAGAAATATGAACAGCAGGAGGTTTGTGGACTCAAATATTGCCTCGGGCAGTGAGGCTGAAAGACAGGTGCTAGCTGGGTGCACCATACACTCTTCTGTTGGCCTCTGAGGCCATTGAGCTCTTCATTACATTTAGCAGAGTCAAGGACCATGCTTAACTTGTGGATGTGCACATGGCTGGGAGGAAATGAACAGAACTGACAGTGTGAGATAGGTCATCCACTTACAGAAGGTACTGATGCAGTATGTCGCTGTAAAAGGACAACAACACATCTAATATACAGGAAAAAATAGCCTAATATGGCAAGGAGTGAATAGATAGCTGTTCCAATAACTACTAAATAATTTGATCCATCCATTCGCTTCTGTTTATCTATTTTAGGGCCGTGGGTGGCGCTCGAGCCTATCCCAGCTGTCTTAGGGTGAGAGGAAGGGTACACCCTGGTCACCAGTCTTTCGCAGGGCTAACACATAGACACAGACAACCATTCACGCTCACATTCACTCCTGCACTCAGACCTATGAGCAATTTAGTGTTTCTATTTAACCTAACCCAGGGGTGCCCAATCCCGGTCCTCGAGAGCTACCGTCCTGCAGCTTTTAGATGCATCCTTGTTCCCACACACCTGAATCACATGAATGGCTTGTTATCAGGCCTTTGCCAAACATGATGGCATGCTGAAGAGATCAAACCATTTGATTCAGCTGTGTCGGAGTAGGGATGCATCTAAAAGCTGCAGGATAGTAGCTCTCGAGGACCGGGATTGGGCACCCCTGACCTAACCCCACTAACTGCATGCCTTTGGACTGTGGGAGGATGCCAGAGTACCCGGAAAGAACCCACACCAACTTGGGGAGAACATGCAAACTCCACACAGAAAGATGCTGGCCTGATGGTGGAATTAAACTCAGGACCTTCTTGCTGTGAGGCAACAGTGCTAGCCACCGTGCTGCCCTAAATAATTTGAATTATTGATAAAATAATTATTTATCAAGCAAATATTATGTGAGTGGTTACAACTTCTGAATACTTCCAGTTTGGACACATTTGATTGGGTTCTGGGCAATTGTTTTTGTAATTTATTAAGTTATTTTCTTAACTTTTGTAATGTTTGCTACTGCATTTAAAACAGTGTTTGTAATTAATAAACTTATCTTACATAATTGTTGAAAAAAAAAGCAACATTTCCAGCTCTTATATGCTAATAGTCTCTTTCTCAAAATTATTTTACATCAGATGTTTTTTGGTGGCAACTGCAACTACTGTGCACCGAGCTATAAGGATGGCTGTGTTATTTGCCATTTTGCATCATTTAAAGACTAAAGGAGAGACTGATTTATATTAAAAAAATCTTGGATAGTAAAAAACACTTTGACGAAAACCTAAAGTTTTGATATACATATGAGCTTTTAGTTTTAATATGGTTTAAAAAGATAAGGAATTTAAGAGTTTAATCAATCAGGCAGTGAAACACTGGTGTACTGAAACCTAGAGAAAAAAGTCCAAGAAAAAACATGCATTGCAATCCACCTATGGCCAAAAGGAGACTAACATTGCCTATTAAATATAGAAAGAGCTGAAAAACATCACCTTTAATGGCTCCTGTGGGGTTGGTCCTGCCATGAGAGCAGCATTCCTTTAAACTACAAGGTGGGAAACAGGAGCTCAGTCACACATCTTTGCCTCTCTTTTCCACCCAGCCCTCAGCCTGTTCAAATCTGATGTCTTCACTCTTGGTCCTTGTCTTCATCCTGCAGGTACCTCAGTGTCCCAAAAGGTCTGTCTGTGTGGGCATCAGCTTCTGGTTTGTTATGTGTCCTGACATGGTTCTTCTAGCAGCTGATTGTGTGTGTGTGTGTGTGTGTGTGTGTACTTGTGTGTGAACTGTGTGTGCGGTTCACTGTCTGCCTTACAGTCGAAGCGGTGAGAGAGAAGATGAAAGACCAACCCCCTCTTGTTCAAAATGGCCAATAAAGAGCCGTAGCTTTGAGCTCCAGTACCCTCCTCCCCCTCCCTCACTTTCCCTCTTCTCTTCCTTTTCCAGCTGTATTTCCCTCCTTTATCTGCCAAGTGAATAAAACTCATCTGGCAGCAAGCAGTTGGTCTGTGCTTAGAAGGGAGCGATGCTGAAACATGCCATTAGTAAATGTGACAGCTGCAGCAAAACTCCCCCAAAATATTTTGGACTCAGTAGATCGCACATGCCTGCTCACCATACTGTATGCAGGCGCATGCACACCCACACTCAGCATTCACGGTTACACTCAGAAAATATTGAGGCATCTACAAAAGCCCTATAGCTCCCATTAATAATTGATATAAATGGAAGTTGGCATAATTATCTTCTTTAATTCCCACTTTGTTTAAATCACTGCAGTAGATTTGCTTTATTCCAGTGGAATGAACCATGTTTCAATTCTGCTATAGCTTTAAGAGCTCCTCATATTATTGCACAGAAGGGTCTCAGTGGGGAAAAAAATGAAATATGTAAAATCCTTTTTCCTTCCTCCTCCCCCCCCCCACAACTCTTTCCTCACAGATGAATATATGCTTAATGGCAGCAAAACGACATATGCTCCAAACTGCAGGTACGCTTCTGTTATGTTTATGAGACCTGTATGTGAGGTCGAAAAATGTTAGGAGGAATCTGTATGCACTACTGCATTTAAGTAAACTTTAAAGAAATGTGTTGATTTTTCTAATTTTAAGTTATACATACCAACAATTTCATCAGTAAAAAATTTGCTTTAAATTTCATATCTCCTTCATGCTGAACTGTAGTAACTTTAGCGACTCCCTGAAATCTTATGCAGAGCCATCATCCGGTGCAATTTTCAATTTAAACATTGTTTAATTGATGAACAAATACCTGCAAAAATAAAACTTCCATCAGGGTGTGCCTCAGCTGTGCTAATCAGCAGATGCAGTTGTCTCACTCAGCATTTATATAGATGCATGTTAGTAACATTCTTGCCACAAAAAAAGCATTAGCACTTAGCTATGCCACAGAGGCTGGAGGGGTTTTTGCTACATTCACTCTCTTAGGCAAAAACAGATGTATTTGCATGGCTGGGAGCAAATAAGAATGACTCTCAGAGACAGGTCAGTAAATTATGCTACTGATATAGTAAGATAGAACTGCTTGAAGTAACATTTATCAGCAGACTCTGTAGGCTAGCAGCAAAATATTGCAACAGTGCTAGTATTCCATAGCTTTGTGGACTTTATCACAAATTAACCCGTCAAACAAGCAATTTGTGCTGTAGAGTTTTGGAGTGACTCTTTTAATACAACTAATACTCATGAATACATTCTTTCTTCAAAGTTTCAAACACATTAATACACAAAATGCATGCAGAGTACAAAGTTTGAATTTTAACTAAAAAAAAGACACATTAAGACGAGATCTCGTAGTAGTGGAATAAAAACGTAACAGGGAAAACTGCTTTGCCTGTCTAGGACAGGTGCCCTCTGCACGTCAAACTGCATTTGTGTGTGTATGTGTGTGTGTGTGGGTGACAGAGTGAGAGAGAGAGAGAGAGAGAGAGAGAGAGAGAGAGAGTGAGAAAGAGAGAAAGGGATGGGTCAACAAAACTATTTGAGTTACTTCCCATGAGAGGTGAATGTTCCTAAAGCTGCACACATGGGGTCATACAATCACACTTTCAAACTGAGAAAGAAACAAAGTGACATGCCGAATTGGATTTTCAGTGTTCCCAACCATCACAAGCTCAGACGGAGTTATAAAGGGCAATTTATAGCTCAGCAACAAAGTGAGTGAGACTCTGGTCACTGGCGGTCATGACAGAAAACTGTTGACATAAACAATTTAGTAACTGCACAGTCATTTCACTGATAGACTTTTGAATAGTAAGGCATGGAATACCTACCAAGCAACAATGAGCAAATGATCCAAATATAAGGGTTCTATAGCAGTAGAGGTATGTGTGAAAAATGATGATGGTGAAAGTATCTTGAGGTGTAAATGTTTCAGCTAGCTTTATTGCTTCTGTTTTACAAAACAGGAAATGGATCCTAAATTTCTTCAAATTTTTTGTCCTTTCTGTTAGAATTAAATGTTTCAAGATGCATTTAAAGCACCTGCTTTTTAAACTCAATTTAAAATGCTTTATTACTTTTTAACAGGCCATCTGTACTGTCCTTTGAGGCTTACATTTATAATTACTCTATATGACATCTTGTCTCCTTTTACTAGCTCCACATTAATTAAGGTGACCTCCCCTCCCGCTAAAACACCCCCCCTGTGATTGCCTGTGAAGAACGCTTCTGTGTATAGGTGTTTCACCTTCACACCGAAAGCTCAACAGCAGGTTTTCCATGAGCGCACAGGACGTGGTGTTTTCTAACGTCATAGTCAGGGTGATGTGCTGAGTGAAAGCTGACTGGGCACAGCGCCACAGGAGACAGCTAGGCAACATGCCAAAGGGAGTGTGGATGGGGTGCAGATAGGGATCCAGCAATGAAAAATGATCCTGTTAGGTTGTCTCACTCTATCAGTAATTGTCTGTCCCCAGCAGAGCACTGGGTTTACTAGTTCTCTTCAGCTAACAGGCCACATGGTTAAAAGACAGACAATCAGTTAATGTTTAACTTTTTTTTCATGACCAAGAATTTGCTTGATACAAAATTATTAAGATCTCAAGGTAAGCAGTCATTCCAGAAAACTGTTTACAATTTACCAGTAATGGAGCTTTGTTTACTAATTTATTGAATATACATTATATTAATAATGGTGATGCTTCACATGCTCTCTTTTGAAGAAATGCTTTCTGCAGGAGGCTTCAGAGGTCACAGCAAACTTTACACTTCGTCCCTTCCTGTCTCTCTGTACAGGACATTTTCTTATGTGCAGTAGAGTCCTCCAACACAAAGAACTAATTAATAGTCTCACATTTAAGAGCCACACAGTGCTAACACATTAGTATGTGTAATTATGATGATTTAAAAACCTTGCCATGCACACATTTTGGCTTTATTACTACAAGAATGAGAACAGGGTTAGCTAGTTTTTCTTGACAATTCTCTTAAATGTAACAACAATATCTCAGTGGGCATTTAAGTTACTGAAATGCAGATAAAGTGGATTTTTATGCTATGATGGACAATTTGCAGCAATAGGAAAGGGAATGTAGAGAAAATGGCTTTATACCGTTCTGCTGCTTATAAACAGGAAAGAAAGTAAGTGAATCTCTTGGAAGGACACCCCGTAAATGCATAGCTTCATCAATTCTGCTCAATATTTTAAGTATATTAACTGGCTTCCGAAGATCTAATTGGCCTAACTGGATCTAAATCATGTCTGGAAAGATTCGATTCTGAGTTAAAATTCTGTGCAACAGAACTGTGTTGGGAGTAATGGTGCAATGCTTTAAAAGGAATTAGAAATATTAGACATTTTTCCCTTTTTGTGAAAAATGCTAACACATAAAATGGTCAGAGATACATATCAGATTGATATTTATCCAGCCACCAAGCAGGAGGTAGCATAGGTGAAGATTTTAAGATTTTCATAGGCAGTGACCATGATGGACAGGTTTAGAAATTAGTCTATAGAAGCTATCAGCTTAAGTTAAGTGATTTAGAGCTAAAGTTAGAGAGGCATGACTGAGATGGTTTGAACATGGTGCAGGATAGCGGATATACTGGCATAGTTCACTGATATGAAACTACCAGGGGAAAGAGGAAGATTCGTGGAAAGTGAAGGGGGACATGCAGAGGGCTGGTGTGACAAAGGATGATGCTAGAGATGAAGTAAGATTGAGGCAGATGATTCGGTGTGGTGACTTCTAAAGGGAGAAGCCATTGCATAGCTTACTTTTCCCTTTTTGGATAATTCCTTATTTGCATCATGTGATTTTATCATTCTGAACAAATCATCAATCTTCAATCTTAAATATAATCAGCCTATCTCTATTTATCGGCTACCATTGGCCTTAAAGCTAGCAGTAGTTAAACTGTTACTTGAAAAGCCATCACTTGAACCAGCTGTCTTAAACTTTCATTTTATCTCAAAAATTTCTCGAACAATTGTAAAACAGCTAACAGATCATCTGCAGGGGAATGAAGAGTTTCAGTCAGGTTTCACAGCTTTAAAGCATAATGTTTAAAGAAATACTTAAGTAAACGCGAATGCTTATAAAGACGAGAACGGACTCAAACTCTAAGAAATCTGCAAAATCTGGTAGGTAAACCTGAGCATTTGTCCTTTTTGGGTTGATGTGGATTTGCTGGGTGTGAACCAGCTGGAAAGAAAGTTGTAATTTATTTTCATTGGAGGCAACAAACCTCAGCTGCATACTCCAGTGTTAAAGCAGATACATCACAAGCATGCAAAGTGAATGGATTTCCAGCAGATGGAGTGAATCGCTCCTCTAAACTCACAGAATGGCTCATTGCATATTTGACAGTTGCTGACACCTTTTTTCTTCTAGCTAGTTTTACACATCTACAATAATCAAGGTTTAACTTTACCTCTTCACTTTTAAAAAAGTAACTGATGTTTGTAAGGAAGTTGCTTACCCTTTCCAGCTTTTCTCTGTTTCGCAGGTAGATGGATGCAGAGTAGCCATGCTGCTGGATTGCACTGTAACTGCTGGTTTTCAGTTGGGACACATAGGGCAGAGGTGTTGGGGGAGCCTCGTCTTGCTCCCTTGACCTTGGATCATCTGACAGTTCCATTGATGACCTGTGTTCTGCTGCTGTCTGCTGGGGTGCAGAGATGCTCTGAAGTACACACACACACACACACACACACAGAGATGCTGCCACTCCTGTCCTCCTTTTTTTTTTCTTCTCCAATCTATCTTTCAGAAGCTGAATCAGCCACTTTTACTCTCTGTGGTGCCTGAGCTACAGTTTGTAGTACAGTCTCCCAGGCATAATGGGAGGGGCAGAAATGGGCTTCTGTAAGCTTGTGAACAGGGCGGAGGTGCAATTTGAGCAGCTGCATGGATGTACTGAACAAGACAGAAAGCATCAGAAAGAGATTAATCTTATTGAGAAAAGTGTGAGTACGCTGTGAGACACGTACACATTCTCTTTCCCACACACACAATTGTAGGAAATCGAATTTCTGCCATTTGCACTTCACATGCGGATACTGATACTGGCAGAGACAGAATGTCCTGAAGTACTCTAACTTCACCTTAAGAAACCTTTTATACAGGACCATATGCCAGGGGAGCACACACCGCACACACAAAGATTTTTATAGCCACGACAGTTTATGTTGTGAATACAAAAAGGCTGCTGGTGTAAGAAAAACTGACTTTGCCCCGACCTACTTCACAACACAAGTAACCCTGTGACCACTGTGTTCATAGTACCACAGTGATATTTACATTATTTGTCTCCTCATTGATTAAAGATTGATGGCTGAAATTATTTTAAACAATAGAATTTTGGAAATGCATTGAATGTGTTGTTTTACAAACTGATGATTTTTAACATTAATGTAATGATTATATTGTTAGCAGCCAGTTACTTTATGTTAGCATAAAGACTAAAGCCAGGATGAACCTAGCATGTAGGCAATCAATTCAGTGTAGCATTGTTTTGGTATTTTCTGACACATTGTACTTGAGTATATTTGATCCAAAAGTCCAGAAAATTTGGAAAGTGTGGAAAATGTGCACCAGTGAAGTCATATTAAATAAGCTGTTTCCTAAGTCTTTAGGAGGTGGCTTACATGATGTCAGGCTAACATTTGGAGGCTGCATTCTGAAGTGGAGCATTTTGGCCATTAGTGTTAATGTCTGGTTAACGGGAAGGCAGGGCAAGCACAGAGCATCATTCTTGTTACCGTTCTTCAATAGAGATTATAATATACAATTCCCTTTCCTTCCAATTAAAAAGCCATATGATAATCAATGACCATTACATTCACATTTTATTGACAATAATCTAAATTATCTCTCTGAGCACGGTTTCTGCCATCTGTACCACTCTATAGTTAATTTGAACACCCAGTTTGCTGACAAAGCTTCTCCTGTTGTTCTCCTCTCCAATGCAGTTCCACACTGATGAACATTCATCAGTGTGGAACTGCAGAATATGTAAATTACACAAGTAGCCCAAACAGTCACAGTGTAGCATCATACACCTTACTCACACTGAGGTAACAGGATTACTATTGCTGTAATACTACTATTGCAAGTTAAACTGAATAATGTGTAGCATGTAAGCTGTGCATGACCTAACACATAATTTCAACATTATATATGTTTAAACAATTACTTTTGAAAACTTTTTTTTTTTTTTTTACAAACTACCAAACAGATACCTCAGATCTCAAAAACTGCAGTGTTATGAAAACTTTATTTATATGCAATAAATGCAGTGTGAGGGTGGTAAAGCCCATAGGGAACCTGAACTTAATGAAACTAAGTGGGAGCAGTTTAGTCAAACTTAGCATTTCCAGTAGATGAGCACCTGCACAATCCCTGATGTGCACCAGCAGTTGTGGTGAAAGTTGTTCACAGGGGAGAAAAACCCTGACACAGCTTTAAAGGATTAAGGAAGTGGAGCAGAATATCTGAAGACACACAATTAGTAGTGCGGTAACTCTAGCAATGTGGCCTCTAAAACCTAATTTGTCGTGTGTACTTTCTTCTGCAAAGAGTTGGAGTGAAGCCAGACTGGGAGGTGGATTGGGCAGATTGTGGTGGAAGGATGGCAGTTCAAAAGAGATTGTGAGGTGATGAAGGGCAAGAAGTGGAAACGTAAATGTAATTAATTAATTAGTATTACTAAAGTTAGACAAATAAGTTTAATAACACATTATTAATCATTACCAGTTACATTTTTAGTGGAGGATGAGGGAGTTTTAAATACTTCTTAATTCAACCAAATATAGAAATAATATTGTTATAAGCAATGCAGTTAAACTCAACCAGCCTTTTGTCCCCCTGAGAGTGGAGGCAGTTGAAAAATCCATCCATCGGGCCATTTTCTTCTGCTTGTGCAACTGGCCCAGAGCCTATCCCAGCTCAGAGCCACTGAGTAAGCCGTGGAAAACAGCTCATGATTATCATGCATTTTATTGAAAATGAGAAAAACACTGATATTGCAAGGTTGACATTTAAACCTAACATCAATACAAAAAAAGCTCATACAAAACATCCAAACAAAAAAATCTCCAAATGCTCAAACAAAAGGAAAGATAAAGTATGCCGAGCACAAAATGCAATTATTCATCTTTATTAAAGTTGTTTTGGCTAAAATGTTATTCAACAGTTCTGATCAGGATACATTCATATGTAAACATTGGTATGAGGCAAGACATTGGAAAACCTACCCAGTCATTACACTGTGGATCATTCAACAACAAAAAGCAGGACTTGGAGGTAGTCCCTGTCTATGCTGGTTCAAACACATTTAACTTGCAATCAGAAAGTAGTTTGATAAACCGTTCATCTCATCACGGTCAAAGACATAAACATGATAAAGGAGTAGCATTAGGGTGCATTACATCCTGGTCCCTCAGAGAATAATAGCAACATATATTGGCTTTGAAATGCAAAAACAAAAAGACGTCTACCTCCTTCTCGCCATCTTCCTTACATTGGACTCTCTAGTATCTAGGATTATAATGATTGTTTGAGCCAGGGCACTTGTGACAAAATGCATTTGGAAGAGGAAAATCCTATTCTGGGAGCTACATTTCAGTTCACAATTTTCATTAACACATCGGGTTTATCTTTGATAAACTGTCTTCAAATGACATCAGCACAGGAAAAGGGGCATGGATGTAAGTTTTAAACGTAACTACTTTATAATATAACACTGGTACATAACAATATAGGCACCCAGTTCTTTTCCCAAAAATAGGCACGGTGGCCGTTTCTCATGGAAAATCATTACTGAGGCTACCTTAGGCATTGCTATTGCAAACAGGACAAAAATATATAATTTGTAGGGGTGCAACAATACATCGTTATTGAACCGTTCGATACAGTGCTTTCGGTTTGGTACGCATCTGTATCGAACAATACAAAATTTTTTATTTAATGTATCAACTTTTCTTCTGACGATGCTGTCTGTGTTGAGCGCTCAGTGGATCTGGGTTCGACTACTCCGCCTAGGCTGCACTGTTGAGTGCAGATCCACTGAGCGCAGCGCAAGCTAGCAAGACAGAAGCTAATCTCGTTGCAACATGGCAACTGCCTCAACGCTACCCGAAATTAAACCTCCCCCACCTTCATTCAGATCTGGCCTTTGAAACTATTTTGGTTTTCAAGTGAAGCATGACCCTGATGGTAAGTGCGTCATGGACAAAAGTAAAACAGTTTGTCGGATGTGCCACGCAATGCTCAATTGGTGGGAAGTAGTGTGTTAGCGCAGTTAGCTAGTTAATGTGTTGACGCCGTCAAGCCCCATGCATGGGGCGATATGCGGTAACTTGTTAATGAAGATTTGCCGCGTTATGGCGTTAATGTCATTTTAACGAGATTAACAGCACTAGTGGGAACACAACGAATATGACTGCACATTTACTCCGACATCATCCTAATGCAAAGACAAGTGGAAGCAGACAAAAACAACAAGCACGCATGCTACAAACTTTACCAGAGTCATTTAGACAGCCGTTAGCACATGATTCTCCTTATGGGGACCTGATATGTTTAATATGCTGCTGAGAATATAGCCCAGAAGAAGCGTATAGTATAGCTTTTATTTTGAAAAGAGCCATTTCTCTGTAATAAACTCTCTTTTCCAAAGATGAGTGATTTCTCGATCAGATAGATTTTTTTTATTATTATTTTGTTGTTTCAGCAACATTACATTTAAAAACTGTACTTTTGAGTTAAAATATATATTTATAATTTTAATAAATGATAAATTAAAAAGTCATGAAAATTTCTTTGTGTCGAAAAAATATTGAGTATCGAACCGAACCGAACCGTGAATTTTGTGTATCGTTGCATCCCTAATAATTTGATAAATAACTCTTAGGCAGGACAGAAGAACACTTTCAAACATGGCTCCTTGACACTATTGCACCTTTTCAGTTTGGGTTTCCATGTTGGCTCTAAGTCTGTCAAGCTTTTGTGTCACTTGCAAAGAATGCAAGGTAAAAGGTTGGTCTGCTTTTGCTCATTTCAAGCCAAAACAGTAGAATAATTAAAAGGGAATTTGGTAGGTTTAGGTTTAACATCACATCTGCCCTTTTTCTCAAATGTTTTCAAGGATAATGGGTAATGATAATGAGCTGCAACACAAAAACACAGATGGGTTACTGTATATGATGTCAAAGCTTCTTCGTTAGCCTAGCAGTTAATAGTGTAATACTGTCATATAATAGAGCTGTCATCTCAAGAGATTCCCTTTGACAGTGTTGGAATTTTAGAGTCCTAACATAATTTAGTTTGACTGACAGAGCAGAGAGACTTTTCCATATAAAAGGCATTGCTCTGGGTCCTCATCTTATCTCAGAAAAACTTCTAACCTCACACCAGGGTCTGCTCTGAGGGTGTCTGATATCTCCAATTGATTGCATTCTGGATTAATCCACCGTGGAATGTCAGTTGTAGGAATTAGAGCTCTGCTGTAGCCCTGGGTCTCGTTCTGACACTTCTGCATGGTTTGAAGATCCAACAGGTTCAGTGGACAGTAATTCAGGCCTGGAGGATGAAAGTGTGCGTGAAGAAGCTTCTGCTTCAGTTTGTAACACAGCTGCCCTCTGCTGAGCCCCTGGGCTGATCTTCTGGTCAGTCAGAGGACTGGTCAAGCCCAGGTTGGACAGGGCATCCAGAGTTCCATCTGGATCTACCATCATGTCAATTACTGTCAGTTTGGAGCAGAGAAAAACAGTCCCACTTAATACATCATAAGACTTCCCGTGGTGTAGACTGCAGTAACACTGCAGAATACAATACAACAATACAATATTTCACGCTTTTCTTCCAAAAACTAAAGAGAAGCATAGGTAGAGCCATACCCATCAGTTGTCTTTCCACCCTCTTCAAGTCTTGAATGATGGTTGAAATTTCCTGTTAAGAGAATGTGATAGAAAAATGAAAGCTGGTCTCAGGCCTGATTAAGTAAGTGAAGGCTCTTACAGCAAATAAATCAACTCGATTAATCTTTTCATTGCCTCAGGAAAAAGTTTGGAGCCGAGCCCTTTACACTCAGTAATGCTTTACGAGCCCTTTAACTTGTGTCGTGGACACACATATCTCTTTTCAGAGGTTCACATGAGGCCAGACAGTGTTACAGTCAGAATTTATGATCCTGTGCTGGAGAGAGGTAAAAGTGTGTAGAGGTGAAGTTGTAAGTCTTTTTTTTTCTCCAAACAGTCTAATCACATTTGGTGCCTAAATACTGAAATTAATTTGAAGTTAATCTAAAGGGTGTATGACATTGTTGATTTCATTCTCCAAACAGCTATAGCACTGTGAGCACTCACTATGATTGCTTAGAATAAGTAATCAGAAAATGGTAAGGAATGACTGGATTGAAAATAGTGTTCAATTAATTCAAGCCAAGAAAAGGCTAAAAGATTACTTCTATAAATGTGTACTTATGGAATATACTGTGACTGTGGACTTCTTTTTTAAAATTTGGTTGAATTAAACTGTGCCAAAATAACCCCAATAAGGAAAGATGAGTTTGCGGTTGGTTATCTATCGGCTCACATTCCAGAAGCTTCAATACATTAAATGTAGAGTCTCCATAAAATAAAGACAGAATCGGATCACAATCTTGTTACACACTGTATCTGTTTTTCTCCATTGCAATCCATCCTTTTAAAATATTTCACGGTGAACAAGCGCTGTACTGACTGATGGACCAAAATGCTACACTAATATTGTAATTTCTACACCAGTGCTGCCTATTTGGCTATAAATATCACAGTCCTGTCTGTTTCACAAGCCTTCAGCAGATTCATCACCTTGTTTGAGCTCTTGAGCAGTAAGGAGTCATGCTCTGCTTGCAGTTTGGTCTCAATCTCATCCCATTTTCGTTCTTTATCCTTGAAGAGGATCCTGCAAAGCCAGGTTGTTACAAAAATAGGATAAAAGTGAAATACATAAAACATGTTTAATATAGATTAAGTGACTGCTTAAATTATTTCATTCAGATGCCATCAGCACATTGTAGCATTGAAAAAAATCTGCCTTTGAATTGTCATTCTAATGAGAAAAATATGTAACTGGGTGGCGGAGTAAGCCTGTGTGATGTGTCATTCAAACTGTGTCACCTGCTATTTCCAACAAAAAACACAGACAAGAATCTGTACACACACAGACAATATTTGTATCATGCAATCCCTCTTTAGTGTGTGCATTGAATATATAAATAACCACAACAACACGTGAAAATCAATTTTTGTTTAGCGTGGTCAAACAATACTTGCCTGATTTTGCAGGTTGTTCTGTCAACAGATTGGCGTATCCTGGTTGACAGCTGAGTCACAGAAGCTAGCAGCAAATTGTCTGGGACCGCCTGAAAGACAGTAAAAAAATATCATCTGAATCTACCAGTTATAAATTACTGGCAAAAAGTGATTAATTTACACGGTAAAATGTAAACAACCTGTACTATTGCTACATTTAGTTAATTTAAGTACATCATTTTTTTCATTAGCTTTACCACTGCTTTTAGGTTTACATTGGCCTATTTTTTTATTAGTCCTTTATTTATCCAGGTAAAAAATCTCATTGAGATTAAAAATCTCATTTCCAAGAGAGACCTGGCATCATGGCAACAAAAGTCACATACCAATTAAGGGATGACTGTAACTAGCATGTATCGAGCTCCCTCTAGTGTCAAACAGTGGTACAGACTGACATGAACGTCTTGCTATTTTTGCTCTTAACATAACTCTAAACTTGCTGTGTTTGCTGCTCCACATACTTTCACTTTCTAATGCAGAGAAGCACATCAAATTCAAAATCTAGATTAGCAGTATGGTACATAGCAGGCCATATATTGAGGAGAACATTATATTTAAAATTGAAGCAAGGCCTTACATCATCTCTATTCCATGTCTGTCGCCGAATGGACCTGGAGCTCTGTCCGCTAGACCTACGAGATCGAAGCTCCACAGACTGCCCATTGGTTCCCAGAATGCTATTATGCTGTGTGGAGGAGCCGCCGAGGTCCAAACTGTCATCAAACACACGCTCCTCCAACTGAAACGGAAATAAAATATATTGAAAATTGATATTCTTTCCTCAGATCCAATTTTTTTGTCCATGTTATGTAATCAAACTTAAGAATTAAGAATCTGTATTCTATTAGCATTAGGATTGCTATAAATGTTATTGAATAAACTGAATCCTTATATTTTGTATGCTATAATTAGTTTAAGATGCAACAACTATACCAGAGCTCCAGGGTCGGTCGCTGCAGGGCTCACTGAGTCAATCTCCCCTGCCACATCATGAATCTCTCTGGCTAGCATGGCCAGGTCTTTTGCAAGATCTTGACTTATCCTGTGGAGCAAACATAAGTGTGATGTTATTTTGTTGTGTTATTTTGTGATATTTATTTAAAACAAAATAACAGCTGTAAAATAAGATCCAATAAAAAGAACTGCAACCCTAAGCTAAAAAAAAAGAAGCAATAAAGAGGCACATGCCCTAAAGCAGGAAAAATGTGTTAGAATACTGCTATCTGACTCATTCATCCACTCATATACACAGGAGTACTTCTCACCTACGTACCTGGCTATTTCCTCGCTGTGTGCTGTCCAATCTCTCATATACTCATCCTGTTCCCTAGAGTGCTGCTTCACGGTAGCTAGGCCTGCAGGATTTGGGGTTGCTGGAGCTGAACCTCCAAGCTGGGCTACTCGAGTAGACGGGAATAGCCGTGTGTGCCCCTGCTTGGATATGTGACGATTTGAGCCATACTCATCCTCTGAGGTGGAAGCATACTCCACTGGTACACGGCGCCACCGAGTTCCAGCTGAGGAAAGAATGGCAGTGAAGCTTAGATGAAGCTTAAGATGCCAGATGAATTCTTCTTTAAGTAGATAATTGCAGGTAACTGTACAATCTTTTGGCAGTCAAAGCATAATTAGGAACATTTAAAAAAAATGTGTACACACTTACATGCAGGTGTGGCATGTGATGAGGTTCCTTTACTCTTGTCAGGTAGCTTGGAGGCACTGTTAGCTCTTGCTCTGGGTCCAGGCATTGAAGTCATATTGGACCCTCTCAATCCTTGCCTGATGCCATAATCACCTGCACCGCGGGCCCCCAGACCTCTACTCCTTGTCACAGTGGCCTCTGAGTCACTCTGGGCAGACGGGGAGCCCACTCTTGGCCTCCTTGGCTGTGCCAGAGCTTCTATTCTGGACATGCCTCTTTTTGCCATCCCTGTCTTGGATGTGGAACTAGCAGTGGAGGCCTCAGAGGCCACAGACATCCGGTCTAGGTCAGCAGGTTCAGTGTCTGAGGAATCCCCCAGCCGGGCTCGCCGCAACAGTGATGCCCTGGTAGGCCTGGGCTTGGGGACACTGGTGGCTTTACTGGCGGAAGCAGAGGCAGGAGCTTGACTGATCTTAGCCCGGCTAGACTTAGTGCTGGCTCCAACTGTTGTGCTCCCTGTCTGACCTCTAGCATGTGAGTTTTTGGAGTCTTTCGTGGAGGTGGGCTGTGAGTCTGATAAGAGAGAATTGGAGTTGACATCATCATCAGTGAGATCCAGGGAAGTCCAAGGACGGTTTGGCTGTGAAGGACCAGAAGTTCTATTCTTGACCCTCTTGTCCTGGGTCTCCCTACCACCAGCAGGACCCTTGCCAGATGAGCAAACTACAGTTTTTTCTTTCTGCTGTCCTGCTAGAGTTCGGCGTTTCTGGACTACTTTCCTTGCTCCATCAGCTTGGCTTACTGTACTTGTCGTGTCAACATCTGACTCTGGTGACATGGATCCTTCAATGGACTGACTTGGGGGATCGCCTTGGTCTGACACAGTGGTTTCTAGAAAGGCTGCTACAGCCTCTGAGTCTTTCTGCAGTGTGGCGCTGTCGATGCCAGGCTCTCTAGATTGAGTTTTGCCTGTGAGACCATCAATACGTGGTATGAGCTCTATAGGGACGTTGGAACTTGGCTTCTCCACAGTGAAGCTCTCCTGTCTCAATAGGGGTTTCCCACTACTTTCCCTGGCTTTCTCCTCTTCTTTTTTCCTCCTCCGTACTTCCTCCATTCTTTTTTCCCCGCTGGTCATGGGACGAGGTGGGAGCTTTGTCAACACACCTGACTGACTTGACCTCCCACCACCACTATCCTGCGACTTGGCTGGTGACGAACGACTAGGGCTGCCACTGTGACTGCCCACACCTCCTGTGCACTGGCCGGGTCGAGTCTTTCCTCTGCCCACCTTTTCCTCCTGGTTTTCTTTCTCCTGTAGCTCTGTGTCCTGTTTCTCCCCCATATCTGCACGTAGGCCTGAGCCTGGGGTCCTCCTTCCTAGGCTGAGATCCTCACCAGGCAGCTGGGGTAGGGTTCTCCTCTTGCGCTCTGTGTACCCAGTAGAGGCAAAGGAGGCTGAGTGGCTGGATTCACTTATATCAGCTGAAAAGAAAGAAAATATTTGATCAGAATGTGCATTAAACATACATATATACATATATAGTGGATTATATACTGGTAGAATCAGTGCACTGTTAGAGGTGTTTGCCAGATTTTTAATTTAATAGTTGGCTATAATAAAGATCCTTAATAGAAAGTCCCAATAAAAATTTGTTCAATTATTTTTGCAACTTGAAGCAACGAGAAGCTAAAACATAAAATTCAGATACAGTGGAACCCCGACTTACGAAATTAATTCGTTCCCGAGGGTCTTTCGTAAGTCAAAAATGTTCGTAAGTCAAAGCACCCATCGCGCCTTTTGAGTGAACGATAGGCTATAGGCTAATTGCTAACTGCAACAACAATACGTCGTTCAAGTGGAACAGCGAAGCGCAAGTACGAAAGCCAAGGGGGTTGTCATATGATACGGAAGGCATTGTGGGCATTCTGGGCTCAGCCAATCAGAGCCAGTGGATTTCGTTACACGGGTATTTTGCCGTAACACGGGCAGAAATATTGCCGTTACGTGCCTTCGTAACTTGAATTTTTTTGTTAAATGGGGTATTCGTAAGTTGGTGTTCCACTGTAGTTAGTCAGAAAGGTTATTTTCTTTAAAAAACAAAAAAGCTGCAATTTCAGACCTTTGACTGAAAGTGGCACACGTTAAGAAACTATTTTGTCTTCCACTTGTAAAATATTGCGATACTTCAATATTTTAACATGAAACCTCTGGCTTCACTGTGGTCACGTGACTCTATTGTGCCAAATGCAAATAATTACAGTCTGCTGTATGTTAGTGAAATAATCAGGAATAAATCTTCCTCTTGGATATGAAAAGTTGCTTGCCTAATGCCTATTTGGTGAAATGTGACCAGCAGCCTGGCAGCTATGTTAGCTAACCTGAAGTAGGCGTCATACTCTTTCTGACACATGCCATTTTAGCTTCTGTGCATTTAAGGAGACCACCTAAGCTAACTTTCTTCTGAGTGGCTGCTGTGTGCCTAAGATGGCCACTCTATTTGTTGTCCACAGTCTGAAGAGTAGAAACTACATAAAGAGAGTGATAAGTTGTCATTGGTTGGCTATATTGCACAAACCAATTAAGAAGAAGGCCTGCAAGCATTCATATCCTTGACAAATTAATTTAACTTTTATCTCATCTGGATTACTCTTTGCATTGTAATTATCCACCACTGTAACAGTATACCATAGCTATTACAGAAAAATGACAAGCCTAATGTGACAGACTGCTGTATAACTGAATTATGAGTAAATTTGTGACACCTGTCTACTTATGCTGCTTTTACAACGTGTTTATCATTTAACCCCAGTGTGTGATTGGACCCTGTGGACTTTGTTTAGCAAACGTTTACATACTGAAGCATGAACAAAATGCTGAAATTAATTTAATAAATATTAAAGGAATCCTTTTTTGAGATTTAGTAAACCTAAACTTAATACCTCTGTCCTCCGTGACCAAGATGTGGCTTTCGCCTCCTGACCCTTCAGGGTCAGTCCTAATATGACTGGCAGCTAGAGTAGCCCACTGTGACACCCAGCGTGGACCACCCACCATCAACTCTTCAGACAAGACCTAAACAAGCAAACGTGGAAATAAAACAAAAACATGTCAATAACTGGAAACAGATGTTGCTTTAGTCAGTCAGAAGACAGCTTATTGAGTATAACTTAGAAGAACGCTGTTACACCTCTGTCTCCATGCGTCCGGGTTTTCCTCGGTCTCCAGTGCCAGACCTTTGGGAGGCGAGTCTTTCTCTCTGGTCAGCACTCCCCACCCTGGACCCAGACTCCTGGTCCACACCAAACACCTAACATATACACAAGTAAGAAAACATATTATGATCAGGAGATTAGATGATAAACTATAAAAAAGAGTTATAACTTTAACGTTTTTACCTTGTCAATCAGTTTCCTAGCCTCTTCTTCTTCATGATCTCCATTCTCCAGCTCGATGGTATAAGTCCCTCTATCACTATAATCATCTCCATGATGATAGCACTCGTCGCGCCCGCTCTGTTGATGGGGTGCTGAGCCACGTCTCCTCTCTGCTACTTTGGATGTTGAAGGTTTACGACGACGTGCAGGACTGTCTTCCTCTGCAAAGAGACCCTCTGGTACGTTTGCACGACCCTCTCTGATCTTCATCCCCATGCTTCCCCAGAGTCCCCATGAGCGCTCTTCTAGCGCTGCATCCCTGCGCTGTTCACCCAGTGCATTTTCTGAATCACTCTGAGTGCCATCCTCATGTTTACTTCCTGGATAGTGAGGTAATAGATCAAAATGTTGCATAAGAGTGATAAAGTAAGTATCGCGTGTAATACTGTACACTATACCAAACTCTATATCATATAAACACACCTTTAAGACTCCGCAGTTGTACAGGCACATCGCTTTTCACGCTTTCGCCATCATCCTCTGCAACCGTTTCTTTTAGAGCCAATGGTAACTCATTCTGAGCAAGCCAGTCAGCAACTTTGACTTCTGCTGCGACCATGGCTGTCTGAAGAGGACTCAGCTCCTCCCCAACAGCCCTTTTAGGGCGTGGCCTGGTCTCTGGTCCTACCTTCGCAACCCTGTCTTTGACAGTCACTTTACCTGAGGCCCCAGGATCAAACTCAATGGTGAAGGAGGCGTGGCCATGGGCAGGCTCTGCTGCAGCAGAAGCACCACCCTCTTGTTCTCTTGAGATGGATTCACTGCTGACTTTACTTCCTGAGGGATCCTTTGCATCCTTTGTTGGGATCTCGAAGTAGCTAGGCTCCTGATTAGAGGCTGTTTGCAGGGTACACTTTGGGATCTCCTCACTTTTCTTAGATTCTGGCACAATTAATACAAAGATATTTGTCTGGCACCATAAAGTTTACAGAATATTTGTAATATTTCCAAAAAAGTAAACTGATAATGAGCAATAATTGTTGGTACCTGCTTCAACTTTTTCTCGTTTCCGGTCTGAACTCTTGTCCTCTGACTTTCCTGGATGCTGGTCTTCAGTGTCTCCATCTCCCCACCAGGCAGGCTGGCCATACAGGGGGGTGCCCCTGTGCAGCACTGTGACATCCCCTGCCAAAACAGTACATTTCTTTATATATAGGAATGCACATATGTATTAATTGAGGCTTAGAGACCCTAAATAGGCTTCAGGTAAAGGTCATTGTAATGCAACATCCCCAATATTACTGCATATAATTTGCCATCTATATTTAGGCCCTTGATTCAGTTAAATTCTATTTATATAGTGTCAAATCACAACAGTTTCCCAAGGTGCTTTTTATTGTAAGGTAACAACCCTGCAACCCTCTGTGATCATTGACTTTAGTTGTTTCAGAGTCGTCTCTATTTTTTGAGGCGACTGAGGTCCTTCAACATCTGCCAGAAAATGCTGAGGATTTTCTATGAGTCTGTTGTGGCCAGTGCGATCCTCTATGCTGTTGCATGCTGGGGGAGCAGGCTGAGGGTCGCAGATGCCAACAGACTTAATAAACTGATCCGTAAGGCCAGCAATGTTGTGGGGATGGAGCTGGACTCCCTCAAGGTGGTGTCGGAGAGGCGGATGCTGTCCAAGATAAAGACAATGTTGGATAACACCTCCCACCCACTCCATGACATGTTGGTCAGTCACAGGAGCTCGTTCAGTGAGAGACTGAGATTACCGAAAAGCACCACTGAACGACACAGGAAATCATTCCTGCCTGTGGCCATCTCCCTGTACAACGCATCCACTTAACACACTGTTTGCTGCTACAACTACACATGTTTCTTTTCCAAATATTTATTTATAAGTGACTTATGTATGTATGTATATATATGTATATATTGTACTATTCTTAGTTAGCGTATTGTCTGTCTTGTCTTAATGTTGGTTTAAAATGGAGCACTGTAACAAAAAATAATTTCCCCCAGGGATCAATAAAGTATTCTGATTCTGATTCTGATTTTTCATGGTCTTTCAGGCCTTGGGGTGTTGCTGGGTGGACCACTGCATTCCTTTGTTTTCAGAATGCACCAGATTGTTTATTTTGACACCGTAAGATTTTGTGTCTACATCTCTTTGGATCATACTAAGAGTTCCCGAAAATGGATACCAAATGCAAGTTCAACATTTGGAATTAGCTGTCTTTTATCTGTCTAATTTGTCATTAAATAATAACAGAAAAGACTTCATCTGAACCTGTGAAAACAGGGAAATATATTTCACACATCTTGACTGTCTGATTTTGAATCCTCTGTGGCATTATACAGAAGCTAAATTACCAAACGTCTGCCACTGTCCTAGAGTACGGCTGCTATAGTTTGTAGTCCTAAAATCTATTTAAGAACTACCTCTAAAAATTCTTTCATTATCAGTTTATGTATCTGGGAATATTTTATCGATTCAAGGTATTAGATTTACTATATTATATGTGTCCAGTGTCCTTTAACTTTCAATGCTCAGACTTACCTGTTGCCTTGTCCTCTGACCTGTTGGCCTCACTTGGCTTGGCAGTGGCTCCCTCACACACCTGTGCAGCTGCTGCCTCAGGTGGTTTGACTTGAGATTTGGATGATTCTGCCTCTGGGAGTTTCTTCTGGTTCAACTGAAGTTGGCTGCTAAACTTTTCATGCTGACAAATTAGACAACAGAAACAAGGGGAATTAGCCAAAGACAAAGGTTACACAATACTGTCAAAATAATTACGATGTATATCTTGTCTAGATTTTTTCTTGCTTTTTAATCTTCCAGATAGCAGTATGGCATACTGATCGTATGCCATACTGTTCGCATATATTTTGAATGATAATGTGCTATGTTCCTCTAGCTCATGAATAAGAAATCTGCATTATTTTTTTTTCTGCAGCTACCTGGGCAGTTTTTGTTGATGAAACAGCAAATTCATCAATCTTGAAAAGTCATTTTGCCCACTTCAGCAGAACTCTTTGATCTATTCTCTACAATATTGCTCCTAACTGATGAAAAAGTACAAGATCTTTGCACCTATCCTGTTTCAAACACAACTATTTACACCGTCTTCAAACATATGAATATTGTTCTTCTGTGTAGCGTGTCATCTAACCTTGAGGGCCTCCTCAGGAATATGCATCTCTCCTCGAACCACAGTAAACAGGTTGGTATGTGAGACAAGTTAAGGTAAAAGATGACGAGCCCTTTGCAGGGATGAGAAACCTGCACTGATAGCCTTATCTATTATGCAGTAGGCAGAGTGCAATGAGAATTCACAGGCTATTCAAGAACCGATAAAGTTACAGTGCACCCCATGTTCACTGACCTTGTACTGCGTGCTACTGGGTTTGACAGATAACACAAGAATACATTCAAAGGATATCATATCCAAACCTCAATTTGTCATCAATTTTCAGCGTGACATAGATTTGCTCCTGTATTCTGACATCGTTGACAAATGTCTGGGAACAAACAAAGAAACAATGTGGTTATGAACAACATATGAGGACTTTGTACAAAAGTGAGATTATTTAGAGTCTCCTGAAATCTCAGTACTGCTTGCATAACAATGATGCTGTCCATAACACACAAACCAACTGCCAATTTTGTACCAGACCTTTAGTCACAATCCTAACCAGATCTAACACAAAAAAGCTTATTTCATGTTGAATTTAAGCAGGGAAACATCTGTACACACATAAAAATGTTTGTACTCTGCCACTTTTTTCATCCATCTGTCTTAAAGCTCTTACCCAAATTAGGATCATGGGTGTGACCCTGAACATAGACAAACACACACACACCCACGGTCAATTTAGAATCACTAATTAGGATAAAATTTATGTCTTTGGGTTATGGGAAGAAACCAGAGCACTTGGAGGAAACCCACAGATTCACAGGAAGCACAAGAAGAACATGCAAGCTCCACAAAGAAAGGCCCCAGCCGACTAAGAGGTTTGAACCAGGAGCAGTGAAGTGACAGCGCTAGCCGCTGCACCATCAAGCTGCCTGTCATAAGCTATGTATAATATTTGCACTACCAAAAATGACGTCTTTCAGTTTATTTAGGGTTGGAAAATAATTTAAATCCAAAGAAAAAACCAAATTATGTTAGAACAGGTTCACGACTACTTTTGTAAGCAGTAAATTGCTGAAGCAGTTAAGGGGCACTCTGGCAATTTAGTACTCAAAGTAATGCATTTCCTTGAATACTGAGGGCTTAAGAGAAACTAATAAAAATTTGTAAAAACGGAAGCAGTAGAAGATGAGAAAGCCACGGCCCGAAAAAGAATAAATAAGAATAAATAAGGTATACTTTCAGGGAAATGTTTGATATTTAATTTTGGGACACACTGATGTAGATTTTATTGCATTAAAAAACATTAGGCAGGGGTTGCTTTAAGACACATACACATAAATTAAAAAAAATTCACTCACCCCATTTAAGCTGCCCAGGTCCTTAACTTTGTGTTCATCCGTATTTGGCTCATAGTTGATGACAGCATGCTGTTTGTCCACACTACGGGACTAAACCATACAAGATCCAGTCAATCACTATAATCCTCACTAATCTCAGTGCTTCAGATAAAAATCCAGTCAGAGTAAGAATGACAGCTCAGATCATATGTCGGGTGGATTCACAGTACAGTACCTGCAGCATAAGCTCACAGTCATCCCTCCCTACAAAGATCATCTCTCGGGGGAGACGATGGCGTGTCCCCCCACCGCTCACCAGGAACCAGGAAGTCAGACTCATCTCTGCCTGACAAGTTCACATGTGCCCCTTAATGCATCCTGCTGAAAACAAGAACAGTGTTAGACTGCAGTTTATAGCTATAAATCTATTAATGAGACCATTAAATATTTATCCTTCGATCAATGAAAAAATATACTCTTACACTGTAAACAGGAGTGGGTGAGGCATGCTGTTTCATATAATTACATAAAGCAAAAATTATTTCAGCATTTGTGCGTGTGCTTGTGTGTCATATGCACAGTAGCTATTTCGGTTATCACCCGAGGACATTGGCAAGCTTATCAGTCCATGTAGTGCAGCTAACAACAAGAAATTTAAAAAAAATGTAAGTTCCAAAAATAAAGAGACAGCTTACAGTATTTCAGGCATTCTTCTAAACTCCCAAAGTGAGTCGCTCAGCAGGATTGTCCTGTCATCAGCTTCACAACGCACTCCACTGAAAAAGGAGGAAGAATAGTTAGATACTGTGCAAAAAGAGAGTGCATGTGAGGGTGACAGGGAGATGGGGCTTAGAAAGAAAGAGATAATAAAACATGTAATATGACAGCTAATTCAATCAGATCCAGAAACTCTGAGCCAAACAGAAGACAGGCATATACACCGACCACAGGAAGTCAAGGAAACAGAGAAAATAGAGACGTAAATAGAATATCCACTTCTCTGCTCCCCATGATTCTCTCATATGACTTCCAGGCAGTTGTCAGGATTCCCATGCACACAAAACAGCACAACAGCGCTTTTCACTGACACAAACACCCCGTCCCCTCTCTGCATTATTAGTAGGCAGGCCTGCTGACTCATGCTCCGAGAGAGTCATAGGTGAATTAGTAAGATTTAATTACGCACACGTTGTCATATGTGAGGCTCCTTTTTGTACGTCAGCTCAAGCCCAATGGGACAGCCCCCAACCTCCCAATAGAGAACTACGTGGTCCATCCTTTCAGTAGGCTGGCTCCTAGTGGCCCAGATTTTCTCTTTAGACGCTTGATCACACACACGGCTTCACCCACTCTGATATGAATCTCCTCTGCAAATGACCACACATCAACTGAGGCTGCAAGCGGCAGCAGCTGATGAGTTAGAGTCGGCCAATGACTGAGCCTGAAAATTAGCTCGGTTAGGCCATATCTCAGTCCAGCGTTCATCGTGGAGCCATTTAAGAATGATAGCAAAGACCAGCTAATAATAAGCAAAAAGTATCATCTAATTTCATCCCAATATCGCGCAGATTGTAGGATAAACACAAGACTGGCCACAATGAGTCTAACATTTATTAGCGACATGTCATCTGAAGCGTGCATTAATCTGTCACGTTCAGTACATCCCTTTACGCACACCTTTTAAGCCAAACACAGGCTAATTTAGACAGATATCTGTTATCACGTGCTTTAAAGCCAACCAAATCATGTTTAGGATGCTGCCTGCTGATATCCCACGATCGACCATTATGGGCGACGTATAGGTCTGTCGCACAAACAGCGAAGCTCATTTCACTGTCTTCATCCTTATATCAGAGGAAGCAACCAAAGGCATCAGCGCAGGCCTGTTAGGGAAATAAAACAATGGCAAAATGTCTCTCACCAGGTGCTCTATGGGCAAACAGCATCCGATGAGTAGAAGGTTATGAACAGCGATGCTGCTGCTGCTCCTGCAACCCCTCTGCCCAGCCTAGGTCCTTCAACACTGCTGTGTCTTGGCCTCAAGGTGGCGCAATGCGCTCATGTAGGAAAAGATGAGGTTATGTAATATAGACAGCGAACCATGAGTGGCCCATATTAGGTGGATGATGGATCATTTATTTTGGGCAGTGACTCGATAATTAAATTGAGTTGGCATATAAATTACAGTCGTAAGACTGGAAACGCTGAAAGTATAATAATAGGAAATTAAATGCATGCATTGTATATAAATGATACGATTTGATTATATTTGCATTGAAACTTTTTAAAATTACAATGTAGCTGCTATGTTAGTATTTCAATGTTTTAGATTAAGCGCTAGAGTGAGTAATCTACTGGTTTCCAGCTCCGTATAATTATGTTAGGACACAGCTTATGATAGTCTATTAAAGGTCAGTCTTGTGTTGAACCACTAGATGGAGCCAAAGTACTGTGCTGTGATTTCGATGCCGACGTAAATTCAATTGTTGAGCCTGATTAGGAAGCTAGTATATAATCAACAAAATAAAAGCAAACCATTTTTAAAAGTATGGGTGCTGTTAAGGTCCTCCGGCTTTATTTGCGTTAAGTTAGAGAAGGGGCTTTTATGCGATTCTAATAAACTTTATTCATCATGAAACCAAAATAAATGAAAAAAGAATTGCCCCGCATCTTTTCGGCTGTTCTGTAACTGCATAACGACATACGAAGGTCAGGTGAGAGAGTATAGGGTATAAACCTGCCCATCAGGCCACCCTAATCCACTTGACACACACTGTTTTTGTTGGACATGCCCCCTATAGGTTCCATTAGTCATGAATTACTAGCTTTGTTTAAAAGCAAGCGCACTTGACTGTACACGTTAATCCAATCTGATCACTGGAAAACTTGGAAAAAATTAAAATCCCACATTGGCTTCAGCCATAATGAATGGGCCCAATATTTAAATGCAACAGCTGAATGAATGAAGCTGAGACTTAAGTTTTATCGGTGAGTTATAAAATTCCATTAGGTCTGGAATGCATAATATTACTTTTTTGTTGTTGTTGTTGTTGTTGTTGTTGTTGTTGTTGTTGTTGTTGTTGTTGTTGTTAAGTATTTCAGAATGCTTTACTGAAATGTTGCTTACCTGTAACATAAATTAGACCTTTGGAGTGGATAAGAGTTAAATCCACGTTTCTCTTCAGTTTTGGAATACAGGCTCAGGTGCATTACACAAGCTGACAGATTACAAATTGTTTTGTAAATCAAAGCACGTTACACTCTAACTCTAATATCTTTTTTCCCTTTCTTTATCTTTTACACGTCCACCATCGAAACAAAACGAGTACATTATATCTAAATATATTCTTATATTTAAGTATATTATATAAAACTATTTATGAATCTCATTTCACATTATTTTAATTGCAGGTAGTTAACTTTAGGTTTCCCTGTATACAAGGCAAAAGCCCAGAGAGAATGGCCGGTCTATCACCACTTCTCAAGAAAGCAAACAAATTAAACAAATTCAGCAACAACAACAAAAAACAGAGTTTAGTTCATCCTGTCGGAGAATAACATTTCAATTAGTTTAGCTCAAGAAGGCCGACTGAAATAAAAACACTTTATTCAGTGTTAATGACATTTCCAGTCTGCACTGTAAATTTGCATAAAGACTGCATATTCATAGTGGCTTGAAAAAAAACCCCCAACAACAACTAATAAACACGAGTGCAAGAGCTGGGTTTATCCACCACTACATCCTTGTTACATACGCTCTTTGGTTCACGCGCTTTTTACTGCTTTCCTTGTAAAACAGTGTCTCTCTTTCTCTCCCTCGCTCTCCCTCTTAGCCCAGCCCCCTTGATCCCCTTCGTCCATTGGTGTCTTCGGGGTCTCCCTTTTTTCTCTTCTCTTCCATAGGTAGTCCATAATGAGTGTCCATTGGCTTTTATTATGACTTGTCCCCCTCCCACTGGCCGCCTTCGCCCTGCCCATGTTTTGTATGTCTCAGTTCGTCCAGCGCCTGACGTTCAAGTTCGCAGAACGTCACGTCCGCACTTGAACTTGCAGCGCAGGGGGCTTCACTATACCCCCATCACTCTCTCTTTGCAAAAAAGTCATGAAGAGCTCCGCACAGCCCGCACCGCACTACTCCTCACCCTCTGTATGATCAGCAGCTCATTGCTTTTTTTTTTCTCCCTTGTTGGCTGTCAGACGCATCAATGAAGATATTTCATTTGGAGTTTACCTTGTAGGAAAGGATTTCCCAATGTGAACTCAGCTGAAAATCCGTCACTAAACCAACATGTCTCGCCGCAAGCAGGGCAAACCCCAGCACTTGAGCAAACGGGAGTTTTCGCGTAAGTGGAGATACATTGCATTTCGACTTAATTTCATTGGTTTTTCCTCTCGGTGACCCATCTTTTTCTGTATACGGCAACTTTCTTTTAATACTTAGGATACGTCCACCGCTGTCCTGACTAAAATGACAAATCGCAAACATATCCAAGACTACAGGTTATCTTTATAATCATCACGAGGTCTTCTATAGGAAGTTTTGGAGCAGCGTGACAGGGAAGCTCAACTTGTGTTGGTTAACGCGTTGTATAACACAGCCTTCAAGGTTTCTTTCGCCATTAAAGGGCATGCATGAGCTTTATGGCCAGAGACCTTTGCCTATATGAAGGCGGCACAGAGTTACAACTGCTGCCATTCACTTAAGTTTCCATGTGCACCTTTTGAAGCCACAGCACTACTACAGTGCAGGTCCTTTTTAACTGTAAAAATGCATTTACAAAGGTCCTAGTTGGTTTGGACACAGGGAAGTGGTGTTTACACACACACACACACACACACACACACACACACACACACACACACACACACAGACACACACACACACACACGTGTCCGAAGCGCAAAGACCTCGTGTGCGTTACCTACAAGGAATGCAGTTTCTTTGCAACAATTTTTTCACCGCTGGCGTTTAAACACGGCATATCCAATCCATTTGTATCCATAAATTGCATAAATACGCAGAAATCTCCGTGCGCGACACTGTTTTGAGATGAAGGAAGAGAAAAGAAGGACAGTTGTTTTACGCGCGTGTAAAACTGCAGGGCATTGATTTTGATTGAATGTCACATTCTTCGCACAGTTTAGACCAATTGTTGTTTGCCGAAGAATTATTTCGCTCCATTCGTCGGTTAAGAGCTTTATCAGTATATTGCTTTATCAATGCACTCTTCGCGCGTCAGTAAATGCGGAGACGTTTCCAGACTAGATAGGCTGTTTAAGTGTAAGTTAGAGATCGAAATGAACAACCTGTGCTTTTCTTTTATCTTTATTCTTGTATATATTTCTGCATGCTCTTCTTATTGCCGCTGAAACAAATTATGCTCTGGCAACATTTATTCTATGATTTGTCGGAAAGCTGTCAGATGGGTTGCCAGTGGGGGGCGCAATTTGATTGTAGTCCTACAGGCCACTCGTGAACTTGAACTTGATCCACTTTATCCTGTCCTGCTTGACCAAGCTCATGCACAGGATCGGTTCAGCAGCAGTAGGTTATTACATATTTTATGTTCTCTTGAATGTATTCATATTTTTTTCTAAAGGTACACTAAAGGTACAATATTCCCCACATTCAAAGAGGATCCAGAAATAAAGTGTTTACAAAGAAACAGTTACAGACCTTAAATTATGAAGAAAAAATGACCAAAGAGTATAAATATGCTTTTGTTTAATGACATGAAGATTTTGCTTTTGACCAGTATAATTCTGTTATTGGTTATGACCCAAATCTGTTTAATTTACTTTGGAATATTAATTGTTTTTTTTAATTATTGCAAAATAAATAAGACTGCATGAAAACACTGCAAAATTCTGTTCTAGTGCTAATTGTCAGCTTTTGTGTTGCAAAAAGGCACCATTAGAAATTTAAGTAGGCACTTCCTTTTAATTTTTGCATTTATTTTAAAATGAAAATAATCCCTTTGGTGTTTTCAACGAGGGACTGTAGAATACAATGAATGATCTGCCGGTATTACAGGGAGTCATAATACTCTAAAACAGTAAAAAAAGACCTAATGATTTTTCTGATAGTGGAAGAGACCTGCTGCTGTAACCCAGTGGGAAACCTTCGCCTAAACTACTTTAAATTCTAGCACAGTGTGATATCAGGAAAAAAAAACACATTATATTTTAGCTTTCAAAGTTATTCACATCACTCTTGCTTGACATCAGAATGAGATTATTTGGTTTGAAGAAAATCTTTCCACCTAAACCAATCTCATACACCTTGTATGTGTCCATGGCATAAGCTGGTTAAGATAAGTAAAATAGGGGTGAATTCCCTCATCTTTAATGCAACTCAACATACAAGTAACAGGGCCTATCTTGCATAGTCCCTCACCACCTTCTCATCTGACCTGATATAGAATTAAAGCTTGAACCGGCGGCAAGAATTCATCACATCTTATCTCAACATCCCAGTCGGGGCGCCAAGTGTCGTTTACCATGTGGCTAGATGACTTCTTTTAAAATGCTCTCTCTGCTCACTCTCTCTCTCTCTCTCTTTCTCTCGCTCTACTTCAGGGACCTACTCCACATCCAACCCCTCAATGTCTAACCTTGGTTCACGAGATCCCAGCACTTTTAACGAAATGGGGTCCAATCATCTTGAACTCAAATTAGAATCTATTTTTTGATTCTCAGAGGTGTTAGGTTCATTAAAAAAGCGAGATTGGCAGCACAATAAAGAGGGTCAAGCAACTTAATCGTTTGACTGCTGCCTGCGAGCTGAACATGTCAGTCCTTATCGAAGCTGTCTGTGTGCTCTTTCTTCCTTTCTGCCTTCTTTCTTTCCTAAAAATCCCATCTGCACATATACTCCTCGGCCTTATTCCTTTACAAGAAAATATAATAA
Organism: Diplotaxodon limnothrissa; assembly: GCF_057381915.1. NCBI lineage: Eukaryota > Metazoa > Chordata > Actinopteri > Cichliformes > Cichlidae > Diplotaxodon > Diplotaxodon limnothrissa. Next base: position 35,347,641 of record NC_140601.1, read on the forward strand.
CAGTGTATGTAAACTCAGAAAAATATCAATTCTCGCTTCACTACATGTCACAACTGTCTTTCTTCTTTTCCTTATCCAGCTGAGCCGCTCTCAGGTGTTTTACCAGAAGAAGACTCTCAGGACTCCCCCAGCCTGGGAGTGGCTCAGGGCGAGCCCCTAAAAGGGGACCAGGACCTGCTGACCTGCGGCCAGTGCCACTCTCGCTTCCCCTTAGCTGACATCCTGCTTTTCATTGAACACAAACGGAGGCAGTGCCACGGTAGCCTCTGTGTGGACAAACCTCTGGACAGGCCACCATCCTCCCCACTCGCCTCTCCTCTTTCCACATCCTCATCACACTCGCGGACCCAACATCAGCACCAAAGGAGGGTGCGTCAACCTGTCGAGGTGGCTGTTCAGGTGTCACCGCAGGATGAGGATTGTTTATCTGCACCCTTGCAAGGAATAATCCCTAAGCAGGAGAATATGACAGGTAAACACACTGGAAGCTTAACATGGCTGCCATGCAAGAGTAAACAGATGAGCAGGAGAAATTTGCATTCAAGTGTGAATAGAGTCTTGAAGCTCTAGATTGTGTGGAGTGGGTCACACTTTTAAGGTTCATAGGCAGTTTATCACAGAAGACAACAAATACTCGCTGAAATTTCCCTTCTAGTAGTGAGGATGTGTCCAATCAACGTAACCTGACGGCGAAATGTCTGCTGCTACATTTAGGAGTTGCGAATTTCCCTCAGTAGAGTCATGAATACACATGAAGATTAATAAGGATATTGATAAAAGGCACCGAAAAAGACGCATGGAGACAGACAAAGAAACAGATTATAAAAAGACAGAGAAAGAAGAGATCAGTTTCTTTTGGTTTGTTGCTGCATCACAGATGTGCTCAGATCCTTTGGACTTCACATTCTCTCTCATGTGGTCGCGAGAGATGTATCTCTATCCCTGCCTGGCTTATTACACTGCCATATCTCTTGTACCCTCAAATATGCGCCTGCTGAAGCTCACTGTGATTCTAAAATTAAAGAGATAGGAAAGAATGTAATTACGTTGATCTGTCAAGGAAGAACTGTTTATTTGAGGAACACTACAGCCACTAATTGTCAGTGTTTTTCTTGATTTGAGTAATTAAGGACTTCTTAAGGCAGCTAGTTGGTTTGTTGGTTGTCCACTGGGGCTAAATGAGGCTGTTGTGAAAACATGAGTTGCTGTGCAAACAAGCATGGGTCCCTTATGACTGGTTTTATAGAGTGGAGTTTGATTTTGACCAGCCCATTTTGATGTTTATTCATTTCCTTTAACAGATCTGATAGCATGTGCCAGACTGCGCTGATTGCCTGGGCAGTTGTGATTGAATTTGAAGCCAATTCAGGCTGAATGCATAGAGGGTAGTTTTCAATAATGAGCACTACTGTGCTGTATTAGTCAGCGCTTCAGCTTTGCAGATGGCATTGTAAAGGGCTACTGTTACTTGTTGTCAATGTTTTAGCACTCTGCCATACAGAATAACCACTGTTCATTAGTGTGCAGTTTGTTGAAAATCTTTCTCACAAACTGGGATGGACGCACACATGCTCAAAAAACACACATTCTTCTGACATGCCTCTTGGCCTTGTCAGCTGTTCGAACACGCCTTTCCTTGCTCACTTGGATCATCGTGCAATGGAGTTCACATGATATCATGAGGTCACTAACACTGTGCGAAGAGCTTTATTTATAGGTCTCATTTCTTTGGACATTGTGTAACAGTCAGGATTTCCTTGGGTTAATAATGAATAGGTTAAATTGACTGTATGTGGTGCAAGATTGCATCCTGTTGTGACGCCTCACCTCACCTTTTGTTATCATCCTGTTATAAAATCTGAGGTCAAAATTAACAGTCTGTGCTGCAGAGTCTGTGCAGGACATCATATCAGTTATATATGCATTGCATATAAGATGGCCTCGTCCCACCGCTTTTTTTTTTGTCCAAGATTGATGGATACAGACTGGCAGTGCCAGCGCGCCACCCCATACTCCATATGCTAGCTGCCATGTTCTCTTACCCTGCTCAGTTAGAGGCTGACACTGAGCTAAGGCATCTCAATATATACTGTTCCTATGCCTCAAGCCCAGTCCAATCCAGGCGAGTGTATGATGAATTACACCCTTAAAGATTTCCCTGCATCTTGCTCCCCTGCATCATTCAAATGAAAGTGACCCTTCCAATCTCCACCCCACTCCTGAAATATCACTTGACACGGACGGATTTCCATATGGACAGCAGTTTGCGAAGGCAGTGGCTCTGGCTAGGTTAAGGAAAGTTGCTGCTTGACTAAAGGGAGCTGACACCCAGAATGGCTGACTTGTAGGTGGGGGGATATGAGAAGGGTGAGGGCTGAGGAATTAGGGGCAGTACGTAATAGACCGATAGCTCGAGATGAAGCTGTGCCCCTCAGTCTGTCTCTACAGGACAGCTGAGGCCGTCTGGGAGTCTCATGACTGCAGCTGGGGTTTGGGTCTGCAGTCTGGGGCTCTGAGCTGTTAGACGAGGGCAGAGCAGCCTGCGTACCGTCATTTGCATGATAAACAATTAAAGATATGCATAGAGACATCGTAGCTTGTCTACAGACCACGGTTGTCCCAGAAATAGAGCAGATGATGGCTTCTCAAGCAAATGTGATTGCAGCGTATAAAGCTGCTTTTATTTCCCAGCATAAAATTGCTATTAAAGAGACAAACCGGTAAAGTGGATTCAAAGTTTTCATTTACATTAGTTATTTCATGGAGTAAACGCAATTGTTATTAGCACAATAAATAAATTAGAGTCTAGTCTTTATAAATTAGATACACAACCACAGTGCATATTGTCTTCTTCTTGACCTATTTACAAGAAATTACAAGAAAAGATTGCATGAATTTTGTACCACATTTTTTGAGGTATTATTACTACATTGTTCTGCCCTGTATTTATCCATCCCAGCATTAGCACCCTTTTGAATTCTCACCAGTGTAGCCACGTGTGTTAATGAGGCCACTGCAACTGTGGAAATCGACCACCATCTCACACTTCAGCTTCTTTCCAGCGCCCTGCCTCCATTGTAACCTGGACTCTGAATCGATACTGAGTCAATTACGGCAGCCACCTTTCACCCTTTTTTCTCTATGAGGAAGAAAACATTCAAACAACAGAGAAGCATTTCTTGCAACACCTCTGTGGCTGTGGAGCATTTTCTTGCAGCAGCTTGCCTGTCCTGTTTCTCCCCGTGTGTTGTGGAGACAAAGGTATTTAGCAGGCTCCATATTGGCATTGTGCCACCTTTCTCCAATATCCCCTCCTTCACCAAGCAAATACATATACACACAGGGTGCCTGTCATGCAGAACTGGGGGGCTGGGCAGTGCGTGGAGATTGTGCATTAGTGGCGGCGGTGGGGGGTGGGGGTGGGGGGCTCCTTGGTAGCGATATCTTTTCCTGTGTCCAGTGTGCATATGCGTCAGCAGACATATGGGTCACTGTGCAAGTTTATATCCGGTGCTTTTGTTTGGGTGATCACTTTAATTGATACTGAAAAGGCAAAGATGCGTGCTGCTGCAATGATTGGACACCAGCTAATATTTTAACATAAGGACTCCATTGTCTGTAAAAAGTGACTCTAATTTGATCCTACAGTCGCTTTGGGCTGTAATAAAATCAGTCCTATTTTTGGCAGTGGGCTCCACTACGTTTTAATGAAGGTGAACAGGAGTGGTTTTTAGGATGAATTTTTCATGGAGGACATTTTTGTATGCTGAAGCCAAGCTCTAAACACCCACAAATGTTGTCAGTGGAAATTCGTCAGCCTTTGTTGTTGGATTAAATGTTAGTGGTTCTGGCTGTATTCAAGTCTACTGAGTGTTTACATCTTGAGTGCGGATGCTGTGAAACTAATGTACGTGTAAATGTGTACATTTATGTGTGTATAAGTGTGGTTTTGACCACTTAAAATGTTTATAGGTTTCCGTGTGTGTGTAAAAGTGTGTGTGTCTTGCTGTTTGTAGCTTTACTACCCTGGGCGTGCAGGCTGAACATGAAAGAGTCTTTGACTTGGCAAGCCTTGCCTGAGGACACCCCTCTGAGGACTATGCCAGGCCAGACTTGGCACACAGCAGTGGGCCTGAGGGACAGGCCGGGCCTAAATGTGTGTGTCTAAGAGGGAGTTAGAGGAGGTGTGTCTGTTTTGTGGGTTTAGGAGGCAAAACGTATGGTGAGGTGGTGGCTATGACTGACAGTGGGAGTGTGTGAAGTTAAGAGCAGATATGCAGTAGATTGTGCGTGCTGTCCTCAGGGCCTCCTGGCTTGGACTTCCTGTGCCTCTGTTTGTCTTCTAACAACTCCGGCATCACAGCCTCGGGCCATTCAGGTGGAGGCTAGCTGAAATATGCACACACACACACACATCTACACACACAAACATGCATGTGAACATTCAAAAATAGGCTCCCACAAATGCATGCACGCACCCACAGATGCACACACACCTGTTCTATGAACACAACAGTGCACACGCCTCCTTTAAAGATGCACACATATGCTACAGTGCACACATACAGTGTAAACCCCCTCCTGTGAACCTGTGTTTTGTCTGTAATAAATGTGTTACGGTAGAGGCCCCATGATGTGTTGTGAGTTGATGAGATCTGTCAGAAACATATGATCCTTATTTTACCCCCCTCCCCTCTGTCCCTCCCACTCTCTTCCGCTTAGCCTTTCCTCTCTGTCCCTATCTCTTTCTCTCCCTCCCTCGCTCACAGCCTCTCTCCACACATCGCTCCAGTAGTTTGTCTTGGGGGAGTGGAAACTGAAAGTTTTGGCTACATTAGTGTGTCTGCACCTCTTAAAGCCTTCCAACGTCCACTCTAGAGCTCATTCTCACTCTCGCAGATTTGGCTGCAGAGTGAGGCAGACATAAACACTCACACATACACTGCCTCCATCCATCCCCTTTACCCACTGTCAAACAAAGCTATACAACAGAAACATTCTTGTTTGTCTACAGCCACGTCATGCTGGATGAGAAAGTATCCTCAGAAATAAGCATGTCTTGCTGCTGTCCTGTCAATACTGTGGCAGGCAGTCACATCACGGGGTCAGAGGGCATCTGACGGCATCAGGGCCTGTCATGCCAGCCGCCGGCTTCACCACCTGCAGGTTAATGACTTTATTTTTAGACAGAACAGAAACAGAGAAGAAAAAGTGTCTTTGATACAGCTGTTGCTCAGGAAGTGGCAGATGAGAGCAGAGAGGAGAGAAGTAGTATTTTAGGAAGTAGGCAGGTTAGTTTGAGGTGAGAATGGGAGCAGATTTGACAAAGTAATTTTCCCTTTGATATTTTCCTAAAAAAATACCCATTTTGTCATAATCCTGTAAGTCTTTATTTAGGTCACTGAAACCGAACCAGATTTGGAAATTTTGTATCTCTAAGAGTAACACACTATCACAGCTTCTATCTCTATGCAGAATGTCATCTCAACCTCTGATATTCCTTTTGTGACTGTAGCATTTAAGGGTGTAGTGCTGTTGGATGGTTGCTTTGTCTTTCTCCAACTGAAGGTGATAATTCTGAGGCCATGGGAGAGCCACAGTGACAAGGACATTGTGTTAGTCTGATCCCACTGATCCTGGTCACTATCTAGTTTCTTCCTCCACAGTCTGGCTCACTACAGGTTTCAGTGACAGTACTGACTTGTCAGAACTGTGAGTCTGTTGGTGTGTGTGTATCTATTTGTACATTTGAACTTGGTTGGATGGTTGCGGACACCTCAGTCTTGCCCACCTCATCTCAACCACAAAGTTACAGGACACAGGGCCTTTCTGTCTGATGCTGCACTCGTGAAAATTCCCAACCTTTATTCTTGGTATATTCCTTGGTGGGTGCTCAGAAATGCATTGCCTCCTAATAGCTCAAATTAACCATACATTTCATCTTAGATTCAAATCCCAGATCTTTTAAACATTCAGAAGATAGTTAATTCATTTACTTTTGAGAGTATCTTGATTTAGTCATTAGATTAAATTTAGGCTGTAAGGTGGTATCGGCACACTGCAGTTTGCTTTGCACACAAGCATACGAGCACAAGCTTGCACACAAATGAGAGTGATGCACACAAGGTGATCACTTATGCACGGATGCATGCATGCACACACATACTTCCACAACTGACCCCCAGCCATCATTCCACACAGACACACGCATGTACGCACACTCATAAATGCACACTCCTGTCCCAGGCACCCTTTACTTTTGCAGGCTGAATCTCACTGATAACATGCTGGCGCCCTCATTTAAATTTGAAGCGCTTCTTTAATCTTCAAAGGCCTGATTGCTTTATGAATATGCATGGACTGAGCTGACTCTCAGTTCATTACCTTGTTGTAAATTCTAATGACCATTAGGGCCCTGCACGGTAATTGCCAATTGTTTTGCATTTTTGATTAGCCCATTACCGAAGCACATTCTGAACATGTCTGCCCTGCCTGCCTGCCAGGCCACAGCAAGAATCGGAGGGAGGGGGAGAGAGAGATGAGAAAATAAAAGAAGAGAGTGCAAGGGAACCTAGTGCGAAGGGTGGTGAAACACGGTTTAGGCAGCGTAAATTTTGAGGCTTGGCTCAAAGTGTTGTTTCGGGGGGAAAGTGGGGTGAGCTAGAAGGGGGCAAAAAAAAAAAGAAAAAGAAATGTAAAAGCTGTAGAATTGGATGTTCCCTAAGCAAGCTCCATCGTGCTTGTTTCTGCAGAGCTTGAGTGCAAGAGTGTGTACCTCACTGCATTTATGTCAGCATGCGTATTTGTTGACTCTGTGTGTGGATGTCAACTTTACTATGTGTATGTACCCAAGTTTGCGTGCAGCTGGATAGGGAGGGGTGCTGTGTTGGGAGCGGAGAGATTCTGATAGTGCATCCCAATGCACGTTGTGTCTGGGACTCATGAAAGATTGATGGTTCCTAGCAGAATGGCATCAGCCTGCTACAACTTGATAACATCTAATGGATAATTTAGCACTCTAAAACCTGCAGGCCAGTCCACCTCTCTAGAAGGCTAAAGAGGACAGCAGCTGCTGGGCTTTCGGGGCCGCTGCTGTGACTGTTTGTTGGAAAAATAAATGAGAACAAACAGAAAGATGTGTAAGAGAGGGAGTAAACGAGGCAGGAAGACAGAAATAAAATGCAGAAGTGTTTCTGTGACCACGATTTGAATATCTCAACTGTGTTGATTGCCCAGCTCCGGTCACAGCAGCTTAAAAAAATAAAATAAAATAAAATAATGCATCTTAACTTGAAAATATTTCTAACACAGTCCTCACTAGCACTTCAGGAGCTAAACTAATCCAAATATCTAATTTAGAGCTTGTAGAGGTGGTTTACTGGACATGAAGCAAAAAAAAAAAATCAAATTAAAGTAATTATAAACTTATTTTCCTTTTTCGCTCCTTGCTGCTACAGTTTCACAATTGTTGCTTCCAACTGTATTTATAGCAAAAAAAGCAGAGAATATAATTACAAATGGAAAAGTCATGTCACTGCATTTTTCTGTATGACAGACCACCCAGATATTTTGATCCATAAAATATTGCTTGTGTGAAGAGGGATACTTTCATTCAGTTATGATTCTTCTTCTCTCTCCCCTCGCTCTCTTTTTCTCCCTCTCATGTACCATTCATAATCTCCATAGTGTTTACACAGAGCTTCGAGGCCTACTGTCAGTCTCTTATTCACAGACTATTAAGCTGTTGACAGTTTGGTTAATCGTCCCACAGTTTGACTTAAGGGGAATCAGAGAGAGGTCAGCAATGTCTGTCTCCAAGGTGTGTTGAGAAAGTGGCTTACATGTGTGCGCTCTGTGGCATGCCTTTTATTGGGAGTTTGTCTCATTTTGGATGGGTGGGTGAGCAAGCTGTCAGTTTGTCTTTGCCGTGGTTGTGGAGGAGCCCCAAACACATTACAGAAATGATCAAGATCTGGATCAGCTATAGCAAGTTCCTAGTTAGAGTTAATAGGCTGCCTGGATGGTTTATATGCAGCATATGGATGTTCATAGTCTCATTCACATGTGAGAGAGAGACATAACAGCATCAGCAGGAGCAGCAGCAAGGCCCAGTATGTCCAAAGGAGGCTTGGGCAGACAGCATGATAGATGGCTTTGTTAAAGGGTCCCAGGGTGTCCCCTGAACTTGAAGCACTCTGTTTATCTTGAATAGGAGACGCACATAGTATTGGGGGGCAGTGAGCAGGAGAGGGAGAAAGAGAATGATATAGCTTTCAGGGGAACGAAGAGGGGAGATTGCGGGCCGGGCTAGTGTCTGAGCAGGCCTGCATGGGGGTTGGGGAGGTTAAGGGGGGGTCGTGAGCAGGCACGGCTGCTGGAGAGACAGAGAGGAGGGAGGAGGGGTGGAGGGGAGGGGGGGGGGGGAGCTTTCCTAGTAGCTGTCCATTAACAGATGAACTTGGCAATGGTCCAGGCCTCAAAGGTCTTGGGAGACAGACACACATGCACATATATTCACACATGCACACACATAGACAGATGTACACTTTCCTGGTACCTGCTCACTGTGGATGGAATGCCACCATGGTTCTTTTTTGTCCAGAGGCGAAACAGGACACGTCTCTGGTTCACCTATGTCAGAACCAGTTCAGACCGGTTAGTCAGCCAGGCCGAAGGAGGCAGACGGACGGGCCTTGTTGCTCAGCCCTCCTCTTCTCTCTCTTTCCTCGTCCTCCTCCTCTGTTTTCCAGGCTTTAGTGGAAGGAACAGAGAGAACCTCTAACCTGAGGGCACAGGACAATGCAGAGGAGAGAAAAAAGAAGCGGGGGAGCGTGGGAACAAAGCGAGAGACGAATGGATCCGGTCGCAAACAGGGTGGGAAGAGGAGAGAAAAGTGTTTGGTTGTTGTTGGTGCTCTCCTCTTGATGGGGCAACATTAGCTTAACACCACTGCTGCTATTGTGTACTGAAAACATGACGGCAAACACGAGATTGGGGGAAAGAATTTGATGTGGAAAATGCACATAATGGACTGTTGTGCTGTGTGGGCGAAAAACCGCCTGTGTCAGTTGCAGCCATATTCCATATAGCATACTGTATGTGTCGGCGTTGATGAACGTGTTTGTCTGTGTGAGCTGTAAAAAATGTGGACGCAACTTCTCTCCTAATTATGACTCGGATGTGTCCCTCGAGTTTTGAGAGCAAGCTGTTCGCGATTCTACTTCAAATGTTCTCAGCTCACACACAAACCTTCCCTCAGCGTGGCAGATCAGAAGGCTCTGTCACATCACGAACATCTAAGGAATTCTCGGATGCCACATTTTTGTCACTTTATGATTGCAGGTTTTGAAAAAAACAGAGCCTCCCTCTTTAGAATATTTATGATTTTAATAAAATTGCTTCTGTGATTGACAAGATGTTTACATTTTTGGCCGCTCGCATACTCATAATTTTAAGTGAAAAGTGGGGTTATGACTCAAGCAGAAGTGCGTAATGCTAAGGTGAGAAAACTGACTTTTTTAAAAGGTGTGATACTTGTGTGAAAGGTTGGTTGTGAAGACGTGGGGATGTTTAAGAAAAGGAGTGGATTAGGTGTCACCTTTTCAGCTAGCCTTGCAGGTGTCTGCCACTCTTTTTTTTTTTTACCTGATGCCTGACTTTCTCTCCCTCACTTCTTCTTCTCTTCTTCTGTTCTCGCTCAGAGCCTTTTGTTATTTGATTATGACAAATGGACACCAGGGAAAATCTTTAAAGTTCAAGTGCAGATTTTCTTATCTTATCTTAATTGCAGTAATCTCTTTGATTTTTCCCCCCAAGTTTAGAAACAGTTGATGACTATAAATGCAATGATTTTATAAACAAGTTCACATTCGAATCCAAAAATAGACAAGTGTGATGTTTTAATATAAGGACAATAGATGTGATTATACGTACCCATCACATGCATGCTGCAGGAAAAATGTGGATAATATATATTTGCATGACTGTGAGTGTATGCACTTAATTGTCTACATGTAAATGTGTGCAATCCTATTTGCATGTATTTCACACATGCCCACATTAGTTTGTTATTTATAAAGAAGGTTCTTCTTTTTATCTTCCCCCTTTACTTTCAGCCTTCAAGCTATTGCTCTATTTCTTAGAAACATGTTTTCTTTCCCAAAAATCTTGTGTGGCTACTTTGGTGCTGAGGCCAAAAAAATATCTTGCTTTTATATGTGTGCGTGTGTGTGTGTGTGTGTGTGGGAGAGAGAGATGATGGCTGTTTTTATAATGCCCCCTGCAAATTTGCATATGTATATGTGCAGATTGTATGAGAAGAGCTCTCACACTTAGAGCAGTTGGATGGGGAGGGTGATGGGGGCTGCTGCAAGGGTTGTGTGTATGGTTTATGTGTGTGTGTGTATGTGTGTGTGTGTGTGTGTGTTAAAGGGGAGTCTTATTGGCGCTTTCACCCCCTCAGACAAAGCCGGCCACTACTCCCAGATGGTAGCCTGCTCTCTTCGGCCATGTGTCTGGTATTTGTATGTGTGTGTATTTGTGTGTGTATGTGTGTGTGGACACAGACATCCAGAAAGACTGAGTGATGGAGAAATTTGTGAGTGTTTGTGTGCATGAGATTCAAGCAGATGCTGAGAGATGGCCATAACTTGAGTAAGCATACATAAAGACATCTAAAGACTGTGAGGCTTTAATTCATCCTTTGGATGGGTGTGGATGATGTGCATCTTGTTTGAAATGCATTGGAATACATAATTCAAGATAGCTGGACAAGAAAACAGAAACGGATAATTTGAAGACTCAGGGATGGACAAAATGGGACAAAAAGATGGGATGGAGGAGGAGAGACAAAGATTGGTCATTTTTAAAGGTGATGACCTAGAGATGTCAATGGGCACCTCTCTAATGGGGTCAGCCTTGAAGACTAGGCGTCAGGATTATGTTTACCTCAACTGTCTGCTGGGAAGCAAGACAATGAGTCAGGACCTACGAGTGTCTCTCATATGTCATGTAAAAAGTATTCAACTTGGCAAATAATTCTAACGGTATAGGAGTCCAGATATTCAATATGAAATCCTGCTTAAGGGTTCTGTCTAAATCCTGGTGTCTCCCTGGGGGTGTATGTTAAAGCAAGCCTTCAGCCCTGTTAAGAAGGGGCTATCTATTGCTTGGACAGACTCCAGCTTCTCTGACCTTGATGTTTGTTTTCCTTGTATCCCCAGACATAAACATGCTTCTCGCATCCAGACACACAGACAGTCAGGAAGTTATCCTCTGATGTTTTTCTCTTGCATCTGGCTCCTATGTGAACACAGGACAGAAGTAGTGGGTTTGAAAATTTGTGTGCACGAGAACAAAGTCAGGCGAACACAAATGTTGTGTGAATTTTTCAGTGTGCATTTTTTTACACCCTCCACCACACACACAAACACACACACACGCCTCCGACTCAGGCCCTTCTCTTCTCTGAGACCTGTCAAACTGGTTCTCTTTCATTAAAGCAAAGCCCTTCTCCGTTTTCTTGACCAGGTAGTATTTTGTTATCAGACAAGAAACTAGATTCCCTTATGACAACCTTTTGCCCCACAGCTCAAAGTGCCAAGATAACTATTCCCTTTTTATACCTTTATTGAGGCAAGCCCTTCTCTGCTGGTGAACGGTCTGGCAGTGCTTTCTGTGCTGGACATGCCCTGTTCTCCCCAGGCTCTGGTACTGCATTGGTCTGCCAAGTTGCAGGGCCAGATTGCCTGTAATAGGCCTGCCATTTCCCTCTCATCATCTGTCAGCACTCTGGATCCAACTGCAGGGTCCAAAGAGGGCTACCACTCTCCAATTAAAAAGGTTAATTTGCCCTCGCCGATCTCTTCCGCATCCCCCCCCCCCCCCCCCCCCCCCCCCCACAGCTTTACTATGTCTTCATTAACACTCATTTGTGTCGGTGTAGCTTTCTTTTCTCTTTCTCTCTCATTTTACTTGGTTTCTGTAAATACTGCTTTAAGTTGAAAAGGTAAGACTGAATGGCCATTAACATATTTTTTGAGCCAGCATATGAATTAAATTGCTGTCAGTGGTTTCAAAGTGCTTTTGTAGCCTTGGCCAAGCAAATAATGTTAAATTCAGCAATCAGTCTTGAGCGCACAACTTCCTGCTTAATGTCACTTTGATTAACTGAGCAGTCTCAGTAGAGGATGCATGGGCTTAAAGAAAATATATTTACAGCTTTCTTGGAGAAACTAAGATGAGAAGATAATTGCAAATCTTGCTCATATCTATCTATCTATCTATCTATCTATCTATCTATCTATCTATCTATCTATCTATCTATCTATCTATCTATCTATCTATCTATCTATCTATCTATCTATCTATCTATCTATCTATCTATCTATCTATCTATCTATCTATCTATCTATCTATCTATCTATCTATCTATCTCTGTCCAGAAGAGAGAGTCCTAAGAACAGCAAAGATACTGCGCAGGACCATAAAGCTCCCAGGCAGCTGGAAGAGCCCAGCTTGAAGGATAAACTGGGGCGTGTACTTGTTTTGAAAAGTTTCCTCAAACTCAATCAAGCTTAACAAATACCAAAAACATCCTAAGCTTTACAGTAATTCTAGGAAGTCCATGAGATGACGGTGAAAATAAACACATGCCTGTCCAGTCAAATGAGGAGAAAGATTGACAGCTCTTTCCGTCTATATGGAGGCCATACTTCATTGTTATTATCCTCACACAGTGATGTCAGTCTCTTAAGCCTAAGTCAAACCTGAGTGGATGAGCAATGTGCAAGTGAGACTGAGAGCCACCTCATTTAAACAGATGGAGAGGAGTACTCCATCTCCAGTACGCTTGGTACTTTGGTATTTTCTTTTTTCCTCTCAGTTACCTCTTTCTCCCTGATCTTCGTAGTTCTCTTCAATGTTGCAATCTTTTTATCTTGGAGGGAACTCCTCCTCATCCTCTCCCTCCCTCCCTCCTTCCCTCCCTCTCTCTCTCTGTTTTTTTTTTTTGCCTTAAGCTTCAGCAGCGGTGTCACATGGCAAGATATACATGTGGACATGTCGCTTTGTGATCCCAAAGCTCAGGAAGGAAGCTGCCTCTAACCGCTGCCTGTGCTGCTGCATTCTGTCAGTTAGCACTGCCGTCAAAGCTCCATCCTCGCGTCCGGCCAGCACAGCTAATAAAATATTTGGTTTGTGGATCTTTTTGAGCAGGATATTGAGATAACTGAAATATAGATAACGCTGGATTTGGATTTGCACATTTCTCTTCATTTGTCATAACTCCTTTAGCCATGATTTTAATTATTTTAGACATTGGACAACTTTTGCCGTAAGTTATTCAGAAGCCTTTCTCCTTACATAATACAGCTATGGTAAAAAAATAAATAAAAAAAATTAGCTAAGCTAAGTTACAAAAATATGATTTTTTTTATTCTCACAGAATATAACACACGTTTGATGAGAAGTAAATTTAAATTAACGAAAAATTCAGCCTTGTCTGTACAGTTATTTTACCTAAATAAATCGGTTGTAGCAGCTGTGTCATCATCTGCTGTTGAGTATGAAAGCTGTTAAGTATAAATGAAATTGGGGGGTCATTCCTGGTAGTTTAAGTGATTAACATAAGCTAATGACTTTGGAAGGATGAACAGGAGGTGAAGATAAAAGGGGGGGGGGGGGGGGGGGGATGTTGTCTGGCTCCCTCACCCACCATTAAAGGCCTGCCCCTGGACTGAAAGAGTGGGCCAGTTTCCCATGCACGGGCAGCACACGCAGGCCCTCTTTGGTTACACAAAATGTCTGCCTGTATGGCTACGGAGAGAGATATTATTAGCGTTATTTTGCCGGAGTTATATGAGAGCATGGTGCTTTTAGGACCCCTTGTTTGAGTGGCTGACAGACACTTGAGTTTGTGCTGCAGATTAAATGAAATTTTAGCAGCTTTTTCTTGGGACTAGGCCATAAAACCACACAAAGGAAGCAGCTGCCACTAATGTAATCTAGAATGGGGTGCTGCAGTGTAAAGCTGTCCACCACTCTTTTGTTTTTCCATTCTTCTCTTCTTTGCAGCTCTTTATGCCTTTCTTGACACCCTTCAACTACACCCCTTCCTCTCCTGATAATATCCTTGTTCTCTCATTGCCTTTAATTCCTCTTTTCATCAGCTACCCCTCCATGTACTGTAGAGGTGATGAAACTGGGGGAGAGCAATAAAGGGCATGTGTTTTATGAGCAAACATATCTTTTTATGTCTTTATATATCTATACAGCGGTGTCAAAGGTACATGAGATAGCATTTGGGTCATCTGCAAAGCATTCTCAGCCACCTTGGCTTTATTTTCTATAGGCCTACACTATATCAGCTAGAAATGTATGGAATGAGGAGCTATGCAGGTTAACCTTCTGCAAACAAAGTTAATTTTTCAGAATGAAACACAACCAGTCTGCTGACCCTTGTGTCAGTTGTCATGATTTCTCAAAATGACAAGGTGGATCTCGGGAATCTGAGAATTGAGAAAAAAATTCTGCGATTGTATGAGTAGCATGCGGAAGAAGCTGTGGAAGGAAGACTTGTTTGAAGTTGACGTTTGTATCAGCATAGCAAATTTTTTAACTGGCCGGCGATGCTTTACTCAAGTAGTAACTTCTGTAAATGAAGTTTTATAGTCTGTTAGAGAAGCAATGGCACAAACATCTGGCCCATAAATCTCAGGTGGTGCTGCAGAGTGCAGTCTGAGGAGCCAGTTCTATCTATCCCCTGATCAGCCATTAATCCAAATGTCTGCATTTCCACATGCATTTATATAATGTTTACAAGAAGTCTTTCTATTGTAGGCATTGCACTGTGAAGTGCTTCTGTACTGTCTAATACATGTGAAAATAACCTGAAAGCACAGTTCAATGCATTGCTTCTGCAGTGTGCATACAGCAAGTATATGAGTTTGTATATTTCCTATGTTTTTTTTTGAATATGTCTTGCCACTGCCTGTTGAGGAATGTCTCAGCTCATTGGCCCTTTCTGTAAAGAAATAATGGCTTTGAGGTGGACTCAACCAGCCTGCCTCCCTGCCAGCTAGCTGTACATGCATGTGTCCTGTTCTGCAGCTGTTTGTGAATAAATCCTTCTGTCACTAAATGCACACAGGCTTTCTTCACCTGTCCTGCTTATCAACTCTTTTTGAGAAGTAAAAGCTCATTTTGGTATTTTTCGAAGACATCTTTTACTAGATTTAAAGTAAAATACGATTGCTTATTTGGAGATTATTCTTGCTGAAATTTGGACTTGTTACTACTATTATCTCTCTGATGTGCTCAGTCTGCCTTGGATTATTTTATCTTGGTTACCTTTGGTTTTACGCAGCCTTTGTAAAAACAGTAAATTAATGTTTTGCACACTTGCCCACCAACACAACATGTTTACTTAAAGCTGATGACTTCATAGAAACAGTTCTTTTCCCCCTTTTGCCACCCTCCCTTTTTGCTCCTCTGCTTTGCTCTCCCTCTTTCCATCCTCAGGGTAGGTTGCTATAGTCCCCCTTATAAACATAGTAATCTATAGGAGCCCTAGACCCAGACAGATTTTTGGCATGGCTGTACAGGTAGCATTCCAGCACGGTTTGAGATCTTACGGCCCTAGCCTCGTTAAAAGCCTGATTTATGCTTTACAGCTGGGCACAAAGGAACCTACAGGTTGGCTACCTTAATTAATATCACGCTCACTACAGCTTGGACCTATGCAAGGATCTGACACACCTCCGGGGAGAATATGCAGAAAGATCCACGTGATGGTAGATGGTGTGAGTGTGCACGTAACTGAAAAGACAGCTGAAAAAACAAAAACAAATACAAAAAACTTGTACCTGTGTTAAGCATGCTTTTAAAAGCACATGCAGTGCAGCCAAACTGAAGCCATCACTGATATATATGCTAAATTGGTCTTCAATAGCAATATTGGTTATGGGTGTTGGCGTTCTGATCTGTAAGTCCCATTCTGTACTGTTTGGCCCATTATCTTCCATTCTTTGCTATAGTGGCTGATCAGACCACATGTCTTCAATTAGTAGGCAGGAATCTGGTACGGCGAGACTCGAAGATGAAGAATTGTGTGAAGCATGGCCTGCTATTGCCAAGCATATGGCCCATCCATCTTACAGACTGTTATCGATGGTAAACGTTACATGTACATGAACTGAATGCCTTAAACCTGCTCAGTCTTCTCTCCTCCAAGTTGTGTTGCTGAGAAAAAATATAATTTAGCATGAAGTGCAATCAAACTTCAAATCACTGATTTGGCAAATTATTTTAAGGCATTAGACCAAATAACAATGAATAAATAAAAAACAAATCAACAAATGTTATGTGACTTTTTGGCATTAACCTCTCGTAACACTTCATATTACAACTTGGTAATAACATGGTAATAACATGGTAACCATGTACAAATAAAGCTGCAATAACTACAGTGAGAGCAATCCTGCTGTAAAGGTCTAGAAAAGGAGCCCAAAAAGAAATATATATAGGTCACTTTGGATCTCTGACCACTTCTTCGCTCTCTTATGTCTCTCCCTGCTTCTGTAGTAAGGGGCTGAATTTAGGGCTGAACAGGAGGCCATTTTGCAATTTTAATCAAGATTTGGAAAGCGCCTGGGCAGAGCAATGGCCCAACACAGTTTTCTCCTTGATGAATTAATAATGTAATGGGGAATGGAGGCTTGGAAGAATGGATGGTGGTTGGTTGGGGCACTGAGGTCTCACTGTTAGGGCCTGTGTCCTTATTATGGGATCAGAGAACTTCATGTCCTAAGCTTCAATTCCAGTGTGCTCTTCTTGGTAAAATAAGATTAAAAAAGAAAATCACAGAATATAATGATCAAATAATTCTGTAACTTAAACTGTGTCTTTTTCCTAAGGAAAATGGATTTGTGAGCTAGATCTGACCCTGAGACACCCCTTGATCTAAAGAGTCTGGCTATTGATGCTTCCTTAACCACTCGACCACCGTGTGCACAGTCACACACACCAGATGGGACGCGTGTTAAACCCTCAGCCTCCACAGCTCCAGGCCACGGGACACTCCAACACACTGGCCCTCTTGTTTTAAAGTGCCATGTCCCTCCACAATGCCTTGAGGCTCCTATGCATAACGAGCTGCTATGCTTGGCCCAAGCTCACATGCCCTGGTCCTCTCACCCTGAGGTGGTAGGACAGGGTGAAAAATAACTGCATGTTTAAAACAGCCCTTGTTCACTGATATCCAAATGATGACCCATGCCTGAGAGCTTCTGGGGCTACTGTGAGCGTGTTTATGAACAAACAACTCAGGTCAACATCAGGCAAAACTTTGTGTTTTCTAAAAGCTGTCCACTTTTGCACAAGGCAAAGAAAATATAGTACTGGTATAGATTACCGTTGATCCAAGTGCATCTGAAGCCTAAAACCACCACAAAGACCATCAAACAAATGCACCTTCAGTGCTGATTTTTTTTTTTTACAGAAGTATTAGTGCAAAGAGTTTATCCTTCTCATTTGTGTCAAGTAAAAGTAACAGAGAGTCAAAAAAATTTGCACACGCTGGCCGAACGGATACATTTTGAGATATACCTGGCACAAAATACATGCGAGAAGAAAATGAGAAGTATTTTGAGACACAGGTGTTTATAAGTGAAGAGTCCCTTGGGGTTTAAGAAAAGAAGGATTTAGAGAAAATTTTTTTGCTTGTGTGTGAGTTACAGTATCTGTGTGTGATATAGGCCAAAGGTAAAAGCTAATAGATGCATTGAAAGGGGCAAGGGAGAAGCTATGGGTGGGTTACAGAGTGTGTGTGATTGCGAGAGAAAGACCTGCTCTGACCTCTTTCAGTGCTGTCATCAGAGCGTGTTAAGAAAATAACGTGATGGAAAGAGGAGCATGCAGGCTGCATCAGGGACAAAAAGGGAATGACTTCAACCTTAGACAGGCTTAAGTGTTTACTCAGTCCAGACAGATACACTGTGTGTATGTGTGTTACAGTGTGTGAAGCTGTTTTTATCTGTTTGGATGTCCAGAGATGCACAGACTACAGGTCCGTGCCTGTAGATGAGAGAAAGTCTCTTTAACTTCTCTTCTTCTTAAACTTAGGCCAACTTCGTGTTTATTTTTCATCTGCTTTGTGTTTTACCCCGACTTTTAATTTATTATTTATGTTTGGCTGTTTGTGCAAGTCCATCTAGGAGTACATGGTAGTGAATGCAGATCTTGCCTCATACATCCACACATTTCACTTAACCTAGTCCCTATTCCAGAGGAATAGAGGCAAACGATAAAATACCATGAAATTCAACATGAGTGTTTATTGCAAGAGAGCATCCTGTTCTTAAAGCTACTATGGATTTCAGTATCTTTATAGGTATATAGGAGACTGCTTAACTGGCTTTAAACAATTTCTATTTCATAAACGATACAAGGATGTTGCAGCCTGGCTCATTCTGTGCTCTGCCCAGAAGCAAATGAAGCAAAAGCACATAAAGACACAAATATGAGGCTTTATTTAAAGTAAGACAGTTTTTCAGGTCTGCACTTTGTGTTTCCAAATTTTAAACTGCCTTCTTATTGCTCAGAGTAGTCAATAGCTCTGTTTATCAGAGCTTTTCTGTAAGCTCTTTGGTAACGTGACTTCAGTATGCATACATTAGATCTTCAGAATTGCTTCCATGTGGCATTTGTGATGTTTTGTCCATCTTCCTACATGTCTGTGAAGACATGTAGTGGGGGGGGAGGTCAGACACAGGGGCCTGTATGCTCCGGTGAAGCCATATCGCGTCCTGGCAAATGGTATGCAGGCTCATAACGCGCTCCACTCATCCAATAGCCGGAGACGAAACAGTTTTGACAGTGTTGAATGCCCTGCCCCGGGGGCCTTATCATCCTTTGCTGCTTGCCTGCCTCCTTCCCCTGTTTCTCTTCTCCTGATGCTATCTATCTAGAGATTTATGCAGAAATGTGCAGCTAGTCGACCTCACTGGTCCCCTTCCATCCTTTCTGCAGGGACGGCAGCCTGTCATAAGCTGAGCTTTGCAGAGATAGTGAAGCTCAGGCTCTGGCCTCATGTTATACGAAGGCTATCTTGACATTGCACTTGAAACACACATGATGCTTGTAAGAAATGACAGAGATGCGCTCATGTGAATGTTGAAGGTTGTATAACCCAAAAATGTTCGTGTATTTACAATAATCTTTTGTATTCCACTGATTTCTAATATATTGTGTTATGCTCTTTGTTAGCCTATTTTATTCTGCTATCCTCCCCCTAAGCTGCAATTTATTGAGACATATCTTTTCTTTGACAGAACACTTTTCACATTTCCCCTCTGAAGTGCTCAGAGACTTCTCACCCATCTGGGATATTGCCCGAGTCCAAAAATACTCCTGCTTGATTAAGTCTTCTTATGTACCTGGATATGTGTGCTTAAACTGACACTTGGCAGTTTGCAGTTTCTTTGATTCCCGTCCTTTATTTAATACCTTCTCCACTGAGCATTGGCTTTTGTTGACGGTGGTTTGATCCTGTGAAACGGATCCCAACTCAATAAATAATCTCTGCGGATGCTTACATAAGCGACGGTCCATTTAATTAGACTGGTTAAGCTTAGAAGCCCAGAGGTCTTTTCACTGTACTATTAGAGCTAGGATGAGAAACAATAGTGCGCGGCCTCCCACTGTCACTGGTAAGCAGAGAGCAAATAATGATCTGCATCAGAGACACGGCTGGCCCTGCCTATTATAAGGTCTGCCGGACCCGAGCCGCACCCAAACACGAAGCTGTCCAGCTGCGCTTAGTCGGAGTGGATGAATGGATGGAGAGAATGATAGATGGAGTGAAAGAGAGATGGATGAATGGGTAGATGGATGGTCAGTTCAAACACAGTTCAACTGAGAAAAGATCAAAAAGACTAAGGTTATGCCGGGAAACAGACAGCGTAGAGTGATGCAAATTTAAAATTATTCTGGCAAGTGTGTTGAATGCAAATACACAGACATGAATGCATGGATACTACAGGAAACAGTCATATAGTCATTCTAACAGTGAGTGTGCGTGCTGATTACAAAAAGAAAGTACGAAATTATACGAGAACACACATTTGTCTACTGTGTATGGCGCATTCATTCATTGGCCTCTGTGTGGGTGCCATCTGTGGTTTCTTAGTGGCTCAGAAAAAACTCCCGAGCTCAACTGTTGCTCTTATCACCTTTCATGAGAAGGAGAAAGGAAAGGTAAGAAGTGTAAAAGTCTGATTGGGAACAAAGCTACAGCCAGCAGCTTACTTTATACTGGCACAGGCCTTCAAAGACCACCATGCATCTTTATCTGGAGATCTGCACCCCCTCCCCTGTCTTGCTCATGCCAGCTGCTTTTCTTCTCCTAGTCTACCTCTGTCTTTCCCCGTTCCTTTCTGTTTTAGCTCTCCATTCTCCCCCCCCCCCCCCCCCCCCCCCCCTCATTGTGTGTCTCCTTTTCACTTTCCCTACATTTGTGCCTTATGTAGTGAGTAGTGGTCAGCTTCCCCATACTGTATAATGTGTGACTCCAACACCAGTCAGTGTTGGCTGGTTTTCTGTTTAGTAAACTGTATTTCCTGCATCCGGCTTTGTCTCAGGAACAAGTGTTTGTCAAACAAGCCTTTTGTCTGTGGCCAGTGGCTTAGCGCACCATAACGAGCCTGGCTGGGACAAAGAGCTGGGTGTATGTGGCTGTGGCAGAGAAACACAGACAAACAGATCGAGACGTAGAAGTAAGAAAGAAGGTCAAGGCCAGTCCATTTGCTCTATCAGGTTTCAGACACACACACAAAGAAAAAAAAGCAGAGACAGAGAAAAAACGTTAAGGTGATAACATGTATGAGGCATATGACAGATCCTTCTCTTAGTCTCTAAAGCTGCTAATGAAAAATTACAGTTCTGGTGTTAACTGAGCTGAAAGTCATGTAAACCAAGAAGGCCCCTATTGTGAGCTTCTGTTACTCCCCCATCTTTTTCCTCAACCTCTCCTTTCCTGCTTCACCCTTCACCCCTGTCCAGTCCCTGACTGTGAATACCCTAATGACATAAACAGAGTGGTAATCACATTAACAGGAGTTACGGCCGAGGCACTCTTAAGAGGCACTGTATTGACAACCCTCTGTCTTCCCGAGGCACTCACTCCAACACCTATAAACACTTATGAATATTGGCAAAGACCTTCTATTAGCATAATCACTTTTCAGGTGTGTGTGAGTGCTCTCTCGAGCCATAGCGACTGATAACTTTGAGAAATGGCAGTGACACACTGTGTCCCTCGTGTCTTCTGTCTCTGTGGCTTCCTCCTCCTTTGGAAGCCAAGCAAGCTAATCCTGTTAGCCCATTCCTCCATTAGCTAAATGACCAATATCAGTGAAAGCTGCATGGTCACACCAGGACAGGCTCAGCCCACTATCGCAACTGGTCAAGGACAAAAATAAAAATAAAAATGGAGGGCATGGTAAGTCTGCTAACTTTTTATTGTATGGCTAAATAGTTGTAAACAATACATCTGTGAGTGGTGGGTGAGGAAGAGAAAGCTGTTGACATTTTTGTGTCAGTGCATCTTTAACTTGCCAGCACTTGGTCAATGGGTTGTCTTTGTGTCTGTTACTTGATTTTGTTGTGGTTTTGCCAGTGTTTGGGCTTATGGGACAACGTGGAACAGGGTGGTATAGCTACTCTTTGTGTAAGTACATGTTGTTGAGAGAGTGCAAGTAAGACTAATTATGGGAAATGGGCCATTAACGATAGAGGAATATGCACAAGCAATGTGTTCCTCAGTTGCCTAGAATTTCAGGATTCTGTATGACTTTGGTCAAAATTGTTGGCTACGATGTTTTGTGAGTGTTGCTGCGAGGCTACCTTATCTTCTCTTTGACTTATCATACTTTCTCTTCTGTCCTTGCAACAGGCCTACCCCTAGATCAAATCATTTCTCTCTGATATCAGTGCAATGTCCATTAATATCACAATAATAGCCTCCCGCTGCTTTGTGTTGCAATGCTTCGAAAGGCTTTGAAGGAATTGTTAACCTCCCATTTCATTCCTTTGACTGTGTATCTTCTACTTTCTATTTTTCTTTTCTCTGTCATCCTTCTAACTTTTTGCTCCCAAACCACCTGCCCTTTCTCACTTCTTCTATATTCTTTCTGTCTCCTCTTTCCTTCACAGTCTCTTCTTTCAGCCTCTGCCATGAAATGGCAGCTAAGGGGTTGTCAGTGTGGTTTCTCCTCTCTGCTGATCCTATTTCAAAGGGACGTGTAGATTCAGCATTAGCTCCAGCTCTCTTGCTCTTCTGCTCTCCAGCCCTAACTCATCACAGACTTAAAGTTACTAGAAGAAGAGAAACGGACTGAGAAAGCGAGGGAGAGCTTTCCTTTATTCTATTAGAGGACAGACTCATTTATAAGATCATCCTTCCTCCCTCGCACAGTTTCGTGCTTCTCCATACAAGCAGAAAAAGGAAAAAAAAAAACCCTTCAAGGCCATCAAACGCCTCGTCAGAATGTCTTTTATCCTTTTGAAAAGCTGTCCTTCCATCCCTTTGAGGACAGCTATTAAGAACAATAGTGGGCTTATTTAGATATCTCCTCTGCCATTGTTGTAAATCTGGGCATGTGTTGGTCTGGCTTGTTGATGCCCATCAATGTGTCCACTGCTCGGATGGGAATAACAATTATCATCACTGCTTGTGGCATGAACACAGTTTGTCAAATGTCTATAGATGGAGTAGTGATTGCATAGCACAAGACATGCTGGTTTTGATGCATAAGAAAATGAATTGAGTACTGGCTTTGAAGTGCATTCTTGTGGCTCTTGTGTCCTTCAGAAA
Organism: Diplotaxodon limnothrissa; assembly: GCF_057381915.1. NCBI lineage: Eukaryota > Metazoa > Chordata > Actinopteri > Cichliformes > Cichlidae > Diplotaxodon > Diplotaxodon limnothrissa. The sequence goes on from NC_140601.1 coordinate 35,370,511, forward strand.
TATGGTGGGTTGTCATTAGGAATGTCTCCTTCACGCCACACTTCTCTCCTTTGCTCCCTTCCTTCCCCCTGCCTCCTTCCATGATCCTTTAGTGCTCACTTTCCTCTAAAAACATGGACGTCTCACATTCCAGCCAGCCCCTCCTTTTTTCTTGTCCTTCACAATAACAAAAAAAATTAATCTATTTTCCCCCCTCATGCATATATACTGTGTGCTCGCACATTAAGACGGGGATGAGGAAGCGTGTAGACTGAATCAAAGCAAAGTGAACGGGAGAGGCCAGGTTATTGCAACTGTTTTACAAGTGACACGGGGCTTTCTACTTAAAGCCATAAAAACACACACATAATAAGGAAACATACATATAGCAGTTAATGTAATGGGCACATTTTATTTGTGCTTATGAGAGAGGGAGAAAAAAATGTGTATGGGCAAATGGCTTTTTTATGATGGAAAAATTCCATAGTGGGTCAAAGCCCCTTGCAGGTGGCAGCAATTAACTGTAATTTTTGCAGATTGTAATGATCCATAATTTACCAGTATACCCCCTTCCAACTCTTTTCAGTCAAGAGAAAAAGGTTTGTGTGGAGGTTTGATTGGGTGCACATTTTAGCTGTGTCCTGGTCTTTAAGTGAGATTGTTCGGAGGGGGCCACATTGACTCTGGACACATAAGATAGAGAAACAAACCAAAAAACACCAATCCGTTCCCTATGTTGCTCATCCACCACATCCCTCCTCTTTCTTTTAGACTGTCACTATATTTTTCTGGCCCCTCTCACCCTTTTTCTTCAACAGTAGAAGGCTTAAAACATGCAAAACTGTCCATCCACCATCTTAGGGATCACCCATAGTTTCAATCAGGCACACATAGCCTATCATCCTCTCTCCCGCTCCCTTGTTTTCCCTCTTCAAACACAGTATGGCCATGGTTTGGGTTCAGCATTGGCAAATGACTTCAGAAAAATGCCCTCAAGTGAAAGAAGAAAAAAGGGAAGAAATGATAAGAAACCCCAAAGATGAAAGAGGGAGCACATTTGCAAGTGGCGGATGCTTCTTATTTTGCATATCTCTCACTTCTTCTTTCTCCTTCTTCTCCTTTTCTATTCACCTGAGAGGATTTAAATAAATCCATAAAGCATGAAATATCAGAAATAGAAAAGTAATGCATGAAATGCATTTTCATTGGAGCCTCCCCACCCACACACAAACACACATACCCAATTTTCCTCTTCGCTTCTTTTTTTCCTGTGAATGTGTGTTTTTTGTGATAAACGCTGGTACAATTTATTAACATGTGACCTCTTATTTGTATTCAGTGTTAATATGCAGCATCAGATACATGTCCCACTTTAGCCCTGCTAATTCTGTAAACAAGGCTTTGGAGGGGAGATGAGTGTTTTTAACGAGATTAGGCGTGCATTGTCAGGCAAATCTCAGGTCAGTGTGCAAGTGCTATTGAAAGTCAATTATTGTTTTAAATATTCCTATGCCTTCTTCCCGTGTAATTTGTGTGTTTGTTGCCTGTCTCTTGTAATTGTGTTTTATCTTTTGTTCTGTTAAGTGTTAAATCTAAATTCACACACACACACACACACACACACACACACACACACACACACACACACACACACAGTTTTCACATTTTATAGCTGTGATATTGAGCAATAACAATTTTACTAAGACGAATAATTTGCTCTGTTTAAATAGAGTGCAATTGTAAATTTTTTTTTTTAAATGTTATTCAATACCTTCATCTAATCATAATAGTTCTGGTCAGAAGTGATCGCAGATATTTTATAGGCTGTTGTCAAATTAGTCTATATTCTCTTGGTTTTTGATAATTACTTTACCTATTTTAAAACCCTACTTGCATTATTTAAGCATCATGTTTCCTTTTATAATAATATATGGTGTTAATAAAATTACTAATGTTCTTTTTATAGTTTGAATCTCCCAGTTTACATTTATTTTCTCTCTGTGTGTTTCTTTTTGTCAGATAAAGATGAGCCCAGCAGTTACACCTGCACCACATGCAAACAGCCTTTCACCAGTGCCTGGTTCCTGCTCCAGCATGCCCAGAACACCCATGGCTTCCGTATCTATATGGAGAGCGAGCCCGGCAGCCCCCTCACCCCTCGTGTGGCTGCAGCTCCCGGAATGGGGGGTGACTGTAATTCCTCCCAGCCCCCTCTTCATGCTGTACACTTGGCTGATGGCAGCCCTTACAGCCTCCTGAGAATGCCGGGTTCTGGGTCTGGTCGGGATTCAGCGTCCACGCCTCGTGAGGGCCGCTATCCCCGAACGCCACCGCTATTCAGCCCACCACCGCGCCATCACCTCAGCCCTGATGACTTAGCCTTGGCAACACACCATCCCAGTGCTTTTGACCGGGTGATGAGGCTGAACTCTGTGCCATTAGAAGCCCCTCAGACCATGGACTTTTCTAGACGTCTACGTGAGCTGGCCGGAAATGCCACAGGAGGTTCTCCGCCTCTTTCCCCTAACAGACCCAACCCTATGCAACGGCTGCTGCAGCCTTTCCAGCCAGGTTCTAAGCCTCCATTTTCAGCAACACCTCCCCTCTCCACCTCTCAGTCACCTTCTGGCTCACGTTCCACACCTAATCCTGTAACAAATGCAGTCCAATCGACCACCCCTCTCAAAGCAAAATCTTGTGAGTTCTGCGGGAAGACCTTCAAATTCCAGAGCAACCTTATTGTTCACCGGCGTAGCCATACAGGGGAAAAGCCATTTAAGTGTCACCTCTGTAACCATGCCTGCACACAGGCTAGCAAACTAAAACGTCACATGAAGACACATTGTCAGAGTAAGTCTTCACTGCTTAATGCCAAGTCAGATGATGGTCTTTCAACTGCTAGCTCACCTGAACCTGGTACGAGTGAGCTGATGGGCAGTGCCACAGATGCACTCAAGTCAGTGGTGGCAAAGTTCAAAAGTGAGAACAATGGCCTTCTGCCTGAAAATGGAGAGGAGGAGGAGGAAGAGGAAGATGATGAGGAAGAGGAAGAAGAAGAAGAAGAAGAGGAGGAGGAGGAAGAAGAGGAGGAGGGGGAGGAGGAGGAGGAAATTGAGAGAAAGCCTGGAGTAGAAGAAGAGGGAAGGAATGACTACCGATTTAGCTTGAGGCTTGAAGGGGCTCGCCATCACCAGAACAGCGAGGCTCTGCACCCACATCGCCGGAGCTTATCCAGGGAGCCTATTGATGAAAACTCAGCCATGGAGTCAGACCGGGCAGATGATGGAACCACTACTACTATCAATGGCTTGAGACCTCTATCTAATGACAACCTGTCCAGGAAGCTGTTGGGTGGAGGGGTCAGTCCTGGTTCCCTCAGTCCCCTGTCCAAGCGCATCAAGGTAGAGAAAGACCTTGACCCTCCCACTCCCACAATCCCAAACACAGAGAACGTCTACTCTCAGTGGCTTGCTGGCTACGCTGCCTCCCGGCAACTCAAGGACCCCTTCATCAGCTTCACAGGTGGGGACTCCAGACAATCACCCTTTGCCTCTTCATCTGAGCACTCTTCAGAAAACGGCAGCTTGCGCTTCTCTACTCCACCCGGTGAACTCGATGGGGAACGTGCCGCATCAGTACGGAGCGGCACCGGCAGCGGGGCCAGCACTCCCCACGGTGTCAGCGGCAATGGCAGGCCGAGCTCGAAGGATGGTCGCCGCAGTGACACCTGTGAATATTGTGGCAAGGTGTTTAAGAACTGCAGCAACTTGACTGTGCACCGACGCAGTCATACTGGAGAGCGGCCCTACAAATGCGAGCTGTGCAGCTATGCATGCGCTCAGAGCTCAAAGCTCACCCGTCACATGAAGACCCATGGACAGATGGGCAAGGACGTGTACAAATGTGAAATCTGCCACATGCCTTTTAGTGTATACAGCACTCTGGAGAAACACATGAAAAAGTGGCACAGCGACCGCCCTCTGGCTAATGACATTAAGACTGAGTAGGCAAAGAGCAGCATGCTGGTTGCTCTCTCTCAGCTCCTCTGGCTAAAAAGCAACCCTGGCTAACTAGCCAATAAGTAAGGGGAAAGGACAACAGGGTTAGACACCAGTACACAGTACAGCCCTGTTTTCATCCCGACTGGAAGAAGCTAGATGCATGATCCATTACCGGGGCAATACTATTGCATCACACTTAAAACTTTTTGAGCCTTTCTATTGTGCAATAATTTACACGTTTTGTATTTTTTGTAACTGGACAGCATGCTCTGTGTGTTTTGGCTACCTAGAGAGAAAATTGTCCTCAGCTGGTGGGTTTGGTTGTACATGTGTTGCTGTTTATACTTTTGATTTCTTCAACATAAAAAAAAAGACTTATTAAAACCCATGCTGCATACAGTACATACTGTTTTACATATCATGTACAGTTTTGAGTTCAAACATAGCGGGCAGTGTCATATAATCAAAACATCAAGACAAGCAGGGTCACACTTAAAAACTGATCTTTGTGAAAGATTTTCCATGCAACATTTAGATATGATAAATATATATAGAGAGAATTAGGCCGCCTATGAAATGCTAGGCACTGGCGCCATTAAATATTTCTTTTACAAACAGCAGTGAAATTAACAATATGGTGTGAAATGACAACAACGAGTGCCTTGGATATTTTACCTGCATTAGTTAATCCTCCTTTTTGCTATAAGCTCGGAGTTTCAGCTATAAAAGATTACACAACATTTTGTGCACATGTGAAATAAGCAGGTCCTTGCATCAAGCACCTGTACGACCCTTGTGTTTTTTTTGACTTAGTGGAGCATAGAGAACCAGCTAAAACAAAAAGAAAAAAAGAAAAAAAACATTACGTGTATCTCTGGTGAATCATTTATCTGCTTGCCTCCTGTAGATTTTTTTTTTCGAGATTACAGTTCTGTTTACGGGCATGTTACATGCTTGAGTTTGGTGTAGAGTTTTGGTATAGGTGAATATGTTTTTTGGTACCGTACTGAGGGGGTACTCTGGCGAGTTGTTTTACCAACATAAAGCTCTTAATTTTTCAGAGTTTATTTTCTTTGATAATTAAACAATTTGCAGGTGTTTTTTGCAAGTAACACAGAGTAATGTTTCTTTGGTGTCCGCCAACAGCCACTTGAAGACCCCAGTGTGGGATTTAGTTGTTGTAAGCCAGACAGATTTTTTCAGGTGAGGGTTGGGTGGGTGTAAGAGCATAAGGGTGGATGATGTTCAGGGTAGTAAGTGGGGAGTGGGTTTACCAGGTGTCTCTACAATTCAAAAATCTATGTCGCTGTAGTGTTATTTCCCGTCACCGCATTAGATCTTAGAAACTGTTTAGCGATCCAAATTTTTTTTAACAAGTCACACTGAAATCCAAAATGTGATTCTAAATCAAAGGACAAGAATATTGAAAAAAATCAGCAAATTTTCCCTCGCAGACAAGGTTTTAAGTTTTCACATTTAGTTTTCTTTTCGTTTGTCTAGACCTACGCGTGGTAGCCATGTGTTTTTGTTTTTTATTTTATTTTTAGTCTTCACTCCCTGTCATTGTTGATGATATAGCACTTGTCACTCTGCCTTGGATTCTGTATCTGTCTCTCTAATCGGAGGTACAGTCGGTTGAGTATAAAATGAGTACCGGATTTCAGGTCTGGTACTGCCTACGTGCACTGTTCAATTTTCCCAGTTTACAGTCGGACGCTCAAGGGAAAACTAGCTCTTATGCTGACAGATTAGTGTGGTGTCATTGCTTTGCATTAAAAGAAAAAAAGAAGAAAAAAAAGAAGAAAAAGAACGTTGAACTAGAAACTGTTGCCAGCCATGTCTCCTTCTGAGAACTAAACATTGGTTTGGATCTTGGAAGTAATAATGCAGGAACTGCCATAGAAACATCCTGCTTCATACTACAAACTATAGAAATATACTGCTCAGTACAGAAAAATAAAAATTCTACAAATTTGATTTAAACAGATAAGTAAAATGTGCTGTTGATTTAAAAAAAAAAAAAAAGTAAAACATCAATATCTTTAGGGGAGAACCTTATTTAAATTTTGTTTGTTTACTGTTGTTTCTCTTTTCTGTCCTGGAGACACCAGGACTTGATCACTATGTAATGAACTGTAATGTCTCTCATGTTTTTTGCCTTTACTATACACAAGTCTTCAGGTTGAACAAAAATTTGCATTGGGGAGAGATTTATGATATATAAATATATAGAGAGAACTTAAAATACTTAGGAAATTGCACACTCATGTAAGTTCCTATGTTCAAAACACATTTATGGTCTACTTTTTTTCCTGTATTTAGAATGGTATTTGAAATTAATGTTCACTTAGTGTAGGCACTTATAGTATTTATGTTGGAGCCTGTATTTTTAACTGTTTTGCCTGTACTCTTTAAAGGTTTCAATGTACCCTTTTTCTGTAGTGAAAAAAAAAATCCCAACAAGCTGCCACCGTATATTTTCTTAATTTGGCAGGATAATATAGTGTGAATAATTTGTATGCTTGAAAATAAGTATTTCTGAAAAATAAAATGTTGTGGTGTTCCCCAAGGGTGAGAGGTCATATGATGGCCTTTTCAGGCAGTCCCGCTGGAGTGACCACAATGAGGTAAAAACAGGTGGTTGTACATATCTTTTTAGTTTGTTTTATATATTTTTCTCTCCTGCCATTTTATATGCAGTAATACAAGCTATTGTTGGGTTTTCTTGGTAGAAAAGTTTTTACTGTCTTTGATCATGTACCACCTAAAAACATTCCAGCTGTTTTGCTTTTTTTTAAGGACATTTTGTCATATGCAATCAATTCAACATTAATCTGAAAGATTTTTTTTTATTTTTTTTGCTACAGATTGTTTTTTTTTCATTGCCAAAAGATCCACGGTGCTTTATAATTTAAATATGGTACATCTCATATGCAAGGCATATTCTAAATAACTGAACTCATGCGAAGAAAAGTTTGGTACATGTTATCCATGCTGACGGTACTAAGGTACATATAGGTTTTCAACCTTATTTCATCCTGTGTATTTACTCTCAAGCTGTTTGTTCTAACCTGAACTTGAAGTTGACCTTTGGCATTGGTTGACATTATTTATTATGACTACAAACACGCATGTTCCATTCAGAACACAGTCACTGCAAAACAAATCTGTTCAGTTTTCTCTCTCCTGATGAAGTGTGATGGCTTAATTTCTATGATGACCAAAGGTCATTGACCAACATTTACAAGTTCTTGCTTGAATTAAAGAATTTATTGTTGTTGTTGTTTTTTTCAGTTATGGAGATGCCACTCTATTTTCAGCCGTTGTCTGCATTATTCTCTTCACTCAGCCATTTTGTCTTGAAAAATAATAAAAAGTATTACATACATATTTGAATTTGGTGCTTTTATTAATTTTTTTTGTCATAGTATGCACAGTCACAATACTGTATAAGACAATTAATAGTGTTACATAAACATTTTAATACATTCCACAGATATGTTTGCATGGGTCAGCTTGGATCACATGTCATCAGGGTGGAAGTTTACAATCATATCTGTGGGCAGTGGCCTTGTTAGGTCAGCTAAAGATCTGTGTTATATCTCCAGCAAACTTCTATTCACCCTACCCCCCTAGTTTCCCCACCCACACCTCTAGCAATAGCTTTCTTTCTGTCTCTTTTTGCCCTTCTTGCCTTTGGTCTTCACTTTTATCGTCCTTTATCTGACTTTATATATGTGCCTGTGTCCAAATCTCTTTTTTCTTTTTCAGACCACTCCTTTCCCTGTTTCCTCCTAACCCTGCTGAAGCACTGGAGGGCAATGTGACAGACTAATCGCTTTCCTTGTCCGAGCCTGGTGCTGTTTGCCTAGCAGGGCCAGATTAAAGTTCACAGATAGAGAGAGGTTCCTGCTTAGGCCAGGTGTTGACAGTTGAGATAAAGCAGAGTTGCAAGGAAGTGAGGCTGGTTGGGTGGGTGTTGGGAGAGAGGAACCCTGTGTGTGTTCTTGCACATATACACACTTCTAATCTTTAGCAGGGGGGTTACTCCCGCCCACTAATCTAAGATCACCCAAGTTCAATGTCAGGAGTACAACAATGCTTTGGTCCACAAATCCTGCCACCAATCAACCCATGCATAGCAGACATACTTTTCCCATAGCAGACTCTTGGCCCTTGCCTGCAATTCCCTGCCTTCCTCCTCCTCCTCCATACATAAACATATATCCTTAACTCCTAAATTTAACAGTCGCTGCACTCTGACTGCAAAGTTTTTTGTCTTGTTTTTTGTGAGTTTTACATGTTAAAAAATGCTTATAATCTTAGACTAGTTTTGTTCATGAAATTTGGGAAAATAATGTCAGAGAAAATAAAGAATATATTATACTAATCTTACAAGAATTCTCAGTTGGAGGGCAAGAAATGTATTCGTTTATTATGTTAATTAAAAGACTTCACAAAAAGTGCCGTGAAGATGAAGATTACTACCTTCCTCTTTTACTTTTCCTATAATTTATCTTTCTCATTCGCACGTGTTTGATGCTGTAAAGGCCTCCCAGCATAGCTCTGGAGAGCGCGTCCAGCAAATAGCAGGGACGCTAAATCAACTCTGTAATCCTCCCAATATGCTGCTTCTCCCTGCCCAATGCTCCCTCTCTGTCTGTTCCTCTACCTTGCTCCTTTTCTTTATTGCTTCTTTTTCCTTCTTGTGTCAGCTGTCACTGGATTGTGCTTATTTATCTCTCCCAACCCCCCGTTATTCATTCCCTATATTATATAGATTCTCTCATGCTTTATTTTTGTTCTTGCCTCTGATTCAGCCTAATTTTTTCTTGGGTCTGAGCCTAACTCACGAGTGTCAGTAGAAAAGGCTGAAGAGCAGAGATGGCGAAGCAGACTGCAGCTGTGCTGGGGTGCAGCGAAGAGGGGCCTCGTCCGGACTCCTTGGAACAATATAAAAGCACTAATCACCCAGGACAGCTGACACCCAGTGCCTCACACATATACACACCGTTTCATAGACACACTCACACATGCACAAAGATCTGAGGATTGCCATTATAGGGTGGAAGGAGAGAGCTCTGCCCAGACAAGACTTGCAGGTCTGGCCTGGCTGGAAAACAAAGTCTGTGTTTTGTCTATGGGCAGCAATGCTTCAGGGCTGAAAGTGATTTCTCATAAACACGGACATATGTATGTACAGTGTGACTATGCACGCAGATGCTTATATCTGCTACACAGCAGTCACGTATAGAACACACGCATGAAAATTTAAAAGGCAGTTAAGTACAGAGGGGTATAAAGGAAAATTTACCCCCATGCATGTTTGTACGCAGACAGACAATCAAACACACATGCTTACTCGGGAACACAAACCACATAATGGATTGGGTGCTTGCACGCTCACAAACACACACACAGACACACACACGTGCGCACACAAAAGTGTCTTCGGGAATGTGACCTTTTCCCAAAAGCCTCCCTTTCCTGCCTCAGCTCCCCTCCCCCTCTGGCTGTGTGAAGACTGAAGGGGTCAAGGGTCAGGTTTTGGGGGGCTGGAGATTAGGTTTCACATGACTGAGCACCTTTGTTGGGGCAGGCCGGCAGAAAGGAAACGTCCAGGAGGGTAGCTGTGTCTGTCTGAGGAGAGCGAGAGATAGAGTGAGGGGGGGAAGGGAGAAAAGAGGGACAGACGGATGGATGTGTGGATGAAGTTGAAGTTTGGTCAGCGACGGCTGAAGTCAAAATGCAAGACTGAAGAGGAAGTTTTTGAGAAGGGCACAGGAGAGGAACAAGAGATGAGAATGAGAAAATGTGAGAACATAAAAGAAAAACCAGAAAAACCTAACCCACATTCCTCACTCGATAGCTCTGCTTGCCTTTCTCCGTGCACTTCTCCCTCTCCTCCCTCTGTCTCCTTCTTGCTATGACCATGTGGCCTCTGTGTCGGGCTGCGGCCAGCCAGTGTCCTCAATGCCTGCTGGCTTTGCCGATCTCTCCATGACCACACAGCGAGAAGAAAGCCCCAGCCAAAATAGTAAACTGGATCACAGCAGAATCAACCCCCTCCTTTGCCTTCTCCTCCTCCTCTTTCTCCTTCGCAACATCTGAGTTGTAGTCTGCCCGCTAGACAATATATGGCGTAACTGGCAGTGAAAATCTTGGCGGAGACCTGGATTACCTCGTTTGTGAAGTATTGCTTTAAATGTCTCTGTGTGTAATTTTTTTTCCTTTTTCCTACTTCTCAGACCTAGAGAGAAATATTTTAACGACGTGCAACATTTTCAACTAAATGACTCACAGAGGTGGGACTGGTACTGCTGATGGCTTCCAGATAAGGTGAAAACTTTGACCTCACAGCGAAAAAAAAAAAAGGACAGGGGGTGAAGCAAAGAATTTCTTGAATACAGCACTGGCCATAATTGGGTGGCCTCTTTTGGTTTCTTGGTGCACAATCAAATATGGGTCTTAGGATAGATGTTGTAATTCTGCATATTAATTATATCCCAATGCCGTATGTGTCTGTACTGCTTTACAGGGAGGCACTATATATGTAAGAGTCACTGCTATTGCATTGTATCAGTATGTGGTTGTTCTACCTTTCTTTGAAGACTACACGATTGGCTCATTCCAAAGCTAGTGTGGTCAGACTGGAAGAGAGATTGTGGACGATGGAGCAGAAAAGGGCAGTAGATCTGAGACACTGACTGATCTGACCTTGAACCTCTGTAAATTGAGCTTAGAGTGACACAATGTTTAATGGTTAAACACCTGCATCTTTGCTGTCGTGGCCAAATAAAATGTGTTTATATGTGTACTTGTGTGTGTTACGTGTATTACACTGGGGTGGTGTGCATGATATATATGTCCAGTTTAGTGCATGCTTATATTTTCATATTTGTGTTTAGGTGCTTGTGTGCTCTCCAGGTGCAACAGTACTGGCAGAATTTATATGGCCAGTAAAACAGGGTCATGCTATCCATACCCTCTTGCCTTGTGTGTGCTTTTCATTTCACCTGCATGTGTGTCTGCATGTGTGCGCTGTATGCTGTGTGTGCAACTGGAGACAGCAGGGCGCCTGTTTACTGTCCTGTGAATAAAGAGCCAAAGTTCATCCTGCTGGCCTCTTCATGTCCCTATATTGCATATTTCAGTGCCTGTTAAAGCTGGACAGTAATTTATAGCTGCTAAACTATGTCACCCATCGAAGCAAATCTCCGAGTTATTAATTCTGACTTATATTTAACTACCAAGATAATCTTTACATTGTATTTTTAAATGTGAAATGAGAACACTGAAATCATGGTCATACATGTCCAGTAAATATAAGGTTACAGCCAGATGACTGTACAGAAGCATGTTTTATGAAATAAAATAAACCAGTATTTGCCAAAATGACATTCCCAGCAGTTTGGCATAAACAAATAGACAAAACATATGATTGCAATATAATTGCAAAAATCACACATTTTTGGTAGATAATGTAAAAATTCTCAATAGGTGTAAGTTAAGGTTGTGAAGAAAGAAGATGAAGTTGTGACCTTAGTAGCCCGATACTACGAAGTATTACATGTACATTGATTAACATCTCTTTGCTTTCATCTGCTGACAAAGGTCAGGTAGCCAATAAATGAAGAAGCATAGCGCTTGCTTGTCTGCGATTTTGGTTGGGTGACAATCATGGTGATAGTGTAGGGCCAAGTGAGACACATAGGCCTAGAGATGGTCCACAACCATCTGGAAATCACTGGCCATGATGGAAAAATCTATATCCCCTAACTGGAGGGCAAGTATCTGGTGGAGATTGATTGCAGTTGCTGGGAAATCAAGTATTAATACTCCAGTCATATGGGCCTAGAGACCAGTCAGTGAGCCTCTGGCAACAATTAGTTGTTAAAGAAAAATTTAGATTCCCTGAAGTTTTGAAAAACTTCCTCGTGATTTCTTTTGGTTGCTAAGAGTGTGTCATGCACTGCAAAAACAGCTATACTTGAAACAAGCCAAATATTCTTAAATCTGACCAAATTTTCTTGTTTTGAGCAAAAAAATCTGCCAATGGGGTAAGCAAAAGTTGCTTGACTAGAATTCTTAAAACTAGCAAATTAATCTAACTGCCATATGCCTTTTAACTAGACAAAATTGTCTAAAATGTATGCTTATTTGAAGAAAATGTGACTTATTATAAGTAAAAGACACTTTGATATTTAGAAAATCTGTACCTAAAATGAGTATTATGCTTTCTTGAACAAGCTGTTTTCAAGAATTATTTGCTTACTTTAAGATTCTACACCTTAATTTAGATTTTTCACATAAAAAAAACACCTTACTATAGGACAAATTTTCTTAAAACTGAATTGTTTCTTTCTTGATTGAGCTAACTATAAGAATTATGTTTCGACTCTGAGAACAATAATCAGCAAAAATTCCTGAGAATAAGACACCATCTCTTCAAAAAGCTACTAAAAATAAGGGAATTCATCTTAAATTAAGACAGCAAAAGCACTCTTAGATTTTGCGCTTTTATTGACACAGCAATGGGTCAGTAACTCACTGAGGTCTGTTCCAGGAGAATCATGCCTAAAATTATACATTTCAGCAGGGTACTGTGTAACATGGCCAATATAAGAAGTGCATACTCCAGATACTCTTAACATGAATAATAACAGTATAACACACTCATGGCTGGTATCAAAAATAAATTTTGCTGAAGCTTAAAACAATCACTATTTCAAATCCTATATTACATAACATTTTAGAAGAACAAGTTTAACGACCACACAAACAAACATTTGAACAACTTTTCTAGAGAAAAAAAAAAAACAACCTCACTGACTAACACTGAGTCTGATAAACAAGGCAGATGGAGTCTGTCATCTGAGAGACTCACTCAATGAATGACTTCCACTCACCAAGCGCCTTCTTGTAAGAGGGGGTTGAATCTCGGTCATGGATGGAGTCTTTGAGTATTTCAGTTTGCAAGACAGACAGCAGCGTGGAAATGCACTATGGATATGTGAGGTGGAGGGCATAGTAATATGCCATCAGATAGAGCAGTCCCTCATTAAGATCCTTCCGGTCAAAAGTGCTCACCGGTGTGGTTCCAACAGCTATCATGCAGTTGCCTTCAGAGACAAGCAGAACTGGACAAGCCAGGGGTCGCTGACGCAGGTAGCCTTCAGGGTCTTCTGAAGTCTACATGACAGAAAAAAAGAGGATTAGAACAAGACTGTAAGAAACACAATTTTTGAGTTGCATTACAGTTTAAAATAGATCAACTTTTTTTGTAGGTTTTATTAACATCAACATGTTATGGGGATCTGAACTTTAAGGATATTTGACTGACTCCACAGTAAATATATAAAATGAAAACATGAGTAACTGCAAAATTCAACAATATATACAAATAGAATATTGCAGCCTTACCTTTAGGACATGGAAAAAAGCCTCACTACAGATGCCTAGCTTCTTAGGTGGTACTGTGCTGGAAGGGAAAAGCATGGGAAGGGCTCTGAACACAGCTGCTGCATGTTCCACTGGTTTGAAAAAAGAAAAATAAGACAGGGCAACACCATTAAGCATTGCAAATAATGTAATCTGCAAAGCATAAATGTAGACAAATCAAGATACTGTAGCATTACCTCCATCCAAAGTTTTTGGCGGCTTAATAACTTTCTTCATGACACCATAAAACTGCACCTTCGAGTAGAAGATTTCCCATCTATCCTTCATCTCAGAAATGTATTTCAAGTTGGATGGTTGAATAATTCTCCACAGCTCATCAAGGACCTGAAAAATACAGACAGAAACCCAACTGATAGATCTGTCTAGCTCTGTATCTGGTCTTGACAATAAGTGATAACAATTTAAACATGAGGGAAAGTATTTAAGAAATTTGAAAATCATATCAAAATGTCCCCAAAGGAATAACAGGATGGCTAAAAGAAATAAGTGCTGCTTACATGGTCCAGTTCTCTGAAACAAGGATATGCCTCTAGTATCTTCACTGCTCTGTCCTGCTCCTTTATAGCATCAGAGTTAATGAATTGTCCTCTAGACTCAAACTCCAGGTTCAGCAGTTGGGTAACAGCAGCTTCGTTCGGTTTTTTGGTCTTGTATATTTCTTGAAGTGTCTTGTAGTGTCTTGCCTGGGTTTTTTGGCTGTCAAAGAAGTCAGCTGAACCAGCTAAACACACAGAGCAGAGGTGTGTAAATCATTTATTGCCACAGTAAGGCTTTATATATCTGTTATTGGTGCAAAACAATAAAACAAAAATACCAAAATATATCTGTAAATTAGATCAACAAATTAACTAACCACCTATCTTAAAATTGTTCATTCATCCTGTCAAGTTGTCACTATTAAATGGAACACAAAGATTCCAAGATAAACAGTGAAGTAGTTGTGTTCCATTGTTAGCAGAATTTTTAACAAAAAACAAAAAGTATTGTCCAAACCACATTTACACTCAGCGTGTAATAAGAGGGTGCAATATATTATACTTACATTCTTCATGACTGCCATCCTGGTGGTGCACTGGGGTGCCCATCGATCTAACTGGTGATTTATCTAGAATAATAGTTGATGCACTGGACTCCCCACTGCTGTCACTTTTTGCAACGCTTTCATTCCCATCCTTTCTTGGCTTCTTCGCAGGAGGTTTTTTGCCCTTCCTTGGACTTTTGACATTGGAGAGTCTCTTCATTAGCTTTTTAGCAACATGCTCCTAACAGGTACAAACGATAAAAATTAAAAGATGATAAGATACATCACTCATGATTAACACAGAGTGGTATTGAGAAAATGCTACTTACCCACTCACCACACGTTTCTTTAAGCATTGGGTAGTACTCCATTAATCGCTTTGCCATGGCATCAACCTCATGTTTGCTGGGGTATCTGGAGTCTTCAGCTGCTCTTGCTATCAAAATCATATTTGTCATGGTGTTTCTTACGAGTCGACAAAAGAGTTCCTTTGACAAAGGTTCAGCACACTCTGTCCCCAGTTGCTTCTTTTCAAAGTAGGAATGTCGAGCTTGCTCAAGTTCACTGTCTGTGAAGACTATGTACTCTGGGTTGGACATAGTCACAAACTTAGAAGTGCTGGGTTCCTCTCTGGAGAAGTCACCATCTCCAGTAGTTGTTAGCGTTTTTTCAGCAGCAGTCTTGTTCTAAAATACAGTGTACATAGGGCTAATTTCACATAAAATTGCACAAGAACTTTAGGTCTCTAAATATGAAAGAAAGTACAACAAAATATCAGTAAAGTGTTGAACAATAAAAAATATGTATATTTAATAAATGTGTAGGCCACTTGATTTAAATCAAAACTAAAGAAGATTCTACTGTCTATCTGTTAAGTGAGTATTGGTGGAATTACTTGAAACTGCATAAAACAAGCTGGTGTGTTCTCAGTTTTGTCACACAGCGATAGGACAGAACTTACTTCTTCACATTTGTGCACTGCAAGCCATAGAGCCCGACGCCTGAGGAAATGTTCAGGACCAGGAAACAGATCTTTGATGTCATCTCGTGAAAGTGATGAGAGCAGGTCTTCTCCAACATTTGCTTCTGCAATAGGAGTTTCCAATTATCACTACATTGCATTATCCTCATGTGCAAGCCAGCTGACAGCTTTGCTTGGGTAACAGACAGGATACATAGGAAACATAATTTAATATTTACCATTTAAAACCATGACTCTATTCCATTATTCTCCCTCCTCACTGCTCCACAGGTTCTAAATTACCTTCCTCCTATTGACTGGTAAAAGTAATATATTTGTGATACATCAATTAAATGCATGTATACATATAAATGTATTTCTTTTTGCTTCCTGGGCTAAAATATATAATGAAATAACTTCACTAATGGAAATTTGAAACTCCCAAAATTTCTGTAAAACTGGCATTAACTTATGGCACTTTGTACACTTGTTGAATAAATTCACAGACACTGAAACTAATAACTGGACATGAATTCTTTCATAACTCTCTGCACTAGCATATTTAAAAATGCTAATGCAACTAAGCTAACCGCACAGCTAAGCTAAGCTAACAACCGGGTATAGCCTGCCATGCTAGCGACTTAACATGCAACATACCAGAACACAAAACATAGAAAAAACAAAACAGTCATATACCTTTCAGGTTGGCAATTGTTATTTCGTCCAGTTTTTCCATAGCGTGCCTTAATTTCTTCACACTGTACCAACTGTATCGCATCTACACCCAGACCCCAAAATCTGATCCTGCAATCCAACCGCTTAGGCACGGAGCTAGAGGCGGGAAGGTGGGCTGTACCAACTCAGGAGTATGGGGTTGTGTACGGAAATGGTTTAGTTCGCTCTTTTATACCTATAAAATGATATATATTTAAATATTTGACTATTTAGTTAGATTATGTTCTGTAAATACTGACTTGTGTGTACTGTTACTTACTACAGCTGTTATAAGGCACTGAATTAGGATAGCCATTCCTACCCCATAATGGAATAATCCTGGTTATCTTGACTTTATGGGAAAAGTAGTTCACAGACCAGTAAAACAAAATGATTTGGTGCTGTGTTATCTACATCGTTTTTGTGGGTCTGACCCTCAAATCCCTACTGAGTCATATTAATTCTGCACATAGCCATAGTCCAGATTTCCGTGAAGTTTGTGGCATAGATGGATGTGTCAAAGAATATCGTGTTTACAGCTAATTTTGGTATCACATTCTTCGAACACACTCCGACTACCTTGCCAATGGACGATGCAGTGGATCGATTAGGACACAAAAATCTGTAAGGTGAGACTGACTATATACTTTAATATCTTTGAAAATAATCATATAAAAAATTCATGTTAGATATCTACTTGTTTTTACAGCTTAACAGTAGATATGTTAATGCTTATTCCTTATAATCCACAACAATGCTATCTATTTATAAAGAATATTCTGATAGTGTTTAATTTCTTCTACTAGAGAAAACAACATTTTGTATTTTTTTAAACTTTTGTTTTAAATAAACCGATTGTCATGGTCCGCAGTCTCCTTGGTTGTTTGTGTTTATTAATATTCATTGTGTCAGTTAGTTTCCTAGTTATTTGTTAATTATTTCCAGTGTTTAGGTGTTCTCTGTACCTCCCTTGTCTTCAGTGTATTGTCCCTGGTTCGATATTCGTGTTTATTCCTGTTTTACTTTGATAGTCCCTGCCTTGCATCGGTGTATTCTGTTTTGCTTCCTCCTGGTCTCTTCTCATCTGATTAGTGTCAGCTGTGTTTCGTGCCTGTCTGCCAATTCCTCGTTTCCTTTTGTGTGTGTATATTTAGTGTGTTCTTTGTCGGGTCGTCTGTATTCTCTCCTGTGTTATCATCTGTGTTCCCTCCCTGATGTTTTCATGTCTTATGTTCCTTGTTCAAGGTTGTAAGGTTTTTGCAACATTTTCCATGTTTCCTGTGTTCTTTAGTTTAGCTTTCCCAGTTTAGGTTTTTGAGGATTTTTCAAGGCTTTTAAACTACAGTTAAGCTGCCAAATAGCAATGAGCATTAAATGAATATCCATTTATTAAACTCAGCTTGAAAACATGCATATTTTAGAGTAAATTATAAAATGCAGTATATTTCTGACATTAAATTTTTTTTAGAAATTATCAGTGTACCTTGTATTTAATTTCCTTATCTGCAACTAGTCAATTAATCAACTAATCTCAATTGCAGTTCTAGGAGGGAACCCTCATCAGCAGTGAACAGAAATCTGAGTAACATGTTGGCATACAGGACCGATTCAGTGGTGGAAAGCCAGCCAACAATGATATGATATGAGATTCCATTCCATATTACAGTTTCACACACAAAGATATGACATGTGCGGTCATGAAATATTACCTGGGTGATGTAATTGGACTACATGTGAGCTCAACATATGTTTTATAAAAGGTACACTGCTTTACATGCATGAACTGTATTTTCAGGTTATTGTTTTGGACAGTTTTGTGACAATTTTTAAAATGAAGTCGTTGTTTTTCTATAAATTCTGACAGTTGAATGCGATTTTAGCATTGCCATAGTATAGATATACTGATGCTGATCTATTATTCTGTTTGACATGGCCTAAAGTGAAGGAGTTGTGCTGTTTCTGTTTTTCAAATGGGCCTGTTTTTCATGTTTACCATGTGCTTTTAGTTCCGGCCTTTGTTCATATACTGCATATTGTGTCAAACTTGACAGCAATTATATTAAACTTTAGTGTCAATAAATACATTTCTTAAACTGAGCAGCTGTTTAAGTGCCCTTACTCTTGAAATGAGAAAAATAATCTTATTTTTATTCTGGAAATTCAACCAAACCATTGTCATACCTTGTAACTGGTAAATAAAGCTCAAGATGAGCTGAAATATCCTTTTAAGGAAAAGTTAGACATATTTTCCTAGAATAAGCTTTATTTTCTTGTCCAAAACTTGCTTGTTAAGAATAAATTTTCTTTTTAGGCAAAAAATAAGAAAAAATGTCCATAAACAAGGTTTTTTTTACTTTCTTGAAAATCGTTTTTTGCAGTGTGGTCACCTATAGACTGAATTATGATGGTGAATCTAAGAAAGGTGTGACAGAAATTGGATATGGAAACCTTCCCTTCAAAGCAACAGTTGCAGGCAAGCCAACGTCTTCCAAGGAGGTTCAGGTGCTCACAGCAATCTGCTAGCAACCAAAGCTTTGGGGGAGGTTTTTGGTGCTGCACCCCCTTTGTAGCCAATTTCATCTTGTGACAGCCAACAACCTCCAAGAAACAGGAACCAAAAATTGAGGGTTGCAATACTGAGACTCACATCATATTGGCAAAATAAAGGTCTAATAAATACTGGGAGAATGACATATAGTTCTTTTGTGTTTAGATGTTTATTTTCTTTCTGATTTTTCTGACTGTTTATGTATGAACGTGTATATACTGCGATACTCCGGCACTAACCCTCCCTTCAGGGGCCAGCAGAGCTCTCTGAGCCACTCCAGCTGCTGCTGCAGAGGTGATAGAGGCTAAAACCATTGAGGTGGAGGGGTGAAGGGCTTTGGAAGTTTCTGGAAGTTTCTGAGAATTGCTGTGCCACTCTTGGTTCACTCCTGGTTCATTCCTGAGGCCCAGGGGTTAAAGAGAGTGGGATGAGGGGGAGGGCAGAGGGACTGCAGGGCCACAGTCACACGCTTGACCTGGCTGACCTTGACCTTACTCCAACCTATACATACTTACTTTTGCCTGCAGTATTTACAGTTTTGCGAACGAATCACATGAACTGTATTTGAATGTTTTGGAAGCCCTTTTTTAATTTATCTCAGAGTAATGTAAAGTAGTTAGTGTGTGTCACAGAGAATCATAAAGATTTCGTTTATGTTAATGGATATTATTAGTTAGGCTCTTTTTTTATTGTCATTTCTCGTGTGGCACTCTCACTGTCAGATCTACAGATTTGTCACTGTTTAGGTAGTTTGTGCATTTAATTCTTCACAGTTTTTCATAATTTGCCATTCGCCATGATGGACTTTGCAAGTGTCCAGGCTCTTCCACTTGGGTTACACTAGTGTAGTTGACACTCTTGAACCAAGATGCCTCTAATATTCTGTCCTTCATGGGGCCAACCGGTAGTCTTTAGTGGGGACACATTCATTGTGGGCCTCCTTTCCTACAAAGCGCTTGTCAGTCATTGTGTTGAACTTGTGTTGTTTCTATGCGGCGCTTGGTAGCACAGCTGTCGTCAAAAGACCCAAGGCTACTCTATCCTGAGCTGAAAGAAACAAACAAACAAAGCCGTAAAACAAGAAAATGAAAGACAAAAAAGGGTCACAAATAATGAGTGTACAAAAACCATCTTGTCAAATTGCACCTTGGGAGTCTGTCTTCAAGAAGAGTGAGGGGTAAGAAGCTTCTCAGCAGACCTGGGGCACAAAGGGACTTGGCCCCTCCTGTGTTACTGTTAGCCAGGCCCTTTAGATGAACTTGTCTCCTTTCAGCTGGCGCTCTCATGCCCAGGTGTGTCCTTGTGTGTGTGCATGTGTTAGTATCCACAGCACTGACATCTCTTTGGCCCCAAGTGCTCTATTGAAAATAAGACGGAGAGCGAAGCAAATGAAAAGAGATAAAGTGCAAAACAAGGATGAGAGGAAGAATAAAAGAAGAGTGGCTTCCTTGCTTTTCAGGGCAAGGACAATGTTCAACCCTTTCTCCCACGCTCTGGACAACACTCTCTCCTTCACCGCAGTCTACTTAATGTCAAAGACAATCAATTTATATATTAATTTATTGAAAAGCCATCAGGAATTTGTTCAATAAGCACCCTTTTGGAAATACTTCAAGGAAAGAGATTCACCTTTGTGAATGTGTGAATTGAAAAAGGAATCCAAGGTAAACCACTTCTAATAAAGTAAATATGTTTTGCAGATAACCCTTTTTGATATTTAAATTGCATTATCCAAGAACATAAAGATTTGATCCGATGTGACAAATTGAATGCCTAAATTCAATATTCATGACTATTTTGTCCATACTTTCCCAATATTGCAATCACTTTGGGTAGCTAGCCAGCCAACCAAGCAGCCATCCAGACAGGCCAGTGATGGGCTCCATGCCAAGGCCAATTGAGAGGTGCTACTGTGGTGGAGAGCCAGAGGGGAGATGGTCATCCATTATTCATCACTAAGCCAAATAATCCCCAACAGAATTGGTCTGGTCTTGTCTGGCCCAACGGTTAGGGAATGGATGGGATGGTCCGGGGGGCAAGAGGGAGGGTTTCTGGGGCTGGGGGATGGCAGTCTTTTTTTTGCATGAGGTTTAGTAGGATCTTTTCGGGGGGCCGAAAGGGGTAGCGAGCTCTCTGTAAGGGGTGGGAGGGGGTTCTTTGAGGATTAGATGCAAATATGTCTTTGATAGCTTTCACAGTCTGGGAGTCCCATTCTGTTTATGGATATTCATATTAAGTCTAATCTTTGGAAACAATCCCTGACATGGATAAGTAAGAGGCTGCTGGGATGAGGATGGCGCACAGAAGCAGCAGGGGGTTCTGGGGGATGGAATGGATCTGAATGGGGTGTCCCCTGACCCAGATCAGGGGCAGGACCAGTAGAAACCCTCATGGTGTGTGGGACCTAGCACCAAGTGAAGGATGACCCCCCCTTGTCCCACCCACCGAAAGCACTGATGTGTAAAAATGCAAACACCAGCACACTTAAACACACACAAACATACAAATTCTTGTACAGACACACAAAGTATAGACACAGACAAAGCAATAGCACTTCATCTGTGGTGTCACAGACAAACAGTAAATTCAGACACAATACAGACTTCCCCTTCACTTTCTCACTCTCTTTTCTCTCTTTATGACTTGTGTATTTTTTCAAGGCATTGGTCCCAGTTACTGTTTTGTCTTTATGTCCTTCCCTGCAGGCATGCACAGTTCACAATGAAGAAGAAGATGATTCTTCTCAAGCTGTCAGCAACTAGCAGCTGTGTCTCTTTGAGCTTTTACAAACCTCTGCAACAGTGTTGAGTTATTCACCTAAGAAAACACGTCTTGTGGACAAATACTTTTCATCAACAGCCATGACATTTTGCCCCAGGAGTTTCTTTTAACACAAGTACTTAGTTGTTTTCCTCCTTAAAGAAGAACAGGTGTATGTACACTCATGTACATGTACACACACTCATATCAGAGTGTGCTTTTTTCTTGCTCTTTAAAATTTTCAAAAAATGATGACAGCTGAGAGCCTACTACTAAAAACGGTGAATAACAGAGAAAAAGTACAAATACAATGTATCAAACCAAGAACATCAGCATGAGTTTATAACTAGTCCCGGTTCATCAGACGCTGTATCGACTTTCAGACTGGCTTGACTGTCATAAAATCCAAAACACCTGTGGCCCAAGGTTTGTATTTCTGAACAAAACATTGGAAAGTTATGATGGAGCAAATCACGACATGAGCACCATCGATAGTAAAAAAGAGCAAACTCAGGGGTATAACAAAAAAGTTTGTCTGTTAGTGTTAAGTGTGGCATTTTGTACAATTTATACAGTGGACCAGACATGGAAGGTCCTCTGCCTCGCACCAGGTCAGGGATCACAGAGTGAGGTGAAGGACCCAAGGGGAGGAGGGGAGGTTTTATGCTCCTCCTCCACCCCAGCTGGGACTGCAGTCTCGCCTCTCCTTACAATATTCCTTCCCCCATCTCCTCTTTCCCCCCCCCCCCCCTATACAACCTAACCCTGGTCCTGGTGTGCTATAGGGCTTTGGGTCAGGGGGTTCATAAAGGATATAGAGGGTTTCCCTCTCTATCTGTGTGCGCACAATCTTGTGTAAGTGTGTATGCATGTGTGCGGTGTGCCTCTGTGCGTCTCTGTGTGCGTACTGGGGGAGGGGGTGGGTATTAGGGGCTGTGTCTCACGGGCATCAAGGGAAAAGGAAGAGAGCCAGACAGCAGATCATTTCACTACACATCCAAACATGTACAGGCACATGCATGCAGGCATGTGTGCACTGCGTTATTTTACGCTACTTTGCTCTCAGTTAAGTGCTTTTGTCTTCATTGATATTTTATAGATGACATTCAGCTCAAAAAACCTTTAGTCAGGAAACACATACACATACTTTGATGAAAAGTGATGTTGCAAAACTTTAAGTAAAATACCATAAGTCACATGACAGTTAATATGATGACATTGTAGACAGGGATTGTGTTGTTGCTATTCCTGCACAACTGCACATTTCTGAATGCTGGTCAGTGTAGCTATTAACATCATGATGAGACAAAACATTGGTCACAATGGGCTATGTTTTCCATTTGAATGCGTTCACTCTGTTCTTTCACTGAGGTTGGTAGGGTAGGAGTGGGCTAGGGTAATGGGGGGGGGGTATGTATGTATGTGTGTGAATGTAATGTTGGTGGTGGCAGGAGGCTCAGCTGATGCTGACCAGTGCACATGCACATTTCTTCAACCAAAGTGACATCATTATATGTGTACTGGATTATAATTTTGAATGTATTGTAAGTGTGTGTGCAGCATTTATGAATTACAGCAAGTTCACGAAAATGAATGGAAATAGCTGTCGTGTGTGTGTGTGTGTGTGTGTGTGTGTGTGTGTGTGTGTGTGTGTGTGTGTGTGTAAAAGAGGGGTTTGGGGATTCTGGGACCCCTTTTCCCAGACATGCACTGACCTTTCCAACCAGACGGGGATAAAGGGACAAGGAGGGAGGGCTGAGGACACAAGGACACTGGAGTGTGTGTGTGCATGCAAGCTTATTTGTGTGTGTGTACATGGCATGTGTGTGTGTATGTGTCAGGGTGTGTGTGTGTGTGTGTGTTAGTTGTTATCACGGACATCTGAACCAGCCAGTTCACCCTGTCCTGCTGAGTTTGGCCTGGTACAACCAACTCCCCACCCCCAAACATCCACTAACCACAATCCCCCATTCCCTCCATTTCTCTTTCTCCCCTCATCCCTCTCTCCTCTCATCTTTTGTCGGTTTCTGTCATTGTGCTACCCCCTCAGCGCTCTCTGTATGCAAAAAAGTTGCTGAGGGCTCGCCTGCTCTGGACCCTCGCAAATCAATTTGTCTGTGGGAGAGGTGAGGGCAAGGAGGTGGGATGGAAAAATGCGCTGCTCGGAGGACAACTAGGTGTAAAGCCTGAGGAATGCAAGTCTCACTTCTTCAACAATGGCAATATCTCCTATTCTTTGCCATATTGGTAGCAAATGAAGAGGTTGTCATGGAAGCCAATTAGTAGTGGGGTTACTTGTGGGTCTTTAATAGTTAATCAAACTGAAATTGTTTGCAAACTATAGACAGCGCAGTACAAAAAGGTTTTATTACATAAACATTAACTGAAAAATTGAGGTTTAATTTGCAAAGTCCAGTGCTTTTCTGGCTGTTGAGCAGGGTTTTGTTGGTTGGGACTTAAAATGAAAGTTGTAAGTAATGTCTCTGCTCAGTTTTTCAGATTGACACTTGGTTAAATCCACTTCAGTGTTATTTTGTCAGCATATAGCTGCCAATATGCATTTTTAAAAACTCACAGCTTATTGCCTATGGATGTTGCTATTTTGGCACTTTGGTCAATAATGATGAATAGAAATGGGGTTCACATCTTTCAGTTTAGGTCTAGCCAACAAAATTTAACATATAACAGCAAGGAATCTTGGCGTTGTATAGCCTTTCTCAAAACTTACATTTAACTACTGATTTTATCTACTGTTCTGATTTTATCTGTTTTGATTTTATATACTGTTGTTTGTTTGTTTGTTTGTTAATTAGTTAGTTAGTTTATTTGCTTGTTTTATTCAATTTTAAATCATGCTTTTTATTTGTTCTTGTTTCTAATGTCTCTGTAAAGCACTTTGAATCACCTTGTTGTTGAATTGTGCTATACAAATAAACTTGCCTTGCCTTGCCTTGCCTTAAATCTTTATTCTGTTTAAATGCAGAATAAAAACAAAAGATTAACTATAATAACGGTAAAACTGTTTTTTTATACTGAATAAAAAGGGAAAATTTATTGAGTTTTGACATTTTTTCTGTTGTTTGACAAATGGCTTACGGACATATATCTAATTACCACTGTGTCAGTCAGGAACAAAAAAAAAAGCATGTAAATCCAGACTGACCCTGCTGCACTGAGAGAAGGATCAGGCATTGATTGCAGTTGTCCCTCTCTCCCGCTCTCACCCTGGATGCAGACAGGACTCATCCCAAAGCACAGAGGCTTGAGAGGGCCTTTGCTTGACTGCAACAACGATGATCAATACCTGTCACTTCGGTCTCGTCTGGCCCTGCTCCCCTGCCCCCCACCACACAGTGAGGCAGTCTATGAGCCAAAGAATTTCACACACACACACACACACATCAAAACATGGTGAAGCACCATGTGTGAGAGTACACATAACAAAAGTTTATAAAATATCTGCATGCACACTAAAAGTATATGAGCATGCAAACATAAACAGGCAGATTTATATGCAGAACAGATACATAACATGTGCTGTAAGATGACACCCACACACACACACACACACACACACACACACACACACACACACACACACACACACACACACACACACACACACACACACACTGTGACAGGGAGGTCAGACAGGGCATTCAGACCCAGACACCAGTCTCTTCTCTGGGGTCAAATCACAAGGCCAAGGTCTACTCTCTAACCTCAGTGGCCCTTCAGACGAACACAGAGACACAGACATACACATTTCCACAATAAACCCGGCTGACCAGCCAACAGAGAGGGGGGAGAGGGAGGAGGGGTAAGGGGGAGTGAAAGAATGGGGTGATGGGGGATGGCTAAAGGAGCAACTGATGGTTCTGGACAAATGCACTGATGGAAAAATGCAAGTTAAAATTTGCGTGTGCAAATGTGCATTAACATAGTAATTCACTTTAGAAACAGGACTTTATTCTAATTATTATTATTTTGTGCAAATTAAAAAATGTCACATTTATTAACCAGAAAATGAAATGCACCTAGTTGCTCTATGTCTGAGACTGTTGAAGGGTAGAAATAAAAATAAAATGTATTGTGCTGGCTGTTACCGTAGAGATGGGAGTACAGACTTGGTTTGCTTGTTCTCAATTCTCTCTCTTCTCGTTCTGTCCTCCCCGTCTCCTTACTCAAGAGACCCTTGCTCTGCCCAGCCGGAGAGATAAGGAAGTGGAAGGGCCAAGTTTACTACTGCAGATAAGCTGTAATTGCAGGGTAATAAAATGACTTAAAAAAAATGAAAGGAAGAAATGATGTAGGAGAGGAAGAAAGAACGGACACAAAGGGGTGAATTGAGCACACAGAGAAATGATTGATGTAAGCCGTGGCACTGCCTTCGCTGACAGTTATCAGCGAGGGCAACCTTTTGCTCATTACAGTCATCTACTTGCAGCCTGGGACCAGTGGCTGCACTCAAACAATAACCGCCAGCCTTGACCCTTTCTGATAAACAGCAACTGCAAACTAACTTGCTGAACAATCACTTCTGTGTTATGGGACACTACTGAGTTGGTGCTTCTATAAATGCAGGTAATTTAAAACGGTTTTAGACTCATAAAACCAGCTGTTCAAGTTTTGTACATTTTTTGTTGGGGCTATAAAACTACGACGACATTCACAAAGCTGTCATTCAGCATAATCACCAATCACAATCATCATATGTTACCCTGCTGCTACAAGCAACAGTTTTATGTAATGTTTTGTCAGAATTCAGTTATGACTAACTGTATTAACTGTTAGTCGTGATCTGCAGGTTTTCAAGAAATATTTTTTTAGATGGTCAGTTGTCAGTTGGTCATCAAGGCATGATAAAGATGAGAGATGCTAAAAGCACAGATTTGTCAGGTAGTGCTAAAATAACACAGGTAGTTGAAATGGTGGAGCAACTGAATAAACAAAGCAACTGTAGAAACTTTACTTGTGATAGATGAGGAGGCAAAGGAGGCAGAGGAGACAAAGACGGGAGGTGTAAAAACCAAGAATGAAGGAAGAGTTAACCTGGCATTTTGATGATAAGAGCTTCAAGTAAGTAAACCTCTTTTGAGGTATTATAAGCAACAATTATCTGACATTATTTTTGCTAGCTCAGTATTTCAAAGAGGTATTCTATAACAAAGGCGATAAGTCTATATGGAATAAGTTGTTCATTTACTTTCAGTCTGTCCCCACCTAATTTTAGTTTTAGGAAATTTTAAGATTTAAACTACAGTCCAGTGGACTCCAGCTTTAGAATTTCATAATGCCTCAAATCCATTATAAAACTCATCCAAAAGACAAAAACTCCTCCAAGGATTTTTATAGATAGTGTCCTTTGGAAGAGATTTGAAGTTTCCACAAGCAAAAAAGTGCTGCTGGACTCAAAAAACTGATGTGACTATTTTTCACAGTAATGAAAAAACTGGTTTGATTAAAAAAGAAGGTGTAGAATGAATAACATATCTCATTACAAAGTCATTTCATTTCTGAGGTTGTACTGGTAAAGGGGACTTTCATATAATGCGTGTGACAGGCAGATCTACCGTTGGTGTGACCACCAGCCCTTACTTCCTTCCTCTCTGCTGGCCTGGGGAAGAGTGTGTGTCCTGTTGCTTTGTTCCTCTGAGGGTTGTGTATGCAGGTGTGCATGTGTGCACACATCTGTATGGTAGATGTTTTTCGGTCACACTCCACAGATCGTAGGAGGTCAGGTGAGATTGAATCTGGTTCTTGATTCCTGGAAAAATGGAGAGCTGCAACATGTCACACAAATGCCGTGACACACAAACGCCAAGCACAGAGTAACATGCGCAGATCTCACACACATACTTATTTTTTTCAACTGTCTGTCCCCCCCCCCCCTTTCAGTCAACATTTCCTCTTCTTTGCTTATTTGCCAATTACAAAGGGTCCGATTCAGATTTAAATTCTGGCATTTACTGGTTGCTTAAATTTAATTTTAAAGTACTTGTGAAGCTTCTTCTGTTTCAGAGTTTCTTTTGTTCAATGAACTGTTGGTTTTGCAGAGGAAAAAACATAATGTATAGTATCCAAATAATTTTATTTGCCAGGATCAAATGGTCCTTTTAACCTTATGTTTGTGCTGACCAGCACATCACATCACAAATTGGAGCACATCACATTTTCAGGCTAACTTTTTAAACTAGTCTTATGCTATCTACCCACCTCCCTCTTCTGTGCACAGTCTTATCTGAGAGGCCATTATACCGGCTTCTCCATATACTACTATCTTCACCGACAGTGATAAGATACCTGGGAATGAGGTAGACCAGAAAAGGGTTCAGGCAGGCTATCTGTCTCTCTGTCTGTCTCTTTCTAACTCTCTCTCTCTCTCTTACACACACACACACACACACACACACACACACACACACACACACACACACACACACACACACACACACACACACAGACATAGAAGGCTATAAACAGGTTGTCTGCATAGTATCATAGACAAGGCTTTGCTGTGATGCACCGGAGGAGCCGCAGTCTCCTGCTCTCTTAGCTCTGTGTAAATACACTGCTCATTGTTTATATAGCGCGGTGTGGCTTCAGGTTCCAGGGACCATCACTCTGGGTCTGGGTCAGATCGCCAGAAAGACACACACTCACACACACATACACACAAACTTGTAGAAGTATGAGTGCACATGTGGCTGCTCACATACACACATATTCCCCCTAATGCAAACCAGACTCCCTCTCTCCCTCTCTTCTTAGAGAGAGAGAGGGAGCGGGAGTAGGGAGACCGCACAGCGTTGGAGCTCGGCCAAATGGACCAGCGGAGCTTGTTTGGAAAGCTTTCAGTCAGAAAGCCACTTTTTGGCAGGGCCCCTGTGAGTGCTGCTGAGCCCTCTGAAGCGGGCTGGAGCTGCTAAAATAAATAATGGTTAGAGCTGAGGGGGTAAGAGTGGCGTTGGAGGGTAGGGGGGTACAGGGGTAGCAAGACGAAAAAGGTGGGGTGGGGGGTGGAAGACGGAGAGAGGGACTAGGGTGAGGGGAGGATGGGTGTGGTTTTAAAGACCGCTCCTGTAATTATATCTGTCAGTCGACACCAAGGCACTTGGACTGCCAATTCTCATGTTTCCCCTTACTCTCTGCTGCCATCACGTAGAAAAAGAGACAAACTAGAGGGGACAGAAAGACAGAAAGATTTCTGTGTCTGTCTGAATTTGTCCTGCTGCATACACATTTTTATGTGAGCATCAGCATGTGTCTGCGAACAGTCCTGCTAGCTCCCTGGGTGGTGTGTGAGCATGAGTGCATTGATGTGTGTGTGTGTGTGTGTTGGTGGACCTGCAGGGAAACAAACCTGGTCATTCTGGGAGAGGGAGATAAGGAGGTGTTTCACACGAGAGTATGTTGGTCTTTCAGCGGGGAGCAAAAAAGCGGCCCCTCTGTACTCTGGCTTGCAAAAAAATAGCCAAGAAAAGCTTTTCACACATTAGCTGAGTAGAGCATGAGCACAAAGTATGTCGAAGAGCGTTAAAATGGACTGAGCATTATTCATTTTCAAATGTAATGATCATGGCTAGCTAATCTGTTGATTTTTGTGGTGCTATGTATGACGTGTGACTTCTAATCTAAGCTATCAACTAATTTTAATTTTATTTGCAAAAGCAATTAATTGTTGCAGTTTTAAAAGTCAATTATTTACCATTTTTTTCATAGTTTTGTATGTTAGCAAACTTTTACCTGGCAAGAAGTGCACACTGATCACCACAAAATAGTTTTCTAAAAATGTAGTAAATATATGTAGTTAAACTGTGATTCATTCCTATAAGATTATGTGAAACTACTTTTTAATGTACTTGTAAGACTGTATGAGTTTGTGCATCCATTCCCACTATACTGACACAATAGGAAGCATGGAAACAACAGGAAAACCTTCCATTATGTTAATACGGGAGTGTTGAGGCAATATTCCAAGGGTTATAAACAATATTAAAATAATTGAAGTCTCATTTATTTAACAAGTGAATCCAAATAGGAGAAAATGGGGGCTATTAGTACACTGATCCAAAGTGATTACAGCCAGTTTTAGAATTTACTGATACCTTCAGTACAAGCCAATAAGCTAATCGTGCCCTCGTTATGTGAACGTCTTGATAGTGTGACCAGTTACCATGAATAGTTTTTATGGCTGTAACAACATTTAAGTTATATAACGCTGCTGTTGTAGAAAGGGTCACTGCTGAACCAGAAGGCCAGACTGTAAACCTTTATGCAAGTTTACAAAGGGCATTTTGAAATGTAGTTATCTAGTACTAGATTGTTTCCTCTTTTAAATACGTCTGACTGACTAGCAAATTGCTTGTTTTTTAAAAACCTGTCTAACTCTCCGCTTGTGAAGTTTACACCCTGCGACTTCTTTTTTATCAGTGTGCCATGTTGTAATTAACGTCTTTACAACTGAGAGCAATGGTGATGACCAAACTGCAAAAAGAAGATCCAAGTTGTATAGAATCATATAGAAGGTCACAGGTTACTAATAGACCTGTCTTTTCTTCAACAGACATTTTGACTTGTCATAATAGAAAAAGCACAGGTGTTACTCATAGCAGTAATCACAGCTGTTCAACTGAAGCATCCCTGTCAGCCTCAGCAGTGTGATGGTGAGCCAGCATGAGAGCTGAAATAGAAAAAGCGAAATGTAATTCAGTCATCACTGAATTTTAGCGCTCTCTAACTCAGCTTATCTGATTTATTTTTTTAAGATGGCTCATTAATATTGCTAATAGCTACTGAGCTACTGAAATACATCTTTTCTGAAAAAAAGAAAACTTGTTATGAGCTTCAATTTACATACTAATACAAGCACGTGGGGTTTCCCTTGTTCTTTCTTCATTTCTAATGCTCTCTCCTTCACTGCTTTGCAGCGATCTGCCTCGCTCTCTGATCTCGACCAGGATTACGTCCAAGGAGCTCACCCCTACCACACACAATTACCGCACTGGGCTAAACATACCGCCCACAAGGTACAGTATCCATCAAAGGCCTTCCATACTCTCCCCAACGCTCGTTCCCTGTGATGCCTTTCTCTCTCCATTATTACTATATCTCATTCACACACTCTGCCTGTCTGCCTCTTCCACTAGAGTCAGGTGATATGAGATAAGAGCTTCCATTTCATGAGATAGGAAAGACAATAAAATGGCATCATTGTCAGTGAGGAAATGCATGTTGAATTTATATGTGTTGTTTCTCCAAAACAAATATAATAAATGTGCAAAAAGTTGACAAGACAGAGTCAGATAGAGGCAGCAGACAGCCAGCAACGGTGGTCCAAACCAGCTCAGAGTGTGTGAAAGGTGTTGATTTAGCTGTAGGAAGGAGGATTAAATGGCTCATTGGTGGAGCTAGGAGGGGAGAAGGTGCGAAGCGATCGGCCCTCCCTCTCTCCTGGTTTCTCTTTCTCTCCCTCCCTCGTTCTCCCTCCCTCTGCCAGGAGAAAAGGCCATTGGGGCTGAACAAACAAATCACATGGCCATGAAACACTACTCACCACTGCTGCTCTGGGACTTCATTCAGACAGCATTTTACTGGTCTCTGCAGTGTGCTCATACACACATCCAAAAAGACGAACATACACGTGCATGCATGCAAACACACACTCTTCTGACTCCCCCCATCAACATGACAGTGGTTTTACAAGTCCCCATAGTGTGAGGTCTCTTATTCCCCAAGTAGCACTAGAACAACATCAGCAGTAAAAGCAGAGGGAAAAGCGGAAGGAAGGACAATTCAACTACTGAACTGCTGGTGCTCAGCATTGCAGGGAGAGTTGTCAATAAAGCTCATAAAAAAGGTTGTGAAAGTTGTAACTGTGTTTTGTAATGGGAAGTTGGTGTCAACTCCCTTTAAAGTTATGGCCCATTTAAGGAGAAGTGTGCTTAAATGTGACAAGGATGCACCTTGCAGGAGATCTAAAATTGATGGGGAAAACTGAAAATGGTCGTTAGTTTTGGAGATGCAGTCGTGTTTGTGCGCGTGTGGTTTTGGAGGGTGTGTGGCATGACAACCTGCCGGTAACAGAAACCTTAGGCTGGCATTTTCTTTTTAAAAATGAAACTTTCACTTTCATGTTCGCTCCCTCGCCCCTCGGTTAGCCACTAAATGTCACTCTCCCCTCTTTAAAACAAACAAAGCCAGTTGAGTCTAGCATTAGCTGCTATTTGAAATGGCTCAGAGCCTTTAGAAGGAGCCCCTACAATCCTTTAAAAAGTGTATCATGCACAAAACGCACACCAACACCCCATTAGTTTTAAAAATCAGATGGAAAATATCAGAGAAAATCTCTGACTTGACTGGATAATCACAGCCGCTGGATATTAAAGGCCTGCCATGGTATTATGGAGGGATGTGGGAGAGGCTGAGGGAGACACAGATAGTGGTAGACCAAGAGAGAGCAACAGTGGGAGAGAGAGACAGGGAGCAAAGGCCATAGACTTTGGTTTTGAGCTACATTAAATACCATCTACCTCCAAACCACGCATGACATGGAGCTATCGCCAAAGATACGTCTTCAGTGTCAAACTGTCATAACATAATCACAAGCCGCTTAACTGAGCTCTACTGCCATTTTTTAAGAAAATGCAAAAAGCAACTGATCAGTTGATCTTTGGAGCTGTGGAAAGCTTAAAGCATGCTATTTTATAACTATTATTTTTTAAGTTGATGTGATTTTTCTATTAGCTCCTTTTTAGCTCCTGTCCACTTGAACATAGGTTTAGGGCTGCCACAGTGCACCGTAATGATGCTCTGCAACTTTACGGTGCCTCTGCAGTTTGCATATTCTGCTCCTAAAAACATTTTTCAAAGGCTAAAAGATCCTTTCATCACTCAAGCTTACTGTATCTCACAGAAGACAGCCAATAAAAACAATCTGTGTGGTCAGTTCGTTGATTCATGAGTTCAGTGAATGCAGTAAGCAACATATTAAAACATTTTTAGACCTTATAAGTTGTGGATAGCTGCTGGGTGCCAAAGATTGGAAGAGTAAATTCAATCATTTCATGAAGTTTATAAAAAGTTAGATGGTAAAAATGAATGAATTTAAAAAAAAATGCAAAGGTTTTCCATGATAAAGTTAAATTAAACACTGATAAAAGCTACTTGCCTCATAGTGTGTAACACACATTGATCTAACTTACATAAGCAGGCTGAAGCCAAAATTTACAATGTTGCTGCAACATTGTGCCATTTTCTCTTTCATCCTCATGAATAGTGTTTTATCATATGAATGGTGACTTTGTCTTATTGGAGAAACTCATTTATCTAGAGAAATGGCCTAACTATTGGCTTGCAGTCTGCAATATAGTATTTGACTGATGACAAGATATTAAGACAGATTAAGCATAATTTTCAAGAGAGGAATATTAATGTGTTTTTTCCACTTTGCAATGCCATGAATTATGCATAATTTCAGTCCAACATTATAATTGTATCGATAGTTATAGATTAATAAGTTATGCAAATTTGCCACAATAGAAACAGTGCCTACATAACCTTACATGAGCTTCACAAACATATACATCATAGGTCCTCTCCCATCCTTAAACAAGTAACATCATAACCCTTCCACATTAAGATTTGTAATTCATCTTAGTCTCTATATTATTTTACCTTTCTGCCCAGAAAATTGTACAACAAACAAATAATGAATTGGAAGTAATTAGAATTGCTAATTTCATCTAGGGTCAAATTTTCTATCAGTTTATCTTTACAGGTGAAAATTTGGCACAGAATAATTAGTGCTGATTCTGAAAACGAAATCTAGACAGTATGAAATTAACTTCAATTAGCCTTACATTACTTGTTAAGGACAGTATTACTCAGCCTGTGAGAGCAACTGCTGCTTGTCAAGTCTGAGAAAATAACCCAGATGAAGTCATAGTGATGTCATCTCGATTATCTCAGATACAAGACATGAGACCGGAGCTTGAATGAAATGGGTGTTGAAAGATGAGTTGCATTGTGGGAAGTGTAGGTTTTATTACTGGGTGAATTACATGAAAATTGGTGTAGAGGTGGAGAATTCAATTTTGGTAATGATATGAGTCACTTTCTTTAAAACTGCAAGATATAGCATTGGCCTTGGTAAAGGAATGCCTTTGTATTTTATTTACCACTCACATTATTATACTTATTATTAATGTAGGCATCCTTCCTTATGCATAAAAACATAAAATAACATCTAGTCTATGATTAATTATCTTCTGCATGGCTAATGTGGAAAATACATGGGCAGAACTTATATTATGGTGACAGGGAGTTCTGCCTTAATGCTACAAAAATGAATTTTGCACCGCTGTTCTCTCAGGGTTCAAGGTGTTTGTCAAATCTCTGTCTCTACTGGGACACAGTCTGACATCTGTAATGCATTTTTCTGTTCTTTTTGCATGATTAAGCAAACTTGGCATGCAGGTGCTACCCAATGGACTGCACCAGTACAATATTCCCAGAACAAATTAAAGTAGCTGTCGTATGGATCACTCTCTCGCTCTCTCTTTCTCTCGCTCTCTCTCAAACACACACAAACACATGGACACGTGGACTCAAAGACACGCATGCACGCACACGCACACACACACAGACATGCACACACACACACACAGGCAGACAAACAAACACACACAGAAGAAAACAAAACCAACCCAAAACAAGCACAGCCGATCTCAAATCACAGGAGAATGGCAGATATCAAACAACTGAGATTCATGAAACAGCTAATCTCTCAAACTTGAATGCTTGCGTCTAGAGAGAGCCTTAGTTTCACAGAATAATGTCTGCTGTGATGTTGGTACATCTGTGCCATGGGCCCACTTACTACAGTAACAGCAAAACTGAGGCGGTGCAGCAAATCCTCTACCCAAATCCACTGCCTCCTGCTCTAAGAGTAATGATCAGGGGCCTCAAGTGACATTACTAATGCACTAACTAGTTTCAGTCCTCGGCAGTCTCATCACTTATTCAGATGGACCCAGAGAGAGAGAAAGAGACAGATATAGAGAGAAGGAGAGAGAGGTGACAAGCACTTCACACTCTCAATTACGCAGTGGAGCTCATCACTTGGCAATCTGTCCCAATTGCTTTAATTGGCTTGTAATATTGCCTCTGATCTTGTCGCCCAATTAACAGGCCTGTCTGGCAGTAAGACTGGGAAGCCAGCGAGCATGCGATGCCTGCGGATCTGTGCCATATGGAACAGAACCACTGATTGGCCACTGATAAGACATTGCTTCGCCCCTCTCACACCAAGCCATTGTTTGACAGGGGTGGGTGTATATGCCTGTGTGCGAGGGGGCAAATTATGGCAGTAATTTAATACGGATAAGGATGATTCCTTTGTGACGAGGGCACTTGCCAGAAGCATTATTTGTAAGTTGATCTAAGAGAACAGATTATTATTACAAACAGTCACACGTTATATAAACGTATGTAGCTTGATGGTTTCAAAACTGTTGAAGAACACCACAGTTAAAGATGCAGTTTTAAAGCTTGATCTGTGGTGACAAGAAGATTAACAACAGGTTTCTCCATCCTCTTATGAGCACAGTTTTTGTCTTTTTGTCTGCTTAAAGTTCTTTGCTTTGAACTAATTTTCTCAATGATATGAATATTTCAACAGACTATATTTTCTTTTTAATATATAAGCACATTACATATGCCGACTGCTTTAAATTGACAAATTTAACTGAAAGAACTGTTAGAGGGGAAGAACGAGTAATTGTTAGACCTCATAGGTAATGTATTTTTATAGTTTCTAATTAGTCATCAGATAACGATTAGTTAAAAAAAAGCCTGAGCCTATAGCAGTGTCACTTAATTCAGGCTTAACCACAAAAGGAAAGTTTTAAGCCTCCTCTTAAAAATAGAACATTTGTTTTTCATAAAAATCTGTCTCCCAAATCTCATCTGGGAGCAGTTTCCAGAAGTGATTAAATTACATTAATTCAATTTAATTGAATATAATTAAAAAATAAGGAACTAATCAGAAACTACTTGATAAGTGATGAATGTTAGCAAGTACCTTTTAGATGATTTCAACGGTCCATAAATGAGAAGAAAACCTTTTTAAACTCTGACCTCTTTCTTGTTGAGAATCTAAAATAATCCAGTAGAGAGAGATTGAGAGGGTCAGAGGTTCAGATGATAAAAGTGAGTTAACTAGCAAGTTAGTAAAGAAATCATTCGCCCTGTCATTGCTCACGTTCACTCGGGTTAGTATTAAATGCCTTACAGTAATGTGGCTAAAACCATTTTTCATTCAGAGATATAAAGTGGTAGCAGCAGAATGCAATCTCTCACACGGCATAATCTCTATCAGCTACATCCGTCTTACCCTGAGGACTTGGGGACATAATATTCTGCAAAGATCATGCAAGTTAAATCACTGTGGTGCCTTTGATTTCACAGTCCAAGGTGTTTAACTTTCAACTACACTGCCAGCTTAGCAGAGCACAAGCTACAGAGGCTTGGCCCTGGCTAGTGCCCCAGTGCCAGGGTAGTATCCCTGAACACTGAGCACTTGGCAAGAAACACACTTGACAACAGTACATGGCATGAA
Source organism: Diplotaxodon limnothrissa (assembly GCF_057381915.1). Lineage (NCBI taxonomy): Eukaryota > Metazoa > Chordata > Actinopteri > Cichliformes > Cichlidae > Diplotaxodon > Diplotaxodon limnothrissa. The sequence continues at coordinate 35,406,577 of NC_140601.1, forward strand.
ACCCAGCCTGGTTTTGCAAAGCTTCACATAAGAAGAGGACATGGGAGAGAAAGGGGAGGAGAGAAAAAGAAACAAGAGAGGAAAGATGAGATTCAAAGGGGAAAAAAAATCTATGGAAGTGATAAAAAGGAAAGAAAGACAAATCAGACGAGGAAAAAAGAGACAAGGAGGGAGAAGATGAGCCTGCATGGCCTTGTCTCTGTGTCCATTGCTGCTATTTTCCCATTAACAGGGCCCCACATCTGTTTCTCTCATTCCAGCCACACTTTAAGGTCCCTGAAGGTGCAGTTAAATTAGAGCCAGCACGAGTTTATAAATGTAAAATCCTCCAATAATCTGGAGCTGACATGACCCCTAATCTTCTTGCTCTAGTCAGCAGGATGAAGAGTACTAACTAAGGCTCTGACAGCACCAACATGTGTTTTAGTCACAATACTTTAAAGAGGAACATGCAGACATGAGGGGTTTTATGGAGGAACAAGCTCTTATTTGTGCACCTTCAGCATGGTTGAGACACGTGGATGGGTGGGTCAGGTATTTATTTGTGGTGTTTCATTGCTGTTAAATAGTGTAAAACAATAATTTGTCTCCAGGTTACACTAAGAACAGCATTTTATTTTTTATGTTCCTCGCTGCTTTTTTTGCAATATATAAATCAATTGTGGATATTAAAATCTTTCAAGATCATGGCTAAACCCAGTGGGGATAGAAACAGTGTATTAAGGACAGATAGAATAAAAAAGACAGAAAACCCACATCTTTCAGTTCCAAAGGAGGGGGTTTCACTAAACTAGCCTGTCTAATGCAATTAATCTAATTGGATCCAGCGTAAAGTGACAAATTACTACCTTTCACTCTAGGGAGTAAGAGGGAAGCTCTGGAGAAGGATGTAGGCAAGCATACCTTTGTAGTTAATGTTATATCTTCTAATTCCATCTTAAACCTTATGTCAACCTAAATTGCTGAAAAAAAACAACTGCCTATCAGATTGAAACAATTTGTCTTTATTCATTATGACCTGTTCAAACATCTGTTAATTTTGGTATCGACTTGGTGTTGGGCAACAAATAAGAGCAGAAGCTAATATTTTTGCGTGAAATTTGTGTTTTGAGGAAAATCAATTGATACAATAAGTTATTCTTGGGAAAGGCTAAATATCAAGCATTAGTTGTATTTGATTTGTATTCACTGACTGATCATTACATAAATTCATTTTGCCTCACTCAACCTTGCAGTCGCAGTATCGATATCAGAAGGTCTGCCCTATTTGCCTGGATCTGCATGCATTTACACTTGACATTTGAGTTTTTGATTTAATCTGAGAACATATGCACATGAACTCTGCATATTTCAGTGAAATTGTGTTAATGCGTGCCCTTTTCTATAACCTTGATTACTTGCTTTGGTATCAAAAAACCTTTTTGTGGACATTGATTTCTGCCTGAGGCCATACTACTGAACCTGGAGCAGCATATCTCAGCGGATATAATGAACTTAAAGAAAGCTAGCTATTACTGGCACCTCTGACATTTTGACATTATCAAATGCCTTGGTTAAAACGCACATATGGAACAAAAATACAGGGTGATATACATATAATTTGCATTGCATTTCCATAAGTGATGAGAAGTTGAGCATCATTCCTCTTGGTTTGCCGATGTTAATGTGGAGCATCAAGTAAAAATTTGAATTGGTTTTAACCTTGCCTTTGTCTAGTCCTCCTAAAGTATTTATGTAAAGTAGGGACCATGTTTTTTTTAGTTTTTTTTAAGGAGACATTTGCTATCGGCTGTGAAATTCCGCATTTGCGCAATTCCACTTACCCATGGTAACTATGCACCTCGACAAATAATTGCTCTAAATTGTGACCTGTGAACTGCAGATCCTGTGAAAAAACAGAGGTGGGAACTCTACCGTTTCTCTCCCAGGGCAGGTACTAACGTGCCCCAAATGAAAACTACAGTGATCCAAAAATGCATCTCATGCTGGTCCACTTGAATCACTCATCTTAGTTTTCCCTTCGCTGCTTTTTCTCTTTAGCCCTTTCGCTTTTTCTCTATACTTCTTTCTTCATCCTTCTCCTCTTTCTCTGTCAAAGTCCATCCCCCCCCCCCTCTGTCACCTTCACTCCAAGCTCTGTCCTCCTCCCTTTTTTTCTCTTTCTGTCTGGAGAGGAAACGGTGGCCATTAAACGTGTCTGCTGGGGTCTGGGGGTCTGGAGAACAACCGTCACATTGTGTGACCCCGCCTTGGACCCCAGACGGACTAATGAATAAGGGTAACCCCCCCACCCCCCTACCTCTTTCTCCATCCTCACCCCTCCACCCACTCTCCCCTTCATGCCAGACCCCTGGTAGGTAATTCCCCCACTTCTTTCACAGGGTCCCAGACATCTCCCGCGGCCTTTGACTGAGGGCTTATCTTTTCAGAGGGAAATGTGTGTCATTTGGGGTTTAAGGAAAAAGCAAAACAAAAACACTGTCACTACTATACAGTTCAAACCCCTCCCCAAACCCTCAGCCCTGCGTTTCTTTCCCTCCACTTGCAAAACTTGCAAGGTCTGGAAGGAGGCTTAAGGAAATAGTGTGAGACATCTACAGTGTCTTCAATTATCTTAAGCAATATGTAAATAGGTGAAGAGACAGTACTGAGATTATATAGAACTGGCAAAGTCTGATGAGGTGAACAAATGGCTCGGTGGAAAACAGGATTATTCCAACACTGAGGGACTAATATATTACTGAGATGGATTCAAAACCTGTTTGTTCTCTAAAACTACTGTACAGCCAAGCAAAACACATTGGAAATAAAATAAGCTCATTGTATTAGGAATATATAGCAAACACTTCTAAAAAGTCTGTTAAAACCATTATCTATTTTCCGAAGATTACAATTGTTATTGTGTCATTTTTAATGCTCTACATCTCATCATTTGTGCACTGACAAAATCCACAGCCCCGAAAAAAGAAAATGGACTGTCTTTTTGTTCCGAGACACCTACACTAGCAGCAGTCCCTTCAGTAATCACATGAATAACACAAAGCACTGGTGCTCCTCTGAAAAGCAACCATGTATCCCTAGGAGATTTAACAATGGTGACATGTGTAAGCTCAACGCATACAAAATATTGCTCCACTGCTCTATCTCTTTCTCTGTTCTCCTACCCCTTTTCTTCTTCCTCTTCTGTCATGTTTGTTCTACGCAGCGCCTGCCCACAGCACATCTTAACATCATTTCACAATACTCAGCAATTCAGAGTCGTCTCATTATTAGTATTTCTTTAGTAGCTTTGTAGCTAAAGTACTTGCACTTACGGCTAATGTATTCTGCACACTAAGACTGACTGCAGCTATCAAAGGACTTGCCTGAACAGCAGTAATAACTGGAAAATTATTTCTGATAGCCTGAAACAATCTTCCAAATCATCACAGAACTTTATTAAAATAATATCAAATCAAATTAGCCAGCGTCCCCCTGTAATGAATTAAGTAAAGGGTTATGCCAGCATTAATCCCATCATGCTTGGAGGCATGGGGGCGGTGGGAGCGTTTAATAAACCAGTCAGCCCCTTCAAGCAGTGGGGCTAGCTTTGGATCTACCATCCACCCTGATGCCTGCACTGAAGGGGGAAACACATCAAAAGACTTCCTCACTCTTCTCTCCCCTTCCTTTCTTTCTCTTTTTTCCTCATTTCCCCTCCAACTATCTCCATCCCTGCCTGTGTCTTTCTAAATAATCTGACGCTTTTTTTCCTCTTCCAATGCTCCGTTGTGCCGGTGGCTGAGATTATTCATAAGGGGGTGAATCTTGGTGGAATCTCAGAAGGCTGGTGATAAGTGGTGGAGCCCACTGGGACATCTTGGCCTGTCCTCCCAGTGCAGTCTTTTCTTCCAAGCCGCCACAGAGAGAGAGGAGTGAGACTAAATCAAATAGGTCACTCTTCAGGCATGCAAAGACAGAGGTATTTTGGATATAACTGTGGCCAGATATAACTGAATAGCTCAGAAGAGAATATACTGTGACTGTTGCTTGTACTCAAGTTTCTATTTGCCGCCTCAAATAGCTTTTTAGGCTACAAGTCACTTTCACCCATTCACACACATGTTCATCCCTACGGTGATGGACACACTGTGGGCAATTTAGGGTTCAGTATTTTGCCCAAAGACATTCGGGCAATGCTCAAATGTAGCCATTGCCCAAGAAATGTCAATTAATTATCGAATTATGGAACATTTTGTATTTGAAGATTGTCTTTTGAAAGTTGTTATCAAGTTGTTAAAGTCTGACTAGGAGACAATGCTGAAAAAAATAATAGTCAGATAATCCAAAAGGTTTTAAAAATGTAACTTTACATCCCAGTTTTCAGGTTTCACTTCCATTCTAGTTTACTCTATTGGCCTTTCAAGATTATTGTAGCTTTATAAAAGCAACTATTCTGCCATTAAAATATATTTATATATATTTGTTAGGTTACAATAAAACATCAGTACTAAGTGGAACCAAAATGTCCATCCTTCTATCCGTGCATTTTTCTTTCTTATTCCCAAGGCTGGGTCTCAGGAGCAGCAGCCTAACCAGAGTAGCCCACACCTATCTTTTCCAAGCCACCTCCTCCAGCTCATCTGGGGAAACAACAAAGCGCTCTGAGGCCAGCCGAGACATTTAATCTCTCTCTCTAATGTGTCCTGGTTTAACTCTGGTACCTCAGGAACAGAACATACCTGGAACACCTCACCCAAGAGGTGCCCAAAAGCATCCTAATCAGTTCCCCAAACAACCTCAACTGACTCCTTTAAGTGGAGGAGCAGCACAGCTACTGACTGAATGACTGAACTTCTCACCCTATGAATAAAGCTGAACTAAGACACCCTTTGGAGAAAATGCATATCCACCGCTTGTATCTGTGATCTTATTCTTTCAGTTACTGCCCAAAGCTCATGGCCATAGGTGAAGGTATGGGCATAGATCAACACCTAAATCAACAGCTTTGCTTTTGCGGTCATCTCTCTCTTCACCACAACAGACAAGCACAGAGTGGACAAAAATATAAAATGTGTCATAAGCTGCCTTCATTTCAAATAAGACTGGTATCTCTTGAGAAAATCTTGTATTTCTTTGTCTGTCTTGCATCTCTTGGGATGTTCAGATTTATAAGAGATTTCTGTTTGATAACCAGCAAACTCCTTACTAGGATGAATGGTAAGCAGTAAAGAACACTGAACTAAATCAGATTTTGGGAAAAGCTAAGAAACAGTTCAGTGTGCCTCTCTGGTAGAAGATCCAAAAGTGCAGAGATCTTCTTGGTACCTTGAGTGCCTCTGACCAATTTCACAAGCCCGCTGTTCAGTCTGGTGTGCAATCAAATAATTGTACCAGACAAAGACTTCTTACTCGTACGCTAAATTTCTTTAAGCAAGGCGGAATAAATATAATTCCTGCTTGCTGAAGTCGGTATGTGATCCACCAAATTGTCCCACTGGAAGTTAGCCTGGGTAACTGTGTGTTGTTTGTCAAACTTGTAAAGTGTTTAACTTTGGTCTTGACTTCTTAACAGAAATGTCTGAAAAATCTGGCTCATTAACATACTTCTACCTTCTCTGACACTTTGTGGATGTTTCATATGTAATGAAAAAGTGACTGACTGTAAATACTGAAATGTCACTTTTTAACTCTACTACACTGTTTATACTTGTGTGACACACATAGTACCATGGTGGTACTTTGATTAATAGGGCCACTACCAGCAAAAAAACCAGTATGCCCTAGCTCTGGTAATTTCACCCACATTCATTCCTGAACTTACTATCTGCTCTATCTCTCTGTCTCTGAACCACTCACCCAAAACCATCACCGCTCTTTATGAAAGTTTTTGGACAGGATTCATGGGTCCTGTTGTTGCACAGCAGCAGAGGTCTGAGGGTGGGTCACCGTGTGCCATGCAGGCGGAGGTGAGATAGCATCTTCAGACGGTAGACGAAGTGAAGTTAGCTAATGTTTGTAGAGCACCGTCCTTGAGGCAGTGCAAAAGGCCCACAGACTAGCCAAATTTTTAAGGGCTATTCATATTCTTTGCCTGCCTGAGAATATGTCAAGACATGCCTTGATATCGCTGCATCTTGGGAATTAGTCAGTGCATAGCTTCTGTGTGCGTATGTCTTTGTGTATGCTTTGATAGGCATCATCGATAACCTTAACCCTCCTCTCCCCTTCCCCCCAACACAGCTCTGTTTCCATGTGGCTTCAATGTGTGAGAAAGTACGGGTGAGAGAGGGAGGGGTCACCGCGCTGTTTCCCCTCAGGAGCATTTGTCCTGTGCCATCTGGCACCTCATACGCATGGGCACAGGAGCAGGAGGAGACATGTGTATGTGTGTGTTTGTGTGTGTGTGACTTGCTATCTTGATATTTTCATTACGTTAAGTATCCTAACTTCACTTTGTACAACCAATCTCAACACATCACCATCAAGAACTTATATTCTCCTTTATTTATACTTATTTATTGTCCTTTTAACCTATGAAAAAAAACCCTCCTAACTTTGATGGTAAAGTTATAAATGCATGAAGAGATCAATAGACGACCCCTCCTTACATTTTTTCTTCTTTACTAAATGCCTTTACTTTTACACTCTTGCTGTTACTCCATTATTCTGTCCTCATTTCCCACTTCTTGCATGCCACCATCTTACCCCTTTCCTTTCACATTACAGCCTTTTTTCTCCTCTGCATGTGATGCATAGCAACAGCTCGGCCAGCTGATGAGGGCCAGTAAGCGATAGCACCCAACCTTGACACCCCCAGCTGCAGTCCTCACATGCATGCACACACACAGAGGAGGGGAAAGGACTGGGGGCATTGCACTATGTAAAATAATCACAATGAATTTACATTCATTGTGCCATGGATTTGTTGCTATAATAAGGCTGGAGAAATCATGAATATTCACACACACTTTAAGCAATTATGATAATCGGCATTATTTTTTGCCTCACTGCTATCTGTCAGAGGAGGCGGCAGCAGAGGCGAGAAAAGTAGGTTGGGATAGTCTGCAGTTTTACACTCCTAAAATTATATTGCATTTTTCTTTTTCTGCTCATCCATTTCTTTTTCCTTCTTTGTCCTCCTTGCACTGCTTCTCGGTATCTTTCCTTCTCTATTCTTTTTGTATCCTCCTTTTCACCTCATTTTTTACTCTCTTCTTCTACGCTTGTTCTGTGCTAAAGTCCATTGTGTTGTACGAAGAGGAGGGGTAGGATCTCAGAGTGAGGATGGCCCCTGGGTGCTACAGAGCTGGCAGCAGAGTTGGTCTAATCTTCCGGGTCAGGCCTGGCGCTTTCATCTTCTCTCACTTGGAGCCCCTTGTGTTTGATGTGAACTTAGCCCAGGAATAACTGTTCCTTTCTTCTCAGCTAACCTGGCCCTGGAGTAGGGGAAAGCACTTTGTTGTTATCCTAGGAGCCAAACAATGCTGGAAGGAGTGCAGAAAACCTTAATGAAAGGCTTTTGATCCACACTGATATTAAAGCGAGAATCTTGAGAGACTGTGAGCGAGCAAAATAAAGAAAGTGCAGAAATCGCAGAAATCAGAATGTAAATTACATCAGTATGGCTAGATGGAATTTTTCTTTAATTCACATCCTTTGAAATTAATTATTTTAAATTTGCCTGCATTTGTTTCATGTTTGAGGGGACAAGAATAAAGGTGCAAGCTATATTATTTGCTGAAGTTAAATTAGCACAAGAAGCCTTGCAGGGTTTTAATGATTAATTTTCTCAGGTCTGCAGCAAGCAAACAATTTCTCTGCTTCTTGCTGTATCTGTGCCACATATGCCAAGACCAAAAGTGCTTTTTACTTTGTGTGTGTATATGCGTGCACATCATCATGGTTCACCAGTGAACCTCACAACGAATGTTCCCTTGAACCCATCAGGTGACCTAAGCCCTTGACGCTGTGACCTTTCTCTCATGGGCTGCAGGCCTAGGGACTGCTAAAAGTGCTTCTGGGCTAATTTAGTGCTCTCTGTTGAGCTACTAAACATAAACAACATTTCCCTAAAACTGGATCAACAGCAGTTTCACTTTTACTACAACATCATTTTTCCCACCTTTATCCTTCTTGAAAGAGTCAAAGTTAAACCTTTTCAACCTACAATTTGAAAATGAAGTTGAACCCAAAGGCCAAAAAAACAAGTCACAAACAAACCTTTCTTTTAGGAGGAAGGATATACACTTTGGTATTCGACATGCTTGCTGCCATGGTGATAGCCCAAACCTCTGTGCAACAGCAGCACATTAACCCCTCTTGACCCTCTATTCTCACCTGTGATAAAAGAGGAGGAAGAGAAGGAGGAGGTGCCCCCCTTTCCACCGCGCCGCACTTTCGAGTACCCGGGCACCAGCAGGCCCTTGAGAGCCCACAGTCATTAGGAGTGCTTTATTCTTGGAGAGGTAGGGAAAAAGAGAGAAGAGGAAAAAAGAGAGGAGGAAGAGAAGCATTGAGTCTGAAAGATAATATATGGTCAAGGCTGGAGACTTGTGGGCACTGGATGAAGAGAGGGTCGAGAAAGAAGCAATGCTTTTATTGATTAACACCAAGCAAGCCAGCTGCTGTTGGGTTTTTGTTTGTCTTTCATTCTAAGTAAAGAAAGGTAGGGGAAAGAGCTATGGATAACTGGTCCTGGGCACTGACTTACATGCAGGACCGTGGACACAGGGTATAGTTTCAAATCCTTAGTTCCTCATCTCTCTTTAGCTAGCTCGTTTTGTCTGTTGAAAGTACAAAAAAAAAAACCCGTTCTCTTTCCTTGTGCGCTTGTAGTTTGAATGAATGTGAAGAAAAGATGAGACTACAAGGAACGCGTGTATGATTTGATAAATATTTCTGCTGCCTTTGCATTCATACAATCGTCTAACACGCACATAAGAGGGTAGCGTGCTGCAGCACTCTTCTGACAAAAAGGACTGGCTCCCTTCCATTGACTAACAGCATTGAGGGGCTAACCTTAACTTTCACTGAGAGCTAATCCCTCTGATAATCAATAATAAAGACTAGCTTTCATCTCAGCTGGCGTCTTGATAAAGTTGAGAGGCAATGAATGATTGAATAGTGGGAATGCGTTCGATGAGGCCCGGAGAAGTAATTGAGGAAAAAAATTAAATAAATAAATGCATCTCCCCAAAAATAACTGGGTAAAGCTTATGCACATCTGATGATATGATGAAAATAAATGAATAATGCATTGGCTATCAATGAGGGAGCAGAAGACGCATTGCTTCAGGCCATGGTTAAGCCTCTATTCATAAAGAGGAGACAGACACAAAGGCCCAAGGACTGTGGGAGTCCACCATCAGGGAGGGAGGAATGAGGACACACATTTTAAAAGCAGAAGTGTTTTTTCCTCCATGCAATGTCTCTTATTCTGTCATATTTCTTTTAATTAGATGTATTGCAAATATTATTTGTTTATGTTTGGATTAGCTTTAAGAAACCAGGATGTGGGAGTGAAGCCTCAGGATTATGGAGGCAAACACATGTTCAGGGCACCCCTTCATTGTCGTTCTCATCCCTTATCTGCAATTTCCAAACGCTCCTTTCACCTTGGCTGGATATTTTAATCGCCTTGTCCTTTGAAACAAGCATTTATAAAACTATATCTTTAATATATACCACTGTATTTTGCTGTTTATTTATTACATATGAATTGCTACTACGTTTAATATATCTGCTGTCAGGATAACTGTGCACCCAGTGCAGTATAAATTCCTTAAAATGCACAAACACACATAAAAATGCTGCACACTAAGAAGGATAAGTTGAAAGCATCACAGATTATTAAGGATGGAGAGAAGAATAACACTGTGCTTGAAACATGCAGAGAAAGAAGAATAGGAGGCTCTGTTCCTTTTTTCCCCTCTCTAGAAGCATTTGAGCTGTCTGCAAATAAAGATGTCTGGGCCTGGTTATTGATCGAGTATTTGGGGAACAAAGAGTTAATCCTCAAGAAGGCCCATGGTGTGTGTTCTTATTAAAGTTCAAAATGTCTTTTTGTCTGTGTTTCTCTCGCTTCCTTCTTTTTTGTCATATTTAACCCTGAAGGTGGACTACACAGTTTAGCAGACTGTATCACCCAAGGTTGATTTGCAGAGGTAGGAAGTAGTAAAGTATAAGCAATTTGTTACCATACTTTCATTATACTGACATCTTTTATTTATTCTTATCCCCTGGATTTTATAACTAATGTTTCTACGTTCTGCTCGTTACATTTTTAAAACAGGTTTTTTACAAAATAAGATTTGAACCTACATAGAGGGAATAATAGCATAAAAGATAATCCTATTGGCATAACCATCACCAGTGCACGAAGAAAGATATAATTAAAAATGATGCATAAAATGCATAAATTATAGGACTATAGTCAGTAGGAAGCTCGAACTGTGATTTTACTGCAGATGCCCATACCTTAACAAGCCTGAACAATTTTTAAGTGGAAGGTAGTTTTAAATGCAATGTTTCCAACAGTTCAACAAATATCAGCAGCCAGATAAATAGCACAAATATCTGTTCAGTTACACATGCTATGTTTCTGCTAGCTAACGGTACAGCTGCTGTATTTCTCTGGGGGAGAAAGGGAGTGGGAGTGATTCCTTCACTCAGAGATGGAGAAAGATGTAAGAAAGACAGACCAGCAGAGGAAGAAAAGCATTTTTCAAAGGTAAAGACTGCTCAGTGGCATTTGATTAACTGTAAAGTTAAAGCTTACATATTCACATACTAACTGTGTGTTATTCAAAGGTACTAGGCAGTTTACTGCTGGCTACACTGATTAGTTTGCAGTACTCTGGTGGAGTTATACACTGAGCTGGACTAGAGGAGAGCATTTGTAGTGGTCAATATTAGCTTAAATCAAGGATAACAGGTCAGCTGATCTACTAGAGCTCACAAGAGAAATTATTGTGACTTTTCTAAGTGATTCTTTTCCTCATTTTCTTGTTGCATCACTACAACTGATCACGGGATTCCCATGTCTGCCTAATCCAACTTTAACCCCTAACTATGCATTTTTTTCTGTTTTAGAGCTTTTTCCCCCACTTTACTTGGGTAAAGAAATTAAATCTGTACTTTTACCAGAGTGTGTTCACCACAGATATCTGTATTTCTACAGTTATCTTTTGATAATGATGTTTTTACTGTTTAAGGTGCAGCTTTTTGGTACTGTGAGCACATAAAGTCCAGAAAAGTCAAAACTAAAAATTGCCCAGAATGACTTTGAGCACTCCTATTTCAGCTCATTTTCATTGTGACATCCATTACCTGAAAAAAAAAAAAACACATAAATGTAACACTGCATATGACAATATTTTCTATCAGTGCAAAAAACAAACAAACACACACAAAAAAAGCAAGCTTGTCACCAACTAAAATTATATTTTGGGGAACTTAGTAATTATATTGCTGTGTCACCAAATTTCTTTTAAAAAATATGTTAAAATGGGTCCCTGGCTGGTTTGAATCCAGTGAATCTTTGATGGTTAAAATGGGGCAGCTGGATACATAGGAAACCCTTCATAAAAATTTAAGCCTTTATCAGGTCAGTCAAGCTTTAAAACCTAAAGGAAGTTCACAATAAAGAAAAAAAATGCATAAAGTTCAAACAGCTGAAGTTGGTCAAATGTTTTGTTTGATTTTCCTGCCTAGTAAATTGCCTTATTTTTTTTTACAGGCTTTCTGTTTTTAGTTTCTAATCATAACCTCAGTTAACCCTGATGATGTCATTACATTAGAAAGCCCTGTCGAGAGCCACAATAGAAATGAAACATCTGTTTTCATGGGCAGAGTACAACTCCTTGAGATGAGTGAATAAATTGGATGTGTAAAATTGGTAAAGTGCCCATTTAACTCTGCTAAAGTGTTATCAGGTGGATTTTGTAGTTTACAGTGGCATTGTGTTGTGTTAGCAATCAGCCAAATTAACTGAACATTTCATTTATAACAGAAAATGTGGCCAAAGAAATATAAACCAATAGCACTGTGCCAGTAATCTCAACAATGAATTTGTCAGAAGTTCACATGAAACACATACAGAAAAGCATTTCCATAATACTTTATGTTTTATGAAATGTTGAAGAATGCAACAAGACCAGAAGGCCAAGGCTTGAGCCCGTGTCTGTTTCTTGTCAAATCTGATCTGCTGGTAGGAGGGTCTGGGGTACCGTGGCATTTTGTCTTCTGAGGGGTTTTGTTTACATGACTGAAGAACCCTGCTCATTCTCATCAGCCCACAGCAACTAAAGACCAGAGCTTCATTTGCTGAGGAGTGAAGCAAGACGTAAGATGGAAGTTTAGATTTGGCACCTTTTTTTTTTCAAATACACTTTTTCACTTAAATGAAACTAGTGGATAAGTGACCAACACAGCAGGTTCTGTGAGACAAATGACAATTAGTCATCTGCAACATTGCAGCGTGCTGCCCCTCAACATGTTTTGACATGCCATTACAGGGCCCTGATGGAAAGGTCACTGACATACAGTAACCATTCCACCACTGTTACAACGCGTTACTTCACCCAGGCTCCACGCAAGTCATATGGACCAATGACACAACTCCTGCCAGGGCCCCAATGTCACACATGTCCCAACCACTTTACTTCAAACTTCTCCGCCTCTCTTCACCCCTCCCTGCCCATACCCCCCCATACCCCTCGTTCCCTCCTCCTTTCATGCATAGCCTCTCCGTTCCTTTCAACATCCACCCCACTCCTCCACCTCCCAGTTTCTTACTTTTCTAACCCACATGTCTGTGTCTGTCCGTCTGCCTTTCTTCATGTCTGTTTGTCTCCCTCTTATCATGCCGCGTATCAACCCCGTTGTCTCTCTGTGGCCATCTCGCCCCGTTGTCGCTCCCTGGTGCTTTGTCTCTGTGCAGCATATGCTTAGACTGGCATCCTGTCTCTGAGCCGCTGCGGGTCCTGTCCGCTTCATCTTGTGTGAAGATGGACGTTTGAAGAGTCCTCCAGGCATCTCTCTTTGTCACCAGCGCTTAGCCTCAACACTGCCGCAACTCACCACTAATACCATCAGTGCATCTGGCACGCTGGCCTCTGCTATGTGCTTGTAAGGCTGCAGAAATGAAATGAGTCTGAGGAGATATGTTTTTTCATGGCCACAGAAAAAGGAGCACATGTAAGTTCATGACAGCAGACATCTTTCTAAAGACTGGATGAAACTGAACAGCTATGCACCTGTAGGCCCACTTTGGCTCCTCACCTCATGTTAGCTCTTACCTATTCCCTACTTGTGTATCTGACCAGGGCATGTAGGTTTCCTTCGGACACAATGGCGGTTTTGTTTTGAGGTTGTGCTCTGACAGTTGTCACAGACTGATCCCTTCTAATATGTTAATTGGGTTGACAACCGATGAAGCCGTATTGGAAATTAAGACTCCCTTTTGTCCTATTTTGCTTAACAGCCTTTCAGACGTGCTATCTGAGGCAAAGCTATCCCGCAGATTAGGTGGTTCCTCTGTCAGGCCACAAAAGCCTTCGAATATTTCCCACATATGTTATGCCACATATTCACAATCACCATGTCCCCAGTTTTCTATCAGTTCACTATAAAGACAATGGTATCGGGGGACTGGGCGCTGTGGAGTATGCTAATTTGTGACTAAAAACTATTATACTTGTTATTGTTCATGAAAAACTGATAAGAACTGAAATGCACAGCTTTTATTCAGTATGCTGCTTTAACCTCTCAGTCTGATTTTTACTATCAGTAACAACATTTGAGAATATCATGCAGAGAAGACTGTTCCATCATCGTTTCATCCTTCTGACAAAGTCTTGTGATACTAATCTGCCCACCTAGTTCAGCACTTCTCTTGTCCAAGCTGCTTTTCTCCCGGCTGCCTCTTTAAGCCTTACAGTCGACTTTGCTCACACCTCTTTCTCTGTGAGACTTAGTATGGCACAAATGGACTACAGTCAATTCTCCTTCTGTGTTCCACTTTCAAACAGACAAATTAAGGATTCTGTGTTTTGGGGGCAAATCAACTTTCCTTTGGACCCAGCGAAATGGTTCATCATCCCAGGATCAGCTGGCACAAAGAGAAGGCCATTTTTAGTAAGCTGATCGTCACTGCCAGGAAAAAGACAATCATAGAACGAGTAAGTCCCTTTGACTTGGATTCAAATAGTAACTCCCAGTCTGCTATTCATCTCAGTAAAAAAAACCTTATTTAGCAGTCAGGCAGTAGATGAATAGGGAACAGAGTGTGTAGTAAAACAGAAATATTATCCTGCTCAGTGTTGAACTTTGGCCAGTTCTGTAATGCCTGTAAATGCATCTCATAGGTAAGGGGATCACAGCCTTGGCCAGAGGCGCAATAAAACACCCCAGTTCTTCTGACACAGAAAGTCTTTGCAGCAACGATTGTTTACCTCTTACTTTTACATATATTATAAGGATTCTACATCTACATTTTAAGATAAATGAAAAATGTAGCATTGACTTAGGTGTAGAGTGACAATATTGAAACTTGAGTTGCTAAGTTTACAGGAGAAGCAATAAATAGTTTTAGAATACACACACAGGCACGTAATTCAAATACATAGGTTTTCTTTTTTCTTTTTTTAGAATGATGAAAAACAAGTGCAGGTGGAATTACTGACACAGATTTAAATGAATCTCATTCTGAAGGCAGAACGGTATGCTAGAGGTCAGCGATGTTGACTCCATCACTGCAAATAAGATATTACATTTGCTCTTTTCATCTTGAGGTCAGTTAACTGCTAACAGCTAATCAGAAATTCTCAATTGCTCTTCGACACCACTTTGACACTTGCTAAGTGTAAGCTATCCTAAAACTTATTTCCAATGTTGCTATGAAGTGTAATTAGCATGAGAAATAAATTGATGCTTTGAATACATGAGGTAGCAAATGAAACAAGAAGTAAAAATTGAATAGTTGCCATTGAAGTAGCATAGAAATTATCTGCTGTTTTGAGCATTAAATAAAATAAGCAAAGTGGTGGTAGCGCATAATCAGCTGGCCCCATTTTGGCAGGATCTTCCAAGTAGGGCAATTGAACAAAGTGCATTGAAATCAGGTCGTACCTGGGGGCCACTGGTAATGAACTTGGCGAGGAGAAGGGGAGCGGAGGAGGAGAGAGGAGGAGGGCCGAGAGTTGCAGTTGAGCTGACCTTAGTTGTAAAGCTGCAGCAAAGGAACATGTGCTCAAAGCTGGCTACGCTAACCCTTTTCAGCTACAGACTGCAAAGTGCTGTAAGTAATGACTGTAAATGATGATCCTTCCTGAAGTTGGCAAGTGAGTAGGGCTTTAAGAGCCATGTTGAAAGGAGGGCTGTCATTGTGACATTTTCTGGGCTTCTGAATAACAGAGAGTGCAGGTGGTCTAGCAAATGTCACCTGTTAATCATACAGAAATTCACACATTTATGATAATCTGCTGTACTTAGCTTTAAATTGTTTGCAGTACTTATGCATTTAATATTAAATGCACGTAATATAATGTTTTCTTGAAGCTGAAGAATCTGGCCTAGTATAGTGAAAAAACCTCGTAAACAATTACTACACAGAAAGTAGCAAATTTGGATTTGCAAATATATAACTATGATACACTTGGTTTAAGATTGATCGTGAATTTGACCAGTATCCCTCATCTCAATCCCTTGTGCATACATAACTGCCTCATCTGCTCTTCTCTCCATTCTCCTCTGCCTGTCCGGGGGCCTAATTTAGCCTTAGTAGGCTCTCCTGGTGCCTAAGAGAATTCTCCTTTATGCAAGCCAGGTAAAATAAGAGCGCAGCACGGATGAGGCCCCTCTCCATCATGGTGGATGGGGGGAGTCACGGGTGACACCCCCTGATCAGGTGTGCATGCGTAATGGCCGTCCCAAAATAATCACTGCTTTGAATAATTTCCCCGCTCTGTCTCTCGCCCCATGATTCTTGCTGCTTCGACTCGTTTTGTGGCGGGCATCCCATAAATCCTTGCGGTAAATGTAAATCAGTGGGCCGGGTGTGTCTGACAGATGGGGGCTGCAAGGAGTCCTGGGAGATCTCTCCTCTCACCTTTCCTTTCAGCTGGAATGGATGAATCACTAGCCTGGCTAGCTAAATAGCATTAGTGTGCGTCCCTCACTTAAGAAGAGTGAAGTAGGGGCTGTGGTTTGAGCCAGTGTTAGAATGTATGTTGGTATCATTTGGATTAAGAGTGATGTAAAAGATGATATGTGTGTCACGAAGACCGGGAGAATACCTGTGAAGAGAAATCTTCCTACCTTTGTTGTTGTTGTTATGATTGGAAAATGAGGTTGTGCAGGTGGAGGAGATGCAGGCTTGCGGATCTTCGAGCTGTCAGCTCCTTGGAGGATTAGAGATCTGAGAGGTGGAGGGGAGGAATGGGGAGGAGGGGGGGAGGGCATTTCCTTGGTCCCCTTGGCTGTCTGCGGAGCAGAACCCATCTCTCATTAAGGGAGAGTGCCGAGGAGAGACTTGAAAGTGACATTCACCCCCCCATCCCCATTTTAGAGATGCTATGCATGACGGCCACTGCCACTCAGCCAGCAGGGTCACCTCTCTCTCCCTCTCTGTCTTTCTCCCTCTCTCTTCCTTTGCCTCGGGGAGAATATCAATGCTTTTGGTGGATGTACATATACACCTACACCTTTCATTGTAATCCATCAATTATGGACCCCTTACAGGGAGGAAGACGACAACAGTTGTAAGAAAACAAGAAAAAGGAGGAAAAGGCGAAAAAACTCAGACAGGCCTTATTAGAAATGAGGAGGGTGGGGAGGAGTTTAATAATATGCAAAGAGATGAAATGATGTGTGTTCTGGATGTGGGGACAAAAAAGAGGACAGAAATCAAAGGCTGCAGGTCACTGTGGGGTCAGGGGCTGGGGAGCTGGATCATTTCTGCAGTGGCGGAGTGTCGATTTTCGCCCCCAGTTCTAACCTCAGGCCTTGACTCCTCCGCTCATATCCATCTCTTTAATCTTGGAAAGCTCCACCTAACGAGCTACATAGTTCACTGAGTCAAGGAACAATGGATGCCTTTGTACTCTATTGTCCCTCCATGACCATCAGGAGTTGTTTCGTACAGTTATGATCAATGCTTTGTCCCATTATTACCATGTGTTTTCATACTTTCTTTCTCGTTCTGTAATTACTTGACAAAACATGATTATGGTCTTTAAAAAAGCATTTCCTGTTGACTTCCTGGGTCGGTCGTTGTCTATCCAGTGGTCACGTTTGCCCTGTAATCGCCACCGGCTGCTTGAACCCTGCTCCCAGCCAATGAGGTTCCTCTATGCTGCCAACGCAGCCCATAAATAAATTACCGAAATGGCCCATAGTGCTGTCACACTTTTAACTGAGCAAAGCACTTATAATTAAATTCACACAGATATGCTGAAGTAAACCCACACTGTCTAAGGATTCAAAACACTCCAGCCTGAGAGGGTGTTATACTGTACACACTTCATATCCAGCCATAAATCCTGACTAAACTATACACTCATAAAAGCGATATAAATGGTTGCAGACACATATGCTCTCGAGAAGTCAGAGTCCTGTAAGTAATTTGTCGTGGAATCCTTTCATTTGCTAACTATCTGTTTGTCGCTCGGACTATTTTGGATGAGCCTTAAGCACAGTTGGGTTGGTGGTGAGACCTCAGCTATGGGTGTTGATGAGAAGGCAATGAGGAGCAAATGTCCAAATGTGCCCAAGTCTGGACACTAATGCCAGGAATCATGACAGTGAATTATCTCAAGATGGCCAACTATAGCGTTGACTATAATTATGATGCTTGTGCTAAACATTTAGTGTTTAATATGGTCAAAACATTCAAAACAAATTGTTTGAAAGTTGGAGATTCTTGTATAATTGTGATCATATTTTTATTGTAAAAATGCAGCGCGATTATGAGCGTTCATTATTACTTTTTTCTATTTGCCTGCCATATTAACCAGAAATCTGTACTTTCTGAATGAAACACAAATCTCTTCTTTCAGATTACACTTAGAGCAGATGCAAAGTGCATATTCTTGGCTATTTTCTCTTTAGTGCAGTCCTCATCACACTGGCTGAGAGGGAGAATAGCCAGTGCCCGTGTGAAGGATAATTTGTACCTTCTCAATGAATGAGGAGGACAGGCAAATTACTAGCTGAATAAGGACTGCCTGTGGATCCCACTGTCAGAAAGGGAGAGGAGGGCAGAGAAGGAGAGTGTAATTATCAACTAGCAAAGTGCATTCATATCCTATCACAAAAGGATTGGGATGTGGGTGGAAGAGAGAAAGAGAGCAAGAGAGAGTGAAGGAGGTTGAAAATGGAGAGAGATACGGAGAGGGGGAGGGACAAGGAGTGAAGGACTCCTGGCCAAATGGATGCAAGGCCTTAAACAGGGTTAAAAACAGCCTTCTATGGTGTGGCTCCATGAATGCAGACACATTAAGACCTTTTAGCCCAGTGCACAAGCACCTCTTTGGAGTTAAAGACGAGAAGAGCCAGGCAAGGTGATGGAAGAAGATGAGGAGAGGCAGACAAGCAGGAGAGGGGTAAAGAAAGGTGGTGGGTAGTAGGATTTAATCAAAAGCACCCATTTGTAATTTCAATAGACCCAGATACGTTATGAGGATGGTGGGTTGGAGGGAGATGTTTTTTTTTTTACCCTTCTTTTCCTTTTTGGAAGCTGACATCACCGAACAAAGCTGGTCTATTAGTGACCCTGGACTTTATTGACAAGCCTGCCATTACCCATACTTCCCGGGGTCTGTGGGGTCAGGGGTCACAGGCGGGCGGCTTGAGGGGGGCTGGTGAAGGGTCTGGGGAACACATTTTGAGAGCAGGGACACCTGTAGGGTCTCATCCAGTTCAGAACGTGACCATGAACAACAGTAAAACCTTTTGAGAGGCTGTAGACAATGCAGGCCTAGTCTCTAACAACTCCCCCACCCTCCTCCTTCTCTTTCAAGCTTTCTTCCAACTAAAACACGTGGCTCTATAATGATGCACTAACAGGGGTTTACCGGCCAGAGGGGCAGAAAATCGTGTTGCAGTTTGAGTGTATTTTGTATGGATTTGTTAAGAAGGTCAAGGGTTTGCAAATTAGTATAAAGTCCTATAAAACTGCTGAAAATTAAATCCCAAGAAACGTCAGTTTGCGTTGAGGCAGAGCGGGGTGAGTGTCTGGTCACAGATAATCCCAGAAAACATTTCCATTCACTCAGATTTTCATACAATCAATCATTGCATTATGCAGGACTGTCGTCAATCAAATGCATCAGAGTACATAACGGAGGATGAAACCAGATGCTAAACACAAACACATTTGCACAGCGAGGCGGGCAGGCGGGCAGGGTTCACACTACTGAGGGCTAAGTGATAGCAGCATGCATTTGATATATGTGACTCTGCAAATGGAGGGCATCAGTGCTGTTTGCTGGCACAGCATGGCAGCGTGTGGTGCACCGCGGGCAACTGGCACACCAGCCAAGCTTGGCATACACACTCTCTGAATAAGGAAATTAATCCCCAGTGGGTTTACTCTATAAGTGTGTGTGTTTGTGTATGCATGTGCTTTGTGGGTGTTACGTGTAAAGCGTGGAAAGTGATGAGTGAAAATATGTGTAGGGTACATATTCCATCACAAGCATCCTGTTCACTATATATCGTTAACGTGTGCTAGAATGTAGGGATATTTTATTAAAACTCCGTGTGCTGAATCTACATGTGCTGTGTTTGCGCTCTTCCTGGCAGCCAGGTCTGCTGTGGTGGTGGCGTAGCAATCAGGTGTTGCTGCATATGTTCCTGGTGTCAGCTCCCTGTTTTCCCCAGCGGGCAGGCCAACTTATTGCCAGCCTCATAATAGGAGGGCCGGGCAGAGGCCACGAGTATCACTTGGCACACAGCACTGCCAATATGGCTGGCTTTTTGTTCCACCTCCCTCTGAAACTTAACCACTTCTGTGCTAAGATTGATTGCTGCAAATTTGCATAGCATCGTTACTGTCACACGTGTTACAACAGTTTTCAAAACTGTCCATCCTTATTGTAACATTAATCACCGGACCACACAGTAAGGTTTGCTGTCATCATATTTTTAGTATATAGAAGCAGTGAGTAAACATCGATTGTACGTAACAGGACACATCAAATTAAAAAAAAGAAAGAAAAAGACTTAAAGTGATTATTTCCAATATCATTATAAAAGTCTTAATATAAAAATAAAAATATTATTGCTAAAAATCTAAAAACAGCTACATTGAGTACATTAATTCTGCTTTAAATATTACAGAAAAAGCTGATTTTGTATCTTTCTTTAAACTAATTATTATGTACTTATTTTAATGCTCTTCTTTGCTCATAGCTGTCAAATTCTAGTAAAAATTTTCTAGCTTCATCTTTCAAAAGAGGAACTTTCTGCTTCAGAGTTTTGTCTCCTATCTCGTACCAACCATGTGGCTGCTTTGTCAGGATCCCTTCATAATAGGGGTTATCAAAGGTTCGTAAACCTATCCAAACAGCAATCAAAAACGATAATAAACAGTGAATAAAAATGTATACCAAGTGCCAAACAAAGTTTCCAGACACAACAAGACCCTTTGGATCCTTGTTACCAGTCTTTTGATTTAAATAATATATTTGCAGGTAAAATCAATCTCTAAATTGAGTTACAAAATGTGTTCTTTAATGTTTTAGTAATTGAAATTTCAAGTGATGAAAATATTGTTTGCTTTTTTTCGGCATGGCATGGACGATTAGCTGGAATTACTTAAATTAATTTCGTTAAATACCAAAACGTGCAAGCGTAAAATAATTCAAAACCATATAATGTTAATTTAAGTAAAGTTACAGCTTTCAATTTTCTATCTTGTCAATAATGCAGATTTATTTATGCCACATTCACATCCATTCACATTCATATACATAAATAGATATATATCTAGTTAAGACAGTAATCATGAGCAGGGAAGAACTGCATTTGTGTAATTATAGACATTTTTTGTAGCATAGGACAATCCAGTGACATTGCTCCTTTAAATTCAAGGTGGAGATTTATATATCATATAATTTTAAAAGCACAATAAATTGCTGCCCACACACATACAAACAATATAAGCTTGCACATGAACAGCGACTTGCCTTAGCCATGTGCCATATGGAGTGAAGCTCCTTTTTTTCTCCCTCTTCCTTTGCTTGATTTCATTCCCTGTGTGAGCTGGGTTCCGAGATATTTCACAGCCCCGGGGCTTTGCCTTTGACAAGGAGAGCACATTGTTTATTTTTCCCTGCTGGCCACACATACACATACACACACGCACACATATCGATAAGAAAATACACAGCAAGGCCTACAAACATTGATATTAGATAGTTTCTGCACTATCTAATACCGGTGCACACTTCAGGCAGGCATGAAGGAATATATGAAACTTTCTGCATATATGAAACTCTCTCTTCTTCTCTTTCTGTCTCACACACACGTGCACACGGACACATACACTCTGTCCATGGTCTGGCTAGAGCAGACAGGGTCAGCAGCAGGGCAGCCTGTACCGCTGCACATCTCTGTTATTCATCCATGTCATTCAGGGCAGGATCACGAGGGAGGGGTGGAGTGGTGGATGGCAGGAAAGGAGAGGCTTGCATGGCTTACATTCAACTGCCACACTGTTGCCCTCTGCTCACCCATTGCCTCTAGCAGAGGCCATCTCCCCCCTTCCTCACACACACTCCTTCCCTTCTTTAGCACCTCAGCCCTGAGGCCCTGGTCCCTGCTCCTCCAGCATGGGTCAGTGCTAAAGAGGACACATGGCAAAGGACAGACAGACCCAAGGCTGCCTGGACCCCATCAGACCTGGCCAGGGACAGAAGGGAGGGAGGGAGCAAGACACGAAATTGTGTGCGTGCACATGAGCAAGTGCAGACTTTCCGAATTAGATTGGATTTGTCGTAATTTTGAAGAACTTGAGACTTAGAGAAATAGATACAGGACTGCAGATAGCCCTTGCAGGTTAAGCTTAAACATTCAGTATATTCCAGAACATATATATGTATATATATCATAAAATAAAATTATTTTCTTCTTTATTCTGGTCTGTCATAACCAGTGTTGGTCAAGTTACTTGAAAAAAGTAATCAGTAACTAATTACTGATTACTTCCCCAAAAAAGTAATCCCGTTACTTTACTGATTACTTATTTTCAAAAGTAATTAATTACTTAGTTACTTTTTAAAAACACGATTTACAACCTGAATAGGTGATAAAGCGATATATCTTTCAGCCCAATTCTACTTTTTCTGCATAATCCATCATACAAAATGTAATCAAATGGAAAAGTCTCTTTTTTTTTAACTTGTTTTATCAGTTTTAATCTTTTAACTCTATGCATCAAGCAAAAATTTAATTATATGCAACATTCTCTGACTTGAATAAATTAGTTTAACATTTAAACCTATTTTCTACACATTCCAGCACATAAAATAAAATATTTTTTGTGTTTACACTCACTCTTTCAAATAGATGCAAGTAAAACGCAGCAGAAAAAAAATAAAGTCAAAGACTCAGCGGTCTTGTTGCTCTATTTTCACCTGTAAAGCAGGACTAGGGGTAGGCGGAGGTTTACCTTGGTGCAGGTGTGCCGCGGTCAGTTGTGCATTACGTCGTTGCGCACTCGGTGCTTGCTTGGAAGTTTAGGGGTTTTTCTCGCTGTAAAAAGAAGTTTTCTTCCCACGCACGATGGACGCAGTTACAAGTAACGCGTTACTGCCCATCTCTGGTCATAACATGGCTAGTGTTGGCAAACAGAACCAACAATTACTTTACTACCAGGACAAACTTATCTGTACTATTCAAAGGAAAAACACAGAAACATACACGCACATATCCACGGCATGTCTCTAGAGTGTGAAGACGAGCTCACATGCATTTCAGAGGAGTGCCACTAATCCAGCATGAAATTCAATTTAAAACTTGGAGTGCGTCTTGCTCCCCTGCTTTGATTGAATGCCAGATATCAACAGAAAACAGAGCCGGGCTACTAAGACGAACGTATGTTGATGTGTCAGCAAGTAAACGAGCCTTTGAAAAATATGTTTGTCTGCATGGTTTATTTTCTAGTTTGGTTTTAGGAAAATGTCTAGAATGATTTTGTAAATGCTGTACTTATTTTTACTCTGTTGTTATTGTTTTTTAGAAGCTGCTGATCAGTAAAATTAAACAGCTTGAACCTTTTTGAAACTGAAGCAAACCTTGGCTACCTATATGCTTGGAATGGCATCAGATCATCACTAAACAATAACATGCTACACTTTTCATGGCTGCCAAGGCGTTACTTTGCAAGATAAAAATTGATGTTTGAAGAAAAAAAAAAACAATGGGTGAAAAATGACCTGTCAGTCAGCAGCCATCTCCAACAATACCGCCGTTGGCCCCACCACTCTTTATGCTCAGGCAGAGAATGGGCCCCCCATCTCTCCCAGAGACTGGGGTTAAAGGTCAGCATGGACCTCTGGACATATCCTATGATAATACCTCAGGCTGTGTCCTACGTGTGTGCGTGTGTGTGTGTGTTTGGGGGGGTATTCCTACATGAGAAAGACAGAGCAAAACACGCTGAATGATGAGAGAGATGAGAAGTAAAAAGCTTGCAGGACTGGAAGGCACAGATCATAAGATCAGCATGCAGGTCATCTGTTTTGAAATCCATTTACACGATTCATGCCCTTGGTTGTCAAGTCCATGCTGCTCTCTGCTGTCCAAGAACCTCCTCGTTTAAGATTTCCATAATTAAAGAGTGCACTTTGAGTGGCAACTAGGTGAAAATGGCTGCCATATTTGGTGAAAAGTACTAAAGCAGTATATGACTGTGCTCACATACAACCTTATTTCAGATTTTTAAGCTCCATGGCAGAAGAAACGTATAGACTGCTTAACTGTCTGTATTAAATTTCATTTGTGTATACTGATGAGGTAAAACATTAAAACAAACTGCCTCATACTGTCTAAGAGCACCTTTAGCTCTGACTCTGATCTCTACTGGATGATGCATAGAGACAAAACTTCTGTGGTGTCTAGCTCCAGGACATTGGCAGAGAATCCTTGGAGCCCTGTGCCGAGTGCAGAAGATCGTATGAATGCTCGATCAAATAAAATCTCAACATATTTTGGAACTAAAATTATATGGCCACAAGGAAGGAAGTAAATTGCCTGTTTTTTTGGTTAAACTCCCTTTTTGGGAAAACCCAAACATTATTTATGTGATCAAATTCAGTTCCCATCCATATAATAGAACGAGTTTTTCTATTGGACTCAAACGCCGACATAAAGGTTTTAACAAATCGGACATTGTATTCTTTCTGTTGGCCTGAATACCACCCAGTGTCTTCGCTGCCTGAAAAGGTAATGTTAAACAATAGCCACACTAATAAATAAAAAAAAGCAGGCTATCAACCGTCACCGCTTCGCCTTGGTTTCTCATCACATGACCCACATGCTGGATGACATGTCACAGCTAGAGTAGCCTCATTTGCATAAGACAATCACCCTTTCGGACGCAGGGCACAAATGTTGTCTAGACGACATGCATTAGACGGGTGAACCGCCAAACACACACACACGCACACATGCACATATACATGCCTTCATCTGCCCCGTGCCATACACACACACACACACACACACACACACACACACACACACACACACACACACACACACACACAATGACACTTGCACAAGCACCTATATCCATATCTATGTACGCCCATTCATATACACAGACACACTCATGTTGCTTCAAACACCCTGGACAGAGCTTCCAGCCGGTGGAAGACTATAAATCAGCTTCAGGTCTGCCTCGACTTGATTCACATGCTGTGTTATTATGGAGTGGTGGATCAGCATGAGAAAGTATTAAATACATCACACACATGCAAATCTATACTGATGGAATGACAGACGGGCCCAGCCAGTCATTTAGATATGTATATCGCTCCTTAGTTAGAAGATTATGCGATTATTCTGGTCTATGTGCCACGGAGGGTCAAAGAGACAATTCCTTTGATATGAGATATGTGTTGATGTGACGACAATGAGTGCTGACAGTGTGTGCAATTATGGGTATATAAGTGTGCGTGCGTGAAAATGCGTTAAATATGTTGCTGTTACTTATGTGGGTAAGAGTGTGTGCGTCAGTATAATGCAGTGGCCAGTGGCCCCTGACTGTTTGATGTGAAGTATGTATTAATTCAGCTGTAATGAATGTGGCCGCAGCAGGATGGGTCTCTGGAGAGCTGATTATATCTGTTTGTCATCTGTGGTGAGAGCGATCTTGTGACACTGGGAACAGCAACACAGAATCTCTTTCCTGATGTGGGCACCCTAAATGTATGTGTCTAAGGGTATATCTGTGGAAATTTACCATGTGCTTTGCATATAACAGAGAGAAGGAGTCACAGACAGCTTGGCGCAGCTGTCGCAGTGTCATACTGGTAGATACATTTGCATGTGTGGACTCCACTTCCTGTCCTGGGCTTCTTCTTTGCAAAAGTGGCAACAAACATCTGTCTGCCGTCACTGTGGAAACACTAATGGTGTGGGGCATCAGCATTAGTGCAAAGGCAAAAGAGGCGAGAGACAGAGGAAGAGAGATGGCCAGTGGGGAAATAGAACAAAATGAGAGAGGACAAGAAGAGAGATGGAAAGATGACCAGAGAAAACATGTGGGTCACTTCACCGCTGTCCAGAAGGGTCTCATTTATCCTATCCCTTCTTTCCCCACATGGCCAGAGGGCAAACAGCAGCTCTGCAGTAAGACAGCATCGCCTCTGTCAGGACAAGAGTTGAAGTGACTTGGAGAACTGTTAATGGAAACAGAAGTTCGTTATTGTTGGCTGAAGCTGTGTGCTGTAACTCACCACAGTGGGCCAGGCTTGTCTTGGCTACAGCGGCTTGCAACAGCCCTAATCAACACCTTGCTATTCACACACTAAGCTAACAGTCATTAACACATATTCAGCTTGTTTGCATATCTGTCTACACTTTTCAATAGAGCCAATTCATTTAACAAAAAAAAAGAAAAAAAGTGGTCAGATGAAAATTTTTAGCAGTTTGCCAAAACTAAAAATATCTGCATCGTCAGTCTTCAAACATCTATAAGTATACTCTGTCTTTTTATCCTCATGTTTTCATTATTTATTATCTTCTAACCTTTAAAATATACCAACACCCCTTTCTTACAATTTTTCTTATTTTTGATTTTTCTTTATTTTTGCGTATTTTATTTTATTTTTTAAATTTCATTTTCTGGGAAACAATAAAAAAAAGAATGATATGAGACCTTCTCACTGCTTTGATTACCTCCTCATTAAAAGATGAAATGAGTTAAAAAGGCTTCTTCTTTAAAGTGTAAAGTTTTAAAACATTTTAAAAGAAAGAAAAGAAAAAATATTGACCGTCTTCCCACTTTAATGCTTGCCTGTATTGTGTGGATCAATGACAAAATCAGTATTAACCATGTAACCGACCCAGAGTATGGGCCGGTAAAACAGATTAAATGTTCCTGCAAAACAGGGAAATGATGAGACAGAGACGACTGGTGAAGTTTCTCTTTGCCTCGCTTCTGCCATATTTATTTATACAATCACATGTATTTTTAATTTGCAGCATCACCATTCTCTATATACAACAGAAATAACAGTAAAACCGTCTGTGTGTTCAAGCTGCAATACCACGATCTTTTCATGGGAAACAAGAGTACTTCACGTGTAGTGACCTTCAAATCATTTACTCGGCTATTCTCTC
Organism: Diplotaxodon limnothrissa; assembly: GCF_057381915.1. NCBI lineage: Eukaryota > Metazoa > Chordata > Actinopteri > Cichliformes > Cichlidae > Diplotaxodon > Diplotaxodon limnothrissa. The sequence goes on from NC_140601.1 coordinate 35,433,409, forward strand.
TGAATGACAATTCAAAACAATATGAAATGCATGTTCAAATACATTTTTACCTCGATTTAACTCTTAACCCAAATACCTATGTATTCTGATTGTTTTAACCAACATACCAGTGCTTGGTCTTAAATCAATTTAGCTTAGTGGCTCACAAATACATGAAAGAGTCATGTGTATGTCGACAGGCTTAGCTTTAGCTTTAACATTCTCAAAATCACTTTTCAGAACCAGTAAACAGTCGTTTTTCACTGCCAACAGCAGATTAACATTCATATTCACAATATCAGGACACAACAAGGAGCTTATTCAGCTAAACGACCCGAAATAAGTGAAGAAAGGAAACCAAAATGGCGCCCGCGGCTGGCTGGGCTTTGGCATTTTTTCAGTCCTTCTACTTCATAAAACGTAACCAATAACAGCGTTTACCCGCTGATTTATACCCCCACATTTAGCTATGTTTCTTATCAATATTTTACAACCGTTTTACTATAGTTTTACCGGTTACAAACCTGCAAAACAGGGAAATGATGAGACAGAGACGACTGGTGAAGTTTCTCTTTGCCTCGCTTCTGCCATATTGGAGAGGAGGACCTATGACCTCGCTATTCTGTCTCACTGAACAATGCGCCACCCGGAGGCTGGGGGGTGCAACTACCTCATTACACATGGTTCACTTCGGTGACAAGTCTCTCTTTCTTTTAACAAGTACTACTCCTGATGTGACCACACATTAGTGTGTCACACGCTCCCTGACAAATGGAAATGGCTCCTGACATTCAAAAATACAACCATTTTCCAAAAGTAATACAGTCAAATACTCAACATGGCATATGTGCAGGGTAAGTATATGGCCCAGCTGGATAAGGCACACAAGATGCAAACCCTGGGCTAAATGGTACAAAAGGTGTTAGTGTCCATGGCTGGTATGGAAAGAATGGCGCAGCTAGTGCAGATACTATGGCCTGTGGCTGTAGAGCCGGTTCTCCCAGTGACTCATAAGTAAACACTTGTCTAGGTCTCCTTTCTCGGGCGGACCTTCTTAACTCAGTCTGTGGGTCACCTGCTGGTATCTGTGGTAGCGCTTGCCCAGGTAAAGTGGACCTTTCACATTTTTCTTCCAGACAATTTGGCTGTGCCTGTACCTCAGGGACAGGGGGCATCTGACTGTCCCTTCCTGTCTGTTCATGTTCGCTGGAGGTTCTTTCTCTTTCACTGTCTCTAGTTGGTAACCGGAAGCGGTTCCTTTGGTCCTCAGGGCTTTGGCTTGTTGGGGGTACGCCAGATTGACTATAATGGACGTCTCTTTCAACATGTCTAGCCTCTCTGGGGAACCTAAACCAGTACCCTCCTGCATCCTCATCAGATTCTGAGTCACTAGAATCGCTTTTCTGTCTGTTTTGTTCACTTAACTCCGCTTCTCTCTGTCTAATCGGTTTCTTAGGTGCCTGCTCAGATCTCGGAGGCGGAGCCTCAACTGGGAGGTCGTTAACCAGTAATAGGAGGTTACGGTGTAGGACCCTGGTTTTACTTCCATCACTGCCCTCCGAATAGACTGCATAAACTGGATTATCACCTATTTGCCCTTTAACCAAATAAATGGTTTTCTCCCAGTAAGATCGCAGCTTCCCTGGTCCCCCACGTTCACTGCAGTTCCTTACGAGGACCCTATCACCAGGCTGTAACACTACACCCCTCAGCTTTTTATCATAGAAAGACTTGTTTTTGATACTAGACAACCTACTTTTTTCACTGGCTATCCTGTACGCTTCTGTCATTCTTTTCGCCCACCTGTCTGTGTAGCTTTTGTGTGACATTATCTGCTTCTCCCCAACTAGACCAAATAAAATGTCTACAGGAAGGCGCGGGTGATGCCCAAACAGTAGAAAATGGGGGGAAAAACCTGTGGATTCATGGCGCGTACAGTTGTAAGCGTGAACTATGTGTGGCAAATGATCCTTCCAATTCCCCTTTTCTTTTTCGCCTAGCGTCCTTAACATTTGTAAAAGTGTCCTGTTAAACCTCTCGGCAGGATTACCTTGAGGATGATATGGGGATGTTCTCGAGTGTCCAGTACCTGATTTCTCCCTCAGTGTCTTGAAAAGTTCATTTTCAAACTCGCGCCCTTGGTCGTGGTGAAGTCGTGCTGGGTACCCAAAGCGCGGAATGAACTCTCCAAAGATTCGCTCAGCTGCTGTCTTCCCAGACTTGTTTTTGGTGGGGTACGCCTGGGCAAACCTGGTGAAGTGGTCCACGACGACAAGAATGTATTCATATCCCCCCCGGCTGGGCTCCAGGTGGAGATAGTCGATGCAGACCAGGTCCAAAGGCGAGGTGGATGTGATGGTGCCCATTGGAGCACGTACTTGGGTTGTTGGCTTCTTGCTAATGATACATCGGCACTTCCTGGTAACATAGCTTTCTATGTCCCGTTTCATGTACGGCCAGTAGAACCTCTCTCTCACCAGTGCCAGTACTCTCTCTGTGCCGATATGTCCCATGTTATCATGCAGGTGCTTTAACACCGTCTCTTTGTACTTTGCAGGGAGGATTAGTTGTTGCCTTTCACCTGTCTGTCTATACATCAGTCCGTTTTTGAAATGTAATTTGTCCCACTCCTGCAACATTTTCCTCGTTGTTTTAGTCACTGTGTTTCTGATGTCATTTGTTAAGACTGTCATTTTCTCCTTTAGCCTCATTATTTCTCCAACCGTTTTGTCTTCTCTTTGTGCTTGAGCTAGCTCATCTTGGTCGATTGCAGGGAAAACTGGATGTGGCTCCCGGGCTGCATTTTCAGCGATAGTTAGGGCAGCAATCCATGCAACATCACTTTCTCGAGCTGCTCTAGCTCCACCCCAGGCTGCTTGGACCACCTCAGGTGATAACTCTTCAGTGCACTCACCCACATACATGTCAATGTTAAGAGGGAGACGGGACAATGTGTCAGCATCAACATTGGCCCGGCCAGGCCTGTATTTGATCTCAAAGTGAAAGTCTGACAGTTCCCCGACCCAGCGATGGCCCACGGCATTAAGCTTGGCAGTACTCATAACGTAGGTCAATGGATTATTATCTGTATAGACGGTAAAGTGTGGAGCATAGTACAGATAGTCTCTAAAACGCTCACACACTGCCCATTTAAGTGCCAGAAATTCTAGCTTGCCGCTATGGAGACAATAATTCTTTTCTGCTGGTGACAATGTCCTGGACCCATACGCTATTACCCGTAATTTTCCATCCTGGCGCTGGTAAAGAACAGCACCGAGGCCCTGTTCTGAGGCATCTGTGTGGAGGCAGAACGGTGAGTTAAAATCTGGGTAGGCCAAAACTGGGGGACTCGTAAGCATGGTAATTAGCTGTTCAAGTACATGCTGGTGTTCACTAGTCCATTCAACGGGGGCCTTGGATGACAACTGGGGACCTTTAGTCTTCAGTTGGCGCGATGGGAAGGTTGGCATGTCCGGTTTTACTTTTAACAGTTCATAGATAGGTTTTGCAATCCTCGAAAAGTCTTGGACGTAGCTTCTGTAGTAGCTTAAGAAGCCAAGTAGACGCCTTATATCACCAACTGTTTGAGGTGTCTTAGTTTTTAGGGATTCTACGGCCTCTAAGTCTTTTGGATCAATCCTTACCCCTTCTGCAGATACAAGGCGGCCAACATACCTTACTTCTTTGCGAAACAGTTCGCATTTTTCGGGTCTTAGTTTTACTCCGTGCCTCTGGAGTGCTCTTAAAACTTGTCTCACACCCTCAACATGCTCTTCAAATGTTGGTGCATAGCATAAGATGTCGTCCAGGTATGGGATACAACAATTGTCCCTGAGCGAATCTAACATCTCCTCCATGCTTCTTTGAAAAGCCGCAGGTGCATTGGAGAGGCCGAAGGGTATTCGTACCCACTCATAAAGGCCCCAGGGGGTGACGAAGGCTGTGAGGTGACGTGAGCCCTCCGCCATGAAGCCCTGGTGGTACGCCTTTCCCTGATCAAGGATACTGAACCATGAATGCCCCCCCAGCGTGTCGGTCAGGTCTTGGATCCGAGGAAGAGGGTGTTTATCCGGAATGGTCTTCTGATTCAGCAGACGGTAGTCTATACAAAGGCGTAACGAGCCGTCTTTTTTTCGGACACAGACGACTGGAGCAGCATACGGTGACCTGGATTTAACAATCCACCCCTTGGCCAGGAGGTCCTGAATGTACTCCTTCACTTCGGAGAACAAAGGCTTTGGGACAGAGGAATAGGCCCTCTGCACTGGGATGTCATCTTTGAGGTTGAGTGACATGTGCAAACTAGGAATACAACCAATGTCATGAGCATCTTTAGCGAAAGCGCCTGACTCCTCCCATAACATCTTTTCCACAATGTCTTGCTGCTGTTTCTCAAGATGGCCTAGATCTACTGGTGGCTGCCACAAAGTTCTAGGGGAACCTGTCTCTGCCTGACAAACAGTAGTTGCCTCTACTTTAGCGTCGTTTTCAATGGGTGAATCTGTCTCTATCACCTTCTTAATTGCCTGGACGCTACCAATAGCAGTCTTTCTTGTTAGAACAATGTCATGTCTAGTGTGGTTTTCTACAGGCACAGCTACATAAGGTAGTTTGCCGGGCTGGATCTCTAAGAGTCCCTCTCCTAATCCTAACTGCTGCAACTGGACAGAACTCTCTTCAGGCTCAAACAAGACTAAACGTTCACTTGGGTCAAGCTGTGGTGGGACTTTACACTTTACCCAGGTTGTGCTGCCAGCAGGAATTACTGTGTCTCTGTAACCCACCCTCAAGCGCCCCTGAGCTGTGTTCTCCTGATGTGTCTGGATGAAATGTACCATTCCCTGTGCTTCATCGACTGGAATAGACAGTGCACCCCCAAGTAGCTTAGCTAAGTTAGAAGCAGCCTGTGCTGGGCTTCCCTGGATTAACACTTCCACCACATTGAACCCTATGAGTGGTGTGTCTAAGGGCACTGAGCTAATTAGAAACGGCACGTTCATGGAAAGTTCTGGGTCTTCATTGCCTGGCAAATTTACAGTTAATATTACCCACCCATCAAATGGAAGAGATTCCCCATTAACTGCATAAATCTTTGGCACTTTCCCATAGTCAGTTAACTCTATGAGCTCTGCTATCGGACGAACATTGACATCTGGAATGTATTTATTTTTCCAAGCTCGGTCTATCAAGCTAACCTGAGCCCCTGTATCTACAAGAGCGGTCACAGTTAACCCATTAAGAAGGCATTTTGTTGTTGCTTTTTTTCCTATTAGTCTTACTATTGGCTCTCTGTTGCTTACAGCGGTTTTTAGTGGCTCATTTTTGCTCTTCTTGGATTTCTGTCTCTTGAGTTTAGCTTGGTGCACTTTGGTGTTGTCACATGATTCAGTCTCTGTGTCAAGGTGGGACTCCGATGTTGTCCCGGTCACAGCTGGTCCCTCCGCAGCAACCGGCCCTCGTTTCCCGGCTGCTTTGGACGTTTGAGGCAGCCAATTGCTCTATGGCCCTCTTCGCCGCACGAGAAGCAGTGGTTACAATTTTTAGAGCCCACCTGTGAACATGTAGAACATGCATAAAGTCTCTCAGTCTTTGTTGCAGCTGGTCTAGCTGTACTGCTAGAAGACTCTTTCTTCATTTTTTCTGCGAGTGAATCTACTACTCTAGTGAGTGCATCAATCTTCTCTTCCAGTTGCTTTACTGTGTCGGCTGTTGACTTTTGATCTGCAACCTCTCTCTTTGTTAGTTTGACTTTCCCCTCATCCACATGGGCAACATGAGCACTGAACTGTTTTGCTCGGGGTGTGGAACCTAATCTCCGGTGACGCTCAGATTCTTCACTGGTCACTTTCATTGCATGTTTCAGAATCATCTCATCTGTCACTGACTGGTTCGCCAGCAAGGGCTTCAGCTCTCTTCTAATATCATTGTCCTTATGTCCGATCCCCTGATAAACTGTGTGCAAGAAGACACCTTGAACTGTTTCTGGGGTATATTTAATCTCAGAATCAGTCTTTTTGGACTCAAAAAGAACTCTTTGTTTTAGGCCAATTATGCGGTAGAGAAATTGTTGTGTTGTTTCATTTTCTCTCTGTTTGGCACAAATCAGTTCCTGGAACAGCTCTGTACTACTCCTTTCTCCAAGATGGGACTGCAGGAATCCTTTTAACCCGGCAACTGTCATGTCATCTTTATTAACTAACATGTCCTTGAAACTGCCTGGTTTAATTATTTTTAACACCCCTCTAACAATCTCAGATTCTGTAAAATTCTCTTTTAGACCCTCCTCTATCTGCCTACACACACTGTTGTAGCTGATGTCTGACATGTGATCTCCTACTTGGCCTCCCTGAACCTTGAACTCACGTCTCGGAAGATAAGGTAGGTCTTTGAGGGAAACTACAGGGCCTGGGGGAGGTCTAACATTACTTTGTGAGGTGAGTTGTTCTTGAGCTTGCTGTAGTGCAGGAGTTTTTACTAAACCTTGCAATGTCCTACCAACCTTCTCATAGTCCGAAATCATTTTAAGGAGTTCTTCTTGTGGGATGTTAAGGCTAGAGTTAGACTGATCCATGTTTACTTGAGCTGCATTGAACTGGCTGGGCTCTGAGGTAGGGTGGGGTGCACGCTCTGGCGTCCGTGTTTCCACATCTGTCTCCACGGCACTGGTCTGGTTGTCGGTAGGATTCAGAAGTTCATCTACCATGTCCTTTAGCGCTAACAATTTCCCCATCCCACTGTCCTCAGCTTCTAACATTGCCTTGCTGTAGATGAAGGAGTTGATGTACTCGAAGCTTCCTTCTGCATCATCACTTGACAGCTCTGACAGATCCTTGCCTGGTACTGGACCCACCTTTGCAGCAATCTCAAAAAGCTGATCCGGCATCAGCGCGAAAAGGCCCTTCCTGATGTCCCACACCAGGCTCTTCCTTACGCCGTCAGCCATGATGTCCTCCTCGTTGCTCTGCGATGGGTAGTTCTAAACTGGATCTTCCCTCTGTAGTGGATAGCAGCTCCTCCGCTTTACACCAACTCTCCTTGGACCATCAGCTCCGCAGCAGGTCTTATGGATGTGTGAGGATCAGCTCCATTGATGATGTGGAACCAATCCCCGTACGGGCCACCAAGAATCTGTAACCGACCCAGAGTATGGGCCGGTAAAACAGATTAAATGTTCCTGCAAAACAGGGAAATGATGAGACAGAGACGACTGGTGAAGTTTCTCTTTGCCTCGCTTCTGCCATATTTATTTATACAATCACATGTATTTTTAATTTGCAGCATCACCATTCTCTATATACAACAGAAATAACAGTAAAACCGTCTGTGTGTTCAAGCTGCAATACCACGATCTTTTCATGGGAAACAAGAGTACTTCACGTGTAGTGACCTTCAAATCATTTACTCGGCTATTCTCTCTGAATGACAATTCAAAACAATATGAAATGCATGTTCAAATACATTTTTACCTCGATTTAACTCTTAACCCAAATACCTATGTATTCTGATTGTTTTAACCAACATACCAGTGCTTGGTCTTAAATCAATTTAGCTTAGTGGCTCACAAATACATGAAAGAGTCATGTGTATGTCGACAGGCTTAGCTTTAGCTTTAACATTCTCAAAATCACTTTTCAGAACCAGTAAACAGTCGTTTTTCACTGCCAACAGCAGATTAACATTCATATTCACAATATCAGGACACAACAAGGAGCTTATTCAGCTAAACGACCCGAAATAAGTGAAGAAAGGAAACCAAAATGGCGCCCGCGGCTGGCTGGGCTTTGGCATTTTTTCAGTCCTTCTACTTCATAAAACGTAACCAATAACAGCGTTTACCCGCTGATTTATACCCCCACATTTAGCTATGTTTCTTATCAATATTTTACAACCGTTTTACTATAGTTTTACCGGTTACAAACCTGCAAAACAGGGAAATGATGAGACAGAGACGACTGGTGAAGTTTCTCTTTGCCTCGCTTCTGCCATATTGGAGAGGAGGACCTATGACCTCGCTATTCTGTCTCACTGAACAATGCGCCACCCGGAGGCTGGGGGGTGCAACTACCTCATTACACATGGTTCACTTCGGTGACAAGTCTCTCTTTCTTTTAACAAGTACTACTCCTGATGTGACCACACATTAGTGTGTCACAACCACGTTGTGGTCATATATTGACTAAAGGATAAAATGTGGTTATCCCAAAAAAAAAAAAAAAAGATTGCATGACCTTCTTGCAATACCTTCACTGAAGGACTTGCATGGGCTTTATTTTCAGTTGAAAAACCACTGAACCACCATCCTAACCCCCACAGCCTCTTCACTTCCTCTTCTGATGGAGTCTTTGAGTAAATACTATTGAGTTTGTACTCACAAGTACAAACATATTGACACATCTACATTACCTTACATATCCTTCAATGTGCTTTCACTGTTTTCAGAAACCACTCTTTAATCATTTTATAAGATCATTTGCTGGGCAGAATCGCCTCAGGCTTTCCCTATTATCCCTGGCTGCCTTGACCTAGATATATGTGTTTGTATGTGTGTGTCTTTGTGTATTTGTGTGTGTGTGTGTGTCTGAGAATATGTGATTATAGTTGATGAAGAATAGACCAACGACTATGCGTGGTAGTGTCCAGCAGGGGCTAAAACAAAAAAGGACGTATAAACAGCATTTGCAAATGTACGCGGTAGCACACACTGAAAAGCAACAGAACAAGAACATTTTTGATGTCATATGCTGTACCAGCCAACTGGAATTCACTATGTTCCAATATCTATTTTTCTATGTGTCTAATGTATACAGTAGTTGTATTGTGTAGTTCTGCAAAAATAAGCAAATACTCATAGGAATGTAGATTTTGTCAGAAAACATGACACAAATTTGGCAGTGAAAACCATTTAAAATGTGCATTTAAGTTCAAAATTAATTTTATTAAATATATGAACTTCATTTAATTTCATTTAATTTGATATGTTGGTGTGGTGTCCCTGCACTTGCATGGATTCTCTTCAGGTACTAACATGCCTGTCCAAAGACAGGCATGTTAGGATAGGTGGAGATTCTCTCACACAGTTACTGCTGGTCTAAGCTCCACCTCAATGACACTCATTGAATAAGCGGTTAAAAAAAAAAGATAAATGGAAGAATTTTGTTCACATACTTCTTCTTCATCATCTTATTATTATTATTTTCTTAGAATTATTATTAATTATTATTATTATTATGTTAGTTTTCACCTTTTAATTAAGTCCAGGAGATCCAGGAGAAATTGTTGTAACGGTAAAAATATCCTTTTCTGACTGTTCGACATATAGGAGAAGAGCCCAATATTCAATTTAAAAGCATATTGAGAGAGTGTATTATGACCTAAAAGGCTGAATAAAAGAGGACATCTTAGAGCGAAGGCATCAGTTTCCAATTTTGAGCTGCTTAGTTGAACATGTGGAATGACCTCTTTGAAATATTGTCAAGAAAAGTGTCTCAGAAGTAGAAAAGATGAAAAATATGGGGGTTACATATTTTTCCTGTTTTATCTGGATAGCTAGTGAGCCACTTGGAAAAACTGAGAACAGTGGAAAAGACAGGCACGTCTTTGCAGTGTTACTATATCTTCAGATCGTATGCCTGATCCATGCTAATGTTTGCTTGCAAATTTTGTTTATTACAGTTAAAATTAGCATAAACAATATATTGTTGCCATCTGCAGCTCAAACACAACCAGTTTATCTTTAAAATGGACAGTCCCATCATCAAAGGAACACTGAGTTGAGCAGACAACACAGACCGGTCACCCCTCTAAGACCTTTTGTACAGTCAGTGCGGCTCCTGTCCACTCGCCTCGGGACAGCAGAGTGATGGATGGACGGAGAGAGGAGCTGTGGGTCAGGGAAGGAGGTGAGCATGAATCAGTGACAAACTGAAAGATTCCAATATGGAAGGTAAAATTAAGTGACAGATAAAGAAAGCAAGAGAAGAAGACAGAAAATGGAAAATTAGAAGTAAAGATAGTGCTTGAGAAAAAGACTGGAATTAGAAAAGGATGAGAGAAGTGATTATTCAGCTGTTGAGATTACCTAAATTCCCATAGGGCCACAGTTAAAGTTTATTAAGGCTTAGGCAAACATGTGGGCTTGATCTGTGCTGTCCATATGACCACAGTAAGCAGGTAACTCTGTAGATAATTAGGTCCCTAATCCTGCATGAAGAAAAAAAACCCATCTGAGCAAAATTATATACTTAAGCATACTGTCACTAAATGTGCTCCATGTAACTTAATTCACCACAATATTGATGTATGTAAAGCAAGGAATCATATTGTGGATATTTATGTATATTTTGCTTAAACTGCCTGAAATAGTAAATGATATCGTTGATAGCCTTTGCTAGGATGGCAGACGTGAATGTGCTTTGACTGACACACATTTAAACCAGGTGTCGACTATTTCACATTCAGGCTGCGGAGAGATAATGCTGGTTTCTAATCCTATGGAATAACCTCCGGGTATACAAGCATACCTGATAGTTCTGATACCACTCCGTCTGTGAGATTGTGTCAAAACTGCAGTCCGTCCCTGCAGCCATATCACATTTTCTTGTATCTCTTCATTCCAGTTTCAATCAAACGTTGGTTGAACGTTTCACTTGATGTGGGCAAGGAGTAGCCTTGGGCAGCCAAAGGGTGTGAGGCTACTGTGTGGCTATCAGGCCCTCTGCACATGAAAGGACATATATTATCTGTGGTCCTGAGAGCATGTTGGATTCTCAGACACAAGGACAAAAGGGTTACAAGTTAGGATTAAATCAAGTATGCTACCTGATGCTCAAGTGGTGCTAACTAATAATTATGGTGCGAATATTTTTGCAGCAATCGGTAGTTATTTCTACAGTCAAGATCAAAGGCATGCAGCAGCTCTAAAGTGTGTTTGATGCAATTGTATACAGCAGTCAGAATGAATGATCAAAGTTTGTTGGATTTTAGAAAGAATTTGCACTGCATCAAATAACTGCATTGGTACAATGTGTTGCTACAGACATGATGCAACATTAAAATATCTTCACTCTGAGCAATACATTAGTTTTAAAGGCTTTATCAGATGTACAAAGACTGGAAGAATACTGAATTACTTCATGGCAGGATCAAATATTGCCACTAATTGCATTATGAACAACAGAATGACGGGGAAAAACAGAAAGTTGGAATACTTAAAGTTTGCAAAGTATGGGAACGATATGTGGAGTTTTTATTTATCCATAATGTTACATTATGTTTCTGCAAAAACAGTTTACTTTGATCACTAAGTGACTATTGCTAATAGAACTTGTCAATCATTCTTGTATGCCACTTTCTGATGGATAGTGTGACAGTCAAGGGGAATGTTACATGAATGTCCCAATTTATTGGAGAAATCAATGCTGGTGCTACAATAATAATCTCAGAGAATATGAATGACATAGGATATTTCTTTTCTCTTTTTTGATTGGGGTAGACAGACACAAAGATGGTACACATATCCACATTCTCTGAAACCTTTGTTGAGTCTCCAACAAAACAGAGTAAAATGAAATCTCATCAAAGCACAGAAAAATAACAATCTGATGTGACAGGGACATTAGTTATTATTTATTTATGAACATAAATTAAGATGTTAAAATTTTTATAGCCCACAACAACAACAACAAAAATTCTTTGAAATCCACTATTTTGGCCAGAGGTGCACCTCTGTACATACAAGGATGTATTATGTGGGGCGGTAAACATACTTAGTTTTCTTGTCTCAGCTCTGTAACTACACTGTGAACTGTATTGAGCAAGAAACATACACCTGTTATACTTTAAGACATATTCAGACTCCATCTTTGGAATGTAACCTTTGCCATGACACGGTGGAGAGATCCTCGCAGAGCTGTATGCTGCAACGCGTGGATTACTACAGTATTTATGTATATTTATCTTTAGATGGGTATGTGTGAGGACAGGTTCACATATGCTTTACCCTTTCACCTTAAATAGCTAGTGTATGTGCAGTACATGTATGGACAATTGAGGTTATGGCTCATATTTACCTGAATGCTTGTCCCACCACCCTGCCATATATTTTTGTGAGGGCCAAGTGCTATTTCTGTCATGTAATATGAAGATGGCTTCTTGTCAGTTGGGTGGCTGCCCTGGTCAAAAAAAAAAAAAATATATATATATATATATATATATATATATATATATATATATATATATATATATATATATATACATGGGTATATTTGACTTGACCCATCTCTATTTGCTGCGAAAAGTTGCCAATATGTCCAGTACGGTTCCTTGTAAATCATTGTTTTGATTATTCAGTGTAGACAGCATGATGACGGTAATGAGGAAACATGTCGGAAGATACCTGAACCTGAAACTCTATTTTGTACTAAAGAATTAATAGAATGACAGCTTAAGGTTACATATGTAGAGCTAAGAGGTCAATGCAGCTGAGTGGAAGATAAATATTTTCCTGCATAAACTGTGTTTACATTTCAGTTTAGTCAGGGCACAGAAACTGCTTTGCTCTGCAGGTCAAGGGAATATTTTTTTCCCGTATAGATTATGTTATACATGTTTAAATGATTTCTAATTTTATTTATTTATTTCTAAACACACTCGAGCACGTTGGCCAACATTTGTTAAGCTTTTACCCAGCTCCTGTCTTTTTTCTTGAATTTCAGCTTTAAAGGTCATTGTTTATTTCTGAGTACAGATGATGATATTCAGCTTTAGGTAGTCCCAGAAGGACACCTATCTCCCGAGAACCCATTCCAGGATGCACAGTGTGCCTTTCTTTTCATAGATCAACACAACCGGGCAGAACAATCATCCTCAATCACCCTTTTTCTGTCTGTCACTCCGAACCCCACACCACACTGGCGGTGCTCCCATAAGCTAACGTGGCATCACATTCTTGACTAAACGTGCATAAAAACAAATTAGCCTGGCCCATACAATTTGCAAAGAGATGTGTGCAGCCAGCCAGCAAATAGATGTCATTCCAAACCAAGGTCATGATGGCATTGAGGCTGGAAATTTAGGATTGATGTTTGCACATGGTGGGCTCCTCCACTTTTCACTCTCAGTCTGATGGGTTTGATGCCGGCTTATTGGAAGAGACCCACTGGGAGACTCACAGCCTGGAGAACAGAGACAACCTTCTGCTTTAGAGGTGAACTAATTCTAACTTAATGACATTAATATAATTTAGATTAAAATTTTGTTCATAACAAAAAGGAAAACAAACACAAAAAAGTAGTCAGGGTGTTTAAGAATGAAAGCAATTCAAAAGCTTTTTTGCAGCCATAAACCTTACGTACGATATCTGATATAATATGATATGATACAAAATGCTTTACTCACCCTGTATTTTTACAGCACCTCAAGAAAGTAACGTAAGATATAAGATCCATCACATACAATAATAACATAACACAGAAAAGTTACATTTAAATTTCTGATTTGGTTAAGTTGGGTGTTTTGTAGTTTTGACATAGCTGTAAGTAATGCTGCATAGTTTGAGCACATTATAACACTTTTTGTGCCTTGTTATATTGTACACAGCTGGTGATAGATGACTGCAAATCTGAATACAATAGAGCTGTTGTACTATGCCGACATCAGCTTTAAACCCACCCTACAACCAATAATATTGTATGGTCTCTATCTAATAAAATGAAGTGCCTTAAGATGAAATGGGCTCTGTGTAACTGAACTTTATTTTATTTTTTCTTTATACCTATTTTGTACAACAATTTTTAAAAACTACAACTTTTTTTTGTGTTTGGTAGGGGGCTTTGACATCTGCTGACATCAGAAGCCCCAAAATTGGGAATGCAAAGCATCACTTTTAATACATCAGCTTAACATTTGTTTTCCACTAATGGCCCATTGATAAGCCAATAGTCTTATCAATAGGCCAATAGTCTTATCAATCTTATCAATAGGCCATGGTAGGACCGCAAGGGAAATTTTTGGATTCTACACCATCAAAGGCAAAATTGCCAACATTGAGGGCTTTTTCCTCACTTTTTAGAAAACTGAGGTTTCAGGTTAATGACAGAAAAGGAGAGTACATCTCACCGTAACTTTAAAGGGAAAATGCAAAGAAAGAGCTGCAGGGTAACACACTATCTGACGTTTGACAAAAGAGTACTGCAGGCCACACGTGTGCCACAGCTCTGTGTGTCGTGGATTACATTATATATAGATATGGTTTGCATTTGATGAATTCTATGTAAGTGCGACTTCGCTTGCACTTCTCTTGTAAACTGACAGCTATGCTACATAGTGACATTACTTATGTTGGGCTCAGTTGCTGTAGATTTAATAGGTAATTTATTTTTTAAAACTTGTGAATAAACCACACAAAATAATCAAAATTCATTGGCAGGGTTTATAAGTAATAACTAATAGGTACATAATCTCAAGTGTTTTGCATATATATATGTAATACATGTTCATTGTGTACATCTTTTCAGTTTATTCAAGTCATAAGGATGCATAGTTAATATACGGCATGCCATGGAAGCAAAGGCTTTTTACCATCAATGGTTTGCAGCATAGTGTTATGTTGAACAGAGCAGGGCCAGTCTAATAAGTCCCCAGGCTATGGAGCCAGGCCTGTGGTAGGTGGATGATGGATCTCAGTGCCAGGGTACATAATGGTGGGACAGGGGAGCACTGGGGTGAAGGACAACGCTCTGCCCTCTCTCCTTAATCAGATGCAGATCAAGCTAAAAGCAGCAGAGCAGCAAATCCCTCCTCTAACAGCGAGCCTCTAGACCCTGCACAATCCCCTCACTTTCTCCGTCCCTTCTTTAGCCCCTCCTCCTCCCTTCATCCCTCTCTCCTTTCTTTTGATTGTCTTAGCAACAGAGCTTAGGGAGCAAACCAGAGAAGGAGATGGATACTCAGAGGCCTTTACCACAAAGATCATATAGGATAAGTACAAAAGCCCCTTGTGGCTTGTTGATAAAGTATTGATTTGTCTACAAGCTGCTGTATGTGAATTACCTTGGTGGGAGTGACCCCTGAGACCTTAGGGTGTGAGGTAGGACTAACGGTGGGTAGGAGTGTGAGTTGGGGAGGCAGGGGTTGTAATGTGAAAAATAAAAAAAAGAGAGAATGCAGAAAAAGAGATGGGCAGATAGTGGAACAGAGAACGGGTAAGATAGAAATTGATTGGGGAGAAACCTGGCCGTTAATTGAAGGGACAGATCAATGAGGCTGGAATGGTCAGTTTGGGGGAAACAAGGCAAGAGACTGCTTGTTGATTTTGGTGTACAACGACACTCAAATAAACAGCGACTTCGCTTTGCTGCCCCTTATCATCGTCTCCAGAGAGACCGAGGCAGTTTGGACAATAGAAGAATGCTAATATCATCAGCAGCCTGTTTGTGTGTTCTGCTTGGGACAACGTGGTAAACATAATGGTCATATAGGCATAAAGCTTGCAGGTATCAAAGGTTTAAGCCCACATGCTGAGGTTTTTTTTCTACCCCATTGTCAGTGAGTGTCAAGGTGAAGTCTTATGTCTGTGTCTATGTGTGCATGCCGCCTAATTTTAGATGCTGCATTTGTCCACATCTGATCAATAGGTCACCTTTTAGTGAAAACGTGACCTACGAGTAATTCACAAAGGCCTGATACCATGAAGAAGAAAAACAACAAAGCTCATTACTAGAAAACATTGCTGACTGCTCAGAGAAGGGTTTCAAGCATCTATTTTTTCACTTTCTTTTCTTTAGGTGCAAAATGTTCTGTTTTTTAGTTGTTATTTGAAAAAAAAATAAGAGAAGACATAATCCATCACACATGACTAACAGACATAAGAAAGAAACAAAGAAACTGCTGGCTCCCGCTAGTCTTTCCTCACTTACACCATGTTGTCAGAAAATCTAATTTGTACCTGCAGCCCCACAGAGTCACCTGGCAACATATGCAGCATGCAAATGTGGCTCTGCTTTCAGCATTGCCAGTTGTAGAAAGAGAGAGTGTGAGGTAGAGAGAAAGCGATTGCCCTGGAGGATTAATGACATCATTCTGTATGCACTTCTGGACTCCCGGACCGCCAGGATATTACCCACCTCTGACATAGAGGGATAATGTTGGTTCTATAGAGCACAATGTTAGAGGATCTATCTCTTCCTGCTGGCGTAAAAAAAATAATGGGGTTGGTTCATCATCAGATTGCCATGTCAGGTTTTGGGAAAAATGAATAAAAATGTGGCATGTTGAAAATAGATGGGTCTGAAGCCGTGGGCTAGTTAGAGCCTACCGCCTGGGTTGGCGATAGTCTTGCTAATGGTATCTTTGCTAGCATAGCAACGGAACTTGCTGCAGCAGGGTGCAGTGTGTGGCTGCTCTACATGCAGTCATTGTAGAGCATTATAAATCTTCTATGTTCATTGTGTATGGTTTATATGACTCTATGGAGCAATGTGTCTATTAAAGGAGATATGGAGAACAATGGGTGCAAATGAATAAGCACTCTGAAGACGCAAGAGTGATGTACCATCTTAGCACTGTCTCCAGGGGAGCAGCTATTACAAACAAAATTCATCACTTTGTCACTGACGCAGTTGTTGGTCTTTTAGTATTGTTGACTCTGATCTTAGTCAAATAGTCTCATTTCATAAATAGAGTAATAAGCTTAACTATTTATCATGTCTGTCTCATATCTAAAGTCAGAAACTTTATCCAAAATGCCAAGTCATTCATGATGTTTTCCTATCAGGAGTGACTATTAAAATAGTCTTTTTGATGACTGGGGTCCCTAAAAACACTATAAAAAAAACTGCAGCTTTTAGGAAATGTGCTCCTACAGTTCTTACAGTGGCCAAAAGACACCAACACTAGTTGAATTCTTCGGCTAGCACTAATAGCCATAATCCTTGATGATATAAAACATACTATTTCTGAATTACCTGTTGAAAGAATT
Source organism: Diplotaxodon limnothrissa (assembly GCF_057381915.1). Classification (NCBI taxonomy): domain Eukaryota; kingdom Metazoa; phylum Chordata; class Actinopteri; order Cichliformes; family Cichlidae; genus Diplotaxodon; species Diplotaxodon limnothrissa. The sequence goes on from NC_140601.1 coordinate 35,450,363, forward strand.
AATATGTCAATGCTTTTACATTTTACTCAGCTCTACTGCATGCTTTTATACACGTGCTGGTGGTCCATCAAAGTATGTGATGACAACATTTATCAGGTTCTCCATGCATTATCTGAAATCATTTGTTTCCAAAAAATGGTTTTCATATCATACACATCAACTAATTTTTTCCAAAATCAATTATTTGTCTGCCTTTACTCACATATGTAGTTGATTGTAACCCCAGTTTTAGTCCATAGGGTTTAATATGATGTCGACCCAGCCTTTGCAGCTAGAACAGCTTCAACTCTTCTGGAAAGGCTTTTGTGTTTACGGAATTCCAGAAGCATATTTGTGAGGCCTGGATTGCATCCCAAAGGTTTTCTGATGCATTGAGGTCGGGACTCTGTGAAGGCCAGTCAAGTTCTTCCACACCAAACTCGCTCATCCATGTCTTTATGGACCTTGCTTTGTGCACTAGTGAGGCTATCCCCTAACTGTTCCCACAAAGTTGGGAGCATGGAATTGTCCAAAATATCTTGGTATGCTGAACCATTAACAGTCCCTTTCACTGGAAACCCCCCCCCCCACTACCACACTTTACATTTGGCACAATGTAGTGACCGTTCTCCTGGCAACCACCAATCCCAGACTCGTCCATTGCACGGAGAAACATGATTTGTCACTTCAAAGAACACGTCTCCACTGCTTGAGAGTCGTGCTTTACACCAATGCATCTGACCCTTTGCATTGCGTTTGCTGATGTGAAGCCTGGATGCAGCTGCTCGGCCATGGAAACCCAATTCCATGAAGCTCTCCACGCACTGTTCTGAAACTAATCTGAAGATCACGTGAAGTTTGAAGGACTGTAGCAATTTATTCTGCAGAAATTTGGTGATCTCTGCACACTGCACCTCACCATTCGCTGATCCCACTCTGCAATTTTGCATGGTCTACCACATCACTTCCACTTTGCTATAATACCACTAACAGTTGACTGAGGATTTAGTAGAAATTTCATGGCTTGACCTGTTGCACAGGTGCGATCCTGAAATTCACTGAGCTCCTGAGAGCGACCCATTCTTTCAAAAAGAGTTTGTAGAAACAGTCTGCATGCTTATTTTATGCACCTGTGGCCATGATTGAAACACCTGATTTCAATTATTTAGATTGTGAGTGAATATGTTTGTTGATATAATGTATTGTATACACTGATAAACTAAGGTTGATAAACAGATATCAGGAAACAAATATATCACTCCCAGACTACATAAAAGCTCTAATTTCCATGATGTATTCTGGTCTCTTCTCCCCCAACTATAACTCATTTATTTAATCTGAATCTTTGACAGGTAAGATGGTAAAGTACATGGTGCTCCATTTATATGGAGACACTGTAATAAAATGGGAATGGTTGGTGATATACTGGAAAAACTACGGATACTGGATACCTGTGCTGGCATTTCTCCTGCGGTGTTGCTATCAGTGTGTGAAGAGTGGGAGAAGAGGGTTGCATTGACAATTCAACACAATGGGCAGAACATTGAACACATTTTATAAGTGGTCAGAAACTTGTAAATAACTCATGGAAGAATAAAGTTATGTTGAAACCAAGCACACCATTGTTTTTCTTGTGACATTACCAATAAGTTTGATGTGTCACATGGCCCTCTTCCTATTGAAAAAACAAAAGTTGTATCCAAGATGGCCGACTTCTAAATGGCCACCATGGTCACCACCCATCTTGAGGAGTTTGCCCCCTCACATATACTAATGTGCCACAAACAGGATTTTAATATCACCAACCATTCCCATATTATTACAGTGTATCCATATAAATGGCCCACCCTGTACAAGTATAAGTACAGTTTTCCACTAAGGACTACAGTGGTATGTAGTGTACCTTTAAATGTAAACTATTAATAAGTACCTGAACAAACAGTTTTTAAAAAAGTTTTATTTTGGATGACTGATGTCAGAACTTTTATAATGTTTTTACATATATACAAAATATTATTACATGTAATGTAATGTAATTTTGTACCTAAATATCTAATAACCTATTCAGAGAGAGGCAAAGGGAGAACATTATTACTTATTCTGCTCTGATTCTTTGTTACAAAATATACATAATAAGGAAAATGCATCAGATTTGATTGATTTATTACATAAAAGTTTATTTCAAAATTTTTTTGTGTTATTAAATATTCAAAAACACTGCAACTGTGGGAAAACAAAATCATGTAAAAATGTGTGGTGGTGTTTTTTTTCCTATGGTGTTTATGGTTTGCCTGTCTTCTGTCTGTCTTTTTCACACATAAGCACTTAACACACATGCATACACACATGCACAGACATCCACACACATGTGCGTGCACAAACACACAAATTTTAAGCACATTACATTGACTTTTATTTCCTTATTTACATATATTTCCAGAAGATTAATTCCCAACAGTAACTATCTATTGCTTGCCTAACCTTTGCCAAACACCGTAACGTAACTTTACCATCCACTTAAAACTTGTCTTCATCTTTATGCAAATGACTTATGGTATGGGGATCTGATTTTTACTACCCTGCAGAATGCATATCAACATAATTTTGCTGCATAAAAACTTTGCATACCCACAACCTGAGTAATACCTGAGCCCTACACACATGCACACACATACAGACACACATTTCTTGTGTTTATCTTGTCCTCTGCACCCCGAGGCCCCTGGCTTCAAGGCCAGAGAAAACCAGCCTAGAGTGTCCTATCCTGTTTCAGGCTCCTCATAGCCAATCACATCTGTTTAATGCATACATCCAGTCATGAGGTCATGAGGTGGGAATGTGACATGGAGCAAACAGGGCACTGGACTTGAGGATAGCCAGCACCTGGCATTGTGGTTTGCATTTAAAAATGTAAATTTACACTTAAATAAAAGAAATGAAATGATTATATTGCCAATTCTTCCCAACAAAGGTTGTTGATAATAGATGCAATTAAAAAAAGATCTGCTCATTAAAAGGAGAAGAAAACACGTTTGAGCAGAAGCAAAGTTGAAAACGGTAACCAAACACTTGACCTGACTTTGGCAGGCAAACCGCCCCCTTCTCTGTTCGTCAGGGTATGTCATATCTTGTTGAAAACTGAAGGTGCGCTGAGGAAAGAACACAGCACTTTTCACCCTCAGGCTCTGTCACTGAGACATAATGGGACCTGCCTGGCCAAAGGCCCTTTTTTGGTTTCCATCAAATGGAGAGGAGAATGGATCCCAGAGGAAGGTATCAGTGTCCATGCGATGTTCTCCAGTCTGGCTGAGGAATGCCAAGAACAACACAGAAGGTTTAGTGCTTAGGACCTGGAGAGGAAATTACAAGCTAAAAGCACTAGATCTTAGAACATTTCCAGGTATTTAAGGCTATTAATCTGTTGAATTCCTTAATGACAATATTATGGCTAGCTGGCTACTACTTTTACCCTGCTTGTCTGCTTTCTTATTGTCTGTCTGAGGACTTGGTGCACACAGATATATACACATAGACATGCATGCACACACAAATTAGAACACAGATATATTCAAAACATATCTACACAAATATACACATATTTGTATGGATATAACATATTGATGGATATGCAAGGAGCACCCCAGCTCCTTGCACATACATCAATATGTTTAAAATGGATATCAACTGCTTTACAGACACACACTCATGTTTATTTAACATATCTATAGCTATACCACATAATACTTAGCTCTAACTGTGGCACACTGCCACTCACTGGTCTGTAAGAGGTGCAGCTATGTCTCCTCCATTAGCTACTATCACTCTTAAAATATTACTTCATACACGCTATGTAACACCCTCATTCTGTTTTGATTTCAGATGCTTCCTTTTCAAAAAGGAAGAGAAGTTGCATTTCCATGTGCTTGATGCTTCATTTTAAATAATTCAAGATTACATAATAAATGGTCAGGTATTTGCAGATTTTCTATGATAAAGGTGTCCATGTCTTGTTCACATGCTTGTCTGGGAAAGCTACTCCTGCAAAGACTCTCTTTAGGTAACTAAGAACCCTGTGGAACAGAAATAACTATGAACAGAGAAGATGAGGAAGAATGAAAACGGGACACCAAGAAACATAAAGGAGCACAGATCGGTAGAATAAAAGAAATGCAAAAGCTGTTCATAAAGATAGAGAAAGATGGGGAAAGGGAGAAAGTCAGTGAGCAGCGCACTGTGTGACATGCTGACAGATGGTAGCCACACTGCAGCCGCTGAGGCACATGCGATAGCCGTGAACCATGGTGGAACCTTCAACACCCACGCCTATACAGTTGACACCTCAGGAAGGGACAGTGGAGGGGTGGGGAGAGTACAGGGGCAGGACACAAAGTTTTAGCATTATGTACTGGATTAGATGTGGAACATATCTGTATGCAGAAGTGTAAAATGATAGAAAGCATAGAGAGAAGGCAAGTTTGTACAAAGAAATACCTGTTCAACTGTTTGCTGAGGCAAATATCTAATTGGCAAATCATGTGGCAGTAACTCAGTGCATTTAGGCATGTAGACATGGTCAAGACAACCTCCCGAATTTCAAACTGAGGGTCAGAATCGGGAATAAAGGGAATTTGAGTAACTTTAATTTTTTCTCTGGATGAAAATGTTTTGTTGATGCCAGAAGTCAGAGGAGAATGGCTGGAATGCTTCAAATTGAAAGGAAGACAACACTGACAACTTGTTACAACCAAGGTATGCAGATGAGCATCTCTTAAATAAATAGGCTACAGTAACAGAAGACAACACCAGGCGCCACTTCTGCTAACAACAGGACACTGAGGCTACAGTTTGGTGAGAGGAAATTTGCAAAAATGTTGCCTGGTGGTCTGATGAGTCTTGATTTCAGACTTTGGTGTAAACAGCATGAAAGCATGGATTCATCCTGCCTTGCATCAGGATCAGGCCCAATATACAATATGAAAGGCATCAGCATCAGCCACACTTTGTCTTATAATTCCACACTCATGCACATTCAAAGTCAGTTTTCACACTCGACCTCCTCCACCCTCATGTACCACTAAGTCATCTGCCATCTCTTCCAGCACCTGAAGTGCCCATTTCAAGGCCACCAACTGATTCACCACCTGACCAAGTGCCAACACCCTCTCTTCTTGTGTTCCCACACCAAGTAGACCCTGTTGTATGCTCCCAGGACAAAGGTACTGTCCATATCCTGGCTTTCATGATCAGGTGCCACCATTTCTGGGGACTTTGAGGTTATCATGTGTAATGCAACCAAATCTCAACAACTTTTCAGACACTTACAAGTAATATTACTCTATATCAGTACAACACCAATACTAGCAAAGTAATGAAATGGCCAGTAAGTGTATTCTTTAAAGGATTAAACTTCTGGTTTAGGTCTACACGGTGTGTACAAAAAAGTGTGTACACGACTGCACTGATCAAACTTTGGTCTTTAAAATGGTTACAGATCAGTGCTTTCTTTATTTGTTAAAATTACAATTGTTTAAACTAATAAAACTATTAAAATAAAAATATTAAAATAATAGTGTAACACAGAAATATTTAAGTGTGGGGATTGATTTTTAAACTTTACTTAACTGGTAATTAAGTATTCTAAATCCAGGCTTAATGTGAAAGTTTTTTTTTTCCTTTGGTTTTGAGCTTTTTTTAAAAATAACCCATTATTTTGCACATATTGAGCATGGACACATGTTGTCATGATAAATCATAAACTGAAAAAAGCAATTCCATCAGTAGTAAATATTTCTAATTTTTTCATGTTAGATGGGCATCACAGGTCCAAATATATCTTAATTTAAAAAATAAACTAAATTAAACAAATAATTTGGTTTCAATAGCCTTCTGATTTTACCACCTATTAAAAAAACAAACAAAAAATCTTCAAATAAATCCAAATAATTTGAAAATGTATTGAATTTAAACATCACTTAGTGATAAAAAAAATGTCATTCTCCAATTCTCCAATTCATGCGTGTAAAATCGTGTTTATCAGCCATGCAGACGTATCAAGGTAATTAAGTAATTTTAATTATGTTTTTCAAACTGTTAAAGACGGTCGTGAATTCTGATATGATCCCATTAAGCCAGGAAAAGTTTAATTTTCACAAAAACTGAAAAGATAAAATCCCAGATCAAGTGAGCTGTTAGTGTGACAACAAATGGCATGGAAACAGTGTCGGCCCTTGAATCCCTTATTGTACGCCAAGTAGACCTATGACATTAGGAGATCTTATCTCTTTTAAGGAAAATAACATACACCATGTTTTTACAGTTATCACTTTATGATGGCCTCTTTGTGTCCTTTTTTGTATCCCTTTTCTCCCATCTACTCCTTCCCATTTTTTTTATGCCCGCCTCTCTCTCTCTCTCTCTCTCTCTCTGTTTTCCTCCTCTTGCCCCTTTCATCGTACCCATGCAGGTTGGTCTGCTTGGTCCGTTGTGTTGTTTAATATGCACAGCCCATTCTTGCTCCTTTATTATTGTCCCACTGGCGGCGGAGGCCCTTTTCTTAGTCCAGACAATGGGCGGCGTCGTGACAGAGAGCACGGTGGTCATGTCCCATTTGCCACCCCGTGCTATCTCTCTATCCGGCCCCCCTTCTCACCCACCATCCGCTTTTCAATAGCACCCTAATACTGTTACAGGAGAGAAAGACCTGGGAGCCTTCAATACGCCCCAAGCCTCTGGGGCCACAGCTATATACATACTATTAGCATAATTATAGCCTGAGAGATAGAGAGAGAGGGAGAAAGATCGACAGACAGAGAGGGAGTGAGAGAAAGAGAGAGAGAGGCAGCAAAGGTGTTGTGACAGTAGTCCCCCACCAACCCACCACCCCTCCACACACACATACACACTCACGGAAATGCATTCTTGTAAAGGACATTTGAATAGATATTGTATTGGATTTGTCCTGATCTAATCTATAGTTGGAAGAGTTCAGTCTGTGCAGGGACTCGTGGGTGGGCAATTCTCCTGTTGGTACCACGGTTGCCTGACTTTGAACTTGAACTTGGACCCTTGGGGTTGAGCAGATTGAAATTAAATTGGGGAGGGCTCCCCCTGGGATACCAGGCTGGTAAATGCAGGCTGGAGCAGCTGTGGTACTGGTGGCTTGTTTAAATGTTAACATAGCTTACAATTTGGTCGTGTTATTCCATCCTGCTCAGTCGTATTCGTTCATGTTCACATGTAATGATGGGGTAGTTTGACTACGGTCTCAAAGAGTTTGTCTTTGTGTTTAAAGAATTTCATTCCCAACATCAGTTTTTTCCAAGAAAAATCATTCCTTTTGTGAAAATAAATCATACCACAAGTTAGAAACTAAGATGATATTTTCAACTCAAAACAAAAAGAAAACCATGTCTTTTGTAATACTTTTGTAAAACTTATCAAATCCTACCCAAAAAGTGTGTTTCCATCCATGTTTATTTGCTTGTACAATTAGGTCATGAAGAGTGGCAACACAAAGTCCAGATTTCACTGAAAGTATCATGTTAGGGTGAGGTGAAAAAGGTGAGGTGTGAAGTGTTACTGCGACAGTGACAGACTCAGTGATTAAGTCATAGCAGGTGTAAAGTATCCAAGTTTCGATCTTTGTGAAGTGATAAGAAGATTCTTCACAAAGAACATATTTCAGTAAAGATGTCTGCATGTTATTGCACTGTAAGACATTTGATTGTGACCTTTTTGGTAACATCGTCTCAGAGTATTCTCTCCTTTTGTAATGGTTGAACGTATCTGAATGGAGAAGACTCATTGCTCAATGCACTCCTGTGCACCGCTCAGTACTTCACATATTCTTTTGATGATTTTATACACATTCAGATATTGTAGTTTTTTTTTAATGGACATACATTAAAGCTGTTCATCACAAACAACTGATTTCCCTTATAGTATAATAACAGTTGCAATGTAACAGGTCAATTCTGGCCAGAGACCTCTCACCTCTCATACACAAATAAACACACACTCAACACAGAGACAGGAGTAGGAATACTCTAACACCAATATTCTGTCTTTCATGCAGCCCCAACATCTCCACAATGTAAAATGCTGATCTGTTCTCCAGCCACTATGTATTCTTCACAGGAAAAAATACCATAGCAATAGAAGAAGCCTCACTACCACTGGTCCAGTCATCCTGTTTTAGGGGCGGCTTTAAAGCATGTCACAAGACCTCATGCATAGTAAACAGTGCGGCCTCCATGGCTGACTGGTGAGCAATTTGCCTCGTAGATTGCCTGGCCCCGGGGCCTTGGAGCTATGTTTATGTATGAGCCCTCCTGTTTCATATGTATCGGCCCCAGATCATTTTCTGCTCCCCCCCCCCTCCCCGATTTCTCCCTTGCAGAACTGATGACATACACTTAGAGACACAAGCACACACAAAACACACACTGGACAATGTGCACAGAAACACACATGCGTACATATGGACAGACACATAACATAAACATTAAGAGTGATGACCTGCACAAGGGGCAACACTGTCCCAGCAGATTACACTATTGTCAATACAAATAGAAATTTACTATACATGTGTCGCAGCTGCTGCTGCTTACTGTGGCATTCGTGCTTTGCAGGGTGAGTGGAGATGAATTAGGAGCATGTTGTCTGTGATGGTGTTTCCACATCGCCTCATGCTGGCTATTATATTGCACATTTAAACATATTTTGTACTTTAAATAAACAACTTATCACCCATGTTGATAGTGACAACAATTCATTTGCGAGCTCTGCGTCATCATCATCTTTTCATTATATGATCACAAGGTCACGATCACATCTACTGTAAATGAAGATATTTTTAAACAGTTAAAATATCATTTGAATTACCTCGTATCAGTACTATATGCTGCAAGCCTGAATGCAGTGGAAGCTGAGAACGTGTGAAATGAGAATCTGAGTTCATTAACCCTTCATCACTCCCTCTGTTATATCTTATTCCTCTTTTTCCACATTCTTATCTCTATACTTATTTCATTGGATCTCTGAATTATTGTTTTAACCCTCGCCCTGCCTATCTCTGTTTCATGAAAGAGCGAACAGGTTTCAAAGATGCACAAAGCCCAAACAGATACTGAATGTAGAACCATCTTAAGGAATATTTACAGCACCAGAAGTCAGGCTGAAGATGTCCTCTATGTGTCAGCTAAGGGCGAAGCATCTCCAAAGGGCCTAAAATGTAATGGGTTTCACAGGACACAATTTGTTTGATATGAAATGATCCTCTGCAGACACAAAGTGGCCCCCATTAGGAGCCAGGCAGATTAGTGCAGTCCTCTGAGGGTCCGTGGCTCAGTGTCAGTGGTATAGGACCCTTCTTATCTTTCATTAAGCGCACACAGCAGGGCGGATTCACTAGCTCAAGAGGGGAGGGGTGGGGCTGCAAAGAGAGAAAGACAGTGAAAGGAGGAGAGAGAGAGAAACACAGATTGGTGGCGTTTAAAAAAATTATTTCCACATATCATAGCCCCATCTCTAATTCAGTGCTGGAAAGGAAAGCGCCATGGGGAACGCACAGCATACTTCTCCTCAAATGCCAAAATTGACCAGCAGGCACAGAGGAAATGAGGCTGAACACAAATAGACACGCATGTGCTGCCACGCAGTTGCAAATGCACTTAAAGTTGTGAATACAGGCTGGTTGGATGAATGTGCAGACTGAAAAAAAAAAAAAGGAAAAAGATATACACATATGCATGTACCAGCAGCAAACATATTTTCACATGCCAAATTTTGAATACAGGCAAACACAAACCACAGAAATGAGAACCACTCAGACACACACTGGGGAATACCACTCTTCACACACATATATCCACACACCATGGCAGTGGCAGAATGCCATATGGGTTCATGCCTAATCTGTGTTTGTTAATGGTTGGCGTGTGCTAATTACTGTCACCGTGCACCAGGGGCCTTCGTTGGCCAATCACCAACTAGAGTAGCCTCTGACCGGCCAATCGCTTGCCGGTCTAGCCTCTGAACCAAAGGGGCTTCTGGGAGAGGCAACTTTCAGCTGCAGTGAAATTGGCCTTGGAACAGTTGTCTAATGCTGGAACATGGGGTGTGTGTGTGTGAGAGAGAGAGAGAGAGAGAGAGAGAGAGAGAGAGAGAGCGACAGAGAGCGAGACAAGGGTGGAAAAAAAGACATGGTGCGTGTGTGGGAGAGAGAGACAGTGAGAGAGAGAGGGCTTCTGTGTCTCTGCGTTTGTGTGCACATGTGGCACTATGCACATGTGAGCTTGTCCAGCTATACGTGTGTGAGCAGCAGACGACAGAGTGGAAAGGAAAACAAGGCCTGAATGTGGGCCAAGTCAACCACTCCACTGGCTCAAAGGCTGCAGTAATCCAGTGTTGACATGGTAATAGCCATGAGCTTAGTGTCAATTAGATAGAAACAATATGCTTACTCTACTGGAGTAAGTGGATAGTACCTTTTAAGTAGTGAATAATACATTAAAGCTGAAATTAAACGTGGCTATGAATCAGAAACCTTACAAACCAACATACAACATCTGTTTCTGCTATATTTTTAATTCTGACAACATATCTTGTAAGTGGCAACCATGCTGGATTTGACTAGCATTTTGCACTACCATCACATTCTACCCTCAGAGGCTAGATGGCCTTATTAAAAGCTCAGTCACTCCGAATGGGTTTCTGGGCCATGAAACTCTAAAACCACACAGACCACCATCATTCAGCACTGGTGAAAGAGGACAGATACAAAGGGTGAAACCCTAACCCTCTTTGACATTCCTGGAATGGCCCCGAAGCCATTTTTGGGAGGTGGTGCATGAGTGTGTGTGTACATATGTGTATTCGTATTTACAATATGTGCGTATATTTGTGAAAGTGGCTGCTTTGCTCAACTGATAATGCCATGGTACCAACTGAGGCCAGAGGGTATAAGGGGGGAGGATCATATAAGGAGTTGATGGGTTAGACAGTCTTAAATGACAGGCTCTATTTACACCATTCACATATTATGACAGCGACACCTGCATTTGTTTCAAGGTTCAGTACATGAGTCATACTGTCATTGAATACGCAAATCATCACTTACTGATTTGGATTGAGTTTTAGCCATGCCAGCAATATTGATGAAAATCATGGTCTGCTGCTTTAATCTAGTCATTTATAAATATATTAGTTTGCCTGAAATGCATGCTTTCATTGTTTGTTCATTGGTGTTCACTATTGCCTCTTCTTTACACTGACAAAATTTACTACAGTGGGGCAAAAAAGTATTTAGTCAGCCACCGATTGTGCAAGTTCCCCCACCTAAAATGATGACAGATGTCAGTAATTTGCACCAGAGGTACACTTCAACTGTGAGAGACAGAATGTGAAAAAAAAAATCCATGAATCCACATGGTAGGATTTGTAAAGAATTTATTCGTAAATCAGGGTGGAAAATAAGTATTTGGTCAATAACAAAAATACAACTCAATACTTTGTAACATAACCTTTGTTGCCAATAACAGAGGTCAAACGTTTACTATAGGTCTTTACCAGGTTTGCACACACAGTAGCTGGTATTTTGGCCCATTCCTCCATGCAGATCTTCTCGAGAGCAGTGATGTTTTGGGGCTGTCGCCGAGCAACACGGACCTTCAACTCCCGCCACAGATTTTCTATGGGGTTGAGGTCTGGAGACTGGCTAGGCCACTCCAGGACTTTCAAATGCTTCTTACGGAGCCACTCCTTTGTTGCCCGGGCGGTGTGTTTTGGATCATTGTCATGTTGGAAGACCCAGCCTCGTTTCATCTTCAAAGTTCTCACTGATGGAAGGAGGTTTTGCCTCAAAATCTCACGATACATGGCCCCATTCATTCTGTCCTTAACACGGATCAGTCATCCTGTCCCCTTGGCAGAAAAACAGCCCCATAGCATGATGTTTCCACCCCCATGCTTCACAGTAGGTATGGTGTTCTTGGGATGCAACTCAGTATTCTTCTTCCTCCAAACACGACGAGTTGAGTTTATACCAAAAAGTTCTACTTTGGTTTCATCTGACCACATGACATTCTCCCAATCCTCTGCTGTATCATCCATGTGCTCTCTGGCAAACTTCAGACGGGCCTGGACATGCACTGGCTTCAGCAGCGGTACACGTCTGGCACTGCGGGATTTGATTCCCTGCCGTTGTAGTGTGTTACTGATGGTGACCTTTGTTACTTTGGTCCCAACTCTCTGCAGGTCATTCACCGTGTGGTTCTGGGATCTTTGCTCACCGTTCTCATGATCATTTTGACCCCACGGGATGAGATCTTGCGTGGAGCCCCAGATCGAGGGAGATTATCAGTGGTCTTGTATGTCTTCCATTTTCTGATGATTGCTCCCACAGTTGATTTTTTCACACCAAGCTGCTTGCCTATTGTAGATTCACTCTTCCCAGTCTGGTGCAGGTCTACAATACTTTTCCTGGTGTCCTTCGAAAGCTCTTTGGTCTTGGCCATGGCGGAGTTTGGAGTCTGACTGTTTGAGGCTGTGGACAGGTGTCTTTTATACAGATGATGAGTTCAAACAGGTGCCATTCATACAGGTAACGAGTGGGGGACAGAAAAGCTTCTTACAGAAGACGTTACAGGTCTGTGAGAGCCAGAGATTTTCCTTGTTTGAGGTGACCAAATACTTATTTTCCACCCTAATTTACGAATAAATTCTTTACAAATCCTACTATGTGAATTCATGGATTTTTTTTTCACATTCTGTCTCTCACAGTTGCAGAGACCTCTGTCATCATTTTAAGTGGGGGAACTTGCACAATCGGTGGCTGACTAAATACTTTTTTGCCCCACTGTACATAAGATTAATGACAAGAACCTAGATGGTCTACTTATTATGGTCAAAAAGTTATTTTTTGGTCAGCTGGACCATTTAGGAGAGACCATTAGACAGTTTTCAACCAGCAGGAGCTGACCCCCCTATTTGTGCTGCTAACTGCTAGCTAGCTAGGCAAAAGCGGCAGATTTCTTTCTTTCTTTCTTTTTTCAGGCACTGATTTACATGTGTGATGGCTTTGTTTGGTGTTTATGCCTTCATCATCCTAACTGGTTGGAGAGCCTGATGCTGCTAGAGGTCACTTCCTTTTTTAAAGGATCACTTTCTCCCTACTGTCGCCAAGTGAAAACACTGCTCCTCCATATTAAAAGGAACTAGCTGAGGGGATTTGAGGATCCAGCCAGGATGCCTTCCCTGCACCTCTTAAGTAAAGTGTTTCAGTCAAATCCAACCAGGTACAGTTTTTGTTAGAGACCCAGGACACCCTGGAGAGATTATGTCTCTCATCTGGCTTGGGAAAGGAAGATTTGGACATTTCTGCTTACACTCCTGTCCCTGTGACGCTATTCAGTAAATGAATCCCTATAGATATAATAGCTCAAACCGTTAACTGGCAACTGGTGCTAAGTTCCAAATGTTTGAAAGCTAATAAGATATATTTACAAGATCACCACAGATGTCTCATCTGCTCAATGTTATATTGAAATGTTGCGAGCATGTTAGCATGATGTACGGTCATATATGTGTTCTCTTTTTCTAAAAACAACAAAAACTGAAGATTGCACATGTTCAGTCATTCTCTCCCCAGTTCAACCCGTATCGAGCCCATCTGTCTATCTATGCACTGTTTCCTTTGTCCACCCATATAATTTTTACCTATTTTCTGAGCTGCACTCCCGTCTCCATGAATACCCAAGCTTGGTGTGTCTGGGAGTCAATGTATTGTTTGCTTAAATTGAAAGGTCAGTAGGGGGAGACGGCTAATGTGGCAAACCACTTCAAAACCACTTTTCATCTTTTCCTTTCTTTCTTGTCTTTTTATCAGCTTCTCCATCATTTTCATTTGCCATGCAGTGAAAAAAGCCTTTTCATGTGAGAGGGAGAAGTAGAGGAAAAAGGATAGACTGTTGGAAAAAAAAGAGAAATGGTGATGGCGTTAGGATGATTATATGTGAGTATGTCTTAATGACTCCCCTCCTTCTGACTCCTCTCTGCTTATTATCCAACCAAACTGCCTCCTGACATCTGTGGAAGCAACTGAAAATCTTCCTTAGAATAGAGTTACACTTTTCTGAACAATCGATTAAGGCTTGCCATGCTTTGCCTTGAGAGCACAGCTACAGATGTTAGGAGTGACCTTGTGAAGGTGATTTTTAAGGTTGGTGGTAAAGACGATACATTCCAGCCTAAGTGAAAACTGTATTTACCTGCAATCCAAAATGTGGAGCCAATTTTCTCTCAGAGATGCATGGAGTGTTAGCTCTGCATGGACATGAGGTTCAGATCACGAAAGCGTTTCCATACAATTCGGCATCCATTTATGTTCCGTATTAATGATAATGGCTTCTTATGAATGGGCACTCCTAGGACTGTGACTCAGATCTTCTCCTGGCACACTATGTTTCAAGCTGCAATTTTGCTTCCAAGGCCTGGTTTTTAAAACAAGGTCACTTGTTCTCTATATTCTTTTGAAAACTTGTGAAGCCAAAGTTCAGTGCCAGTTTCTTCTTCTCCTTTCTATTCTGAAATTACAAGGGCTTTTGTGAGGTCACTGCACAACCATATGAATAATAGATTTTAATTGATTTAACCTGGTCCTGAAGTGGGCTAAAACGCAAGCCCTGTCACTTTCAGAGGGCAGCAAGAGGGGAGCATGGTCCAGCACACATCTTTAAAAGCCCCTTGACGTGAGTCCGGAATGAAATATTTACGCTGTAGTGAGGGCTGACCTCCTGCTGCAAAACCACGTTGTGATCTCCAATTGATTTTTAACAAGACAATTGGGGCGAGACAAAACAAACTAGTGCTGTCCAGCTCAGTCCCTGAGTCCTCACACTGACATCAAATTACAAAAATGTAGTTTGAGAAAACCAGAACGGTCATCTACCTTTTAATCATTATTTTGGATTCAATTAAAATCTGCACTTTTTAAATTGCTGCGGTTTCAAGTGTTTTGTGAGAATAAGTCTATATATTTAGTAATATAATAAAAGTGATTTTTTTTTCTTTTTTTTATCAAGGAACTGGGCAAATTTATGCTTTATCGCCAAGCGATGACAATCAGGAAAAACCTGGAAAAGAAAGCAAGGGATCATTCGGAAAAGGTCTGGGTTGGGAGTTGAACACGCCGAACCACTCAGCCATCGGTTCACCTCATCAAATGGACATTTTAATGCGGCTTTGAGTGTCCGCGCAGCTATATTAGGAAGAAACAGTCCTTGAATAGTTGACTTCTCAACAGTGACTGCAGAGAAAGGTTAATTATTAATATCTTTGCAAGTCGACATAGTGATAAAGCAATGTGCTTTTTGAATTGCATGTTATCTCTGGGTACACTTTGACCTCTTTATTTGTTGCATGTATGCTACATCAAGAATAGATGCACAAATTCAATATTTTACTTAATCAAAGTGTGGTGCTAGCTGATCCAACAGGCAGTATTGAAATTATGTAGATTTATTCATAACATTAGCATGATAAATTAGGAACAAAATGAAGCAGCTACACTTGAATTATTAAGATTATGAAAAATTATAATGAATGCTTTGCTCTTGATGTGACTTGTTTTCCTGATAAACAAAGGCCTCTAATTACCACAGAAACATCTGGGGACTTTGGTAACCTTCATTAATCTTGCCCAATCCCACCATTCATCTCCCTGCAGAGTTTCACATTAGAAAGGATAAGTGCACCAGTGACACTGCATATTAAAGCTTACTAGTTATCAGACACATTCTCTGCGGTTACTTTCTGGCATCTTTCCTCACCTCAGGGATATTGCCCAATAACTGCCTTCTGCTGGTGGCACATCTTCAGATCCCATTGTCTCTTAGTGTTAATTGCAAGATGGTAAACAGTGATTGCAAGCCAATTAACTGCTGCTTTAAACAGAATGTTGTAGTTTCACATACTAAAAACAGGTGATGTAAGAAATTCCATGAAAAAAAAATTCAACATATTTACAGATTTCTATGCCTAATCCCAAAGGCAAGAGCACTTTAAGTTCATCCCTGACATGTATAATAAACATGACATTCAGTCTGGCCTTGAACCACATATATTTCAAGTCTCTTTTCCTCACTTCACATCTATAGTCCATCATATTTTGCTGATTGTCTATGTGTCCAAGGGTTTATTATCTTTGTTTTTGTGCACTTGAGGGTCACTGTAACTCTTTGTGCCTAGGTTTGTGAGTTGGTTCATTGTACATGTGTTCCCCTCATACCTCATCCCTCATACCCTTTTTGTGAACAAAGGGTAGTGGTGTGTGGATATCTCCTTTGACCAGGGGCCAGCTGCCAAAAAACCTGGCTCAGATGAGAAGAAGAGAGCTGGGATATGAGACTGGATCAGACTGGGAGTGATAGAGGGCTATGACCAGGTGTTTGCACGTGTGAGTGTAAAGGAGGTGATGCAGGATTTAAGACAGGTAGTACAGGGCTGAGGAAGACCACTGCTGTCAAATTTCTTTTAAAGTTTCATCATTTGTTTAGTCAGTGTGTGCTTTATAGTGCATTGTGACACGTGTGTGTTTGTTATGTGTGTATGCGCTGCTCCCTTTCTGACCTGCAGGATGAGTAGGGGGGAGACTCCAGCTGATTAATGGGCCTGTCGGGTCTCCCATGGTGGCATGTATCCAAACTAAATTTGGCCACTGCTGGCTAGCAGGGTCAGGTGCAGGCAATGGAGACATTAGGGAGGGCCGGCCTCACAGCAGCATCTCTTGAAAACTGCTGCACCGCAGCAGCAGGAGTACCTGGAACCAGCTAAGGCAGGTCATCCCACTGAACTCTTAAAAAGAATTGTTTATAATCTGTGACTGTCGTCAGTAAAACTGCCTGTATTTTCACTTGAAATAACTCAAATAATTTCCAAGAAATGTTCAAAGAGGATGTAGAGATATCACCATATTTAATCGTTGTAAAGAAGTAGATGAACTTTAAAAAAATGTAAAAGTTAAAAAGCTTTTTTAACATTTTTCTCACCTCTTTTATTCTTCGTATTAGGTAAGAAAATGAATTCCTCTAAAGAGCCTGTAAGCAAACTATAAGAACAGAGTAACAATTGAACAGTGTTGCGTGTGATGTGATTCATTACTGTACTGTAACTGCATTGTACAGTAAATATGGCATTTCTTAAAATACAGAGGTTTTATATTATCTGGCAAAATAGAAAGAAGGCATCTGCACAGAAAGCATGCTAACCAGTGCTGGGTGTCACCCGTTACAAAGTAACAGGCATTCCTGCCACAATCAGCTAACTTCAGCTCCAGCCAGAGGAGGAAAATAGCAGAGCAGCTTTTGAGTGGAGTGGAGATATGGACTTTGTTTTAATTGCAAAAAAGGACAATGGTAAAGTGGAAAGTGCATGCTGTATTATACTGCTAACACAATATCAGTTCTTTTCAACTGTCTTCGCAGACAGCATGCTGACACAAAACTAGCCAAGAACCCAGAGTGATTTAAAGGAAGAATCTTTCTTGACAGACCATGATCTTAAACAGCTAACAAAAGCAATGCTGAGCAGTCAGTATCTTCAGTTTCTACCTGTTCATATTTACAAAGTAGAATCAATGAGTGGATCTGAAGTCTCTTTTTGGCTGGTTTTCAGCTTTGCTTTATATTGTGAGTTTTGTGTTCACACATTGTGTCCTCAGTAAGATAGGGATCCGTGTTGGTGTTTAGGACCATTGCCTATAAGTTTGTATTGTTTGCTGGTAATAATGTGACAATGTGTTTCACATCATTTTACAGAGTAACAGTAACGTAATGTAACAAGTAGTTTAACAAATGACTTGACGTAACGTGTAAACTCCACACAGACAGGCCCTGGCCAGATGGTGGAGTCGAACTCAGGACCTTTATGCTGTGAGCCCTTTGAAAAATTGCAGCCATGTGTTAAACATAAAAGGTTGTTAGCAAAATCATTAAAATACTATTTATCTATAGTCAAAATGTATGTGGCTAACCATCGCACACTACTGATAGTAAGTTTTGTTTTGTTTAAAACTGAATATCACTATTTCTGTTTTGTGTCTATTTAGTTTCTGAGTAATAGTTTTGCTTTCCTTTTTTTTTTATAGTTGTCACTATACGCCACCACATACATCAGAGTTGTATTGCTTTTCTTATTGCTCAGCAAAACAAAAATAAAATAAATAAATAAGAAGTTACGTTCTATTTTGGAAACAGCACAAAGATCTGATATATATATCTATATTTATCTATATCTATCGCTATATATATATATCTTTTACCTCTTAGATGAACAGATGTAGTCAGCTTGAGAGCAAACCTTTGCACACAGGAGCAAATAAAAGGTGTTCACGGTCTTACAAAAGTCACAAAATGCCATTTTGCCCTATTTTATAACTAATAGCTGCTGATGATACAGGCAGCACCGCTAAACTGTAGACATAACCAACAGCATCCTACTCACAACCACATCCATCCTCCACAGTGACATTTCCCTGTCCATCTTGCAGTGCAATCAGCACTATCCATTATGTATTCGCTACTAGGTAACAAGCACAACTTGACCAATTACAACAACAATGGTAGACCCTGCAGCTCATTTTTCTCTGTGTTTTTGCCAGCGCTGTCATGGCGACCTCTACAACGGATGGACGTCAAGACTAGTTGGCAGGTCATCCAAGGTGGGCAATGCGAGTACATAATTACAGCTTGGGAACATTTGCCCTTTGCAAATTGTATGAAATGCATAGTGGCTAATTGGGCCACTCTGGCATTTGTGGAGTTCATGGGGTCATCTTTTATGTGACGGCCATTATCACTAAAGTGATAAGAATGATAGGCCCACTCAGCTCCCCCTGGTTCCTTTGCTGTATCCATAGAAATAACTGAGACTGGGTCATCTTGAGGAAGACATTACATAGTCAGTCATGAAGGTCATAAAATTAAGGCTTTTGCTATGTCCAAAAAAGTCTGTTTTGCTTTGGTATAATGCATTTTTTTAATGGATGAACCATATTCTCTTTAGTTATAGGCTAAGAGGATAAAACTGCAAAATCATCACACCCCAACCCCAATCCGCTATTAATGAACATTGAATGACATTATTTTTTAGTTATTGTGTAGTTTTCTGATTGTGGCATTTAGAGGTTAGAGTTCTCTATTATCAAAAAGTGGATTACTTTACCACTGCATTGTACCTGCTAATCTTTTCAGAGACAATTTACTTTGAATTGGTTCCCTTGGATGATTCAAAGATGTAAGATTAGAGTTTAATAATGTATTTTAGACAAAGAGATAACCTGACTTCATGCAAGTGAAAAGATAACACAAACTGTAAGCTCTTGAAACCTATAACCTTGTGCACTTACACATATTTTTACTGAAAAACTGTCCTTCGTCTACCTAAAGTAG
The DNA here is from genome assembly GCF_057381915.1 of Diplotaxodon limnothrissa. Taxonomy (NCBI): domain Eukaryota; kingdom Metazoa; phylum Chordata; class Actinopteri; order Cichliformes; family Cichlidae; genus Diplotaxodon; species Diplotaxodon limnothrissa. The sequence goes on from NC_140601.1 coordinate 35,469,787, forward strand.
TCATTATCAAGAAACCTTGAGCATTCACAGTGACAATAGCAAACCTCTTCACATTGAGGAACCTCAGCACATTTCATCATGCAAAGGAAAAAAATATCATGTTTTATTATTTTAAAACCTCCTATCTGACAAGGAACTTCTGCCATTCCACCAACACCCCCCAGTTCACAGTGAAGGAAGAATGTGCTAAATCCTCCTCAGGTGGGGGAGTTGGCCCATCAGCCATTGTCAGACTCCATTCTCATACAGACTGATAAATCTCTCTACTTGCATCCACACCCCTACATTAAGTAAAGGTAGCCCCATCTGCTCCCTATTAATTCCCCAGCAGGCGACTTATCACCTCAACCCTAGTGACCCCTTATGCCTCCTACATCCTCCCTGCTTTTCTCCTTTACTCACTTCTTCTTTTACCTCTGTACTCCCTCATTCCTGGACCCTATTCATCTCATCTTCTGCATGTTTTATACACTGCAGTTGAAGAGGTTTGTTGACATTTCATTTTACTGTGCCTTAGAATATGGATTTATACACATGCACACACATGAACACACACAGAATAACCTTTTTGGTAACTGCTAAGCTCTCCAGCAATCCAGCTCCTCCTATGCCCTGGTGGCGGGAGTTCAGCGGACAAGTCTGGTCCTCTAGGTCAATGGCAAATGAGAAACAGAGCTTTAGGATTAGGCAGGAGATAGCTGAGGGTTCAGGAGCCTTTCTCTGGCTTTGATTAGCTCCCTCGCTTGATTAAATGCCCATCGTCAGGGAAAAAAGATGAAAATTGGACGGACGAGGGGAAAAGAAGAGAAGAGGGAGACAGAGTCAAGGCCATTTGTTTTCTCAGCTGGGGCTAGTTCAAGTGGTTGTCTTTTGGAGCCCTCTGGCCCAGGTTCACACACACACACACACACACACACACACACACACACACAGCACACACAGAGAGAGAGAGAGAGAGAGACTCTCACATACACATAAAAGCACTGCACATAAACACACACACACACACACACACACTGAGATTAATATAAATGTCCTGAGGGAGGAGAAAATAAGTCAGAAGGTTGGCTCTCTCAAATCCACCACCTCACTCTCCTACTTTCCAGTCCTATTCCTCACTTACTTGTTTACCCCCTCATCTTTCTCACTCCCACTTTTTCTGTCTTTCTCCCCCAACTGTACTCTGTTCCAGTCTGGTCTGTCATGGTAACCTGACTCCGGCGGCTTCTGACACGATCCAGACCGCTCATAGCCCCTGCCCAACACTTTCACCACCAGAGCCAGACAGTAAAACAACCAGATTACTACCACATGTTCCCCCTCTTTCTTTTCTCTCTCATTTTTTGCCTGATGAAGACCCGGTATGGTCAAAACGCTGCCACTCTTCAGTCATATAAATTTCTGGGAGTTGTAATTCTTCGTGTGGACACGAACATTTTTTTTTTACATTGCCTTCTCTCCTTCTTTCATACACAGATGAATGCTGGAAAGCCACACCACCATCGTTGCTAGCAGACTCAGTAGCACTGGTCACACCAAAAACCCCACAGCGAGTTATAGTGACCCAATCTGTGTGGGAAAATTTGCTGGGGGGTGGAGGTTTGTGTGTGTGGACGGTGTTCAGACAGATTAGTTATGATAGTATAGATAATTGTTTCAGACTGGCAGGGTGTGTGTGTGTGTGTGTGTGTTGGAGAGGGCAGAGTGAGAAAAAAAATTAAGATTTAAAAGACAGCCCATTTTTATTCACAGGACACAAACTATTCTTTTCTTTTTTGAAAAATCAACCCCCTGCATCTTCTAAAAAGTGTCCAACATGTCCAAAGTTGCTGGTTGGTGCAATTTACAAAACAACAAGGAAGTGCTCAATCAAATCACAATCCAGAAGATTAGAGTTTGTGTTCAATGTGGGAGCATTTTGTTTGTGTGCTCATCTGCCTTAGATCCCATTCTTAATTCATAGAGTTTTCAGATGTCAGCCCACCCTTTGCAACTTTAACAGCTGAAACTTCTGTAGGTTTAGGAGTGTGTTCATGGGAATCTTTGACCATTTTTCCAGAAGCACATTTGTGAGATCAGACACTGATGTTGGACAAAAAGGCCTTGCTCACAGTCTCTGCTCTAACTCATCCCAAAGATTTTCAGTCAGGTTGAGGATAGGATTCTGTGCAGGCCAGTCAAGTCCTTCCACACCAAACTCACTCTTTCATGTCTTTCATGAACCTGGCTTTGTGCATTGGTGAGCAGACATGTTGGAATGGGAAGGGGCCATCCCCAAACTGTTCCAACATGAAACTATTCAAAATGTCTTGGTATGCTGAAGCATTAAGAGCTTTCACCGGAACAAAGGGGCCACACACTAACCACCACCACCACCAACAACCTTTACCCTTGGCACAATGTAGTCCAGACAAGTGCCGTTCTCTTGGCAACCTCCAAACCCATATTCGTTCATCATGACTCCATTGGCAGTGTGCTTTACACGAGTACACACAACACTCTGCATAGAACCAATCTCAAGGCCACACAAATGTCATAGTAAGGAATAATTTGATAATTAAACTGTTTTCCCACAAAGACTTTGAAAAACATTGGGAAAATTAAATTGGGACAGTTTCCAGAGCTGCTCACATTAGTAGGAGATGCATTGAGATCACTACTGAAAATCCTCTTATTGGTACCACAAGAATTCTCTTTGGGAAGAGCATGTAAGGTTCATTTCTTGTTATTATGTCATAAAATGAATGTTGCATTTCTGTTGTGTTTACATCATATTTGTCTCCATCTAATATTTTATTAATGCTGCGATACAGGTCCAGAGTTGTAAAATCCAGAGTCTGTAAATATAGCGGTTGTACTGATAAGCCTTTAAATGAAAGCATCTGCTACTCGAACTTGGCAGCATTTTATCACTGGTATCCTAGTCAGTACAATCCCACCAAAACAACCACTGCATTGTTTTATCACATGGCTGATTTTAGTTTAAATGTTACTTTACTCAACCGTTTGGGGAGGCATTGTTGGCTGTCTCTGGGGTTTGTTACATAGAGAAGAAATTAGCGTGATTTTTCTGCACTGAGATGACAGACCGGCCTGGGCTGCGCACTTGGTGGTCAGAGTTGTAAGGTTAGTTTATATAAACCTTACAAATGGAAGAGCTGGAAGATAGGAAAGCGTTGTAATATTGAGTTGTGTATGAATGAATGACTTGACTGGTATTCTTTAGAGTTACGTGGAATTACATTGGTTCACATATACGTCCTACTCTTGCACTAAACCCAAACTCTAGAAGTATTAAATTAAGAAGTCGTGGCATGTTGTTGTGGAGATTTCAAAGTGCACTTTGAGCTAAGGTACAAAGTAAAAAAAACGAACTAATTACTTTTTTATGGAATAATATGTAATGATAATCTCCATGTGCAATTCTGCAAGTTCCACCCACTGCATATAACATATTTATTCCCATTTTTAGGTCTGTTATATTTATTTTTCTCTTAAACATTTTAACAAAATAATTGAACATGACTCTTATCTTTATGCTGTAACTACTTGAAAAAAAAAACAACTAACAGTCCAAAGGTACGAGTGAAAGCATTGAAGAGTTCATCTTGTACAGAAACTACAACACTGCCTGATGTTCATAGAGTTATCGTTAAAGAGTTTTGGTCCCCTTTTGACTTTGCACCTGCAAAATGATCCCTCCCTCCTCCGCACTTTGTGGCAGGCGCCGTCTTGGTCATTCTGCATGCCCAGGCACATTATCAACTTGCAATTACACTCAAACACTCTGTTCAACTCGCCCAAATGAACCAGCTGGTGATACAGCAACACTGCTTTACAAACACACTGACTACTTGCATATTCTTAAATAAGAGGTCTTCCTATCACAAATAACCCTAATATGAACTTAATGCAGAGTAATGAATCTGTTGGAGCTTCATTCCACCATACTGGAAAGTTAATAAAACAATATTGCAATTGGTAGGGAAAGAGAGCTCTGTGGACCAAGCTTTAGATTAGGCCCCTAATGGCTCTGAAGCCGGAGGCTAAATTGAAATGTAAAACCCAGAGCGAGACCCTAATTCACCCTTATCTGTGTGAGTGACGAGCCTGCCTCCCCCGACTGAGATTGGGGCCATTGAGTTGGATGAACTGCAATTTGCTTTGTTAGAGGTAGGTGTATATGCATGCACGGCCCAAATCACAGTATGGAGCTATAGAAAGCGTGTTTGGAATGCATTGCAATAAATGAAAAAGGTTCAAAGGCTCCCCCTCTTCTTTTTCTGTCTCTCTTTCTTTGCACTCCTCTGTGAAGTGAATCTGAAGCAGATACTGGGTTACAATGCAACACCAAAGGAAAAGCAACTCAGTATGTTCAGATACAAGTGGTGAATTCAGTATTTTGAATAGATGGCGTCCATAATCAAATACTAAAAAAGTATTAAGGTGTTTGCTGGAAATTGTGGAAACGAGAGTTACCATTTTTGACAACATGCTGCAGGACTTTTGTGACCCTGGACTGGTTGCACTATAACACACAAAACAACAGCACACCTCCTCCTCCATATCTCTTCCTATATGCTCAGTCAACAGGCCAGTCGTCCACCTGTTCCCGGTACCTCAGTAAAATCTCTCTCTTTCACCTCCACTTCCTAGTCTCTCTATTTTTCATGCTCATTCCTTCCTCTCCTATACCCTTAATAACCTTCTTTTTTCTTATCTCCCCTCATTTTTGCCACCACTGGTGCTTCCATCGCTGGCCGTTCATCACCCTGATCAAATCTAGCAGCTGAAAAACCGCTCACTGCCACTCCATGAGTTTTTATTTTTTATTTTTTTAAACTCCCTGGACTCATTTGCATATGCGTCCAGTTAATTAGCGTGGGGGGCGCAGGTGTGTGGTGATAATCATTATTAAACATGACAGTCACCTGTGACCGTACTGCCCTCCTCAACCCTACACATATAAACACTCACGCACACTCAAACACACACTGCCTCTGCAGCATTATCTTAACAACAGGGAGCATCGCTGAGAATAGCCACTGATGATGTACTTTCCTATTTCTATTTAATGCGTATTTCTACATATGCATTCACTTTTTCAGCAGTTATGTCTACAGCACAGGTTCAAGACAAGATGAGCAGGTTGTGGATAAGCTGGCTTCTTCTCAGCTAATTCTGTGCTCAGGTTCTTTTGGCTGCAACGTCTGAAAAGTTTTTAAAATAATTATGAAAGAAGAAGTAAGTAGATAGACTCTGTGTGTTGGCCTGTTGACATCACTGGGACTTCTGGTTCCTTTACTCCATTTGCCAGGCCAAGATTTTTGCCAGAATCAGCATGCATAGCACTGTTGCATGCAAATTTACATTTTTACTTGTGTGCGTGTTTTCTTGTATGTGTGGATTTTGCTTTAACTCCGAAGGCATGTGTAAATGGGTGTGAATAATACACACCTGATGATGAGCTTATATTGTGGAAATCTGATGAGATGGGGGTCGGCGTACATTAGTAGTTACAGTATAGTAGTTATAGATGTTTATAAATACCCTGTATATTCATGGAATTTTAGGATTATCTTGTAGTCCCTTTATTTTGACATAAATAAAAAATTAGCTTATTGTAAATTAAGATATTGGACATCCAGACAAAAATAACATACCACTACAGTGACTACATGATTATATAAACAGCTATTTTTGGTGATATTATTAATGCAAATTTTAAGAAAGCTCTGATACACGCAAGCAAAGAATATTCTACTCAATCTTTGTATTTTTATGAGATTACAAATCAATCATATGAATGCATGACAGACATCAGTACATGTTTTCTCTAAATAGACCTGTGTCACCCTCTGCTGTACGATTGTAAAAAGTGCAGTGCATTGGTGCTCAGTGTCTTGGGACATTTTTATTAACAATTTATCTTAATTTTTACCTAAATTTAACAAGTTTTTGAAAGCTTTGCACGCACGCTGCTCACACCATAGTAAGAGGGTCCTTCTAATTCATCCGTCATCCCCGAAAACTCAGCAATAAATGTATGGTGAAAAACAGAACGGGCAACTGGAGCATGTGTTTTTTTTATATTTGGTATGTTGTCTTCATACTCGTTTCAGTTAAATACAGAGTTTAAATAATTTGAAAATCATTGTGTTTTGTCGAATTTACATTTTGTTTAGACTTTTGTAAACAGGCTTGCACAATAATTGCAATAAGGAATTGAACACAATAAATGGGCCATTAATATTTGTGGGGTTTTATATATATTTTGATATTTTGGACGAATCTGAATGAATAAGGTCATTAAGCTTGGCTGCATGATATGGTAAAACTTGTTTCTACATGTATGCATGAAGATATTTTTGAGTAATCGCTTCCACACCGTGTACTTTTGAACAAAACAATAAACTATGACAGTAAAACAAACGCATAAAGTCCAAAAACTACAACTCATGATGCTCCTGACAAGGCATTAACTATCAGACTCATCCTTCAGCATGGCTGTCCAGGAGCCACTTACAGGTGAGTAGCGGCTTTTTAAAAGATCCACCCATCCATTAAAGTTGCATACACTTTGGATAGCTCACCAGCCAGTGTGGCTTACACCAAAACACTGAATAGATTTGATTTTTCTGTATCACACATTTTCCAGTAAAGTACATGATGTTACAACAATTTTCTCACTCACATTACCTCTGCTATTCAAATGAGACTTAATGGGTTTTTTCTGTAAATTAACTGTAGGAACTCAGATATTTAGAAATGAAATGTAACCCAAGATTTGGTCCCAAGCTCTGATTTTTTTTTTCTGTCTGGGATTCTTAGTTCTCTGTTAGGAAAATTAAGGGAGAACTTGGAACAATCGATGGGAGCACGTTTTTAGCCTAATTTTTATCTTTAATTTTTGGAATGATTTACAATTTAGCTATCAATGGGATGGTGATATGATGATTTACTTACTGTTCTTACATCATTTTGTTTTTCTCAGTGAATTACTATACAAAATATAACATAATCTGAGTCTTTTGAATGACTTTAAATTCTTGTTTCATAGTTTTTATCTAATCAGTTCTTTGTCACGTTTATTACTTTTTGCATTTTAAATATTTTGGATCTTTAGTTCATAGTTCTCTCTAATACAGTTTCTCTTTCTTCAGTTGTTATGTACTTCCTGTTTTACCGAGATAGTTCATTGTCTCCTGTGTCTTGTGTTTAATTTTACTACCTTTGCCTCATTCCCCATATTAGTTTCAGCTGTTGCTCCCAGTGTTCCTATTTTTACACTTTTCCTTGTTTACGCTTTGGCCCTTGTGTTCCCATGTTTCCCATTTCATGTCTGTCAGTCGTTCAGGTTTTTCTTTCAGTTTTACTTTAAAAGCTTTTATTCTGTGCCCTGTTAGTTTTTATTTTCTATCGTGTCTGTTCCCTGATTGTTATCACCTACTGAATGTATGCGCCAGTATCTTGTTCACACTACTGTGTCTAATCTATAATCAGCCCTTTGTGTGTGTATGTGTATATAGCCGAGTCATCTTTCTTGTGTCCTTCATCAAGTTGTATGTTCTCCTTTCTGATAGCTTTGTCTCTTTTTGGATTTGTTCCCCACCCCTTGTGCTTTTGTTACCTCTTTATTTTTATGAGTCCTATGTCTCAGCCACAGTGAGGGTTTGCTTTTATTTGAGGCTCATGAATCTCATGTGCATGTGGTAATAAGACTTAATAGTGTCATGCCATTTATTAATGTCTGCAGCAGTTGTATCCCTCTTATTCACTGATGCGTGTGTACACATTATTCAAGCACAACTGCACTGTATCAAATGTTGCACAATTTACTAGCCCTAAAAGGTAATTGGATTAAAATGGCATGTCATATTAAAGTACAGTTTAAGAACTTAATTTGAGATTAACCAATCACTTAAATCTGATACAGATGTTAATAAGTGTTACATGTCACGATAAGTGGCTCTGTTGTTGTTTTTTGGTTGCTCTTGTCTTTCAGGTGTCAAGCCTCCATCCATTGGCCCATTCAAAGTTAATTGGCACGTAGGCACAGTAGGCCAATCACTCGCCAGGGATCATTACAAAACGCCACCTCCCAGGTGAGCTGGGCCTGCTTCAAACAATAAGCAATAAAAAGTATGTCATGGGTTTCATTTTCCTTTTTTCCCCCTTTTTTAACATCTCTTTTTGTTAGACTTTCAATCTTAAGGATCTCCCTGTAGAAATGAAAATCTATAAATGTAAGAAAAAAGTGCAAGTAATGCTGGAAAGTAATCTAAATAAGTAGTCTTGTTTAATAACTTGTTAACCTAAATGTTGTTCTTTATAGACACAAAACTATTACTTGTATTATTTTTTTTTTATTACATCATAATTATCCATTTAATAGTGCTTCTGATTGGAAAGTAACATGCCCCAAATGTGATACACTGACACTATCAAATCTGACACTATATAAATCCATGATTTCTGCAGCTGTGCTTGCCGTTCTGCATCCACTAGATGGCAGCAAGTTTATTTCAACACTACTATGCCCGTATAACCCAGGGGAAAAACTGATCTCCCTCTGAACGGCCCCATATGGCTGATCCTGCTTAGCTAATGTCTCCCAGGAACGGTAGTGCATGTCACTTCATGACAAACCTTAAATGGAAAATAACATTGCAATGACCTCTGTCCTCACGAGTTTTGTCATTTTTATCAATAAGAAAAATAGAAACAATTTGACTTATTTGAAAAGAAAATTAACATTAACGTGTTTATGCCTGCACACATAAGAGTGATGCAAAGTGTGACATTAGGAGGGTATTGTTGTATGTAAAACACATAAACATGTACAGCAGGAGCATATGCACTCCCATCTGGCGATGGAGGCTTGATGGATCTGTTCATATGCAGTGTAATGTAGATGTATAAAAAATAGAAGAACACAGTAGTGACGTGTGTGTGGCAGTTGGGCAGTTTGAAGAGAGGCACACAGGGGGGCAAAATGGTTTAGGGCCTTGTTAATTATTAAGGAAGCAGCATTTGTTGTCGTGCCTTAGTCAGCGCTGTGTTGCTTAATCCCACCCTCCACACAAACAAATTTTCAGTATAGGTGCTTTAAATTCCATCAGCAATGTGGAGTAATTTGTCACAATTTTACTGTCTGGTTTAATGTGTGTGTGCTGGAATGCTGCAGCTTTACACAACCCGAAATGCCCAAGTGGGATATAAAACTGAACAGAGATAGTTTTGTTTAAGGTAAATAGCGAGTCAGTGAGAAACTTCAGTTTGCAATAGGTATGTAGTCAATTAAGTATGTCCTTTAGTTACTGTGTTTTAACTGATTCTGTTACAAAAGGGAATGTGAATCTGTGAGTAACTTTTAGAAGGCAAACGTACCTGTAAGAAAAAAGGGAGAGTGCCAAAAAGGAGAGTGAAGAAAAGACTGGACATGCTATGCATCCTAATTTCTTTGTTAATCCTTTGCAGAGAAAATAAAATAGTAGTTGGCATGGGGAAGTATCATTTTTCAGTGCCTTAAGGTGTGTGAAAGGCCTGACAACCAGGAACAGTGTGTGTGTGAGAGAGACAGAGAGATCTGTGTATGCATGCTGGTGCAACATGTTCTTTGATCTTTTCTTAGCCGTGCTCACTTGGCCCCAGGCCGCTTTTGTATTGATGGAAAATTGAGGTTAGGCCTAACTGGACAGTTCTAGGTGAAGAGTAGCAGAGGTGGGAAGGTGACATACTCTGTGCTTTGGCTGATTTTTGTGACTTGGAAGAAGGTCAAAGGAAGGTCATGTTTTCCACTGGAAGACGAATCGAAGCAGTTTGCATTATTAAGAGTTATGGTCCCTGTCGGTGAGATCTGGAGGACGTGAGGTCTGTTCATCATCCTTGAAGTTTGATTGGATACACATGATGTATACAGTCATCCTCGCACAGATTGTTCAGTAGCTGATGTTGGATCAGACCATATATCACTTTTTGAAATGCATGCTTTGTATCTTGAACAGCTCAAGCTTATCCAGTGCCCACGGTGAGCTGTGTTACAGAAAAAAAAGGCTTTAGCGTAATTTCTCAAGACATCAAATTTTAGCTGGTGGGTGTATGTGTGTGTTGGTGTTAATTACATCTGTCTCTCATCCCTGTCAACTTTTCAGTCTATGCTGTAATCATGAAAACAGGGTCTTTCATTTTCCAGGTGGCGCTTAGTGCAATGATAACATAAGTGCCTGTTTAACTCAAGGCATGTACATCCCTGTGTCATCATCTCTCCCATAGAACTGTATAGTCAAGAAAACATCTGAGAACTTTGAATAAATCTATTGTAATGATCAAAGAGAGCATGCATTGCCTAACCTTGAAATAAAATCCACTGGTTTACATTCTTGATTTTCCTGCACTGCATATCTCCTTCAAAGGTTTATGAGATTGGTCCTCTTTTATAAGTCAACATAGTTAGCATGAAGGCTAAAATTAGAAGTCATCAGGTACTTCACTGTCTAGGAAAATGCATTTGTTACTTTGTAACTTATATAAATCCCACATCAAGAAATTTGCAATTTTTTGACATTTAAAACTGTTTACCTGTAAGTCTTCATTTGTTACTCTGGTAAATAAAGAAACTTAATTTAGCATAATTTCTTCCCTAAGTCAAAAAGAAAGGAAACATAAAGAAAAATAGAAAGGCAGTATAGAGCTTTTGGAGGTAACTGCAGGTGGAGTAGGCAGATAAAAAGATTCTGACAACATATCCATATCTACTTATGGTGTGAAACTAATGGAGACAAAAACAGATTCCTTCTCTCCCCAACTGACCTTGGTGGCAGCTGAGCTGAGACTCGAGGGTAGAAACCCAAATAACCCAGCCATGAAAATAAAAATCAATGCAGGAAGCAGATCTGTTGCCAGAAGGTAGTCCTCCAAGGTCAACAGCCCCGGCCGGCTGGCTATCACATTCAGCTTTCCACCCAGTTGCACAGATGTAGACAAACAGCAGACATGGAAAGAAAAATGCCCACAACAATATTCACTCCATGTCAGATCAGCATTTAGCTTGTTTCTAGAAAGAAGTTGTTTAAAGTTGAATCCATTTTCTGTTCACCTGCTGGGATGCGTAGTTCCTTTTTCTTGTAATGATACCACAGCTAAATAGTCCACTCATAATTCACTCATAGCTTAATTCTTTACCAGTCAGATCAAACTGGCTAGTGAGTCTGACTGAAGAAATAACCATTACCCAGAATAAACTTTTTATTTAGTGTCCTTATTAAATTTGGCAGTGTAGTATGTCATTTATTCTTCCCTTTTGCCTCATTTATAGGTCAGTATTAAAACATGTAATGGTTTCAGACCTAGGTTAAACCGTTTTCAAGGAAGATATGTTGACCATAAACTGTACATTAAAGTGGATAACACATCACCACCTGCTCCCTCTGCACAGAAGTGAAGCCTTAGGTTCTGGTTGAATAGTCTCCTCTGCTTAGGAAGCCTCCTAACTGAGTGAAATGACCCAGAAGTATCTAAGTGGCAGTCTTGACAAGAGGTTGTCGAACTTTCTAAATGCTAAAGAAGGGTTTCCGGTGCTTCCTTCCTTATCTCTTTTAACACGGGAAGAACCATCTTTTGTCAAAGGACAGGTGATAATGCTATCCCACAGTTCCCTCAGGTTGCAGCCTTTCAAAGTTTCATATTATGCAGTTGTCAACAACACCACCATTGCATACGTAGTGTAAGGGGACTTGGAACGTCTCAGCATTGTGAATATCTAATGAATTCACCCTTACCTAAACCTCATGACATTTTTCATCAGCATCAAGAAAAACAGTTTAGCTAAAGACTCAGAATGCATTTTTTTTTTTCACCTCAACTGCAATCTAAATATTATGCAAATTATAATAAGAAATTTACAATCAGAGTCTGCACAAAAGTAAAAAGTAAAACTGGTGGAGCCCCTGCTTACTGTTGCAATAACAATAAAATAAACTGACCTTTCTCAGCTGGATTTACAAAGTAAAGGTAGCCCCTTTACTCAGCTGTTGCGCAGTTTAATTAGTAAATCTGTCTGAGCTCAGTTACATCTGGTTACACCATTTCTTCGCATTGCTCACTGTACTGACATACACTGGAAACCAAATAGAGCTATTATTAATGATGCACTCCTAATCTTTTCCTGCCTGTTAGCCTGCTGATCAAAACGTGCTGGACTTGCAGAGTGGGGCTACATGTAGCTTTACAACTGACAGGAATCCAACAGGAGAGAGTGACAGATTTCTCTTAGGCTTAATTACAGTAATCCTGACTTAACGTTTTACTTTGTTGTTTCATTTAAAATTACTATCCATGGATCAGTTTTATGATGTTGGAACAGAAGGTTTTAATTCAGGCAAATTGGCTACAATCTAAACTCAAAGAAATGATGTTGTTAAACAATATTATGTTCTGCTTTAATCACCAGTTTTGCTTCACCCATTGTTTCTCGAGCAATTAACAGCCTCTCGGAGGAAACCTATGGAAGACTCTTAAAACATGATGAGTGAAAGCTTCTGTCACCAGTTATTTCAGTAATTATTGAAGGTCATGTTAAGGCCACAGGAGTAATTAGTTTGGGTTATGGTTAAACTAGAGAAGCAGATCACCTAAATTGAAGGTGGGAATAAGAGGATGGAGTCTGCGTGTAGAAAATAATAGGATTTATTGTGGCGAGAGTCCCAAGGAGATTCCCGCATAAGTATTTGGAGACTTTTATCAGAAAAGAACACCATTCCTACTTATTTACTTAGTAGGAGAAAAAAACACTTTCAAAATCCTGTTTGCTCTTGAGGCACAGGTGCTTGATATTTGTCATGCGTCTATGTGCCCAGTTTACAGAAGCCTCATAAACAGACTAGAATATCTTTCTAGGGAGTGGTTAAGGCAGAGATAGTAATAGTAACATTTCTTTAAAGTGGCTTAATAGACATGGAACTTGATAGAGTTTTGTTAGTGTCATTTAAATTGTCTCTCAAAAAAATCAACTCCAATTTAAAGGCCTGTCCCAATCTACTTGCTTGGTTTCTCTGAAGTACCCGTTTAAAAGTTCATCCAATTTAGCGGTTCGGTTTGTTGGAAGCCTCACAGATAAGGTCAGGGAGCGAGTATTAAATACAGTGTTTAGGTTTGTGCAGCGCTTGAGCGTTCACAGCTGTCAGAGCATAAGTAAAGAGAAGAAGCTCTCTGTAGCGTGTATCTCTTTTAAAAATGCTCTTCTTCAGGAAAATACATTTTTCATTCATTTGTGATAAAAAAAATTGTTTGAATTAATGCAAAAATTATTTAACAACATTACTAACAAATGAATGCCGTATCTATGCTGCTGTTTAACCATACCCTGACAACACGAAATGGATTTCAAAAACCTAATTTCTGGAGGTGAGGCAGGCAACTCACTGAGGTCCAGTGCAGCTTTGTGGAGCACTTGAGCACTCGAGCACTCAGCTCTTTTCAGTGAGCTCAGGCCCTTAATTACTTCATAAAGGTCAAGACGGGCAGCCATGAATATGCTTATCCACCACCATCTTTGGATGCTGCACAGGTGAGCACTCGAAGCTGACAATCAATCATAGGTCACACGGGACAGGCTCCTAAGTTCCTGCTCACCACATCAACCCCATAAACCACGATTTTACAGCAATGTCTGAGTGAGGAGAGACGTCACTCCTCCAGGCTGCAGTGAGTATAATTTCTGATGCGGTGTGGACCTCTTGATTTATATCAGCACATTAGCTTAGCGCTTGAAATAATTTTTGCAGTCAGGTGACAGCTAACAGAAGAATATGGTAATGGGCCAGTATTAGCAGCAGGTTTCCTTACTCTGCCTTGTAATTTCAAAACAAATTCTACGTTTAAAAAACACATACACTGTTGTTCACATGGTATATTGATGTTTCACTGAGTACAGCTCCATTTTCAGTGTGAATGCTGAATACAAAGTAAAACCATTTATTACCCATGCCAAAGCATTGCTCAAGAGATGGCACTGTCGACTGTTCTGTCTGTTGCTTGATCCAACGCTTTGGCTCAGTATGACGCAGACTCAACAACAGCTTGATGGCTTGCTTCAGCAGTGGCAGTAGTACACACATTTATGGTTCCTAAATAGTAAATCTAAGGCTCTAGCCACATTGCAAATGCAATAATATCAGATTTTATTTTCAAATAGATTGTAAAATTAATGCACTCTGTCTTGACACTGGATTGGCGGAGGCTTTTGTACAGAAATTCTTCCACAGATGATGACTCTGACTTTGGTGACCCATTGGTATTTACTCCAGTGACATCATGAGGCTGACATTTGTGCTTTAAGGTGAACCACTACAGGAAAAACACATTTAAGTCATGTACAGGTCACTTTTGAGTTTTTGAGCTATTTTGCAACCGTAATTCAATTCAATTCAATTCAATTTTACTTGCTCACATAAAGACCGGATTTTCCTTAGTAAATAAAAAGGTCATGCTTTTTATCATAAACAAATATTTAATTCTATGCAATGTAGTGGAAAATACCACAAAGCACATTAAATACACACTGAGAAATAGAGTTATTTTTCTGTTTCACACAAGAGAAAAGATGGTATATGTGAAGCAACACAGTATATGTGTGTAATATTTGTTAAAGATTCAGAAATTGTCAGAAATTGCTCAAAAAAGACCCGTGGATACATTCCTACTCAAGTGTAAAGTCTGTTACTAGACAGAACCCAGCTGAATTAAGAAGGGAGAGTAAAAGCTTCCCTTTATTCTTGTTGTGTTTACCTAGGAAGACTTGGAAAAGTCCCACATGTGACTTATTGTGATCTGGTCACCCTTTGTGCATGTCCGTTCTACTCAGCAGCCATACCTTACAGGGAATGAAAAAATCTTTTACATTTGTTATTGTTGCAATGGCGTTCTCTTGATGAAACCCAGTATCTGCAGTGCACGGTCTCCTCACACACACACTTAAAGTTTTTGAAATATCTACAAAAAAATGTCCAGTTCACCAGCGGTTTGATGTTCTAAAGATTTATTTCAGTCCTTCATGTTGGAGTCCCAGATGTTGACACATGGCAGTATTGCATTTTAAAGGTGTTACGTGGACTCCGCTGCTTCTTCTGGCACATTTAAACATGTCAGGCTGTCATGAGGAATGGTGTAATCAGACAGGTTGGGATGTCCGGACACCACACAGCAGCTCAGGGCACTGCGGAAAATCCCCATGTGAGGCGCATTAAACCACCGGTTGGTTGAAGCGTCGTAGTACTCAACGTTGAAAGTGGTGGTGAAGCCGTTGAAGCCCCCGACAGCAAAGAGGCGATTATTGATTACCTCAATGCCAAAGTTGCTGCGGCGGGTCAACATAGAGGACACGAGGTTCCACGTATTGGTTTGCGGGTTGTAAGCCTCAGCGGTGCGCAGACGTCTGTTTCCATCGAAGCCACCAACCTAAAAGTAAATGCATGGGTGAAATGATTGTGAAGTATTTATGTTTTCAGTTGTCTTCACAGCTCTTTTGCCTTTATTTCAAAAAGGAGCTTCGAGTTTCAGTCCTTTCTTCAGCAGGTCAGCACCAGGATAAGGTCACTGCATTCTGCTGATAATAATTTTTTCATTTTTGAATAGAGACAGTGTAAATAGAAAATAAATCTTCAAGAGTAGCTAGCTAAATAAAGAAGTATGTCTCCAAAGGTGAGACTACACAATCTTTGCTTTTTACCAAAGGGTATAGCAGCAAATCAACTAAATCAGTGGGTTTAAGGCAACTAGCAAGACAAATTTACAGCTAAAATACGTACTGTCCCAAGAGAATGAGTGCTAATCACTTGGCTTATTTTTCAAAAGGTGTTGGAGGATAATTTTGAAATTGTCTCTAACATATTTCCCCTAGTGGAATGATGAGGAAATGTGAAATCATCAGTGAAATCATTTTGGGAATGGAGCAAATTCAAATCATGAAATGAAAAAATACATGCAGCAGAAACATCACTAATCAGTTAAATTAATGAGTGAGAATGCCTTCTCTGAACCTGTGGTCAGGATAGGAATCTGATTATTGATGAATACAAAACAAAGTTAGCAAAACTGCCAAATCTGTCAGCCTTGCTGATCAAGTCACATTACAGATGTGACTTGTATGTTACGTGAGTGTCAGCACTACTTTCTGGTCTTACTGCAAAGACATGATCCGCATATGCAATGACACCTATCCCACTGCGGCGGCTGTTCATGGGACTGATCATCGTCCACTGGTCGGTCTCTGGGTTGTAACATTCAGCTGTCTGCAGACACTCGTTCCCATTGAATCCACCACAAATGTAAATCTGAAGACAAAGAAAAAAAACAAAAAAAACCTGACATTAGTATATATTTCAACTTTTTAAGAGTTGATGTTTTTCCCTACTTGCATGCTATTACATTCTGTGAACTTAAAAGTTTTTTGAAAATCTTTTTCTTTTACATGATCAACATAACAATGAACACTATAAATTCTTCTGATACAGACTGACATTTAGACATTTAGTCCCTGCCTTTCAAAAATAAAAAAAGCTAATTCTTTTAATGACTTTTGTTTTCCTTATCATCACTATTACGGGCATACAGGTAGTTTTAAATGTGTAGTTTTGTTCAATTTAGGCCTTCATCACTCTAGCTTAGAAACCAGTTTGTGAGGTATCTTGCACCTCGCTTCACTGTAAAAAATGTGTATCCCCTGACTGGTTGGCAAGTGGTAGCTGGAGGTTGATGGTGTCACTAGTGTGAAATTGAAGAAAGGTGTTGCACCACAAACCTCCTTGTGTTTGCTTTGGTCATTAGCAGACTGTTGAGCACACCAGAGGTTTGCATGGAATACTCTGACTTGTCTGCAAACACTCACAAACTATTTGTAGAAGTCAGTGTCTTTCTTACAACCACTCCCTAACCAGCCGAGGAATACATATTTTTCACTAGCAACTGGTTGTTACCAAAAGGTTGCTGACAGGTCTCTAGGCCTGTGTGCCTGAGACCCTACTCTATTTCTCTCCTGCTCTTTTACTTTACCCACCCGGCTGTGAAGTGTTGTGCAGCTGGCATCGCTCCTCTGTTCATGCATGGATGCAATAAGACTCCACTGGTTGGTTTCAGGTTGATAGCGCTCTGCACTGCTGAGTCGTACATGCCCGTCGTAGCCTCCCATGGCATAGATGAACCCGTTCAACACAGTCACGCTCACATAGCAGCGGCGGCAGTACATGGGTGCCACCTCATTCCAGGTGCGAGTGGTCAGGTCAAACCTACAGACGCTGTTGAAATGCTCCACCCTGTCGAAGCCACCAATGGAGTAGACGTACCCGTTGAGGAAGGCGGCTCCATGATAGGCACGAGGATGCTCCAGGTTGTTTGTTACGTTTACCCAGCATTCAGCCCGGTAATCATAGGCCTCGATGGCGTTAGTTGGATTACGGTCACTCCATCCCCCAATGGCCAGCAGGACGGAATGAGGCAGACGGGGACGAGCAAGATGGGGACAGAGGCAAAACACATAGGGTCTGTTGGTCATATTTTGTGGTAATATAATGGCAGCCTTTATCATGGACAGACGGTCAGAACTGGTCCGCACCAACTGATTGAGCCGCACATTGTCCCTTAGGTAGTCTAAAGTCACCAGTCCCAGTCGGACCTACAGAGAGATGACAGAAGACAATAGGACTTAGACAATGGAAACATTGAATTTGAACTATATCAGTTTTAGTCAACTCCAGCTTCTTTAGGATAATGCTCGTAGTGTTATTTCATTTTCTTATTGCTAGCAAGAGGGAGACCAAAGTGAGACACCATTAGCCTTTTTGTCAACATAGACAAAAGAAGAGAATTGCTTAAATGTGGTTTGGCTACAGCTGAAAAGACCAACATCTCGAGCGATTAAAGCATCCTTATACCCAGATGGATTGACTCAATCTATGACTTAAATGCTGAAGATTTAAGTCGAAACTAAATGTAGTAATGGAAGTTTATACACCTTAGACAACAGAGCGATGAGGTGTTGTTCCCGTTCTGCAGGCACATGGCTAATCCACTTTATAAGTGCTTCGTACGCAGTGCTCTCACACTGTACATTGAGGTCATCTCTTTCAAGAATATCACCAAGTTCCTCCACAGTTAGCTGCAGGAACTCCTCCTGAAGAACCACCTGCTCAAAGTTACTGACGATGTAGTGGAAGGCCTTGGCACGTAGTTCGGGTGATAAGTGTACTTTTGTGAACTGCCAAATGCCAACACAGTTCTCTGCGCAGAGTTGCTCCCCCACGAAGTCACTGCAGATTTTTACAATGTCCATTACATTGAGTTGATCAGCTGCCATGAGAAGTTCCACTGCGTTTTCCTCCGTTACAGAAACACTGCCAGTGTATGCAAAGTCAATGATGAGTGCCATCATCTCAGGAGACAAGCCAGGTATGTTGAAGACCTGTTTGTCTGGGTCGCTCCAAGAGGTGAAGAGAGCTCTGAGGGTAGAGATGGACACAGAGCAGAGAATTTTAAAAGGTGTGGAAGCAACAAGATAATAAACCATGTCAAGCACAAGTAGGATAAATATATAAAATCAATTGACTGGAATGGAAATGATCGCCTGATTGCATGTGTTACTATGTGATTATTGTGATAGTCTTTTCATGTCTAGTCCATATTGCTGTAGAGGATATAACTCCAAAACAGAGTTTGTACATGTTTAGTGAGCTTGAGTGTTGGATTTATTACACTGGCAGTATGTATATGAAGCTATTGCCAAACAAAATGCAGTGACAGAGCCTCCACCTTGTTTTACAGCTGATTCTAGACACTCAGTGTTGTACCTCTATGACAAATGTTTAAGTCAACTCCATAAGGCCTGTTTCCACTGATCTTCAGTCTAGTTACCGTGTAATTTGGCATATCTCAGCCAGTTTCCTTTCCTTATGGAAGTTCCAGTGCATTTTGCTCAATTACAGTCCCTGTTTCCCTTCCATAACCATTCCTAGCTTAAATGGCTTAACAAACAAATAAACAAATGAACAAAAACAAAACAAAACAAAAGCATTCCTCTGAAAATGGTCAGGTACAAGGACTGGACCGAAAAGGGTGAAAAATGTCCAATCAAAACCTTTGAAAGCCTCTGAGAACTGTTGTTCAAGTGTACCTTTAAAAAATCATCTAATTCAAAGCAAAACATAACGACATGAGAGGCAACTCAAAACTTTTGCACAGCATATAACTGCATAATAGCATTCAACCTTTTTAGTATTAGTAAATCTGGTGTGTTTTACTGTGTGGATAACACTTGATAAGATTTTAATGTAACTTAATAAAACACATAAATGAAACTTCAGCTCAACACAGTCTGAATTTAGTTCATGCAATCACCAAGTGCAAATGTTTGCGTTATGTTTTGGGTATATCTGTCAGTTGACTGTGACCGTCTTTTTATCACAAAAGCTCCATGATTCCTTTTTGTTGGCACTGTTTCACAGACTAAGACCATGAATTACATAAATCGGTAATCATTCCTCCCCATTATCAGGTAAGCAACTCACCTGAAGTACGGGGTGCAGTTACACAGGATTATCTTGTGGACCGGAAATTCAACATCCTCCACTTTGATGATTGCATCACAAAATTTTCCCTCAAAACGGAGTTCATTATACACCGAGCTCGACTTGTAAGGAGGCTGTTCTTCCCTCATCTTGAGTTTTGTGACTGCTTTTCTTATTTTTTTGTCTGAAGTTTGTCTTACAATCCAATACAGTTTGTCTTAAAGTGTTCTGAGCACCAAATCAAACCTAACTGTGACATTATGGAATGGAAGCTTATGACATCAAAATGACTTGGCAACAGTCACCCCATAGAATTGTTTTCAAATCTAAATCTACGTTTTTTTAAAAAATGAACCTTTCATTGCTTAACAGCTTTGTTTTGATTTGGTTTTAATGTATTGCAAATGAGCCTCACAGATAGCACACAGCATTTTGTATGTTTGCTTCACAGAGGTCAACTTATGGACTACAATATCACATTTAGTTTTTATGCATGCAAGCTCATTGCCACACTTTTTTGTGTACTTTTCATTATTGCCCTGGTATTTTCCCTACTACACAACCTAAAGTATTTGTTATTAAAAATATGAGTCTAAAAATACATGGCAGTGCCAAACACAGATATGATACATAGCATGATTCATGGCTAAGCTGTTTTCTCGGATTGTATTAGACTTTTATCCAGGAGGAAAAATGTGCTCCTGCACTTTACTGATGTACTAGAGTAGTAAAAAACAAACAAATAAACAAACAAAAAACAGGTTTGTGTTCTAGAAAAATTTTATAGACCAACACTATAATATATGTACTGTATATATCGTACAAGACTGCTATAATGACGGTGCTTGACAGTGTTACCTCAGACAGGTGCAAGCAGTCACCTGCCTGAGCACAGACTGCACACGCGTAGCAGATCTGCTGTTGAACAATTGCTCAAAGATATAAGACAAAATATATATATAAGACTAAAAGCAGGTTGGATGTGACAAGCCTGGTTTGATGTAGATGTAGATGTGTGTATGAAAACATCATCCTAAAATTAGAAAATTATAATGGAAAGAGTTTGATTTAGAGTCTTTGTAAAATAAAGTGGAGCAGCAGGAACAATCCCAGGACAGCCTTCTGCTTGCAATAAGAAAAATGTAAGAAATGTTTACAGTAAATTCATAAATCAGTCAATTCAGCATCAGAATAAAGATTAGACCACCATGGAGGGAGGTTGTTCCTATGAACAGCTTTGCAAATCACTGTCTACACGTTGGTTTACTGCAATAAGGTGCTGGAAAAGTAATTTCCAGAAACTTAAACCAACAAAGTGAGACACAACTTAACTCACAAACTGACCGAATTACAAAGACACATGAGGGTAGCTTTTATAATGATTTGGCCAAACCATTTACACACAATAGGGGGGAAACAAAAACACACACTAATATTAACTAAGCACAGAATAACCTAACTAAACCTAAAACACCCCTGCTCCTGGTAAGCCCATGGTTGGTCCTGCTGAGCAGGCATTTTGTTCCCAGAGTTGTCAGCCACGATATTTGCCCAGACAGAAAACAGCCACCACCCAAACCCAGGTAACTCAAAGAAAGAGAAACATAATTAATATAACAAAATATTTTAGAAAAACCACACAATGTTACTATGTGCGCGCCTCATAATACCAGTGTTAGGTTTACCCAAATGATTAATGAATTATATTAATGAAGAAAACTGCAAAGCAAACTAATAAAGTGAAAAAATGGACTGATTTACCCATGTGTGGCTGATGCCATCACAGTGACAAAGAAGATGCCTAAGAAGTACAGCAAGCCGTCCATACCTGAGGTCTTGGAAACTGCCAAGCAACAACTCAAAGCCTTGGCCAGTCGCTTGAAGAGGTACACCAGAGAGATCGAAGGCAGGAGAATAAACCAGCTGTTCTCCACAGAACAATCCAAGGTGTACTCTCAGTGTCAGGGGAACAATATGAGAACAGCACCACCAAGGCTGGAGACGGAGCAATACTGGAAGAGCATGTGGGAGAAAGACGCAACCCATAACAGCAATGCTCAGTGGATAGCGGATCTGAGAGCAGATCACAGCAACCTCCCTGAACACATAAAGACCGGATTTTCCTTAGTAAATATGAAGGTCATGCTTTTTTATCATAAACAAATATATAATTCTATGTAATATAGTGGAAAATACCACAAAGCACATTAAATACACACTGAGAAATAGAGTTATTTTTCTGTTTCACACAAGAGAAAAGATGGTGTTAAGCAACACAGTATATGTGTGTAATATTTGTTAAAGATTCAAAAATTGTCAGAAATTGCTCAAAAATGACCCGTGGATACATTCCTACTCAAGTGTAAAGTCTGTTACTAGACAGAACCCCAGCTGACTTAAGAAGGGAGAGTAAAAGCTTCCCTTTATTCTTGTTGTGTTTACCTAGGAGGACTTGGAAAAGTCCCACATGTGACTTATTGTGATCTGGTCACCCTTTGTGCATGTCCGTTCTACTCAGCAGCCATACCTTGCAGGGAATGAAAAATTCTTTTAAATTTGTTATTGTTGCAATGGCGTTCTCTTGATGAAACCCAGTATCTGCAGTGCACGGTCTCCTCACGCACACACTTAAAGTTTTTGAAATATCTACAAAAAATGTCCAGTTCACCAGCGGTTTGATGTTCTAAAGATTTATTTCAGTCCTTCATGTTGGAGTCCCAGATGTTGACACATGGCAGTATTGCATTTTAAAGGTGTTACGTGGACTCCGCTGCTTCTTCTGGCACATTTAAACATGTCAGGCTGTCACGAGGAATGGTGTAATCAGACAGGTTGGGATGTCCGGACACCACACAGCAGCTCAGGGCACTGCGGAAAATCCCCATGTCACATGCTTTAAACCACCGGTTGGTTGAAGCGTCGTAGTACTCAACGTTGAAAGTGGTGGTGAAGCCGTTGAAGCCCCCGACAGCAAAGAGGCGATCATTGATTACCGCAATGCCAAAGTTGCTGCGGCGGGTCAACATAGAGGACACGAGGTTCCACGTATTGGTTTGTGGGTTGTAAGCCTCAGCGGTGCGCAGACGTCTGTTTCCATCGAAGCCACCAACCTAAAAGTAAATGCATGGGTGAAATGACTGACTGTAGTTGAAACCAGTTTCACAGCACCCTTGTAAGAAAGTGCACCTGCTATACTTCTTAAGCTGTTTTTCGCACAGATACTTCAGAAAGTGACTGTAAGAATTAAGTTGCAATACTGTCCAAAGTTGCCTTTAATATGTAGCAGACACAATCAGATGCTGCTTTAGGTGTGGTCTGACTACTGGAATTACTCTGATTTGTTTAGGGTTTTACCTGGATAAAGCGAAAAGTTACCCGACATACTCTCATGCCGTTATATGGAGTTTACACATCAAATTTGTTTAAAAAAATAAGGCTATTTAATGTTCCACTATTTGAATTTTCCCAGGTCCCTCTGTTTGGGAATGTCAAGAAAAGATCAGGATGTAGCGGCTGTGTGAAAATGACTTGTGAGTTACAAAGAAAAAGTAAAATAAAGTAAAAGTGGGCTGTTTTGGAAGTCTTTATGACTCGGAAGGTTAGTGGTTTGATCCCTGGCTCCTTCAGTCTGCATGTGAAGAGTGTGAATGTGTATGAATGTAGTTAGGAACCACTCAGTTCAGAGCAAGTGTGTGATTGGGTGAATGTGGCAGGTTGTATAGAGCACTTTGAGTAATCCGGGAGAGTAGAGAGTAGAAAAGCGCCATATCACCTCAAATTGTTCTGGGCCAGCAAAGGGCCAGCAGTGTATCTACAACTGGCCTTGTGCTGGCCCATGTGTGGGCCACGTCTGGCAAACCAGATCTGGGCCACTAAAGGGCCGTCATTCTTTGCGGTATGTGGGCCATGTGAAAGCACATTGTGTGGGCCAGATCCGGGCCATACCAATTTTGCTGTGTGGGTTTCACATGCGAGATGTGAAATCATTAGTGAAATCATCAACATTTTGGGAATGGGGCACATTTACATCGTGAAATGAAAAAAATACATGAAGGATAGGAATCTCTGATAATTGATAAATACAAAACAAAGTTGGCAAAAAAATTTTTAACCCAAACTGTCAGCCTTGCTGATCAAGGCACATTACAGATGTGACTTGTATGTTACGTAAGTGTCAGCACTACTTTCTGGTCTTACTGCAAAGACATGATCCGCATATGCAATGACACCTATCCCACTGCGGCGGCTGTTCATGGGACTGATCATCGTCCACTGGTCGGTCTCTGGGTTGTAACATTCAGCTGTCTGCAGACACTCGTTCCCATTGAATCCACCACAAATGTAAATCTGAAGACAAAGAAAAAAAACAAAAAAACCTGACATTAGTATATATTTCAACTTTTTAAGAGTTGATGTTTTTCCCTACTTGCATGCTATTACATTCTGTGAACTTAAAAGTTTTTTGAAAATCTTTTTCTTTTACATGATCAACATAACAATGAACACTATAAATTCTTCTGATACAGACTGACATTTAGACATGTAGTCCCTGCCTTTCAAAAATAAAAAAAGCTAATTCTTTTAATGACTTTTGTTTTCCTTATCATCACTATTACGGGCATACAGGTAGTTTTACAGGTGTAGTTTTGTTCAATTTAGGCCTTCGTCACTCTAGTTTAGAAACCAGTTTGTGAGGTACCTTGCACCTCGCTTCACTGTAAAAAATGTGTATCCCCTGACTGGTTGGCAAGTGGTAGCTGGAGGTTGATGGTGTCACTAGTGTGAAATTGAAGAAAGGTGTTGCACCACAAACCTCCTTGTGTTTGCTTTGGTCATTAGCAGACTGTTGAGCACACCAGAGGTTTGCATGGAATACTCTGACTTGTCTGCAAACACTCACAAACTATTTGTAGAAGTCAGTGTCTTTCTTACAACCACTCCCTAACCAGCCGAGGAATACATATTTTTCACTAGCAACTGGTTGTTACCAAAAGGTTGCTGACAGGTCTCTAGGCCTGTGTGCCTGAGACCCTACTCTATTTCTCTCCTGCTCTTTTACTTTACCCACCCGGCTATGAAGTGTTGTGCAGCTGGCATCGCTCCTCTGTTCATGCATGGATGCAATAAGACTCCACTGGTTGGTTTCAGGTTGATAGCGCTCTGCACTGCTGAGTCGTACATGCCCGTCGTAGCCTCCCATGGCATAGATGAACCCGTTCAACACAGTCACGCTCACATAGCAGCGGCGGCAGTACATGGGTGCCACCTCATTCCAGGTGCGAGTGGTCAGGTCAAACCTACGGACGCTGTTGAAATGCTCCACCCTGTCGAAGCCACCAATGGAGTAGACGTACCCGTTGAGGAAGGCGGCTCCATGATAGGCACGAGGATGCTCCAGGTTGTTTGTTACGTTTACCCAGCATTCAGCCCGGTAATCATAGGCCTCGATGGCGTTAGTTGGATTACGGTCACTCCATCCCCCAATGGCCAGCAGGACGGAATGAGGCAGACGGGGACGAGCAAGATGGGGACAGAGGCGAAACACATAGGGTCTGTTGGTCATATTTTGTGGTAATATAATGGCAGCCTTTATCATGGACAGACGGTCAGAACTGGTCCGCACCAACTGATTGAGCCGCACATTGTCCCTTAGGTAGTCTAAAGTCACCAGTCCCAGTCGGACCTACAGAGAGATGACAGAAGACAATAGGACTTAGACAATGGAAACATTGAATTTGAACTATATCAGTTTTAGTCAACTCCAGCTTCTTTAGGATAATGCTCGTAGTGTTATTTCATTTTCTTATTGCTAGCAAGAGGGAGACCAAAGTGAGACACCATTAGCCTTTTTGTCAACATAGACAAAAGTCCTTTGTACAGTTCTGATGAAGATAAATCTTAAATCTAATGTGTTAAGTTTAACTTTATATAAAAAACAAATGACATAAACTAAAATAAAGCTGAGGAACACAAACAGGGGAGAATGGTTGTACTTGTTACGGACAGTTTTTAGTCATAGGCCTAGCAACTACACTAAATAAATACAATTTATTCTATAATATGTGTGAAGCTTTCTGATACAGTTTTAATGATCTTGAAGAGAATTGCTTAAATGTGGTTTGGCTACAGCTGAAAAGACCAACATCTCGAGCGATTAAAGCATCCTTATACCCAGATGGATTGACTCAATCTATGACTTAAATGCTGAAGATTTAAGTCGAAACTAAATGTAGTAATGGAAGTTTATACACCTTAGACAACAGAGCGATGAGGTGTTGTTCCCGTTCTGCAGGCACATGGCTAATCCACTTTATAAGTGCTTCGTACGCAGTGCTCTCACACTGTACATTGAGGTCATCTCTTTCAAGAATATCACCAAGTTCCTCCACAGTTAGCTGCAGGAACTCCTCCTGAAGAACCACCTGCTCAAAGTTACTGACGATGTAGTGGAAGGCCTTGGCACGTAGTTCGGGTGATAAGTGTACTTTTGTGAACTGCCAAATGCCAACACAGTTCTCTGCGCAGAGTTGCTCCCCCACGAAGTCACTGCAGATTTTTACAATGTCCATTACATTGAGTTGATCAGCTGCCATGAGAAGTTCCACTGCGTTTTCCTCCGTTACAGAAACACTGCCAGTGTATGCAAAGTCAATGATGAGTGCCATCATCTCAGGAGACAAGCCAGGTATGTTGAAGACCTGTTTGTCTGGGTCGCTCCAAGAGGTGAAGAGAGCTCTGAGGGTAGAGATGGACACAGAGCAGAGAATTTTAAAAGGTGTGGAAGCAACAAGATAATAAACCATGTCAAGCACAAGTAGGATAAATATATAAAATCAATTGACTGGAATGGAAATGATCGCCTGATTGCATGTGTTACTATGTGATTATTGTGATAGTCTTTTCATGTCTAGTCCATATTGCTGTAGAGGATATAACTCCAAAACAGAGTTTGTACATGTTTAGTGAGCTTGAGTGTTGGATTTATTACACTGGCAGTATGTATATGAAGCTATTGCCAAACAAAATGCAGTGACAGAGCCTCCACCATGTTTTACAGCTGATTCGAGACACTCAGTGTTGTACCTCTATGACAAATGTTTAAGTCAACTCCATAAGGCCTGTTTCCACTGATCTTCAGTCTAGTTATCGTGTAATTTGGCATATCTCAGCCTGTTTCCTTTTTCATAGGTCAACATTAAATGGCTTAACAAACAAATAAACAAACAAACAAAAACAAAACAAAAGCATTCCTCTGAAAATGGTCAGGTACAAGGACTGGACCGAAAAGGGTGAAAAATGTCCAATCAAAACCTTTGAAAGCCTCTGAGAACTGTTGTTCAAGTGTACCTTTAAAAAATCATCTACTTCAAAGCAAAACATAACGACATGAGAGGCAACTCAAAACTTTTGCACAGCATATAACTGCATAATAGCATTCAACCTTTTTAGTATTAGTAAATCTGGTGTGTTTTACTGTGTGGATAACACTTGATAAGATTTTAATGTAACTTAATAAAACACATAAATGAAACTTCAGCTCAACACAGTCTGAATTTAGTTCATGCAATCACCAAGTGCAAATGTTTGCGTTATGTTTTGGGTATATCTGTCAGTTGACTGTGACCGTCTTTTTATCACAAAAGCTCCATGATTCCTTTTTGTTGGCACTGTTTCACAGACTAAGACCATGAAATACATTTTCCTGGGGTATAAATCGGTAATCATTCCTCCCCATTATCAGGTAAGCAACTCACCTGAAGTACGGGGTGCAGTTACACAGGATTATCTTGTGGACCGGAAATTCAACATCCTCCACTTTGATGATTGCATCACAAAATTTTCCCTCAAAACGGAGTTCATTATACACCGAGCTCGACTTGTATGGAGGCTGTTCTTCCCTCATCTTGAGTTTTGTGACTGCTTTTCTTATTTTTTTGTCTGAAGTTTGTCTTACAATCCAATACAGTTTGTCTTAAAGTGTTCTGAGCACCAAATCAAACCTAACTGTGACATTATGGAATGGAAGCTTATGACATCAAAATGACTTGGCAACAGTCACCCCATAGAATTGTTTTCAAATCTAAATCTACGTTTTTTTAAAAATGAACCTTTCATTGCTCAAAAGCTTTGTTTTGATTTGGTTTTAATGTATTGCAAATGAGCCTCACAGATAGCACACAGCATTTTGTATGTTTGCTTCACAGAGGTCAACTTATGGACTACAATATCACATTTAGCTTTTATGCATGCAAGCTCATTGCCACACTTTTTTCGTATACATTTCATTATTGCCCCGGTATTTTCCCTACTACACAACCTAAAATATTTGTTATTAAAAATATGAGTCTAAAAATACATGGCAGTGCCAAACACAGATATGATTCATGGCTAAGCTGTTTTCTCGGATTGTATTAGACTTTTATCCATGAGGAAAAATGTGCTCCTGCACTTTACTGATGTACTAGAGTAGTAAAAAACAAACAAATAAACAAACAAAAAACAGGTTTGTGTTCTAGAAAAATTTTGTAGACCAACACTATAATATATGTACTGTATATATCGTACAAGACTGCTATAATGACGGTGCTTGACAGTGTTACCTCAGACAGGTGCAAGCAGTCACCTGCCTGAGCACAGACTGCACACGCGTAGCAGATCTGCTGTTGAACAATTGCTCAAAGATATAAGACAAAATATATATATAAGACTAAAAGCAGGTTGGATGTGACAAGCCTGGTTTGATGTAGATGTAGATGTGTGTATGAAAACATCATCCTAAAATTAGAAAATTATAATGGGAAGCGTGTGATTTAGAGTTTTCGAAAATGAAGTGGAGTAGCAGGAAGAATCCCAGGACAGCCTTCTGCTTGCAATAAGACAAATGTATGAAATCTTTACAGTAAATTCATAAATCAATCAATTCAGCATCCGAATAAAGATTAGACCACCATGGAGGGAGGTTGTTCCTATGAACAGCTTTGCAGATATATGATATATACTGTATATATGACAATATTTTTTAAACACATAAAGTAAGTAAAAAAGGAGAGATATTGGTCAAAGTTATGTGTTGCAGATGTCACACAGGCACTTTTATTAACATACAGGGTAGATGTACATAAAAAATTGCTCAGAAATAAATTATCAGCATTTATTAAATACTAACGCCCCGTGAATAAAAATAACACAATATTGTTTTCGTGCATAACAAAAAGCTCACAATTGTGCAGTTAAAATGTAAACTAAAATGAAGCTGAGCATAATAACAAAGACAGATAGATTTTGCAGCTGCTTTATTCCCATGTTCTACTATGTGACTGATAGCCTTGAGTTTGAAATCCGCTTCATAAGCATATCTCTTAACAGGTGCCATTTTGGGGTCCTTGTAGACACACAATACAGTAATATCACATTGAAGCACAGTACGTATTACTATGCGAGGCTCCTGACTACAGTAGCTGTGACGCCCCAACAAGCCATCAAGCAGTGCGCCTTCGTAGCTTACGAAAGTCGTACTAAAACATTTTTTTTGACAGATTTTTGAGCCCCGTGTACCACATAAAATCGGTTCAAGGTCAATAAACACAACCAGAATTCAGACATAAGGCGCACTGTCGATTTTTGAGAAAATTAAAGGATTTTAAGTGTGCCCTACAGTTCGAAAAATACGGTACATGAGTTTTGTAAGGCGGCTTTTTTAGGGGCAGGAGGCTGGGAAGACTTCGCGGTCTGGAATACAGCACGCAGTTTCACACACTCTTCATTCTACACCTCATGGCGCTGTTGTAAATGGTGAAAATACTAGCAGTGCTCGAACCTTTAGTCAGACCGCTTTCCCAACATTCTCTACAGAATACATTATTCTCCTGTTCATTTGACACTTTAAATCCGAATCAATAATAATAATCTCCAAATGTTTTCTTTTTACCGACTAGCTCCTCTTTGATAGCTGCCGAGTGAATCTTGTCGCTACCTGCAGGTAAAACGCTGAGAGAAGGGGAGTTGTGTTCAGTGAAGGAGAGAGGCGGGACAGAGTAACGTTGCGTAGAGACAAAAGTGGACAAAAAAGAGAGACAAACTAGTGGCTCCGCAAGTATAATTATAATGCAACATAGACTATATCGATATAAACGATATTGACACATCTTATATCTCGTATGAAAGTATATTGATATTTATTTAAAACTTGATATACTGCTCAATCTTAGGCAAGAATACCAGAGGCGCAAAACACCATGCTACTGGTAGACTGAGCAGTCAGCCAGAGGAGAGGGGAACTTTTATTGTATATGTTTCTAATGATTAGTCCAAAATCAGTCCAAACCTTATATTAAGATGAGGTAGCAAATACAGACTAGTTTGTAGAAAAATTTTAAATGATAATACTATCTTTTATGTGACATTTATAAGATCCTCTTTTGTACGCTCTTTTCTACCAAAGTCTTTTGCTCACAGCGCTGCCGGAACTTCTTATGCTCCTTCTCATGTTTCTTGGCTCTTGAATGCTTTTTCTTTAATTTGTGCTTTCACTTCTTTGGAGATGAAGATGAGGATGACAACACAGACGATACAGATGAAGATGTGGAAGATGAATCTGAGTTTTCCGAGGCATTCAAGGAAAATGGATCATTGAATGGTTCGTCTTTAGGTTGCTCTGCAGGATGCAAAAAAGAATATGACTGGCTTTAGAAATAAGATATTTTACACCCGTCAGGTTACATTGAGTGACAAAGATGTGCAGAGTAGCCGCCGCTTCAAAGTCAAAGTCCCCGTGTATTTAAATTACACAGTTGATGATTTTGTCAGCTTGTGTGCTTAAACAGAATGAGGATTTTGTTAAAGAAAAGCATCATGTGCCCTTATATGTAAAGTTATATACAAACAACCAATATTAATTCTGCTTTAAAGGCTACAACATTATCAAAAAAATAGTGTAATGAGCAAATGTTTTTGTCCTCTACAACATAAAGTTTCAGTACTTGAGAGTAATTACCTATTATTGTGTATTTTTTAAAGGGGGAAAAATTGTGGCAAATCCCATCTGTGCTAAGCAGGCGGTAACAAGAAGGATAGAAGTGACACAACTACAGTCTAAATCAGGGGTCCCCAATCCCAGTCCACGTGGGCCGGTGTCCCTGCAGGTTTTAGATCTAACCCTGGGTCAACACACCTGAATCACATGATTAGTTCATTACCAGGCCTCTGGAGAACTTCAAGACATGTTGAGAAGGTAATTTATCCATTTAAATCAGCTGTGATGGATCAAGGACACATCTAAAACCTGCAGGGACACCGGCCCTCGTGGACTGGGATTGGGGACCCCTGGTCTAAATGAATGTTTTCCCAACGTCATTTTTCTTTTAAACTATTAAAATATGTGAATGAGAGAATTCAGCCATTATAAACTTGTGTATGAGAGCAAAGACAACAGAGAAGAATAGAAACAGATACTAGGGTAATGGCATAATCTACATGCCAATCGGTGAATGACATCATAAAATATATATTGTTAAATTTGTTTCAGGAAGATTATGATAAATGAATGATAACTAGTTCAAGTTGGAGCTTTGATCTTATGAACAATGAAAATGAATCAATCAAGTTAGACCTGGCTGAACTGAATTTGGAACTCTGGATCTCTTTAGGAATGAACTGACACAACACTTCAAGTTAACTGACTAAAACGCAGTCTTTTAATCAACACAATGACAATAAGGGAACTTAACTGGGATTTATAAATTACCTGATGTTTATTAGAAGAATGTAAAATAAAAAATAATGCTTATGGAACTAGTCTAGTTTCATACTTCTAAGGGACGATAGCTGACCTCAGAGGAACTGACCACGGAGAAAATCTCACTCTCTCCTTCGAGTTCTTCAATTTTCATCTTTTGTGACTCCAGTTTCTTCTTAAGAAAAGTCAGTTCCTGTCTCTCCTTGTTAAGAAGGGCAGTTGCAGTAGGGGCAAGATCAGAAGAAGAATCTAAAAAACAAACAATTATTAAATGACAATACTAAAAGAATCTCTAATCTAAACTTAGGAAACTCAAATAAAATAATATTTAAGAAATAAAGTTCCGATAAATGCACATAAGGTGGTTCAGACATTTCTAAAACAAGACAAAAACAGTCCTTATTTGTACTACCTGAATGGGGTGTTTAATAATATAATACTAAGTCTGATGATGCACATAAACAAAAGATAAAAACAAAACAAATAAAACTAAGTGATGTCTAACGTTTGCAATAATTAATATTAATAGAGTGTGTCACATGACGTTAGGTAGCCACTGTAGCTAGCAACCAAATGGCTTGGTAGCTAGGTGGATAGTTGTAACATTATTCACCATCATGTTTAACTGTTGACACTGCTGGCTTAGTGTAATCTAGATCATCCAGTCTCTGTTTTTCTCTTTGAATGTGTGCTAACCGTGTATGTCGCAGAGGTACGCGAATCCATCTTCTGCTCCATCCATGGCGCAGCCACTTGAACGAGCACCTTCAGTCTGGTCATGCCCCTTTGGCTTGACCTTCCTGAGCGCTTCACTGGTGGTCGCGCCCTGATAGAAGGGACTTTCCTTAATAAGATTAACTGTGATTGGATGTTTATATAAGCTCCCGAGCCTATGAAATATGTTCGTTTTCCTTCCCTTTGGTGCCAGGACAGTTTTTTCCTATATTACAATGAATCCAGCAGGTAGATCTTCATAACTGAGTACATTTTTAATAAACCCATCCTTCTTTGGTGTTTATGTGTAAAGTATGATTTTAATTAGACATGCGCACTTCTGATATTTGGATTGGAAATCACACTGGTCAATCCACTGTATGACTCAGTCAGTGGTTCAGTCCATTCAAATTGGTCTTCAATGTTTACTGTGGGATGGGACAATAGTAGGTAGTAGCAGAGCTAATGTAGAAGAAACTAACAGCAGAAGACAAACAGTTTGAATGTATTTCATGCTCTTATTTCAACAGCTTCTACTTGTATGTTCACAAAAAATTTTCATTAACTGCAAACAATGGTCAAAGTGATCTGATTTAAGTGCAAAGATCAGACAAGTTATTAAACTTTATGTAACCCATTGTCAGCTGCACACAGGTTTGTGTGAGGAAAAAAAGCACAGTCACAAGACTATTGTGCAAACTGCAAACTTACGCCAATTATTTGCAGAATAATGACTCACAAATAAATTGGATAAGTAGTACTAGCAGTAAATTACTTATTTTTTCAATGCATTTATCCTGAGGCTTTTTTCTTTAGTTATTTCACTGAAAAATTGACTTACTTTATATTCTTGGCTGTATTTATTTGTTACATTTTATTATACAATATTGGGAACACTGTTTAAGTGGTGTTTGATGCTTCCTTACGCTTAAAAGAATAATTCCCAGTTCCTTCCTCACAGGGAGAAATCTGATTATAAAGTTGCATTGGTATTCGATCAGTATTCAGGATCAGTCAAGGTGTTCGAGTTCGGTTGCTGGATCTGTTATTTCAACATTGTTTGTTTCATTCATTTTTTTAAGTTGTGATGTAGTGTTACAGATCTTGATTGTATATTCGAAGGATAACTCCTTCAGGTATTTTTATTTTTTTAATACTCTAAAATTATACAACCAAACAGTCTGTGATATGTTAACACACAATATGATGCAAAGGTCAGAGTCTTTGTCAGCAGCTAAGGTCACATCTCTGGAGAGATGTTTTCCAACTAGACAGAGTGAACAATACCTCTTCAGGGGCATATAATCGTGACTCACTGCTGTGTGTGGATGCCTCACTTGCATGTAAATGTGAACGCCTCTGTCACCCTCACTGACAATCTGATTCAGCAAGATATCTAGACTGAGTGTGGGATGATGCAGTCAAATCTGCATGTAAGAATCATAGCTAGGTTTTCCATTTGTTTTATTTGAGTGAATATACAGTATAAGTAAAACTTTACACACATTTTTCATAAATGAACATGCAAGGTTGCACAAACTGCAAATGACTGGCCTGGATTTTAAAGACACTACAGAAAGTAAAACTCTTAAACAGAGCTGTTTCTAAAAAAATTTTTATTTAAAAATCAAGCTGTTTAAACTAAAGTGATATAACAGACAAAAAGTGGCAGCAGGATTTGATTTTCCCTGCTATAGCTGCAAGTTCATTCATTAATGTACATAAATTCATCTAAATAAAGGGATGCCACTTCTCGTTTCCCACTAACTTCCCCTGGACACGAATAAGCTATATATAGAGTGAAGCTGAAACATGCTGTCTGTCTGTCTGAATGGATGTGCAGAGAAACTCACAGAGGGTTAACCACTGTGACTGTTAGACTATGATTCACACTCTGATGGGTTAAGGACCTACATGCAACAGAGCAGAATTCTCCTCAGGGCTAGAGACACCCACAGTGCACAAATTGCTAATGTATTTGTATGCATTTGTTCATTGTTTCACATGTTTATTTCATTGAACATTTGCATGTGTCACATTGGTTAAAATGCAGTTTGATGAGATTCTTTCCACTGGTCTTTCTGGTAAATGTATAACATGCACAAACACACACACACACACACAGAGGGGAGAGGGAGAGAGAGAGAGAGATTCCCACAGTGAATCAGAAAGCAAGGTTATAATGTTATATTGTAGCTTCATTCTTTTCTGGTGATCACACTGTATGGTTCTCCCTGTAGTGATGAGCTCATGTGATTTCCCTGTACATTAGACCAGCTTTCAGCAGTAGCCTTTAAAATCGCTGCAGCCTTAAAGGGCAGTTATAACATATCGACTGCCTGGTAAAATCTCCTGGGACACTCACAGAGACAATGGCTTTCCATCTGATTGCATTGATTTCCTCTTTTTTCCCCTTTGT
Organism: Diplotaxodon limnothrissa; assembly: GCF_057381915.1. Classification (NCBI taxonomy): domain Eukaryota; kingdom Metazoa; phylum Chordata; class Actinopteri; order Cichliformes; family Cichlidae; genus Diplotaxodon; species Diplotaxodon limnothrissa. The sequence goes on from NC_140601.1 coordinate 35,504,210, forward strand.
GATCTAGGAATCCTTCGTTGTTCCGCACTATCAGAGAAGAGCTGCACAGATAGTTACGTACAAGAGGGAGACCTAATGATGGACAATGGATCTAATAATATACACTGTGCTCTCCCTGCCAAGGCCAACTAGGGTGTTTGGTCATTTTAAAGAAAGATATTCAGACGTTGTTCCTTTGCTCACCTCACACTAAGGTTCATGAAAGCTCTGGCTATCGCCTTGATAAATAAATAAAAGGAAAAAACAATAAAAGTCGAATCTGTGAAGAAGAGAAATAAATGGTAAAAATAATGTTGGAGAATATATAAAAAGAAAGGAAGCGAAAGAAAAGAGGAGAGCAAAAAAAAAAGATGGTGAATGAGCTGAGAGAGCCAGGAGGAGTAATTGTTATTTATGGTCGCCATGCAGCCCACATATCCATTAGTGCCATAACAAATGGATGGTCCCTGGCAGTGACACTCAGCTTGAGCTTGGGCTGACTGAGCTGTGATCACTCCAGCCCGCCGCTGCCAACTTTGAAACACTAACCTTTGCAGATGACACTTAAATGCACCCGTAAATTCAGACCCACGGTGAGTGCTTCCCTGTCACACCTTTCTTTCTTTCCTTTCTTTTCATCTTCCTTAGTGATTGTCTGTTTCTGTCTGTTTCTGTGTCTTTTTTTGTCAACACTTGGTGCACTTTTAGAGTTTTGGACATGGTCTGTAAGGATTAGTGTCTGTCTCCACTTAAGTGTGCACTGTCAAAATATAAGGTGTGGCTCTCCACTAACTATATACTTTTTCTTGCTGTCAAGGTGCTGAAACTGTGGATTACCATTTTTCTCTTTACTTTAATGACTCTACATAATACTCAAGGTCAAGCATCATCCACTCCATGTACATCACTTAGACAAGATGACTATAATTATCAGCTTGCATGGCAACTGGTAACCTATATTTACACTCATTACCTGTCTGGCAAAAGTTAAATAAGCCCATAAACAGTGTAATATGCTACATGTGAGCATTTTGGAATGCACTTGTTTCATAATTTCTCTATGTGTTATGAAGTCACAGCGAAAGTTATTTATCTTATAGAGATTAACATCAATTAAATTATTGTACCACTGTATACGTACGATACATGAAGTATATTTATTGTAGATAATAAATAATAGTTATAATAGTTAATAGTTAATAATAGAATAATAGTTACTTGGAACTAAGTAATTGTTTTTGAGTAATGTAATCTTTAAGGTATTACAGATTACTTTTACTTAAGAAACAGAAGCCAAGAGAAGAAAGTAATTTGTTACACTATTCATTACCTCAGTGGAATCCGGTGACTTTTGCAGAAAGACAAGCAAAGATGATTACCAGCCCTCCACCCGCTCACTCCATCTCCTACCACCAACAAAAATATCTTCCTCCTCCATTATTTACCTATTAAACAACATAAACATATTACATGCAGACATGATTCGCAAACCTAAGCTCATCTGTTACGATGCTAAATACTGAAGCTAATTTTGTTGCAAATGCTAGCCATGTTTCCATATGAAGTGCAGGCTGTAAATGATCTCAGAGCAGTGATGTCTGAGCCAGTGGCAGGTTGCCCCAAACGCTGCTCTCACATCATTTCATGTCAAAGACTAGAGGTCTATCCACAGTGCAAACCACCAAAAAAGGCTGCTGGCCTCTCAGCTTGCCCAGATCTGCCCGAGGACAGTGAGAGCTGAAGACTGTTTTGTGTTCTGTAACATGACCTCTCACCTGATTAATAACAATTAACAATATAAATCTTAAACGTAAACAAATCCCCATCCTAATGAAGACTTATAGGCAGTGTTTACATACCTCCAGTCTTTCTTTTATTGTTTAAGTATGAACACAAAACTGACAGCACAAAGCAAAATTGAAAATCATCCCTGACAGATTTCAGATTGATTACCACTGAGGTTCTGTCATAGAAGCAGCTGCAGATAGAAATGGAGGCTGCAATGGTGCAAGCCTGACTGATCATCGCTACTTTTGTTATCTGTTGAAGATCAATCCCTGGCTGCTTGGCTGGGGTTGGCAGGCATTCAGCTTAAACCTCCCCGTTTGTTAGCTTTGTGTGAGGATGCTGTACGTGCAGATGCTTGCAAAGAGCCACAGTTTCTCTAGTAGGATAATGTTGTTTCTGTCTGTCTGTCTGTTTCTGCATGGAGTTTGTACTTTACCATCACACTGTTCCTCTTTTGCACAATAAAAATAAGCACAATTTATATCCCCATTCCTCAGATGTTGTAAATCATCATTTTTCTTCTACCTGCACAGGAACTGAAGACATCTGATTGTAGCAGCACGTGTGCAGGAAGTAAAAACACGTTTGAATTACTTTGTCTTTTTATATAATATTAAATATTGTATGAAATTTTTAATATGTATATAACAAGTAATAACATAATTACAAGTGATTGCTTAATATAGCAACGTGTAAACAAAAAATGTAAAATGATTACAGTAATGATATGATTACTCTAACTTTCTGTCTGATTGAAGGTAATTAGTTATTTTCCATAAAAAAGTACCCATGTTGTTATTTATCTTTTGCCAGCAACTACAACTAGTATCACTGTTAAATTAAAAGGACACTGGCAGGATTGGATGCATCAAATTTGCTGTTCAATTAGTGTAAATATTGCAAGAGGATATTGTATTTACACTTAAAACTTTTGTGTCCTGTGCAGTTGAGAAATTCGAGCGTGTCAAATATTTTGAGCACACGACGTTCTCCTGGCTCCCTCTAGATTTGGACATAAATGTCAAGGACTGTCTTTCATTCTGTTCAGTGGCATTCGGTGACAGAGGTGTGTGAGAGGAGAGAGCTGCCACCTTGCTCTGGTCTGTCTGCCTCTTGTTTTACTTGTGTAATATGTGTTTTGGCCTTGGTCCAGACCAGGAAAGAGCAGCAATAATAAGATTATGAATGAGGCCAAACTTCATCACCTGTCTGCTGCAGTGGCAAGGCAGATAAATTGATGAAGTGACATATGGTTTGACATGACTTTGGGGGCATGGTTGTATTAAAATTATATTATTCCAGTTTGTTAGTGAGATAAAAGCAAAATGTGAATAGCGATGCTATTTTGTTTCAGCTACAAGAAGTGTGTGTGTGTGTGTGTGTGTGTGTGTGTGTGTGTGTGTGTGTGTGTGTGTGTGTGTGTGTGTGTGTGTGTGTGTGCGCGCGCGCACACGCACTTGTGAAAGATATAAGTAGAGAGTGGAAATCTGCGTATTGTGTAAATTATTTTGTCTTGAAAACAACATCATTTTTTGTCAGAGGAACAGTAGATGACACATGTACAGTGATATGTTCTAGTGGACAGAACTTTTTTATCTGCTCCATGGAAGGTCTTATTTGCTCTTTGAGCAAGAACCAAAATCATTTACTCTAGTAAACACATTGCTAACTTCCAAGAGTTAAAAACCCTCTTTTTAAGTAATACCGTTTCATATGTTTTTCAGGTGGAAAAGTTGCAGCAATTATCACTTTAGCTGCATGGCCAGAAAATTTGCCAGTATTTGTCTTTTTTTAGTCTTGTAGTCTACAGGACCTTTTTTCTCTCAGGTCTGAAAACAAAATCAAATAATCTGCTAATAAGAAAATATGCACTTACAAAACCAAGGCACAGTGTGATATATCTTATTTTATAAAAGCTCTTTTGTTAGGGGAATTGGTGAGTACCCTGCCAGACAGTGTAGTCAGTGAAGCAACTCGTTTTAATAGTTTCGCAAATATCACGTAAAATCTTTGAGTTAGAGCTTTAAAATAGCTTTTTTTCATTAAATCTCTGTTGCATGTGTCTGGATGTATCTCTTCCTCGTCGGTGTGCACCTTCCAGTGGCTTAGCTTGACTCAATACTGTAAGTAAATACAATGATCTGCCAAAAACAATTACCTGATTTTAAGATCCCACTCATTCGCAGAGCTGACTTTGCCTTTGAGGAGAAAGGAAGCTGACATTTGAATTTGCATCTGAGCAGGGTTCCTTACTGGTTGAGTGGAGGATACAGCAATTTCTATCCGCTGTCAGAGCGAGGTTGTGTTTATGTGTGTGTCAGGACCGATTGGGGCATTGTGGCTCTGAAGAATGCACAATGTTTCCTCTATTTAAGGGCTGGACTGGATGGCTTAGCCGGAAGAAGAGAGCGAATAGATATAATAGGAGTGGAAAGGTGGGAAAGAGAAAAACTACTGAAAAAAAAAACAGGACAAATGTTAGCATTTAGAGAGTTAAAGACGCAAATACAAAACAGGGAGATTAGCTAATTAGAAGAATGTTTTTCACCAACAAAAGTTCTCATTTCTGAATGTCATGTCCTCTCTTTTCATCCACAAAAATTAAATCAGGTATTAAATCACATCTTTTCTATTCTATTCAGTTCTTTTCTATGGAGTTTTACTTATGTAGTGCCAAATCCCAGAGATGGAAGTAGAAAGGTGGGAAAGAAAGCACCTCAAGGCGCTTTAAACTGTACAATAATTCAAAAAACTGTAACAACCAGGGATTGTTTCTATTTTCACTTGGCAACAAGAGAAGTTTCACTTGAGTCCATCTTCTTCTGTTGTGTTAAGATGAGATTCCCTGAATTGCCTCAATGCTATGCTTCATATTAATAAGTGTCACATAATTATATAGTGTAGCATTGAATGGACGCGGCCCTGATAGTAAAGGCATTAGAATACGTGTCCTTTAGTGGTAGAATGTTGGAGACTTTCATCCACGTGAGAAGAGAAGTGTTGATATTTAACAGTTGTGATGAAAAATTACATCACATGACGTAAAAGACTCGAGCGCAATACAGTTGAATTCTCGGGGCAAACAAACTGACAAAGCAGTTTCTGTGTAACAGGGCGGGAATGTATAATTTCTTTCCTTTCCTTTCTCTCTCTTTTTTTAAAGTGTTGTTGATTAATTGCTAATTCAGCAAGACAGTATGTTTTGACCCTCGCCATCACCTCAGTGGCCAGACTAATCTTGCTTGCCCTTAATCACATTTCTACCTCGAAACACCATATTCTTTTCTTTTGGTCATTCATTTTGTAAGAGTTCACTCTCGTCCACCGGAGCAAAAATCAATACAGTCCAAGCTGAGCTCAGTGGGTGGACAGAAAATGGCTGTTTCTGGCTCTTTTTTGCTGACCATGATGATGTTATAAAAAAGAATCAGTTCTGTAGTCAAACTGAATGGAAAATTCAACTTTTTATTCGTCTTTTCAAAAAGTTTTACTGGCTTGGAGTAAAAATCCATCTAATCTGCACCACTGACAAAATCAGAAATATAACAAGAAAAGAAAGAAATCTAGTTATTGAAATGAAATCCACAGTTCTCGCATTGTGTACCTGTCAAGTCATGCTCTGTCTATCAGTATTAACTGCAGAAACGTACAGAACACGTTCAGAACGTTCTGAAAACAGGAGGCATGCTGCTGCAGATGAAAAATGACAATACAAAATAATTTTCATCAAACTACCAATTGCGTGTTGAAATTTAGCTATACAATGTTCACTGAAACATGTTCACATTACTAAAATCTGACTGAAGTTTATTGGTGATTGTGTTGTGTTGTAATGAGAACTGACTGTGGGCTGGAGATAACAAGAAGGAAGATCAGAACACCACGTCTTAGAAACAAAGGAACAAAACACTCAAAGTGTGTGTGTGGCTGTGTGTGTGTGTTAGCAGACCACAAATAAAATTAATGTCCAACTAATTATTCTAACAGTGAAAATAATTTGGCAGTTTGGTTTTGGCATTTTATGATGAGGTTACATGATTTATAATTTATTTAAATACATATTTAAAAAATATACAGTAAAGTATGTCTGTTTGCATAGATTGCAAAAATCAAGTCCAGCTAATCGGTCAAGCTAAGCAATAAGAACAGTAGGTTCAAAAACAAACATCTAAACAAATGCATTTCAAACACACACTGCTATAGATAGACAACAAAACAATAAATCACATTGAATTCTTAAAACTTTATTGGTATCACTTTGATTATTGGCAAATGTTTTTAGATTTCATATGTTCTAATTTATCTGGTTTCAACAAAAACCTAAATATACAATTTCTTCTATCTTTCTCTTACAAACTCATACTCAAACTGTGTTTATTGAGCCTTCACTTTGTATTGGTGGATTAGGAGTTTTCAGTGTCCAGTGCAGCAGTTAGCACAGTTGCCTCATAGCAAGAAGGACCTGGGTTCAAATCCAGTCTAATTTGCGTGTTATCCCTATGTCTGCGTGGGTTCTCTTCGGGTACTGTAGCTTCCTCCCACAGACCAATGACATGCAAGTCTTACCTGATTGCTCTTTAGTAGGCTATAGCAAGTTATAGGTTGTGACAGAACTGGCTTGAGCTGGTGGTGGAGGATGGGGAAATCAAGGTTAACTCACTGTAGTGTCAGAGTCTTGACTGCAACAGACAAGCTATCAAGATGTTCCCCCTCATTCTAGCTTGTTCTGTGATTGGCTAAGATGGCTGGGTCGCCATTGTAGATGGGGTTGTCCTCTTCTAGTTGTCACCAAGAGGACAGCAACCTCCTCAGAGACTATAAACACCCCAAGTGAGGGAAGCAGAGAGTAATAATCAGGTACAGGGAAAACTGGGAGGACAGATTAGAATAAGAGCCTAATTAAAAAAAAACTGGGGAACTATTGTTAAAAGTATTACTACTGTGAAAATCAATCTGTATTTAAGGTATTAAATTGTATCGATTTATTGCATACCACATATCACATGTGCGAATCAAGAAAGACAGTTAAAGGACATAGAAATGATTATTTTATTTTTTTTAATCAATCTTGACTGTTACAAAATATAGACAAAATGTTGTTAACAAAACAGATATAAAAGAAACGTTATATTTTGGAAACTGTATACAGATATCGCATGTGCACTGATAATAAAAAAGACTATGAAGGATCTTTGGCAAACACCTTGGTGGTTAAATTTGACTCATACAAACAAAAGTTTGAGTTTGATTCCATTTAACAGAAACTATAACACGACCATAACAATCTGTTATTGTAGGTGTACATTAAAAAAATGACAGTCACATGATAAAAGGTCTTCACGGGACAGAAAGGAAGGATCGCTGAATGTTATGTCTGTGGCATTAAAGAAGAATGGAAAGAGGCAGCAAGAAATGTCTCTGCTGATTGTTATTAATAGTCCTTTGTCATAATAGCAATTAAGGTTTTGCTTGTAGGCTATTCATCTTCTTCAATACCTTTTGGTCTTATCACAAGGTACAGGGGATTTTTCATTTATACTAATGCATTTTGGCCTGTTACCTCCAGGCACGGTTTAAATAATGACCTCACACTGTAATACAATTAATTCTTTCTTCCTCTTAGCAGCTGTAATTATTGTCTTCTAAACTAGAGATAGATTTCTTTCTGTAAAATATTTTGCCTTTTCTCATTGACCTAAAAAACTTTTTGTGATTTGCAACTTAATGACTGCAGAATTCTTTGCTGTTTAAGCTGTGTTATTATATAAAGTATAAATAAATATCGTCTTACGTCTTACTTAGAATCTTCCAAAACTGTTCTCCTACTACCAGAGTAGCCCTAGTTGGTGTAGAGGTCTCATCGCTCAGTCATCCTACAAGCCACCATGATAACTTTGCAGCAAAGCTTAAGGTTATATGTAAATGACAAAATTATAAGGTCAAACATCAGTCACGAGATAGAAGTGAGTCTCATGTCTTTTTAATGAGGAGGCGAAACCCTTAAAATTCCATCTAACTAATTTAATAGGAGTGTAATCATCGAGCTCTGCAATAATTTTCTGAAGACAGTATTATCTGCCTGTCACCCACTGTATATTGTGCAGTGTTTAAACTCCTCATGCAACATTTCTCCAATCATTTCTCTGCAGCTCTCAGGCTGCAAAGAGCTCTTATTTTAAAATGCAGTCTGAAATTTGTGCCAAGAGCAGACAGTTAGTGTATATCATTTCAGTAAATCTAAGTAAAGGAGACAAATTCAAAACCCTCTATCACAACTCTGATGGATACAGTGGTGGAGGCAGAGAGCACTCAGAGGTCTGTCTGCACGAACTGTAACTCACTGTCTCTATTGTAGGTGTGGTGACACACACACACACACACACACACACACACACACACACACACACACACACACACACACAACAGCCTTTAGTGCATAAGTGTGTGAATGGCAAGGAATACATTTTATACCTAAATGCTGTTCAACAAATAACCAACGCATAACTAACATACACGCACCCCAGATCATTTTGGAGAATTCCTTCAACTTATTGGATCCCTCTGGAAGATAGGAAGAGATGGTCTAATGGCTATTACTCACACTCACCACACCCACAGTCAGGACATGAGTGTGGGTGTGGGGAGGCCAGTAATATATTAAGTACAAACTAAGCTGGACAAAAATCTTGAAAACGTAATCACGTACTCATTACAAAGTCTATATTAAAAGGTTTTCACATTGCTTTAATAATTAATGGTATTCTACCATAACATTATTTAAAATGTAATTGCCAGACTATCTATATTAATCAGTTCACTGAATTCAAACCTAGAAGAAATAATAATGTAGCATCTATATTTTGTGTGTGCATATCCTACAATGCAGCAGTGCTTGATTTGTTTTGTATTTAATTGGACTGGCATAGTCTGCACCAGAGATAGACTGATTAACTGCTGAATAAGTTTTGAAACAACTGTTGGTAAAAAAAATAGTCTTTCTTGACTGTGTGTAGCATTTGACTACACAATCTGTGAAAAACACAGTGCCTAGGAAAGATGTTAAAACTCATGTGCACACACCTGGCAACTGAACACAAAAAATGTCAGTTTTTATTTTTTTAAATGATGATGATAATAAATTTTATTATTGTTAATATTATTATTATTAAATATTTGTAATATTTAGGAATTGTATTGTCATTTAGACTATAGGTAATTATAATTATAATAATATTATATATTATAATTTTATATATTATTTTGAACACTGTATAATAGGAAGGTGGAAAAACCTTTTTGCGTACTGGGCTGTTTAGTTAACACAGAGACTTTACTTAGGCAGGTTATCCTTGTAGGTTGTATATGTTGTTTTCTCTGCAGTTAGGCAAGTGCCTTTTATTTTCTATCAGGGATGTTTTCTTTGTTATGTTGGCCTTAGTGTTTCCTGAAGGTAAATGTCAGTCTGAACCAGAACTTCAAACTAGCAGAAAATAACCCTTTAAAAATTTCCATCGTCACTCCTCTTTCACTATTTTAACTTTACGTTAGTCCCTCCTATCACCTAGGCAAGCCAGGGGACGTAACACTTTGTGAGGTTTGGGAGAAAAAACTGTTGTTAGGGTTAAAATATAATCAATTAGATGCAAGTATAGTGAAGTCTCACTTTTGCAGTGTGTAGTGTGTCACAGGGCTAAAGGATGTTTCTTAAATGCCTGCAACTAACAGGTAAACAGTGGGTTCGCTGAGTAATAATAATGACACCTTTACTGAAATACATAATAAAATATAAAAATACTTCTTTTGCAGATTTCATCAGAATGCAGTTGTTATTGTCTATTATTACAATACATACTTAATGATAATACATAAAATAGAGTCAGGTAAATAAACACACTATAACATAACTAATGATTGTTAAGGATTTTTTTAATGTCACTGTTTGTTAAATACATTTTGTCGCTGATTGTGACAAAATGTATAGTTTCTTATGGACAGAATTTCTATGTGTAGCCAAGTAGGGAAAGGCTTTCACCTTGGTGGGCTCAGAATCGTATCTGTTTTTTGCAGATGATGTGGTTCTGTTGGCTCGCACTGGAATAGTTTCCAGCTGAGTGGGAAGTGGCAGGTATGAGAATTAGCTATTCCAAGTCTGAGGTCATTGTCCTCAGCAGACAAAGGATGGAGCGGCAACTTTGGGACAGGGCTTTGAATAACTGACACAAAATGGATGGATGGATAACATTAATAAATTATTCGTGATGACGTTGGCTTCTTGTATTTGAGTAAATATTTGATTTTTCACAGTGTCTCTTAAGATTTCCTGTTTCCGATCCTATGCTGTGTATTGCGTCATGATATATTAGAGCTTCCCCACACAAATATCCACCAGAGATAATCACGTCACCAGTAAATGGAATGCTATGACCCAGTTTTAGGGTCAAATAAATACCAAAAAGATTCCTCTAGGTCTGGGTATCAAAGCCCGTGATACTCGATGAGAGAATCAATCAGGGCTTTCTCATTAAAGTGATAATCAAGTATGTCTGCTGAAGTAGAATTGATTGGAAAACCATTTGAGTGACAGCCATGCTGGCCTCAGGGGCAGTAAGTGATGAGTCATGGTGAGTGGGACCTCTGTGTCACTTGTCATAGTGTGCTTCCTCACTTTGATACATAAGGACACTGCAGGTCACGTGTCATGACACATGATCCATGAGGTGATGACTGGATCCACACAATTACTTACTGTGCTTTGAACAGTGGGAAGGAAACATGTTCTGTACAAATTGTTGGAAGCTTATTTTAATAAGATAATTTTGTGATGATGGTGCTTCTTCCACTCATGCTCCATTTCTCTGTATCTGTTGTGCTGGCTACAGTCCTTCTAACTTTCTGATTCCTTCAGTGCTGAACCATTAGGCCACTGATCTTTCCACCCACAGTTTACTGAGAAAGTTGCTTCCGCCCACCTACGGAAACACTTTCTCTCAGTGAGTTATTAAACACAGCTCCCCCCAGTCATGACAATATTGGCTCATCACCTGTGTGTGTGGTTTCATTTCACTTTCATAAAACTAAATATGTTTTCCCCGTGGTGAGAAATATATTTGTTCACCTTTTGAGTGTTTGGAGAATGGTGTGTGTGTTTGTGCTTTTGTGCATGTAAATGGTAAATGGCCTGCATTTGTATAGCGCTTTTCTAGTCCCTAAGGACCCCCAAGCGCTTCACGCTACATTCAGTCATTCACCCATTCACACACTGGCGATGGCAAGCTACGTTGTAGCCACAGCTGCCCTGGGGCGCACTGACAGAGGCGAGGCTGCCGGACACTGGCGCCACCGTGCCCTCTGACCACCACCAGTAGGCAAACATGGGGTTAGTATCTTGCCCAAGGATATTTGGCATGCAGCCAGGAGGCAGCCTGGGATCGAACCACCGACCTTCTGATTAGTGGCTGATCTGCTCTGCCACCTGAGCTACAGCCACCCCACATGTGGGTGTTTGTTGAGTGTCACTGCCTGCTGGTCATCCATATTGTCCAATAGATGTGAATAATCGGTAGTGAGTAAAGAGAAAAAAGTTATATGAAGGCACAGTGGTGACTCAAGTCAGACGGAGGAGTCACCGTGACGTAAAGGAAAGAAATTAAGAAATGCTAAACAACACGAACAAAAAATATTTTTCTGTAACTCCATGTAAAACGCTGTTTTAAAATGCAGTAGGGATAAGTCCAAAAGTTTAGACAAACAACCTTCTATTTTAAGCAGAAACACATTAACAAGCTGTGAGCTGTGTCAGTGTCTCAGCGGTAAACAATAGCATTTGTCGAAGCAAACCTAAATGTTCTCCTGCCCACCTCAGCCAAGTGAACCCAGACTGCAGCTTGCCATTGATTTCTCATCCTGAATAGTGACTGAGATAGTGACTAACTACCTGAGAGCTGATGTTATTGCTGAGTGAAGGTGTAAAGTTTGCACTAAACTGTGGCTGTTTGAATTGAGCAGCTTACAATTTACAGACTTGGCAGGATGATGGTTTCCTGTGTTCAGTTTAAACAACCTAGAAAATATGACGTTGCAAAAAGGAAATAAAGTCCTGAGTCACAACTGTAAGGAAATCACCTGTTTGTGAGATAGTATGTTGTAAACTTGTGTGTCTGCTGTGTGTTATTTTTTCAATAGTCTTATTGATCACAGGGAAAAATGAAAAAACAAAAACAAAAAACCTGTTCCTCAATCTGCTCGTGCATGTTTTCTTAATCCTGTATCTCCTACCAGAGGTGCATCAGCACCCAAGGGTGGGCACCGTAACCTCAAAATTATATCTGAGATAATGATATTTCTGACAATATATTAAAAAAAAGACTGAACACTGTTTTGAATGCAGCCCATAAGCAGCATTCATTTGTGCAAACAAAATGAATGGCATTTTCCATCCTTCTTTTCCAATGAGCTGCTGTCATTGATGACAGACTACCTAATTCAAAGTGTGAATCCATTGCCACAAGGTGCCAGCAGCAGCAGCATTATAGTGCGATAGTATTGATGCAGCAGAAGTCAGATTTTACCATGAAAGTAGCATTGGCAGTTTTTTCACTGGAAATTTAACCTCCTAGGACCTGGCGTCCACATATGTGGACATCACATTTTGGGTTATTCTCATTTGTGGCTCTTATTTTTCTTAGAAACAAAAATCTGGTAATTCTTTGTATTTACATTCATCGGGTCCCAATATGCCCAAATATCAAAGAGAAATTAAAAATGCATGCTGTGGAAGAGTTCGGGTCTTAGGAGGTTAAGTAAACGAATAACTGATTAACATATACCTAAACAATACCTAAATACAATACTGAGACAAAATAAAATTGGAATTGAAAAATATTTTCCACCTGGGATGTTGAATTTAACAACCTGCTTAAAGCAGGTGAACGCAAGTAGCAATTGTTCCAGAGATGCTGGGTGGAATTGTTTGATTACCCACTTACCTTCTTCTTCTCATGTACCTTCTTAGTCTAAATGCACCCATTGGTGTGCTTTTGTCTCAAGTAGTGAAATAAGTTTGTTGCATCCACTTTTAGCAGGAACAGTTTTCTTGCATATTTTACAAAGTCTGTTGCTTTGTTGAAGGTTGATGAATTGTTACTAAATCAATGTTGGAGGCTGTCACGTAGCTCTCGCTGTCAGACATGTCTTGACATGTGTCTTTGTTCTGTGCACTCGAGAACAAAAATTAATGGTGTTGCTATGTCATTGATATCATGATATGACACTTTTATATCAGATAAAAATTTATACTGTCATTATCATGGACCATATGATATGGCACATCCCTACTTGCACTCACGATGTTCTACATCCGCCACCCTTTCTGGGTTTTATAGGTGCTGCCAGTGCAGTTAATGTTAAGTAGTGTTAAGTGAAGTGCTTGCAAGTAATGCAAAGAAAAGACTTATTCTGAATAGAGTCCATGTGTGAGTGGCCTCGGTGATGGGGGTTACTCAGACCATGGCTCAGACTAGTGAGGTGGGTTGGCAAGGGTGGGGTGTGTGGGGATAATGTTTATTGACAGTCCAAATGGCCCAGAGGAAGAAGATGTTTGTGAGTCTGGAGGTGTGGGACCTGATTGACCTGAGGCACTGACCAGAGGCCCTGCTTTTCCTGAGATAGGACGATCTGGCGATGGCCTCCAGGGGTGGCAGAGGGCAGCCTACTCAGTTGTAGCCCCTGCGTACAAAACACCCAGGCAGGAGGCAAGCACGTTCTCCAGCTTCTAGTACAGGTTATTCTTCCTCCGGACACGGAGGAAGTGCAGCCGCTCTTCGGCCTGTGGGTCCAGGGACGATGTTGGTGCCCAGAAACCTGAAGGTGAAGACAGAGTCCACGCATGTTTCAGTTATAATGAGAAGGAAGTGAACCTGTCTGTGCCTCCTGAAGTCCATTAGGAGTTCCTTTGTTTTAAGGATGTTCAGTTTCAGTTTATTTTCTCAGCACCAGCAGGATAAGTTCTCTACCTCCAAACTGTATTCTGTCTCATCTCCATCAGAAATTAGCCCAATCATGGTGGTGTCATCAACATACTTGATGATGATGTTGGTTGAGTGGGTTGGTTGGTTTGCAGTCGTACAGGGCTTGTTTCTTGAGAGGGTGTAGGCAGGGATGAGGAGCAGAGAGAGGTGGACTGATTGTCCTAGGTGGGGCAGGGGTTTTACTCTGTAGGCCTGCTTGATGTTACTGTACAAATAGTCCAGTGTCCTGTCCCCACTGGTAGGACACTTAACATGTTGATGGAATTTGGGGAATGCAGATTTAAAACATAATTTATTAAAGTCCCCAGCAACAATATGGACACCCTCTGGGTGCTCTCTGCAGGTGTGGGAGTGCTCATATGTGCGGAGTGCATGTTCTTGTGCTGGAACAAATAAGAGTAAAATAAGAACATGAAATAAAGCACTCAAAATTAAAACTATACTGTATGTAAAGTAGTTTGGTTTAAAAATACCCTTTAAGTGCTTTTTTAATTTATGCACAGTTTCATTTAGGGGCACATGAAAAAAAATGAAAAACAAAATTCATTCATTAGCTTCTTGTTTTTTTCACTTTGTTAGCTATATACTATTTGGCATGAATTTGCTATTAGTGATCAGTTCCCAGGCATTTTGTTGTTGTAAAATGTGCTGGAATATGGAGTACTGAGAGTGCATTTTAAGGCAAGTGCAAACATCAACATTTAATGATACATAAAAGATGGGGGGGTTGCATTCGCCATAGCATCTTAATGTCATTTGCTAATTAGCAGTAAACACACTACAGTTGTGTTTCTTTAGCCAAAGTGTAATTAGTGCTACATGAGAGGTGAGGAAGTTTCATCCTCTGGGAACCAATCACATCTCTTATAATAGCTCATACATTTAGATCCAGCCAATCTTATTCTAAAAGTATTTGGCTATTTCAGTCTGCACCAAAGTGGTGATCTCGTAACCAAAAAAAACAATGTTTCTGATGCATTTGGGTGTAATTACTTATTTGAATTTAAAAACGTTTGACGATCTTATAGGAAAAATAAAATCTCCTGTTTTTAATTTACCTACAGATGATGTTCGTCTGAAAAAAATGTGTGGTTATGAGAGAATCTCTGTGTCAGTAGCCATGTGTCTTTCATCGCTGCTAGTGATCTCTTGATCCCAAAGGCACAGTGGTGATTCGCAGTAGCTGTCCCTGCAGGTGCCTGTCTGAATATTCGTATTAAAAGGCTCTCTGTTGTGCATTCCCCAGGTCCCTCTGCAGGGAGAAGGCTTAGCAGGTGCACAGCCAGACTCTTATTCTTAGAGCTGGGTATGGAGTTCCAGGCAGGTAGGGGTTAGAAAGTCAGGAACCAAAGAGTTGTTTCTTGCTAAAGTTTAGTGAACAGATTGTTCAGTTCTCTGAGCAAATCTGGGGAGATAAACCAGCCTGCCAGACAATTAGGGTTTGAATAGTAAGCAAGCCATCTATTTAAACATGCAAAGCCAAGTAGAAGGGAAGGGATAGGAACTCCAGAGAGGCATGTGTGCAAGGAGACTGAGCTCTGTCTGTGTGCCAGTGACCTGTCAAGCAGTCTGTCCACTGTTTTGTATGAGTTGCGGAGGGCGGGGGAACACTGAGGTGACAGCTGCATTACAGCACACAAGGGAAATCACTGTCAGAATGCTGGAGATGTGTGTCAGCCTTGACCCCAGAGATGACCAGTCAGATTAAGAAGGCAGCATCATGTTTCACTCTGTGGGTGTAGACATGTGGGTGGTAGCACTCTTTATGTGTTGTGTACGTTTGGTGCAGAGAATCCGATCATCAATATGCCATCATGTATTTACAGACTGGAGCTTTGGTTCTAAGTTATCTTTTAGTCTAATGGTGATCACTTGACTTAATGAATTAAAGCCAGCATATGGAACAGCTTTTTTTTTCACGTACAAGCAGGCAGTAGGCTCAGCAGTGTCTTCACTTTCACCTTTCACCTTGCTTTTACGATTATGTTTTGTATTAGGACAACACAGCAGCTCAGTGTGAGAGGTCACAGCAGTATGTAAACAAAATTTTTCACCTTGTCTGTTGCGCTTCCTCCTAAGTAAGAGCAAGAAGCCTATATTTTTTCTATGATGATTATTATAATTTTATTACATGTCTACATGCCATCTGTGTAAAATAAACATTCACAAATAAGATAATTTTGGATTAAGCATATTATCATATCCAGACTAAGTCATATCATGCAATTTTACCTTTTACATAGACTGAAGTTTTATTTAAACAATATTATAGTTACCAAGGACCAGCTTAAGGAATTGTATTACTTATATAACCCCTTCTATGGAAAGGACCGAAGTACTACTAAAGTATATATACTTTGGCCATGTAAAGTGATTTGGGTTTTTTATATTCTGACACAACTGACAGATCATTTTTGTTTCATATTTTGTTTTCATACTTTTTGTTCTATGTTACAAGACTGAAAAAGAAAAAGAATCTAGGGACTGTATTGGAAAAGAAAGCTGGCATACCCTCCAGCCCGCTCCTGCTACTTAAGGATAAAGCCACAAGGCTACTGTAGCTGCTACTGGCAAAACCACTAAAACAAACTGTGAGTAGTTGTAGAAAGTTTAATTGTGTGTTTGTAGGTTTTGAGAAGGAGGATGACCATGTGGAGTAAAATATTTTCATAAACTTTTTAAACAGTTTATTGTCCAAAAGAAATAAAGCTAAATTAGTGGACTATTCCTGCCTTCTGATTGCATTACAGTTAAATATTTGTAGGTCCAAAAAATACCAGTCTTACAGTCCTCTAGTGACTGCATTGTGCCTTCTTATTGTACTTTCATCCGATGCTTGGCTACTTTCAAAGCAAAAAAAACCCCAAAAAACCATCTGGCCTTTCTGTTTACTTTTCTGACAAAATAACCTGAAGTTTTAATATTTATATTTCTTGTCTGAGGTTCTTGGCAAGGTTCAGTGTGAAAATTTGCACATGAAATAGCCAGTAATTGGAAGATACAGAATGGCATATTAGAGTCTCTGCTCTATAATACCCTAAGCTTGTCTGCTAGTGGACCTAATGCCTTTCCAGATGTCATATGGCAAGCTGTGAATGTTGCAGAAAACACACACACACTTGCACCAGTGCTTTTAGTGAAATGGCACACATAAAGTAAAGAAAAAAAGATGATGACAGGTCAGCCTTTAGAGCAGGGCATTCAGAACAAATGGTATAATGTAAAGTATGGAACTCAGGGAGCCTGAGTTAGTGTCTCACCGTGCTGTCAGAGCATCGCATCTGAATCTCCAAAGGGGAGGTTTCAAATGGCCTTTGCAGTAATTACTATGCAGCCTTACAGTGTTATTGGATACCCACTGCTGTCACGAGCCTCTCTGAATGTTTATGCATGTGCCCATGCAGATAGAGGTGTGTTGTGTTTGTATTGATGTATGCAGCATTTTATGTACACAAATATACATCTATCTTTGGAATGCTCTTCTGCAGTGTGTGGCTACTGTGTGTCTTTTGTGAGCCCGTCTCTGTAAGAAACTTGAGGGCAACAAACATCGTCAGCTTTTTTCATGTGCTTACTGGAAAATATGTTTGACTTTATGGACTTCATTTTCCCCTCCAACTGAAAGGGGCAGTACGTCACAGAAGTATGTCAACTCTGGCAAACAGCGTTGGCCCTGATGGTGAAACAGACAATAACCAAGCCTCTTATGGATCCTCTAGAGGGAAATACCCATAAAAGGTTAACGAAAGTCACCTCTTAGACGGCTCTCACAGTCTATTAATCATGTTAAGATGGTTACATAACGGGAATTATCTATCGAAGTGGGCTCAGTTAGGTCACAAGAGTAATTTGGGGTTCTTTTAGTACAGGATCTCAGTTGGAAATGCTTTTCATGGACACAGCAGAGACCAGCTTATCCCTTCAAACAAAGGCTGCACTGAACATCACAGAAACCTAAAGTTTAAAGATGGTAAGCCCACACGATCTCTCAGATCAATATCTATAATTACTTTACAGATTAAATCCATCCTAATCAATAGTTTTATAAAAAGAAAAAATTATTTATGGCTACAAAGTAACAAATCTGCAGCTTGGGAATTTGTTGCTTTCTAACCATGCAATGTGCCACACAGAAAGCAGAAATGCCTTTTTTGCCCAGCGGATATGCAGTTTTATCAGAAAACTTTCTTGGTCTTCCAGAGTGTTTATTACCATTCACAGTTCCCCTTAATTGCCATTTGTTAATGACATTTCACGCGTTAAATTATGGCATAGACATGTTTTAATATCTCTTTATAGCCCTCATCTGCTTTATAGGCATCAATTACATCAAATTACAGAGCCTCACTCAGTTGCTTAGGATAAGTGAAGGTTTGAAAAGTCAAAAAATTTACAGTGGTCTTCAGCCATCATCGCATGCCATTTACTGACATGCTGACAAGTCCCAACAAGTCCGTGAAGGGAAAACGAGTTGGTGTGAAGCTTTAGTAATGGTTGCACAGCCATCAATTCTGTTTGGTTATTTTTCATTAACATTATCAATGTTTTTGAGAGGCTAAAAAAACTTGTCATTTGCCCAGGCACTCCTAAATGTTTTGTGTATGTGTATTGGTGTGTTAGGGAACCATGCTCTGCCCTCATCAGTAGGTGAAAATACCTTGTCTCTGCATGGTGAGACTCAGCAGGCTTTTCCTGCTGTTTCTCTGAAGTCATCACCACTCTCCCACAGAGTGATTGCTGTCGCATCCTCCTTTTCTCATCTTGCTCCTTCTCTTTGTCCTCCCCTTCTGCCTTCCCCTGTGCCTCCTCCGCACCATCCCGCATCTATATGGTTTCTTATAGTGACAGTTTGGCTGGCATTCCCAGGTTGCTTGAAAGCTGCAAGCAGGATATTGTGTTTCTTTTTCAAACAGGTGGGCTAATAAAGAGGGACACTACCTGTATGTGCAGACGTTGTTCAGTTTGGTCAACAAGAACCATAAGTGCAAGTTTTATGATGGTTTTACTTCAAATTTCATATTAGATATCATTTTCATATCACAAAAATTATATAAATTAGCTTTTTTTTAACATTATACTGAAGTATAGACTATATGAAAAGAAATCACTAAAAAAATCCATTACTACTGTTTTCAAAAGAAACAAAATGAATCACAACATAGCAATACAATTTGATAATGCATTGAAGAAACATTAAAAAACAAATTAGATTGAGTATGTTAAAAAAAAATATACATGCAATAATTATCCACTGTGACTAATCTTGTTTTCATTCTTCACTGCTAATTTCAGGCACATAACTGCCCCCTCTCTGCTGTTCTCCTCCCTTGGGTTGTTTGCCTGATTGATATAAAATGCATTGCTTTTGAATCTTTAATTCTCATTAAACCAAAGTGTTCAAGGCCCGTATAATGGCCAGCAAATTCAAAATTGCCATCAATTATCTTTCTAGACCTCTCATTAGAGATTCTGCCCACACTTTTAGGTTGCAGTTGTTACTGCTGCTGCTGTCCCCAACAGGACACTGGCAGGTCTGCCTTTCCTTCCCTCCCTAATAAGGAGAAAACTGCAAAGTCACAGAGAAGAGGAGAGGGAGCACAACACAGATCCTTGCTGTTTCTGTCATCTATCTATCTATCTATCTATCTATCTATCTATCTATCTATCTATCTATCTATCTATCTATCTATCTATCTATCTATCTATCTATCTATCTAAAAACGACACACTCTTTAAAAACTATAAAATAATAAACACACAAATAGAAATATATTTAGTTAATCAATCACACTTTAAAAATAACAATATTCTGACTGCTCAGTTAGCATCTGCCTACCAAATAATTTAACTGTAAAACTGTGACTCTGAGTGACAGCTCTGCGGAGCATCTGATCGATCTTGCCTGATTTATAACTAAATGATAGTTCTGAATAATTAATGAAGTTTTGCCACTTGCAAATCTCTAACGTGAAGTTATAATTCTAATTATGTTGGCTGACGTTATTAAAAATTAAGCTCATGATGAGTAGCTCCGCCTTTGGAAGAGTTATACTCACTTCACATGTTTGCAGATTATCTTCATAGCTTTGCAGTCTTTCAGGAGCAGGACAGAAGTAAAGGCTATTTATCTTCTTTGGATAATAACTTTAAGATAAAACCACAGAAAAAATGTTTCTCTGTACTATAGAGCATAATTTATACATAATGGTGTGAAAAAGAACGTTTTGGCTCACGCTTCACTGATGTTTGCTTGCATTTGTTAATGCGCAGCTCTTTTAGGATCCCACCAAAGCATTTCAAGCAAGTTGAGGTCTTGACTTTGACTGGGTCTTTGCAACATCTTGATTGTTTTCTTTCTCAGCCATTTTGCATGATTTGATCTGGTCTGATCTGACTCCAGAATACTTCGGTATATAGAGGAGTTCATGGTTGACTCACTGACTGCAAGCTGCCCAGATCCCGTCCTTGCAAAATAAGCCAAAATCATCATCCTCCACCGCTGTGGAGGGATGATGGGATATCAGATGCTTGTGCTGACATGCTGTGTTTGATTTTCACCACAAATGGTCTTGTTTTTTGGTCTTGTCTGTCCAAAAGATATTGTTGCAGAACTGCTGTAAGTTTTACAGATACAATTTTGCTAACCTAAGATGTGCTGCCATGTTCTTTTTAGAGAAAAGACACTTTGTCTTGGTGACACTTCCAAACAAACCATGCTTGTTCTGTCTTTTTCATTTTATACCGTCAAGAACTTTTAACATTTAACATGCTAACCGGAGCCTGCAGAGTCTGAGATCTAGCTGTTTACAATTTCTGCTCCAAAGCTGCTTCAACAAGCTAACTGCTGAGAAAACTGGTTAACACAATAAGCTAGCTACTGTTTGTTTAAGAGAAATAACCAAAAATTGGAAAAAAATAAATAAAATGTTATATTTTAGTTCTATGTTTAAAAGTAGCTGTCACATTATAATAAAGCTACTTTATCAATTGATTCATTCAGTTCATTACACTTATACGATTGATAGGATGCATATCAGCATCAGAAAAGCTGTAGTGGTATTTTAATCTGAATTTCAATCATGGATTGTTTCCAAAAAAGGAGAAAAGAATTATAAATGATAGTGAGATTTGATTAAAAAATGCATATATTTCAACTAATTTTTGTTGTAGTCGATTTTGTTTTATCTTTTTTGCTCTTGGGGCTGGATGATGTCAGCTGATGAGAGAGGATATTCCAAATATGATCATCTTAGGCACATGGCTCTGGTTTTGATTACAGCAGTCCAACCCACCTGCTATTAAACACTAGGAACAGAAAGTGAAACAGCTTGTTTCAGGCAGAAACTTCACTGGCCTACTGTAAAATAAATAAGGATTATTTGATGCTTTGAATAATGCAAAGCTACTGTAGAGTCCAAGAATGAAAATATGGAGACTTATTTGAAAAGACAGCAAACAACTGAAGTCTAAAACAATTTGGTTCTGTAAAATTTGCCTTTGGATAAAATGATTGTCATTGCACTCATCAAACTAAACCACACATATCATTTCACTTATTTACAGACAATATAACACAAGTCCTGACAAATTAAATAAGCACACTGACCCTATTTCACTTGCTTCAAGAGAATCTTAAAAACACTGTAGCAGAGAATTTCACTCAAAGGCCAGGCTTTGGATAGGTCAGTGCACAGCCAACTCGCGATCCATTGACTCACAGTCATTTCGAATAGCACTGACTTACCAGATTAATTAGATACATCAGCTGAAGGCGATTTCATCTGCTGACAGTCGTGGCTTTCGGACGGGTTTTCGACCTCATGAAAAGCAATCCGTCAAGATGGGTGGAGAGTGTTTGGCTAGATGTTGCTCTAGGGGCTAGACGTCTTCTCAGAATACAGATCAGAGTCACAACTTTGCTGCGTGTACAGTGAAGAAAACAGAAGTTTATATTTGCTGTCTTACACACACACACACACACGGAATTTGCCAAGTCCAATCAACAGGACCCCTGGGGAGCAAGAAGGGAAGAACCAGATTCAATCAGGCTATTGATTTGGGGGTGTATTTGAAAATGGAAGGGAACTGTGTGTGCATCTTCACACTCCACACCATGTCAAGGCCCACTTTTGTCAAAAACAACCGCAATTTCTATTTAAAGGAGTTTCAGAAGCTCATGAGGCTGCAGCTGGTGAGCTCTCCTGCCTTTTATGCAAATCTGATGATAATTGTAACTGACTTTATACGATTAAACATCATTGTGACTCTTGTCTGACAAGACATCTGTACTGATGCATAAAACTGAGCAATAAATTTCCTTATGACTGCACAACAACACCATGTCAGACTACAGAACTGGCAGAAAAGAGTGTCATGATAAATGTTATCCCCCCCCAGCATGGCATACCAGTTTATGTATGAAGGAAGGGCAGCAAATGATCTCTTTTTACTAGTGTGCAGGTGGTGTGATAAATCTCCACACCCGGTGGCCATTTTAAGAGCAGCTTGGCCTGATTTTACAGACCTTCCAGACTTGGCTCTCTGAGGAGATAAAGATTGGCACAGTCCTGTAGGAGATGTACTCGGTATATTCTTAGGCTTAAACTACACAGTATATTCAAACGCAATCTTTATATTGGCTCTAAAGTCTTTCTTGTTAGCAATCACATGCATTATGTAGTCTTTGCCCTAGATCGTCCATGGATAGATAGCTAGTTAGAGTTCTTATTATTTAGTATTAGTAGTATTTATTTCAAGCTGAAGGTATATTATACTTTTCATGAATTCATAGCCTTATAAGCATTACGCTGCACATCTCCTGTTCTCTTGTTTACCTCTGTACACCTCTCTGCATACTATGGGAAATCATTGTTGCTCACTGACAGGTTACTAAACAGTCTCTTCCTAGTGTTGGCGCTGAGATTCAGCGGTCCTCTATCTACCACACCCGAGTTTCTACCCAGCTGAGTCGCTCCATCACAAGGCTGACATATTCCCCTCCTACTCCTGCTGATATCACCCATTGGGCCGGCAGAGTTTTAATCGATGTAGAGCCAAACGGGTCCTGGAAAAGGCCATTTAGCCTGGGTTCTTGACACTGCTGCTGAGACAAAATGATAAAGCTTCTTGTGGGAGATAGAAAGAAGCTGGTGGGCCAGGAGAGTGGATAGTAGAGAAAAGCATACGAGACCAGATGTAATGGATGATCTAGGGCAAGGACTACATAGTGCATGTATGCTGTAAAGTGTGTGCTTGTCTGCCACCTGTGTCCCATTAAAGCCTGCCTGGTTTTTCAACTTTTCAAAGGCACCGATGAGTCTCCTTCGGATGAGGATGAGTCATTCTTCCAGAAAAAAATAATAATATGCAGGTAAAAAAATCAAAATCCTCCTTGTTGAAAATTATTTTCTCATGATAAGGCTGATATTCAAGGTTGTTGTAATCATAAATATCCTTGACCATAAGGACTTGCTTCCTATGTTCAAAAGATACGTTAATAGTTGCTTCATGGTCTTTCCACAACTTTAAAAAAGCTTCTTTATATTTTCATACTGCATACGTGACTGAGTCTTTTTTTTTTCTCTGTGGTTGGTGTCAATCAAATGATCCCCACAGGAATTGAAATTTATGCTTCAAAATAAACCCTTAAAATAATCTCCAGGCATTTTTTATTTTCAAGCACATGGCTCGCTTTGGGCATTGTTGTTGTCTGAATAGCTCTGTGTTTTGTGGCATCACTTTTACCATGCATCAGTGTGTTAGCATGCTAACATCTGACAAGAGAAGGCCAGTGACAAAGTTAAAAGCAGGTCTGTTGATTTACAGGTTGATTTATGATTGATTTATGATTGATTTATGGTTGATTATGGTTGATTATGATTGATTATGGTTGATTTATGTTTCCACGCTCTATAGTCATGAGCTGTGGGTAGTGACAGAATGACACAGTGGATACAGGCAGTGTGCTTCCTCCAAAGGGTGTTTGGGCATTCCCTTACAGATAGGCTGAGGAGCTCAGTCATTCTGGAGTGTCTCATCCAGTCAAAGACCTCAGTGCAGACCCACGACACACTGAGAGAGTGTCAAGTCTTGATTGGGAACGTGGTGGCCTTGGTGACCCAACAGAAGCAGGAGCAGGAGAGTGAGAGGTCTTAGACTGCTGCCCCCTAAACCAGGATCTGGGACAGAAGATAGATGGACTGATTTCTAGTTTTTAGTGCAATGCGCTATTATTGGGTCAGCAGCTAAAGTGAAAGCTTTGCACTGTGACGTTTTCAGGTGTACATTTATCACGTATCAGAAGCTGAAAGGTCAAGTGAGCGGTGACAGAGCAAGAGACAAAGCACAGAAAAGCCTTACTCAGAGAAAGCTAACACACTCTGTTGGGGGAGTTTTGAGTGTGAGGATGGAGCATCTGCTCCTGCCCACTGGGCCTCCCAGCTAGTGCAAGCAAACACTGACACTCGCACACACATACACACACACTCACTCTGAAACCAAACTGCTGCTGAATCTAATGAGGCTGAGGCCTGCTGGGCAGCAGAACGGCTGCTGCAGCTTGTCTCTTGCTCTCTGATTCTCATCCCAAAGCTCCTCACGCGTCATCCACTGTTTCACACTATCCACACTGTTTTATTCTTGACAGCTTTCTACCAATGACTCTGCAGAGTATTCTCGCATCGAAAGGCTAGAATTACAGAAATACTCAACAAACTGTAATGCATTACACATTATGCGCAGAAGTTACCAAATGTACCACAAAAATGAAAAATGTAGCATTTAAGAACACAAATTAAGGCAGTTTTGAATTTGATGGCAGCAACATATTTCAAAACTTGAGACAGAGCCATGTTTACTACAGTTTAACGTCTCGTCTTTTAACAATGGTCTGGAAACCAGTTAATGGTCTTTTGGGAGAGGAGCAATCTTGTCTGATATAGAATTATTGCTGCTCAAATGTCCTGGGTCTTCATTGCTCTACTTTTTGCTTCATAATGTGAAATTGTTTTCAGTTGATAAAAGACGGGCCATTTCAGCACCTGCAGGGTGTTCTATGAAGATTTGGTTGCCCAATTCCAACTTATGTTGCTGCAATTTAATTCAAAATCAGCTAATATTTTTCATGAAATAGGAAAATTTCACAATTTATATGTCTGATATATTTTCTGTTGTGAATAAAATTAGGGTTTATGAGCTTTACACATCATTGCACTCTGTTTCTGTTTACTTTTTTCCAATGTTTTTGGAATTGGGGTTGTAAATTTCTACAGTAAATATTATATTATCTCTGTTGTATTGTATTATATTGTAAATATATGGCTAAACTAGTAGCCATATATTCCTATGTAATAATTCTGCTCCAACATATTCGCCAGATGCAACTTTCTAGATCATAAACCCTTCTTTTTCTTTTTCCACCCTCTTTTATATTGTTCTGGAGTACTACCTGTGATTGTTATCTTGGGCTAAACCCTCTGTTCTTTATTTTTAAGAAATGCATTGATTTTGGATGGTGCATAGCTACCTTCTGTCTGATACTGCCTCTGTAAAATGCATTAAAATGTAAGAGGAGTGGAAATCTCTCTGTGTTGCAACCTACCTGGAAGGTTTTTCACCTTTATGCATAAAGAATTTGTTTCTAATTCTTCAGATGAATTAGAAACAATGTATCTTTTTAACGAAACAGCCTCACACCCCATTTAATCTTTTTGCTGTCTTTTGTGCAATTTTGTCTCCTTGAGCCCTTTTTAAAATCTGATTTATTTAAATTTGTAGGAGCTTTACTTTTGTTAGTACCATGCTGTGTCGAGGCACAGAATGTAATCAAAACAGAGGGTCAGAGGGCCCGGTGGCGCCAGTGTCCGGCAGCTTCGCCTCTGTCAGTGCGCCCCAGGGCAGCTGTGGCTACAATGTCGCTTGCCGTCACCAGTGTGTGAATCTGTGTGTGAATGGGTGGATGACTGAATGTAGTGTAAAGCACTTTGGGGTCCTTAGGGACTAAGTAAAGTGCTATACAAGTACAGGCCATTTACCATTTTGGTTGCTCAAATACTACAAATCAATAAAGCCACCATAATTTCAACATGTTATTTATTTATTTTTGTAACAAGTACATTTTAAGGTAATGAGGAAATGTTTCCAACATGTGTAAGATGAAAGCATGGATATTACCACATATTACTACATAATACCATTGTGCCAAAGTGAGACTCATCTTTTCTGGGCTCTTTGTCTTGCTATTTTATATTTTAGCAACCCAGATAGTTTCAAAATATTCAAAGAAGAGTATTTACTTTTACTTAGTAAGAAGAGACAATGCTTGAACTAAGTGAACCAAAACAAAAGTATTAGATAATTCTAAAACAAAATTTCCTTTTTCAGTGATGGTTTGCAATGCACACCCACAAGTCTCCTTAACCATGATTCACTGACTCTGTCTCATTGCTTCTCCGTCTCTCCATTACCAGGAAGGATAAGCCCAAACAAATCTGCTTAAAGCCTTTGATGGGCTGATGGTCTCATAGAACGATACCTATTTCTTCTTATTTCGAATGACACTAATGGCATATTGACATGCAGGCAGATTAACAGATTATTGTATTTGTGTTTGCATGTGTGTATGCTGGGTGGTGAGTGTGCATCATCAGTCTATTTTAATCCAACTTTTTTACCCTCCTTTAGGATTTTAGGTCATTCGGTGATTCTCTTCTTGCCCTTTTGCCGTTGGTGATAAATAGGGCTGGGTATCGTCGCTGATTTCTAGAATTGATTTTAATCCAAAAATCGATAATCAAAACCCACCCCTGGGGATAAACTAGCATTCATAGACATGAAGTCAGTAAGTGACGTATATCTTGTTAAAACTTTATTAAACCTTTTTGCCAATGTGAACTGAAAGCAACAGAAAACAGCAATTCACAGACATTAGACCATAGTTTAATTATTTATTGTTTTGCTCATGTACAGGTATTTATCATGCATTATACATTTATACAAAGAGATGTGTAATCCCTTTTTGTTTATTGTACTTATGTTTGCACATACATCTTTTTTATTCGACAGTTTTCCAGCAGTCTGCTTCTGCCGATGGCTGATGGGGCCATTTTTAAAGTGATAATAAAACTAGAGGAAAAAAAGGGGGACTCTAAATGTCAATCTGGTAAAGAGCAGGAGGGGACAAGTCATCAAGAATATCTCCAAGGAGTCGTCTCATCCTTTATTTTCAAGCCCTGTAGCTAAACTGATATAGTGAAGTGATCTAAGACGGCCCTGTATTTCTCACCTCATATTCTGGGTGAATGCATACATGTCCTGTGTGTGCATGCATGCATACGAATATACCCTTGTGCCTGATCATTGTGAGAAGAGGAAGTGAAATGCTGTCTAATTTGTTTTCTTACCTCTAGTTTAAAAAACTCGCTTTCAGCACGAGATTAAACTTTGCTAGCCTCGTACAAAAGCAGACACTGGAAGCATTGTCAGGTACTGTACTACTACATTTCTAACAAAATGATGTGGTTAATTATTGTTATATAGTTTAGCTTTTTCAGCTTTAGAAAAAAGACAAAATAGAAATGAAGGAAGAGGCATAAAAAATAGCAAGGACAAGAGAGACGGGACTTTAATATCATCAAAAGCTTACAGCGATCAACATCTGTCAACTCTTTGAAGTTGGTGACGCTAAACCCATCCAGCTCGGCTGGCCAATGTTCTTTTTGTAAGGGGTCAAATGATAATTACATTGTGTGGATGCATGTGTGTGTGTTGGAGGGCTTATTACTGGCATCACTGCTGTGATATTGGTCTTGTATTAATTTGATCTTTGACAGAGATAGATTGAAAGTCCTAATGTTGGACATTAGAAATTCACATTTGCAAACCTGATGTGTTTTTCAACACTATCTGAGAGATAACAAGCAGCATATGATCATCCAAAAGCAGACTTCGTTCTTTCATCTGAGAATTTGTCACTGTACCAGGTGCTGTTTGTGCATCTAATACATGGCAAGCCTTCCAGCAGTGCAGTGAATTCAAATCGACTTCCTTCTATAGCCGAATCCAGCTGAGGCTGTCCTAGTTAGCTTCTTGACTTTGTGGATTTTCATCTGTGGATTTTCTTTAGTAGTTCATTTTCTGTCACATTCTAGGAACATAAATGTCCAGTGCACAGATTCTGTCTACTGTAAAAGATGGACATACACAGAAGGTTTCACACATTAATTCCTGGAGAAATTTGGTTTGCACAGGTGCAATAAACAGACACTGTAGTGGACAGCTATCATGTTAGACTGAGAAAACACTAGAATGTCACTCACCAAAACTGGATGCAGACTTCTTGAATGATCTGTACCATGCAGCGCATAATAATTCCATTAAAAATGATCCATGTGCAACACCACCTGTATGGTCTACAGTTTAGAGACTGGAATTAGCTCAGGTGAAGCTTAGCTGACAGCAATCAGTTACAGTTGCCTCATTTGACAAACTTTTCACCCCCTCATTTTAAACCGTCACAGTATCAAAATAAACGAGTTAGAAAAAAATAACACACTTCACACAGTGTCGCTATCGTGGTGCCACTCAGCATTTTATCACTCTACTGTTCACTCATCTATCTGACCATAATGTTGTGTCTGTTGTTTTTATATGAGTTTATTAAGCTGGCTTTATAGCCAGCTTGCAGCAAATTTGAAAAAAGACAACAACAAAGTTAAATAAAATAAAATCATTAACCATATAAATCAGGCTCATCAGTATCTGGAGAACAGTACCGAACGTCAGCCCAGTGTTGGTGTCACTCTCACTATACCTTGCCATTGCAATAGTGGTTCCTACCTCTAAAAACAAAGAGAAAGAGAAAATAGCACTGAAAACAGAAAAACAGCACATGGGCAAGAGGTCACAGAAATCGAGGCAGATTCATTTGGGAGCTCTGCATAAGGGTCAGTCTCAGATTCTCAACCCTGTCTCAATGAGTCAGTCACGGGTCTCCTTCTGTGTTCAACCCTGTGCTCTGCTTGCCTCTACTGCTGTCACTGCATATCAGCTTTGTGTTAATACTAAAATGTCTCTTCACCATTCTTGATTTTGCTCAACCACTATGGAGAAAAAAGAGAGAAAGAAAGGAAAACAAAGAAAGATGGATAGGGACTTCAGCGCCAGAAACCCCAATAGTTTCCAGGTAAATATTAAGATAATACATCATAATATCCATCTTTCATAATCAAATTATATTATTATATATATGAAATATTCTATATTGAATATAATATTTTATATTAAATATTAACATGCCGTAAATAAAGAAAAAAATATCAACATTTTTAAAAAATGAAAAAATCAGGTATAGTTGTCAAGTTGTTCTAATTGGTGTGAAAAGTGAGAATAAAAATCAAACAGTAAATAGATTACAAAAAGTCATTAGATAACTTGGATCATAACAGAAGTTCTCACATAATTCTCAAAGCAGAATTGCACCTTTTCAGGTTCCTTGATTTACAGAGTGAATTTAAAAAAGGCAGCTCAGTCCACTGATTGGTTAATTATCTGCTGCCTTTAATAAATCAGATGCTAATTACACACAGATTGCTACTGCAAACAGATTGAATGCTTCCTGGTATGAGTCTTGCACATCCATCAATCAGTGCACCCACCCCTCAGTCTGCGTGAGCAAGTTACCAAGCGCCCATAACACGAGTACGTATACCACCTTATGATGTATGTCCAATGCTTTCCTATCTTTTATTCTTGTGAATGCAGGCTTTGAAGTGATAGTATTCATGTGCTGGCATTTCTGGTGTAGAGTTGATGGCGGGGGTTCCTCCAGTTTAGCCAAACACTATGAACTGATTAGACTTTGATCGTCAAAGATAACCATGACCTCGAAAAATTAAATACATTGGGCCATAAGTTGATACTTCCTATTGTAATATGACAAAATTTCACCCAGACATCAATAGAAAAGGTTAAATTTGATAAGATGCTGATTTGAGATGAGCAGTTTTGACTGGCTGGTTAAGGCACACAACCTTGAGGCATGATTACAGCTGAGTGAAGGAGTAAATTGCTTTTATTTTTCTGCCTCAGTGCTCTCAATAGAAGAAAACACTCTGTGCACTTAGTGTAGGACATCAAGGATTACAGGCTTTTTCTTTTTTGCCTGAGGGTTAGAGTTATGCAACTACAGACAATGGTCACAGAGAATTCGAAAGTGCGATTGGCTCGAAGGTTGAATAAATATTTACTAACCAGACAGTTAAAGTGAACACCTTTTACAAAATTGCACTTGCTGTACCAGTCAAAGGTGTAAAGGTTTGACTGATGCTATATAAATTAAGGTATCAGCAGGCTGCGTGTAAAAATAACAGCACTGAGGCTTAGCTAGAGCTCATGGATGATCAGGGATATTTGTGTAACTAGAAAAAACATACACATGCAATAGAAACATTATTATTTTTGAGCAAGGCCATTGCGTGTCTCAACTGTAGTCAGAATAGTTTTAAAATAAAGCAAGTTAGGTGACCCTGTGCTCTTCTTCACTGTATACTTCATTCTTCTCCTATTCTTGCTGCAGGGAAGCACTTTAGTCCATTTGTGGTTGTTTGTCAAAATGACATTATTTTAAAAAGTGTGGTTGTGTGGTTTATATGCTGTTACAGATAACGCCTAGCTCTAGTTTTTTTTACCAAGCTTTCTGCAGTCTTGCTTATAACCCCTGAAATATGACGCTTAAGCATTATTTGTTCATGTTTTCAACAGTTTCTCATGTGATGACTTTACTTTCAGTCTTGGTAGGTCACATGACCCAGCCAGCTGGTTTTTATCAGGGTCTGATTGCTTAGTTTATAAAAAGCAGACCTGACCACACTTTCTCTGGCTGTCACTCTCTCTCTCTCTAATACACATTTTCTCTACATGGCTGCATGACAGCCTCTCACCACATACACTGACAGATAGCAGTAACAGCTGCTGCATTTTGTGGACATTTAAACAAACATTTAATATTTGATTATTTCAAGATTTGCTCATTTTAGACTCTTCTAAGAAAAAAATGTCACAGATTATTGTCTTGAATTTAAAATATTTTTGCTGACTCTCAGTTTGTCAATATTTAAATTTGGTAAAAAGTGGATTTTAAACACACCTATTAGTCATTCTCGCTGTAGGACCCAGATAAATTTGGCGAGTGTCCTTACAATGAAGCTTCCAACCAAGATATATGCAGTGGTAATGACAGATCTGTTATCTATGTTGGCCATTAGCCTTTGTGTGTGAAGTCATTAGAGGACGTAATTAAGCTCCATTGTCCTAGAGATGGATCGTTAGCAAACGAGTCTAAGACGTATGTAGCGTCGACTTCATTGTCTTGCTTATGATGGTGACCTACAAGGAGTGGGAAGTTAAACAAGCTTTTTCGTAAAGCTGCATTCACTGTGAAGCATTTCTCTTTTTATGATCGCCTTAAAAATGCAGACAAAGCACTTTATTTCCGCACTTAATATGCAAACACAGGCACAAATATTCAAGAAGTGTTTATGCTGACAGAACATGGTAATTTTGTGAATCACAGATATGGTGATGAAATGAAAATAACATTTGTGTACTTAATCATATCAGTGAGGATGTTTCTTTGAGTGTGCAGAGCATGCATTATTATTATTGACAGATTTTACATTTTATACTAAGGTGCTCGCTGGGACACCAACCACCTACATAAGCAAACAAGTTTCTTTCATGCAGGAGAAATTTGACAGTTTGCCGTGTTACACTAAATCATAGAAGCCATCTATTTGTTTGTTTCTGCTGTATCTAGATGATAAATCATTGATATCCTGATTTTGAAATCCTTCTGCTGCAAAAATGTAATAAAACCCCAAACATCCTGGCATATGAGCTGAGGCTGAGTATTTGTACAACAAGCCACTCCTTGTCAAACAGCTCCCCAAAGTCACACTTGGTGAGATGCATGGTCCGAATGAGGGTTCGTTTGCTGTCACCTGAAGAATCTTGTCTCTCACTCTTCATCGTGTGATACTTTTTGCTTTCAATGCATTAATAGAAAAAAAAACAGCAGAAAAGGACTTGATGTCATATATTTCAGCCAGAATCCTTTGTTGGTGTGTTTTTAATTGATAGGCAAGGGCTTATATAAACATTGTTTAGGAGGTTGTAGAAAAATACTTCAGAGAAGAAATCTGATCATTCAACCGTGGTGAGGTGAACAAGGGGCTGAGCACAAGATTTGTTTTATGTCTGATTAGTCTTCCTCAGAAAAGCAGAACTTACACTTTTCCCGTTTGCTTGCTTTATCGCTATAAACAGTTCTAGATATCAGTCACATTGAAGTGGGTTTTGGTTGTACTTGTAGGGAGGAAAAGACATATTACAGTTGCTGAAATGCAATCTCAAAAAGCATTTTTTGGCAAGCTTTTTTTTTTTAGCTACAACCTACAAATTTGCCCATCAGCATGCTAACATATTGCTAATATGTTAGCATGCTGGTTAATTTCTGTTATTGTTCTCCATTTAATTATCTTTTTTACCAGTTGACTCACAGGATACTGTCATACTGTGTTTGAGCGTCAGATAGTTATAGCCCACCCATCTCAACACATTTCTACATACCAAATTAGTTTGTTTGAGCTATCTGTGTTTCAGTGGCAACAGGTTTTATGAAGTTATGAATGAATCCAAGTTGAAAAGTTTTGGTTTAGCCTGTTATCAGTATGTGGATTCATATTAACTGAAAATAAAACAAAAGGCAGCCAACATCCAAAGAAGAGCTTTGCAGTGTCCTTTAAGAAGCCTGGAGAACTTTTTCTCAACACTACTTAAAACATTACAAGGTCACCAAAGTTCTGGCTGCCTTGAAAAATAAATGTGGTCATACTAAATATTGACTTTCAAGGTTGAAATGGATAAGATTCTGTTTTTCCTTAAATACTGTATTTCCCTGTATGCTTTCACATTTCTGCAAATCGCTAAACTCATTTCACATTTACCTAGCTAAACATAAAGATGCATACTTGTAAATTAAAAATTATTAGGCCAATTTAATGAATGTTTTGAGGATAAATACCACTGGTACATATAACATTCTCAGTTCTAGTGAATTCACGCTCTTTATTTATCTGTTACCAAAATAATTTATGGTATTGAAGTTAAAGTTGGGCTAAGTTTTGCGAGTACAGGGATGATATGAAACTAAACACAACCCCAAACTGCCTTTATGTACACAAAACATTAGAATATAAACAATTAAATGGCATATAGGCTGCTATGACATTTTCCGATTAAAGTTTTTTTTTTCTACTTTTTGCCCAGATGGCTTAAATAAGCATGCATGGTTGTGATATGTGTTACTATTAGTGTTAAGTCAGTAATGACAGCATAAGTCGCATGGATGGATTTCCCAAAGTTCTAAGCATGGCTGCAAAAGCTTTTTGTCTATCCTAAAACTCTTTACTGAATCCTCATCCAGACAACCTACTTCTGGCTCTCAGTAATACCAGTCTTTTAATGTAAAAGAACTTAATGTGGAGCACGGGGGAAATTTGCCCAATACAAGACATAGTAATAAATGTACTTTTTACAGTGAGTAGAAAGGTTTGTAGGGTCAAAACACAGCTATGAATCTTACTCTGCCAGATCTCTGTCAGTAACAAATGAACAATCTAATTTTTTCATTTGACTTATAAATAATAAATTCTGTACACTTCCCAGAAAATTTTAAACAGAGTTTCAACCTTATATAATCTAGTATCTAGTCATGTAGAAGTCATATTATCTCTGCAAGTAATTTTGTTAAATTCTGCCAAGTCTAAAGCAGAATACACACATACAGTAGCACTGTAGAAACCAAGCACTCCCCTGTTTAAATTCCTCTAGGCTAACACCTTCCCAGTTAAAGTGTCACTGTATCTGACTCCAGCTGCATGTGTTTGCATATAAAAATGTTTGTGTCAGTAGTTCATTTTGTGTTGATAGCTTTTCCTGGTTGATTGACTGGTCGTCTGGGTAGATTACATGTCTGATTTCTGTGTTAGTTCTTACTGGTGTCTCATTGCTCTAACAGCTGACAGATTTGGTGTGGTGTTTATAGATTTACCCTTGCAGTGGCTGGGTATGCAGATGGGGAGGATTGACCTGCTGCGACCTTGGAAGAATGCCCTGGCGGAGGACGACGGCGACCTCGGGTTGGGCAGGACGTGCTGCAATGCAGCAGAGCAGATCAGGGCGCTGCATGCTCTCACCCACACACTTACGCAAACACATAACCTGCAGCTTTATATCATGAAATAGGAACACATACACAGATGCACACAAATCAATAAAAACTCGCACACTGGACGAACAGGCATGGGTGTGTCCTAATCAACCTGCTGCTGACTGGCTGGCTGAAATGCACACACCTCATAGATGACTGTATTTGGAACAACACACACACACACACACACACACACATACACACTTCCCTTTATAAATTAACACAGACACACACAACATACCAAGACAGGATGTGCACACGTTGATGTATTTGTTTGTTTGCATCGTATGTTTTTCCTTTTCACTTTAACACTTACTACATAAGGCAATCACTCAGTTCCATCAGAGGTTATAGATCCTTCCATCTCCTTAGCAGGACTTCCCATATGTGCAGTGTAAAGATATGTGATTTAAAGACAGACCCTCATTAAAGAGATTTTCTGGGACATATTAGTAAACCCTAATGACTCTGAGCAATCATATCAAACCAGATCAACGTCAATTATTTTCACTATTAGTGTTGTTAATAGCTCAACCCAGTGAGAGTCTAATACAACTGTATTTATACCCGTACCTGACCTTTTTTGACCTTGACTTGGATACATAACTCCAAGACTAATATCAAATAAGAAGTCTGGTAATACTTTGTCTGTGTAGCCAGAGACGGAAGAAGTTATTCCCCTGTGCCTAAGAGCCTTCTTGTCCTTACTCTATCACGGATACATTAAAACAGTGAACGACAGTGCTGCAAATGCTGACATTTTCCTTTATTACAATGAACACAGACCATCTATTTTTTCTGTGATAATCCCAGTCATTCTGTCTTTTGCCCATACTGTCTTGTTCTCATACTGTCCCCAAATATGGAACAGTGCACTATTGAGTGTAGCACCTAACGAGCACATTGCTTTCTTCTGTTAAGCTGACGTTCGCGAAAATGCCCAGCTGTCTTTTAGACAATTTATTTGCAACTCAGTATTAAATACTTACATAATTATTTAAAACCAAGGTTTTTTTTACCTGAGTGTCACGGACACCGGTGTGTCACTCGTACCCTTACTGTAAACACTGACCAGCACACAGCTATAACAGAAATTCTTAGCAGTGTAGCAGATGTTGCAGGATATGAGGAAAGGTTATAGCTGCAGAGGAAGGAAGAGCAAACTGCAACTGTGATTCAATAGGAAATTGTTTCCATTTTTACACTATTGTCTACCATCTGACTGAATGAGATGTGGCTACATTTCGGGTTATCATGTTTAACATGTGATTTCTTGCAGCTGCTCATAGTATTGCAAGCGACTGATTAATTTAAACTTATATTTATGTTGATGAATGATTTTTTCCATTTAACCCTTTAAAACCTGACCTAATTTACCCTTTAAACCAGGGGAAGGCAACTCCAGGCCTCGAGGGCCGGTGTCCTGCAGGTTTTAGATGTGTCCTTGATCCAACACAGCTGATTTAAATGGCTAAATTGCCTCCTCAACATGTCTTGAAGTTCTCCAGAGGCCTGGTAATGAACTAATCATTTGATTCAGGTGTGTTGACCCAGGGTGAGATCTAAAACCTGCAGGACACCGGCCCTCGAGGCCTGGAGTTGCCCACCCTTACTAAAAATGTTAACCGTCACCGGTGACGGGTTAGGGTTTAAAGGGTTAACTTTTGATTTACAGCAGCTGTGAAACAACTTATACTCCAACCTGACGTTTAACTGCAAAGCTCACTCACGCAATCAGCACACAAATAAAAATCGAACCAACAATCCACTTTTAGATAAAGAAGTCTATTTATTATTTGATATACTGTATCATATGCATTTTCATATAATAGTTCTAATACCAGTAAGTCAAAAATAATAGTCATATAGTATTTATATATATAGATATATAGAAAACTAATCCAATAATCTACTTTTTACTTGGACTTGTAAAAAAAAACAACATGGAGAAATGTATAATCTTCTCCCCAGCTTAAATATAGGCGCTTTGAGGGAGCAAAGAAGATAATACAAAAAGAAAAATTACACCTGAACATTGCATCTCATAGAATAAGAACATCTGTCAGCAGCTAGTAATGTTGACCATCTTGGTTTAAGACACAGGAAGAGGATGTGTTTTTTTTCTTTGCTAGAACATCTTTGACATATACAATTTTGTCTTATTTTTACCGTCAGTTGAAATGGCTGAAAGAGTTCTGAATTTTTAGTATGAATGAGAGAGGAGACGATGGCAATCATGTGATCATCTGGATTTGTAGATTGAGAGACAGAGCATTAGATTACACCAGTCTCATTACACATACTGAAGATCACTTCTAACGATGACAGCGGGGGGAGGCGGGAGCAGAAAAAAATGGGAGAGTGTAGGAAAATAAGTTTTTTAACAGCAGGATATAGAAAGGTTTATGTGCTTCTCCACCAGTGATCTGCATTTGTAAACAGAGAGTAGCAGCACATACAGTGCAAAGTCCTTTTCATCTACTCACACCAATCCACAGCCTCTCTCACTTTCTCTCTGGGTGCTCTCCAGGAGGTAGCCATGTCTCGGTTGGCCGGGAGAGATTTCCATTTAGGTGTAGCAGTCATCACAAGTTTTTACCAACTAAACTGATATCATTCAAGAAAAAAAAGAAAAAACTCCCACCCCTGTCTGCTCAAACTCTCGATATGTAGAAATGAAAACATGGAGGCAGGCTGTTTAACGGCTGTAGCAAATGGATGAGGCCGTGGACTACAGACCATCCGGAGCTGTGGAAGGTGGCATCCAGGGGCGCTTGTGTCCATCAAGGCCTGAGATGCAGGAGGGCTGTCTCACTGCAACCCGTCCTCCCTTTGAGAGGCGTGGGTCGCCAAGTTGGGGTCAAGAGGAAGCGTCAAAGCTGCACAGGAAAAGACAGACATGCCATTGCAGTTAACTAAAAACTAAAAGCAGGTCTGAAAACATACATTTTATCAAACTGAGCGACATTTTAGAACAAATAAAAACGAACTGAAACAATGATGTGTGTTTGGGAAAATATCTGAAATCAGTGAGTGTGAGGTCACAGGGGTGACTGTGCTCGCTGTGACTGGGGTATGCTTAGGTTGTGAGACTCTTCATTTCAAGAGTTCTTTGTTTGTAATAGCTTAGTATTGAATATCTTAACTTTTTAAATCTTTTTAAACTTTTTAAATCTCAAACACAATAACAGAAACACCTAAGCAAATGTCAAAAACCAACCGGATTGATTTTGGAAGGCATTTTTCATCCCAGACCGATCTGATAAACCTGAGAGCTAAGGGCTAAGTATATATACGCACTGTATACCAGTTTGTTTGGGCAGAAGTGTCTGCAGTGTTTTTGTAGCTTGTCCTAGCTGTTTTGTATCTTATATTTTGGAAGTTCTCAAAATCTTGTAGTTTATTTTGGGGGGAGTTCTTTTTTTCTCCTCGTCTTTCCTCATGTTGTGCATTTTCTGTGGTTTCAGTTCGGGTCACTGCTCATGTGGTCAACCAGCCAGTGCTACATAGCCTGACCTGTCTCCCCAATGTGATGTTTGTGTATTGTATGTATGGTCGGCAAGGTATCATCTATCTTAATTGCCCCTTGGGGATAAATAAAGTTGTTTTTTTTACATTGACTTTAATATATAAATCCACAAAAATTAAAAAAAAACAAAAAAAAAAACAAACAGCAAACATAACATCCTTCTTATTCACTGTACTGCAACACATTCATTTGCCTGAGAAGAAGGAATTTTTCAAGTGGTATGGGATAGTGTTTCACTAATCTCAAGCTTGGGCGTTACAGCATGTGTAATTCAAAATCCTATTCAGTGTGCAGGTGACGGAACAGGACATTAATTAAAAATATATATATGGCTTTAAATGATAAATAGGAGCTGTAACAGATATATTGCTATGTTAATTATTTCTATATTTGCAGTTTTCCTTGTTATGTTAGGAAAAACAGATGTTTCTAACAATGATAATGCTGGTTCAGTTCTATCTAAGAGTCCCAGTAAGCCATGACAGCATGACAGTGAGCAAGAATGAACATGACAGAGTTAAATGGAATAAAATCGTCACACATTTTACGCACAGTCTTGTTTCCTGTCAATATTTGTTGTGTGGAAAAAGGCCCGATTGCCTGTATTTTGTTGCTGGACAAGTACAGGTCACCAGCTTCTTATTTCCACTGTTTAACCTTGAAGGCAGTCTTTTCTTACAATAGTTTGCAATGTCGACAGTTGTAAATGTGAGTGAGCTTTCAACAAAGAAATTTGAGCCCTGATTCTCAAAGCCATTTATTCTTTGCATGTTCTCAAAAAAAGATGCATAAATAAATAGCTATTAGCTGTTAGTCTGTTGAGGGGACCGACTGAAAGAGAGAGAGGGGGACAGAGAGCAAGCAAGAGAGAGAGTTTGAGTGAGTAAGATGTTCATCTCTGCAGGTTTTTGTGTTACTTATCAGTGACAGATTCCTTTGTTCCTGCCTGCGTCTGTCTCCACCTCAGTGGAGAGCCAAGGGACGACCAGAAGGCCTGACTGCAGTCCGCATTCTTAGCACATCCTTGTTGCCTTTTCTGAGCTTGCAAATCATCTTCTGACAAAAAGTACACTTTATTCTTTTCTTCACTTGAGTCACGGATGTTTTTGTAGAAGGTGATGGATTGAAAAAAACGAATGCAAAGAAAAAGGACAAACAGTCCTTAATATGCATGTTAGAGAAGTTCATGTGTGGGGGAATAAGCACGCATGTGGCTTGTAGTTACAGTTTGTGTGTGTTGGTGTACTAAACAACGACAAGGGTGGCCAAGGGGGGCCCCAACTGTCCTCTAGGGGGAGGTACGTCTTGTCTCGCGGTCATTAAATATTAACACAACCATCTCGGCCTCCCGCTGGGCCTGATTGAAGATGTAGGATGGCATACGGGGACAGAAGAAGGTCACCTCTAACTCTGTAGTCCCACAGCAAACCCACTGTGATTACACAAGGGCTAGATCAAGCATGCCAACACATTACTCATCTGGAGGGAGTGCACCAGACTAAGTCACGGAATGACCCTGCAATGACACAGGATCTGTTGTGATCAGGTTCAGATCCAGATTACCTACTGATTAGCAAGAGAATAAAGTCCAAATAGTTTTGTATGTATTTCAAACACTCCTGACTGAAAGAGTCCATTATTTATTCATGTAAATCCTTCTAATGTAAATCCCTCCATCCGACTAAATAGGTTTCAAGACGCAAGCTAAAGGAAGCAGCACACTGTATGGCAAAATAGAATAATAGGAGCTAATTACAGGATTATGGGCCCTTGTGGAAAGAAGAGACAATGACCTTCATTAGCTGTTCTTCTTCTTTCAGAGATTCTA
The DNA here is from genome assembly GCF_057381915.1 of Diplotaxodon limnothrissa. NCBI lineage: Eukaryota > Metazoa > Chordata > Actinopteri > Cichliformes > Cichlidae > Diplotaxodon > Diplotaxodon limnothrissa. Next base: position 35,543,626 of record NC_140601.1, read on the forward strand.
ATTAACGCACACAAAAAAAGTTTATGAAAAAGAAACAAGGTGGAGAGGGATTCTTACCTGTCCCATAGCTTGACATTTCTACAGTTGTTGGTGCAGCAGCCGGCTGATATCAAAGCTGTGACAAAAAAGGAAGAGGAACGAGACAGAGGAAGAGACTTGAATGTGTTGTTTTGACAAGACTGGATTGTCTCATTAGTCTAATGATTTAGAGTTGATGTCTGTCTGGTTAGACTGCAAAAGCAAGGAAACATGACTAATAAATAAAACATGTTAATGGAGTAGCAGCTTCTGTTATTAGCTAAATTATATGTCGGAAATCAAACTGGGAATGCAGCAAGTTTGTTATTAGAACAGTGGCGCCAATCAGCACATGCCCACCCTGCATAGTGACTGAGCAGAATGAGAGACTCTGGAAAATTTGGCATTTTAGAGAAAAAACACAATCACCTTTTTGCTGCAAGTTCAGAAGACAAAATGCACCTGCGTTATTAGACTTGTTTCAAGGTGAGCAGGCATGATTTGGATTAGTGAGGCAGTCAATCAATTTCCAGCTCAAGTTCACACGAAACAGGTTTGACTGGTGGATTGTACTTCACAACGGAGGCGCACAGTGCACGCTTGACGTCTCTGATTAGACCACATAAGACAAGATCCAAATGAAGTATTATTTGTTGCTGTGACCTATTTAAAGCAGAAGCAGCATGGAGACAGCGCCTTTTGAAATAATATCTTTTCTTAGGTTTTATTTCGTAAACTAAACAAATATGAATCAGACGGTCACTTACTTTTTGTATACTTTATTAATTTCCTGTACTGAAATTACGCTCTGCATTTAACCCATTCACTCAGTGAAGCAGTGGGCAGCTACCAATCCAAACCCAAGGGAGCAGTGTGTAGGGAGGGTACCTTGCTCAGGGGTACCTCAGGGTAGTTTCTCTCCTATAAGATAACATCTAGACTGAGGTGACCTGGAAGGCAAATTCCAAACAGAGGTTTAAGCCTTTTTATGGCTGATTATTTTTTCTTTGTAATGGTTAGATAGATGTGCTAGTTTAGCATATTTTTGCTTACCCCACTGTCAGATTATGCGGGTTGTAGCTCACTTCACTCTCTGCAAGTGAAACTGTTGCACCTTCAAAGGAGAACACGCCATTGCAATCAACTTTGCTCTTCCTAAACACAAGGAAAGCTCTTGACGTCATTTTGAAATCCTTTTCCTGGGTTTCCTGTCATACTTAAATGGCTCTGTGAGAAGTTCTGATCACAACTCGGTAAAGCAGTGCAATAATGTTTTTGCTATAAGCAGACCAAACTTTGCAAAAAAAAAAATGTTATCCCTCTTTACCTCTTTTGCCCTTCAAAATTCTTTTATCCTTGCTCCCTTGCTTGATATCTCTATCTCTTTCTCTCCTAGCCAGCGGTTTCTTCCTCCCCATGAGTCCATAATCATGTTTTCAGCACATTTCCTCTCCTTGGCGCTCTAACATCTCACATTAAAGATTTATAATGCTCTTGTGACCGCCAAGTTGTGCAAAAGATTCCAGTAGCCACTTTCACTATGTTCCCTGCCCCTTCCCTTAGTGTGGTCATCAGGGAACAAGGCAGGATAACACAGAGATATGAAAACTCCTTTAAAGTGTTGGGTAGATGCAGCAGTGGGCTGGGGGGTATTTTCACTTGGAGGTCAGCATGTGGGGAATGGGACTGATTTCACGGCTAAAGCTCACAAACAGGGTTAAAAAAAAGTACATCATCACATGCACTGTTCTCTACTCACACAGCTAACACAGGTGAAGCCAATATTTACTGTATTTAGACTTTTTCTACACTTGAAAGATGTTACTCTGAACATGGTCTGTGGGCAGTTGCAGAATCCAGGTTTGTATTAATGCTAAAATTTACTTTAGCATATATCTAAGGATGAAAGTCATTAAAGGTCAGCCTTGAATTTTTGTTGTTTGTATCAGCCCAAAATTTAATATGCCCTTTATTACTACTTCTACATACAAACACATACTACATATGATTAGTTTCATGTGTTCCCTATTCAAGCCACCTCTGTTCCTGAGCTAAGAGCTTAGGATGCCTAGGATATGTGTTTCATGAGTTTCAATGTGGCATGTTCCCACTCAGAATGGCTTTGTTACTATAGAACAATTATAAAATCGAATTTTCAGGTTTTTTTTAATGTAAACAATTTGACTATTCTTTATCTAGTCAGGATCAAGAGTGGCAAGAAAAAGCATTAAAAGGCAGTATCGATACACATCTTTACATGACTCTTTCAGGCTGTCATTATAAGCTGGTTATGTTAGCAAATGATATATAGTCACTGTATAAATCTATAATGCCTTGAGGTGTTTGTGGTTGTTATTTGGGGCTAGATAAATAAAATTGAATTCAATTGCATCACACTATAAAGACAACTAGAAGTGAAGAATATTCCTGGAAAAAACACAGGAGAAACAAAAGTTTTTCGTTCAACCATTCAACCGTGTTAGCTTGAAGTAACTCGATTCAAGCTGCGTAACTCACAGAAACAATTGGCTTGAATGGATTTGCTGTCTCAAGGTCAGCTTTCACACACACAGGTCACAGGATTATAAACTGCTGCCTTGTGATGGTGCAGGTCAGTTTACACACCAGCTGTGTGCCAAAATTCAGAGAATCCCTTTAAAAGAACTTGATTAGCGTCTAATTAAACTTGCTCCTCCTGAATTCTAACCAGCACCTGTGACCTTTTCAAGGAAAGTTACGATGTGAGAAAACATGCAATAAACTTAGGCGGTGTTTGTTTCTGTTATGGGGAAGCCTGATGTTAAAACCAAAATTGGATTTAACCGCATGCGAGAGATGTGTAGAGGGAAGGGGGTTAACAGTGGGTCAAGTATATAGATAATATGATTAGTCTAGAATAATATGGGGGGGGGGGGGGGGGGGGGGGGGTAAGCTCTCATAAATTTTGCTTCTGTACACCAAAGCCTCCAAATTTCCCCTCAAAGAGATCTGCAAGATTGACTTGGGAGAAGCTGCTCCCATACTGAATATAGCCCTTTTCCCTTAGCAACCAGACACCAAATTATTAACTTTATATAACTCATAATCCTGCACTTCATAAAGAAGCTGCAAAACCTTTTAACACTTTGTTAACAAAATAAAGACTCTTTTTTGATGAAAATTGCTTGAAAATTATTCAAGAAGGCTGGCTTTGAGCAATAACAATAAAGGAGCTGCAAAAACAAATCAGAATGACGGTATCTGTATAATTTATCAAAACCGGTAATCAAGTTTTTATTGACATGTGAATCAAGCCAGTAAACACATGAACCTGCTCCCAGGACTACTCATCTCGCAGTCCTCCTTGATCTGTTGCTTTCTATTCATCTCTCTCTCTCCTTCTCTCAATTTACAGAATCAATGCAAGGTAATTTCACGTGGCCATTCCCTCAGATCTTCTAAAAATCTGCCATATAAATTATTCAGGCTGGCTGGGCAGGAAAGCCCGTTGAGATGCATGGTAGATCAGTGACCTTCCGTTTAGCTGGCAGTCAGACAGACAACTAGAGTCAGTCAGTCAGTCAGTGAAGCTATCTGGCAGGAGAGCAGCTTGTTTTAATGTCCCTCAGGCAGCTGAAGTCTGTGCTGTTATGTGCGACTTTGGAGCGTGATGGCAAGCTCAGAATGCATAACATTATGCATGGCCATAATACATACACCAAATGAAAAGAGGAACATGCAGGGTATTTGTGGAGTCAAGTCTGTGCTTGGCCATGCCCAGTCTTGTGAGACCAGACTTCAAGCTCGTACCACTTCAGTTCTGCTTGGTCATCCCTGCAGCACTATATAGCAGCAACAACATGCTAATTGGTTACACTTGGTTTCACCAGGCTATCACAGCCTGTTCTTATCTTTTAAATCAGTAAAATTACACAACGAGAGAACAACACTGAATTTTGTTGTTTTGCAGGACTGTTTTGTCACGCTTAAAGACTGTGTTTTAAATAGTGGTGCAGTGGCTAGTCTCACAGTAAAGGAAAGGTTCTGGTGCCGAGCTGGGACCATTCTGTTTGGAGTTTGCATGTTCTCCCTGCGCCTGTGTGGATTCTTTCCAAGGTATTCCCACAGTTCAAAGACTTGCTTGTTAGGTGAATAGGTGATTGCAAATTTGCCACAGGTTTAGATGTGAGTGTGTGGTTCCCCGTCCTTGTGCTTACCCTGTGACAGACTAGCAGCCTGTCCAAAATGTTCCCCACCTTTGGCCCTATAACAGCTCCAGCCACTCCACAGCAACATAGTTTTGAACTTTGCTTTAAATATCTGAATATTACTGCCTGAAAATAATGAATTATGTTATTAGAATTCACACAAAAAAGATTAGCATTAGATGAGAAGATAAATTAGCTTTATTAGAAAAAAAAAATCTGCTTACTAGATTTCACAAACAACAACTGAGCTCGTGGTGTGACAGTGTACACCAAAAAGCTTGATTCACCAAGAAATTGTAATTGTTTTGTTTCTTTTTGTCTTTTTCAATAAAAGGACATTTGTTTTTATCTACGACAAAGCATGTTTAATACAATAACATATACGTATCATACGTGATTTTTAATGGCATATCAACACCTTACACAGCAAATATTGCCCCTGTTTTTCAGCACACAATGTAGGCCTAATGCTAGTTAAATCATGAATTCAATCATTCTATCACAGCAATAAATTCAGCTCTTTGAGCACCTGGAGAAGCTGCCTTTGCAGGTTTGATTGCACTCCTAAAATGGAAGAAGGAGAACTTCTGAAAATCAACACAGCATCTTTGTTCTAAGCAATAAAGCCATGAGAGATATTGCTAAAAACAGTGTGCACTACACGCATCACAGAACGGTACAAACTGGCTCTAACCAGAATAGCAAGAGAATTGGGAGGACATGGTGCACAACTGAGCAAGAGGGCATAAACATCACAGTGTGCACTTTGGAAAACAGAGGCCACACAGGTTCTCAGTAATGGTACCGACAAACTCCGGTCTCAGCATGAACAGTAAAGAAGTGATTCCAGGCTTTTTAGGTAGAGTTTCACATAAAAGATAATACCTGAGACTGGCCAATGCCTGTGCCTTGATATGACTGCCTTCTTTGCAACTTGGCCTGAAATGTCACTAATCAAAGAGAACATGTAATTAGTGATATCAATAATTATTAACTGTCACTGACAACATTCCTGATCAATTTAATGCTATATTAAAAAAATACTTACTTTCAACATAAAGTATTTCTTTCAATTTTAGGTGACACTAAACCCAGTAGTAAGTCAGTAACCTACAAATCAGTCACTCACTACTTTTAAGAGAAGATTTTTCAGTCTAGTGTTATTGGTTGAGATTGTTCTTCTCTATTCTTCTTTTTTAACATATACATTTATCTACTTCTGGCTTTTAGCAATACCTCCCTAATTTAAGCTGCCTTTTTTTACCGCGTTGCTATGATAAATCTGCAATGGCCAACTGAGGCATGAGACCTGGAGAAACGGCAGCAGGGAGAAACAGCAAATAACTTGAAGCCTATGTGTCTGCTGCATGGCTCACCGTTCAGCTGAAATAGACCACAGAGACACGAGAGCATGAAACTCGCTGGAATAGAGGTGAATAATTGGCGTCCCTTTGGCTGATCGAGCCTACGAGGGATGTCTGTGTGTGTGTTTGCATTTGTGTGTGCTTTCAGAAAGAAATACATACATCAAATAGACGGTGCATACTCACGAAACAACGTGCAAACACGTGCAAAGACATCGCTTCTTGAATCACAAGCCTGTTCAGTTACGTTGACAGAGCAGTGCTTAAATTATGGCAAAATGTAGTTAAATTGAAGACATTAACTTTATGAACGAAGGAGACTTCTTTCATGATGGTTTATAGATAGAAACTGTAGCCTCTAATTTTTCTTCTGCCTCTTTTGTCTTCTGTGTTGAAGCTCCACATCGTCTCCTCGAGTTCTACAAGAGCTGGTTGTTGTTCCATGCACTGCCGTAGTGTTTTGCTATGATCCTCAAAAGGCAAATTAAATATTTAAGCAGACATTCACAAGATAAACTGCTGTTGCTCTATTTTAACATGTCACCACCCATCACACCACAGTGCTGATGAATAATATAACAGACCGGGCACAGAGCAGCGTATAGAGGATTGCGATGCGTGTGCCAGTTAGAGGGGTGGGGATGGGAAACAATACTGGTAATTTCATCAGCTCTGAATTAGATATTCAAATATCCCAGAATTCTTTGCGGTTTTGCGTGACACAAAGGGTCTGCATTTAAAGGGTCTTGCTTTTCATCTTCCAAAAGCCTTGGGACATCGATGACCCATGCCCTGGGGCTGAAACTTGTTTACACATTTTCAGGCTGTCCCTTCCTTTGCTATTAAAAACAACAATAATGCTTTTTTTGCATTTGTGTCATATTAAAAGCCCTTTAGATTTAGCTGAAAATAATGCAATGCACTGTAACAATTTGTGCATTTTCTTCAAAACAATATAATGCAATATAGAGCACAGGTAACCATCTGTCAATTTGAGTGTTAAGGATGAGCCAGTATTAAGTCTACTTTAACATCGACGTGTGGATGTGATTTTACATTCTGCTCTTACACCCCCCCCATATTCTCACATAGCTCTTCTCACATGAAAAAGTGAAAATAAGATTTTGTTAGCACTTATTAATAAAGGATAAAAAGATGGGCTTAGCGGAATATTAAGAGATCGAAATAAGGATGTTTCTACTGGGAAACTCATCATTGTGTTATCATTTCAGGTCACTATTGACCATCAATTGTCATTTAAAGCAACCAGAGAAATTCTGTGTACTAGATGCTTTATTTGCAGCTCAAGTTCTCACAAAGCCAGGTAATTAAATGATTAAATGTACCTTTTAGTATAACTGTAAAGGAAATGAGCCAGTCAGTCTGGAGCAGTGGGGGGTCGGGGTAATAAAATTGATTTAAATATCTCGGAGAGGAAATCTCACAGACCAAAAGACATCGCTGAAAGAGAACTAGTAAGAGATAACGGCATAAATATAATGACAGTGGTGCCAATCATTTCATGGTCTAACATAATGTAAAGTAATGGAAGCTCCACACGTGCCTTATTGTAAATCAGGAAAACCATTACCTCAAACACACAAAATGGGCATTAGATAATTTATGCCCCAGGAAGTAGATAACTGCATCCTTTCAACATGCTATATTCCTGATAAGTTATCTCATTTTTAACAGACAGCTGAGCTATAAAAGCCATCACTCCGATAGGAGCAGCAGCGTGCTATGACCAATGACAATGCACAACAACTGACATAAACCACAGACAAGCTATATGAGCCCTACACAAGACTTTGAGCCCTTATAAAGAATTAATAATACGTTGTTTCTCTTGAAGATTAAAAGTTGAATTCACAAACATAAAATTTAAGTTGTGTAATGGAACACAATCAGGGGCTTTAAAAACGGAGGCATACTTTGTCGGGCATGACCAGTGATAATGACAGATGAACCAAAACAGAGGTTTATATTTTGATTACGCAACAACCAACATAAATGTGGCTTTTTGCAATGAAGACAGGATTCCTCACTACTTACTACGTGCTGTTACAGCTTGATTCTGAGATGCTGTTAAATCATCTCAGAATATTTCTGTGTTTTAAAGGGGGGACCAAAGAATTTTAATTTGATTTAACTACTTGTAGTTTTTAAGGCAGCCAATTTTGTTTAAAGTAAAAAAAATGGAACTTTTGTTCGTGGTTTTTTTGGGGGAGAAGAAGTTAAAAAATCTATTTAACTGATCGAATGAGCATTTAAAAGCAGGCTAAAACAATTGAAGACAGGTTCAAATCATTTAAAACAAATAATTAATAAGCAACATGACAGATATTTTTAATAGAAATGTGAAATTGTCACATGTTACTTTCAGAAAGAAAGTAAAAGCATTTTGTCTGACTTTGCACCCCTGACTTGCTGATTAATATTACACTGCTATACTTTTAACATTGTCCAGAAATATGTGACCACATTAGCCACAGTTTTGCAAAAACCACAGATTTGCTGCCAGCGAACATGAAGGTAAATTAACCTTAATTTAATATGTAATTTATGTGATCACTAAGCTAATGCTCACAAAATGTATGCAAATGTACCAAGCCCTCTTCTCGCAGCCTCACCTGCATACTTCCCATGCTTCACTTAGGTCTATCTGTCCAGCTTCACTTTCCTCCTTGTCTCGCACCTCATTGCCTGATACCCTCAGACTGACAGCTCTCAGAATGGCACACAGCTAGAACTGAAGTAAATGTAACAGTAGCAAAATGTGGTTACTGCTGGTGACTCTGGGACTGTGAGAAATTCCCTCAGGCCCACTCTTGCCCTCATACATGGCAGCCACTCAACTTTCAGTTAATTACCTGGCCTAGCAAGCTAATTTCCTCTCAGCTCAGTGGGCTGTTCCCCACTGGCATGGCGTAAGAGGACAAAGACTGCTCTCCATTCCACTGGGTTTGCATGTCTACCGGATGAGTGGGGCTACTGTGCAACATTTGTCACATACCTCTGGGGTTTGAGCCGGAGCAACGCTAGTATGCGCCAAGCAGCCTCCTTCATAACTCAAAGAGCCACTTACGAGCTGCTGCGGGGGAAATGTTTAGGAGAATCCTCGAATAGTTAAATGCCCGACATAATCAAAAATTCTGAGTTATCTTCTTATGGGTTTTTTCTTTATGAACCCATAATCATAACATCAGTCACGCCACAGTGTATGACAATGTGATTCTATGCATGGAAAGACGTTTGATTATGTGCTCTTCTCTTCTAAATCTGCAGCACAAAATCATCCTCCTTTCCTTTCTCTAATTTATAATTTAGTCTGCTGAAAACAATTTTTGTTTTTATGTTAGACACATTTTACACCCCATTTCCCATTGACATTACCACTGTCATGAGTATTTGTGTGGATCTGGCATTGTCTGAGAGTTGCAGAGGCAATATACGGCTTTTTGCTGCATCCAGGAGGAGGAGGCTTTAAACTGACAAAGCTTAGAGCAGCTTGATTAAAAATGACAATGATATGCACCAGTGGAAGATAAACAAAATGCCTAATCATGCACTCCTGGGTTAATAGCTGCTCTGATGGCCTATAGGCAAGGGTGTTTGGGATAATTGGTCTCAGATGTGATTACAAATTCAAAGGCCATGATAACATTTAAAAGTAACATTTTCCCCTCTGCAGATGAAGTCATCCACCTTGAGAATTGAATGTCTCTGATGGCCTTAACTCTAAAGCATCTTTGAAATTTTAACCAATTTTTTAATGATAGAAGACATCAATAAGGGGATGCCTACTCAACTTGTAAATTAAACATTCATCTCTTATTTGCAGAAAGATCCAATGCCATGGGATTTTAAAATGAGTTATAGAATGTAAAACAAAAAACTGCTAGAATAAGAATTAGTTGGTCTTCGCGGCATTTGTCGTGTAAGCAAGTTCAAGAAGTCCTGAAAGGTAACGCTGGAATGGCAGGGCAGATGAGACTGTCTGGTTATAATATTATTCCATTTGACTTACACCAGCCTAATGCTCCCCTAAATCCTTTCATACCAAGCAGCTGTGACAAACATTTGAGTTTCCCCAGGCCGCTTAGACTGCGAGACTTGACAAATTTTCAAGGGATGCTTTCCATCCATCGCCTTGGCAGACAAGCAAGGAAGAAGAGGATAGAGTGGAGCAAGAGGAACAAAAAAAGATGTATTATAGAGAGGAAGACAGAACGAGGGAGAGAAGGAGGGGAAGAAAACAGCCAGTAATCCACTCAAATACTTCCTCAACCCTCTTTCCTTAGCTCAGTCTGGCAAACACCACATCCTCCCGAAACAGGGCTTTGTAATCAGAGTTTTCTCTCTTTGCGACAGCTGGTTGTTCACACTGGCAGCCAATTAGGATGGTGAGAGAGGGAGAGTGAGAGTGAGAAAGAGAGAGAGAGAGACTAGCTTTTCAACGACACTGGCGAGGGAGAACATTATCTGAGACCACAGCTTCAGTGATGATTTCCTGTTGCACTGACAGGCAGCAGCACTTCTAAGCAGCAGCCAGAGGAGCTGGACAGTCTGAACTAATGCCACAATTATAGAGATTAACAGATGGAATGAAAGAGTGGATTGGTCTTTGCTAATTCGATCACATGCTCGAGAATGGAAGACCAGAGCGTGTCAGTTCCTCTTGAGTATATAAAAAAGAAAAATAAGAGAGGTTTATAGCGAGAGATTTTATAAAATAGCCACAAGCCTGAAGTAGGATAGAAAAATGTGTTTAGTTGAGAGTATTTTGAAAACTATTTCTTTTTTAAATGTAATCACAAGGTAAAGGTTTGAGCAGCACTTGCAGAATACAAAACAACTTTAGGGTTTGACTGAATTATTTCAGTTTGTGGCATTCATCAAGTTATTTGTAAAAAAAATATTATAGACCTCATTGGTCAATTTGTATGCCATTGGATGGTCATGTGGTTCCCGGATAGTAATTCTCACTAGAAATGTGGAGTACCAACACGTTCTCACTCCCAAAGCGTAACATTTTACGCTAGGTGACAAATCGTCAATATGTTACGCTTCCGGGTACCCAACACGTCCCTAGATTACAAGATCGGACAAATGAGAAAACCGTTTGGAATGAATCTACACATGTATGTTTGTTTTACTTAAATCGCTTTGGAAAACACTATCTAACATCATTAAAGTGCTGGTTAAGGTTAGGGATGGAATACATGGCTGGAATGTGTATTACCACAGGAGCCTTATTCTACTGGATTTCGTCCATAACCCGGCGCGTAGCATAAGAACGCAGGCGGTCACCTTTCACGTTCCTCAGGAACACCGCGGGACTTGACAAATCATCATTATATTACGCCTCGGGAGTGTGAACGGGCTGGGAGTACCCAAGAGAAATCCTAAATGGAACATTATTTGATACCTAAATAGGAAAACATGTAAAGGTATGTAGTTGTGTGCCATAAATCTGTTCTATGTTTCTTCAATTAAAAAAAATTACAACACTAAACTATAGGTGCTGGAATAAACTGTGTATGTACTCTAACTTAGGGTAATGTTGAGCTGATGTCTTGCTAATTAGCTAAATCCAAGACTTTAAAAGATATTATCTGAGCTCTTTCCATTTTCTTTGAGAGAATGAATAAGTTGCTGTTTATTATTTTATGGTTGTTTCATGGGGTTTTATTAGAAAATGCTTTCTTCAGCATTTCTACTGTGTATTATTTTTCCCCACTGTGTGGGGGGTGGATGTTACTATATTAGAGTTTCAGCTAACTTTAGCGGCTCTTTAGTACAAATTTTATGCTCCACCAAACCCATTACCTGCCATAACATTAGATTTGTCAGACTAATGGGTTAGACTTTCTATTATATATAAACAATAAAACACCAAAATATTACACCTATATGCTGTTTCTTATTCGAGTGTAAGCAAATCATCCAAACAGGAATTATATTTTGCTGACATTCAAATTAAATGCATGCACTATAACGCTATAGCCTAGCAAAAAAAATGAAGCTTTATTGATATTTGGAAGGCTAATATGGGTTTACTAATATTCTGTCTAAACTGATATCAAATATTACATGAGAGCCTCATATATCTGTGGTTTAGCCATTATGTAGCACTAGCTTGCATTACAATGCTAGACATTATACTGTATCTTTATTTTGATCTGTCACCTGAGAAGGCAACGCGTGTATCACATCAAACTGAGCTATTTCATTAAAACAACTAAGAATAAAGTAGCAGTCACTGGCTAAAAAAAGCATGGCTTTGTCTTTATCACAAACACACACTTTTCAAGCAAACTACAAATACAGTACACAGAGTGCCACACATCTGCAGTACTGTATGTACTGTAAGAAAATAGAGCAAAGGTTTCCCCACACACTGCACCATCTTTTCTTTTCTCATGCAGCCTATTTTTCTCCTCCTGATCATCTGAGCAGCTTAAGCTAATATGCAGAACATGTGATTGCTAAAGCAGAAAACATGATTAAGTCTCTCCTCTTTTTTTGAAGAAGACCCTCTGCAGTGCAGAGATCCTGTAGGCTTAGTGAACATTCATCCCTGCTGTCTGGGTCAGGAGACTGTAGTGTTCATGGCTGATTAGTATCAGAGAGGGATTTTATCACGAGGCAGATATTTGTGCTATGAGTCAAATTGATCTTTTGCTGTTACTGATTATTTGTAAAGCTCCTCATCGCATACAAAGTCAAAACGGCCTTTAATTTTTACTGCAATTTAATATTTGCAAGCCAATAATTACTGCTGCTTTAACCTCGTGGGACCTGGCGTCCACATATGTGGACATCACATTTTGGGTTATTTAGACCAAAATACTGAATTTTGCTCTACAAAGGCCTGATATCCACTTATGAGGACATTATACTGCTACTGTTCTATCAAAATGTTAAACGAATATGCTCATATGTGGTTCTTACTTTTCTTAAAAACAAAAATAAGGTTAACAAAAATCTGGTAATTCTTTGTTTTTACATTCATCGGGCCCCAGTGTGACCAAATATCAAAGAGAAATTAAAAATGCATGCTATGGAAGAGTTCGGGTCTTAGGAGGTTAAAGCTTATAGTGCCATGCACTGATTTTATTTGTAATTTCTTGTAATGCCCTTTTTATATATAAATGAGTCAATATACTTTTGGATATATGTCATCAAGATGAGAAAATAAGATAATGGTTATTTTCTTCAAGCAGAAACTCGGAGTTGAACCAAAGTAAAAGCACGAGTACTTTCATTTTGTTGGTATTCCTTCCTCCTGACTGTAACAATGAGAGAATAAGCTATGTGTGATAAGCTTCCTGAAAGATGTTGCAGCAGATTGTATTAAAAGGCTACAGAGGTCAGAGTGTTGTTTTGCTTTCTTTGTGGATTTTGTCAGGAATTTAAATGGCCTGAGCTTCGCTACTGTTGAGTTTTACATCAATATGAGTCATTCATTTGTCAGAAAATAAACCCTCATCGCTACACTGACCCTGGGACACTTTAGCACATCCACCCAAATCACACAAACATACACACACACACACACACACACAAGCATACATGCAAGATCATAAAAAATGAAATAATGCTGTGCAAAGGGCTTAGAGGATAATCCAAGCGAGTGGAGTGTACTACATCGTAACAGGAATTAAATTTCCTCTTCATCCAAAAAAGGACATGGCAGCAAGGTTAGGTCAGTGTATGACACAAAGGGATATCACAACAAATCTGCTCTCTTTACGTTTCCTACCCCACACATCTTTTTTTCTGTATCTACTCATCTTGTCTTTTTCATTCTCCTTCAGTTGTATTAGTTTAAGTGGCATTTTAGTGTATCCTAATCCGCCAGCATCAGATGGGTGATATTTTTGTGTTAACTTCAGAAAAAGCATCATCCTGTGGCAACGTGTTGATTGCATATCTCTATCTAAGTGTAAATATCCTATAGTGACACTTAAAGTTAGTTCCCTTGTCAGGTTAGTGGAGGCATGGAGGCCCTGTAGCGACAAGTTCATGATGGAGATAAACATCAATTGCGACAGATGACAAACTATGATATACCAATATGACTTCACACAAGGCACACACATACTCAACCGCTGTCATACACAGGCCTAATGAAGTCTTTACGGCCCTGGTTAACGGCTATTTGGTGCGTGTATTTCACTCCGAGCTAAGTTCACAACAGTTATGCCACAGTTGGCAAACTACCAGGCCCTGTGCACTCACAACATTTTCCAGTTAAGGATTTGTGAGGCATTAATGTGGCGTGGCTTTTGCAGACATCATATGGGTTTCAGGTTACATCAAGATTGAAATCTCTCATAGAGCTACAGTTTGCGCTGAGCCTTAAAATAGAAACAGAATTATGATCCAAATCAAAGTTGTGTGTGTCTTTATAATAATCCAGCGCAATCCATAGAGATTGCAAAATGGCTAAAGAGAGCATGCTTGATACTGTACAGTAGTTTCTGAGGTCACCATGGCTCTACTGTGGATCTTAAAATGCATTCACTGGCCATTTAGTGCTTTAATTTCAGGTGTCTCTGGAGGCAGACATTGTTAGTATTATCAAATAATCAGTGCCACAAAAAGTTAAAAGCCACATGCAAACTGCACACAGGAATGCCTCGGCCAGATTACGTCGAACTCAGGACCTTCTTGCTGTGGGGCAACAGTGCTAACCACCGTGCCACCATGCTGCCCTCATGACACCAATAGGTCACTTGTCAGATTTTATTTTATGTATACTTTATTGATCCCCGTGGGGAAATTCCTCTCTGGATTTAACCCATTCACTCTGTGAAGCAGTGGGCAGCCACTGGGCACCAGGGGAGCAGTGTGTAGGGATGGTACCTTGCTCAGGGGTACCTCAGGGTAGTGGATTTAAACCCCCGACCTTCCGATCACCACTCTACTTACTAAGCTATCCCTGCCCACAAAACTGCTCAAAAGCAACCAAATGTTGTGACTTGTAAACTGAGGTTCATATGTAAAGATCTGCGTACTACCTCTTTGAAGTTGTAAAGTTTTTAAGTGCATATTGTTAGGTAAACATATAATAATCCAATTGGCATAAATGACTCATCATTTGGTAAAAAAAACAGTTAAAATCCTCGCTATAAAAGTTGAGTTTGCTCTGTGCAAATTGTTTCTGTTTCTCTTGTAATTTCAAGCTTATATTGCAAAGTCAGGTAGATATTTCACCTTGAGGAATTTGTCCTTTAGCATCTGAGAGCTCTGTGCCACTCAGCACTTTTTCCCCCGGACTCCAGAAATCATTATCAGCCACTGTGGGGTATTTAAACAGCAGCCAAGTTGGTACTTTGATTTTTCGTCCTCCTCATCATCCTTAGCTCCCCACGATCTCTCAGAGATGGATGCAAATGGAGCAAAGATTTAGAGGTAATTCATCATTTAATAGGTTTATTCATCATTGTGTGGCAACAGTTGCAATGCTACAACTCAAATTTGTGCGTGGATCATTCGAGCTGGAAAGATTCATATAACGCCTGTGTTTTTTCTCAGTTTGTCCTGAGTCAGCCCACATTTCTCTTGAAATGAAAAAAAAAAATCAATAATGCTGTAAATTTTGCAGCAGTCAGAATAAGCATGAGTATCTCAGTTTTCTCAATCAAACAAGTGCATTCCAATTCCAAACTAACCTGTAAATCTCATTTTCGAAAATGTCTGCGTTTACAGAGAAAAAAACACCTCTATGCTATAACAAACTGTAACACTAAACCCTGAAATGCTACACTTTTCATCCTTAAGTATGTCTGGGCACATGGCTGTATATTTGTATATCTATATATGTTGAGATATTTATTTGATTACAATATTTCACACTATTCAACCTTCACCATCTGTATAGGAAGCATCTCAATATGCCCCCCAAAAGTAGCACTGATAGTATATAAATTTAATGGTAATAAATCTTAAGTATAAAACAGAAGAAACTGGTAAATATTAAAACAAATTTTCTGCAATATCAACAAATAGTCTGATACAGAAAAAATTAAGAGTTTTGACTGTATTTAGCCTAAATTCCTTTTTGACTTATACGTAGCTTGGCCGAAGTTTCAAATAATTAGGTCACTCTATGTACAAGTAATCCCTGTGAGCTAAAAGCTTCAGGCTTCAGGCTGTTTTAAATGCTTGAGAGGGAATATCCTTAATATGGCCATCCTGGGCACTCAGCTGTGAAGAGATGAGTTTGTTATCCAAACTTTCTCTTTATGAGAGGCAAAAAAAAAGCTAAGTTGACCTTAAGGGAAGACAATGACAAAAAACAGCTAATTTCATATGGAGTAGAGAGAAGCATCAAGGCCCAGTATGAGGTAAATAGGTATTATTTTCAATGTTAAATCATGCAAAGCAATTAGAGAGAATAAAAGTATGGGGTTTTGGAGCTCCAGAGTCTTCAGAGTATGAACATTGATTTAGTAACTTAGTGACTAAGGTGTAGAAAACATGTAAACACTTGAATATATATTAGCCTTTATATATGCTCATAATAAGTGCAATAAGTAAGACGGTATGTTTGGCAGTTCAACTTATTTTGATATAGTGTCTCCTTCTGATGAACCTGCCACTCATTCAGGTCAAGGTCAGAGGTCAAGGTCAAGGTCAGATTTATTTATATAGCACATTTCCAACAGCCGATGCTGCACAAAGTGCTTAACAATAACAATAAAATTAAAAACTACAGTGTAATACAATAATAACAATAGAAACAATAAAATAGAAGAATTGAAACAATACTAACTAATTCAGATAAATCCAAAATGCTTGGGTCATAATGTGTTAAAAGCCAGAGCGTAAAAGTGTGTCTTTAGTAAAGATTTAAATTGCTCAAGAGTTTGAGCAGATCTAATATTAAAGGGGAGACTATTCCAAAGTCTGGGACCTGCCACAGAGAAGGATCTATCACCACGAGATTTGAGGTTAGTCCGTGGAATGGACAACAATAGTTTTGAACTAGATCTCGTGGGTTTTCCTGGAGCATAGGCAGAGAGGAGCTCTGACAAGTAGGGGGGGGCTCGGGCGTTGAGTGACTTAAAAACAAAAAGTAAGAGTTTAAATTGGATCCTGTAGGGGACAGGGAGCCAGTGTAAAGAGGCTAAAATTGGGGTTATATGCTCTCTCCGTTTGGTACCGGTTAGCAGGCGAGCAGCAGCATTTTGAACCATCTGAAGGCGATGGATGGTGGCATGATCTAGGCCATAATACAATGAATTGCAGTAGTCCAATCTGCAAGTAAGAAAAAGGTGGATGATACGCTCGAAGACGTCAGCCGGAAGGTATGGCTTTATCCTGGCTAGCTGTCTTAGCTGAAAAAAACAGGACTGAACTACTGCACTCACCTGCTTATTCAATTTAAAAGAACCATCAATGTAAACTCCGAGGTTTTTTACATGTGTTTTACAATACGAGGAGAGGGTACCCAACGTGCTGTCGATATGATTGAAATTGCCAAAAATGACAACCTCAGTTTTGTTTTCGTTTAGCTGTAAAAAATTTAATGATAACCACTGTTTAACGTCGTCAAGGCAGCGTAATAAGAGCTGCGGTTGATCTGATCCTGATTTTAAAGGTAGATAAATCTGTAGATCATCCGCAAAGCAATGAAATGAAATGCTGTACCGCGAGAAGATGGAGCCCAATGGCAGCAAATAGAGTGCGAAGAGGGCGGGACCCAAAATAGAGCCTTGAGGAACGCCGTATTTAAGAGGAGCTAATTTGGAGTTGTGGGGGCCCATATTGACATAAAAGAACCTTTCTGTCAAGTAGGAGCGAAACCACTGAAGGGCAGATCCTTTTAGGCCAGCATGCGATTCTAGCCGTGATAACAGGATGTCGTGGTCAACCGTGTCAAAAGCTGCTGACAAGTCCAACAGTAAAAGGGCAGCAGGGCTGCCAGAATCCATAGTTAAGAGAATATCGTTAAAAATCCTTAAAAGTGCTGTCTCAGTGCTATGTAATGATTTAAAACCAGATTGAAATTTTTCTGAGATCATATTAGAATCGAGGTGTGCCTGCAACTGTAGATAGACCACTTTCTCCAAAACTTTAGATAGAAAAGGAAGCTTTGAGATGGGCCTGTAATTAGACAGAACAGTTGGGTCCAGGTTTTGTTTTTTAAGAAGAGGCTGAACTACAGCTTGTTTGAAGCATAGTGGGACGCAGCCTGTAGTAAGGGACGTATTAATCAATTTCAGAATAAAAGGGCCAACAATATTAAAAGTGTTTTTGAGCAGACTCGGGGGAAGAGAATCAGAGGGGCAGTGTGATGATCTTAGGCCACTAACTATCGCGGTCAGGTCCTTAAGGGAGACGGGATCAAACTGCTCTAAGACAGCTGAACACACAGGTGGAGGGCTTTGAACTGAGACAACAGACAACAAAACAAGGGCCCTAATCGATAAGATCTTGTTATTGAAAAATGCTAAAAAATCATCGCACATACTTGGTGAAGAAGTAACTCCAGGATTATCACATAAACTAAAAAAGCGATTAAGAATGTTAAAAAGTGTATAATTCAGTTGTATAATTCAGTTTATTTCAGCTTGCTATATGTTTTATGTTTAAAAGACAAGCAAGGGCAACATCATCCACGTGACTTTAAGGGGGTGTGTGCATGGAAAAACTAGGTGTTAAATAGAAGGTCAGTATATATGATCACATCACAAGGCACAAATAAACCTACCATTCATGCCATTATAGATGCTCCGATGATGTGGTGACAGCTCGTCTCCAGCCGGCCTCCTCTGCCCTTCTCTCACTGGGCTGCCAAACTTCACATGGTCAGGGCTCATGCTGTACTGGTGCCTGTGAGTTTCCGGGCTGCCCCCCTGGATGAAACAGCCCTTTTCATGGTGCTCTCCAGTCCCCAAATGTGCCTGCCGGGGCTCTGGGCTTCCGCATCCTGTACTACTTATGCTGCTCCTGTTGTGCCGCTGATAGAGCTCCCCGGTGCCTCCCTGACCTAGGAAGTGCTGCCTCTGGCCCAGGACGAGGTCAGAGCTGTGGTGCTTGGGGTGCTGCTCCGGACTTCGGTGGCCCACGTTCCTTCCATATTTTTCGGGACTAAGGCCCCGCATGACCCGACTATGGTCAGGCACAGATATAGAGCCGCAGCGGGGCCGGCAGAGCTGAGGGAGGGTGTATGGGTACTCCAGGCTTGTACTCCGATGGCGCCCAGCTGGGTGATCAGGACTGGACACCTCCCTGTCTCCTCCAATTACACCTCCTATTCCACTGATGCTGCTACACCTGGGTTTATGTAGAAGCTCAGGGCTTCCTTTTTCCCCACCACTGCCAACCCCACCCACTCCTGCAGCCAGGTGGGGCTGTTTATGGTGAAGGTGATCAGAGCTGTCAGCACTCCCTGCACTGGAAGTGCTGCTTCCATCCCCTACGTCTCTCATTAGCAACCCCTGGCCAGGCACTAGCAGCAAGCTATTCTGGCTGTCTATGGAGTTACGGCACCCTCCCATTCCCACACTGCCTCCACCTCCACTTCCTCCAATGCCACCTCCACCACCTACTACCCCCTTTTCTTCATCCAGTAGAAGACAGAGCTCCTTCAGCTCCAGGTTCTCCCGGATTACCTCTTCTTGTCGAAGCTCTAGCTCCTTGAGTTTCTGGAGGTAGAGGGTCACCTCTTTACGCATTATGCTGGCACTGTAACGTCCGAGACGCTGCCACTCTCTGGACACACGCTTTCCTTTTTGACGATCATCATCTAAGAAGCAGCACAAGTCCCGCAGCTCACGATTGTCCTCCTGCAGCTTCTGGTTAATGTCCTGTGAAAGCAAGAAGAGAAATAATAGAAATTTAGAAATTAGAAAAGAGCGACACACAGTTTACGTGTATGAACCAGAAAGCCTGAGGAAAAAAAATGCTCCTTAAGGAACACAAATTAGTTTTTGAAATGTTGCAAAACAAAGTCATTTTTCATGGGTTACTTAACTTCGACTAAATCACTCAAGCCATTGTGCAATTTGAATACATTTCACTGCTCTTTCAGATAGCAATCAAATGGTGTATGCAATCATAATGAAATTAAATCCTAATCCTACGTCCTTTCCCATAAATGCAGTGACTCACTGTGTACCATGTGAAATACATAATGTAAATTAGAATCATCTGGAGGACAGGAAAAAGCCACACAGAAATGAGGCAAGGTCATAAACATTTCATACTAAGCAACATTTACTTAAGGATTCTTTCTTCACCTCCAAGAGACCTCCTTCTTTTCTCCTCTTCTGTAACAACTTAACTCTCCGCTATCCTCCATCTCCTACTTACTCCCCCTTTTGTACCATCCAGCTCTTTCCTGTGTAATTAGGCTGCTTGGATGGGTGGAGAGGTGACGAGGTCTCCAAGAAAAGCAAATGATCCCGATGTGCTTCAGCTGAGACAACCCCAGGCTGATTCTCAGAATTTAACTGTAAACACTGTGGACACTGTGCAATAATTATTTTATTAGAAAATGAAGGCACTGGGTAAAGGTTACTGAAATGGAGAAAGCCTGCATACAGTTTCAGAGCATCTGCCACTCGATTCTGTGTTCCACTTGCTGTAGATTTATGTGAAGGAATTTTTTTAGGAATCTAAAGTATGCGAAGACAAGATCAGATTTGAGCACTGCATGAACAAATCCACTGATTTATTGACGGACATTACTGTTAGAAGAAAGCATTTTTAAGTGAAACCTACTCGTCATTGCTCTATCTGAGTGGAAAGGGCACAGCTTGGTATTGATTTTGCTAACAAGCACAAACATCCCTTCCCTTTTTAGTTCACTTTAAAAGCCCGTATTTCCCACCTCAAAAAAGTTAAAATGGAAACTAGAGGCTTTTATTAGCTCCTGCATGTGCAAAACTGCACATATACTTTACATCCATCTAAACCCAAATGATCGCATATGACCCATGAAATGGCACACTGAACTTCAGATATACCATCTATTCTCACACCATGTTTGCAGAGGCGCTCTCTAAACAGCAGAGCATTGCTCCTGCTATGCGCGTTCTCAGGTGTGCTCCAAGCCTATGATCTCATCCTTCACCGATGCGCGCCCCCTCACCTTCAGCCCCCTGATTTCGTTTAAGTGCAGCTGGAGGCTACGATTGACCTCCCGGATGAGATTCCCGTGGTCCAGAATCACGCTCATCTTGTCGGCCTCAGACCGCCTGAGTCGGCGCACCAGATCCTCCTTGGTCCACTTGAGCAGTTCCTCGTCAGTCAGACCGGAGATGTCCTCTGCTGGACTTTCAGTCTTCGCTATCGAGAGCTGAAGCCCAGGCTGGGGCGGTGGAGTCGCTTTCTCCATTGGCACAGCTCCTCCGGTACCGACAAAGAGCAGAAAATACTTAGAGGCTCGCTGGCAACCTCTGCTCGCATCCGCTCCCCGGTCGACTTAGGGTGGAAACGGTTACGGATTGTAAATCAGTCGCATAGTTTGGCCTTTTCTGTTGCTCCCCACTCTTCCACTCTCTTCCTAGAGCAACAGCTGACGATGCCGGCTGGGCGCGATACAGCGGAGAAGATGCTCTACTATCACTGCAACATCCTCACAGCCGAAATGGACTCTGTGCGCAGCCGATATGCATTAGAATCCAGATTCTGTCGGTCAGGTGGTCAAAGTGAGAAAAGCTTCGGTTTACACACACACCTGCCGCATCTAGGCTCAGCACACTGTGAGAAAGAGGAGATAGTCCGCTGTGCACAGCAGAAACACAGGGAGAGGAAACAGCTCTCCCCTTTCTCTCCCCCTCCCTCTCTCTCTCCAGGTCTCTCCCTCCGGGGGCTTGAGCCTCACCGAAATCATAGTTTGGTTGCAGCGCCACCTAACGTTCAAAATTATTGCAAACTGTTCTGAAATGCTTCGTTAATTACCTCTCGGATTCGCTTGAAATTACAGGGGGTACTCTGAAGTTAAGATTCTGGTACTTTCTCCAAACGACATAATTTCTGCAAGTGTGACGATTTAGGAGAAAACATAGGCTGTATAAGCGCCAAAATATAATAATAATAAATGAATTAATAATCAGGTTTACAGGTTATACTCTAAAACTTAACAACAGGCTATCCACTGATGTCCGTAACCTCACTCGACTGCCTCATGTTGCACCGTGTAGTCCTTTAAGTTTAAATTACTGTCTGTGATTTTCAAATTGTAAGCCGCTGATATTTTAGATACCGGAACTTTCCTCTGTGGGAAATAGGTAGGTATGGTGTAGCTATATTAAGTGGTTTGGACCAAAAGTCCCCATATTTGAGCACAAAAAATAAATAATAATAATAGTAATAATGCTTTTGTTGATGTTCATCTATTTGTTTTCTTCTTTTATACACCCCAACTACACCACGTTAATAGAAGTGAGTAGTAGTAGTAGAAATAGTAATGAACTCTAAAAACCAAGAATGGGTAGTAACCGTTAACCATTTGTTCATTTTTGAACATATTGACGACTGTGTGTGTAGGAAACAATTTTTAAAAAAAATCATATATTTGAAATTAACAGTAACTTTCGAAATATATATAAGGCAAAGCATGTGGTTCATTATTTCTCTCTGAAATTTAGTAAAGTAGAAGAAAAGTGGCATACAGCTGAAATACTCATTAGTACATCAATGTACATGTGTCAGTACAGTGAGATAATACAAGTCCCGCACAACTGTCGAACAACACGTTATCACACAGTACAAAATTTTCGGTGGACATAACACTTTCTACAACTCCGAGATTATCGGAGTTTACGTTACTGCTGCAGCGGATCTAAACAACTCATTTTCCCATAGTTGTACGCTTCCGCTGCATACGCTAAGCATGACGTACGAACGTCATGGAAATACGAGCCAATAGGATACGCCTGATCTTGGAGTAACACGTCATTCTAGTGGAGTGCATACCCGGCTGATAGGGAGTGATCTCGTCAACGTCGTCTCTGTGTCCTCTCGGGCATCCGTCTCCATTTACCTCCAGATGCTGTAACTCGTTTCGAACCGAACAGTTTCTTTATTGTTGTCCATACCTAAGCTCAACTTAATATAAAAGGTAAGAGCTCGCCTTAAATTTCTTCGAAAGTAGACCGCCCGAATTCAGCTTTCATTTACGAAGGGACAGGAAGTAGGTTAATGCTACATTCCATTAGCTAACCCGGTGTCGTTAGCATGCAGATGAGTGCCAGAGAAGTAAAGAGAGACGGTTTTACAGCGAAGATTAATAAAATAAGGCCAACTGTTAAACTAGTCTGTCTTCTATAAACGCCACTGCTGTTATGTTGTGTTTTGGCTATCAGCATACAAAGCGTAAATAAGCATTTGAATGAGTACGAGTTCTGATAAAGACCAACTCTCACTGGTGGCTTCGTTGCTGATAATACGTGGCCTGTGTGTTGTGTTGAAATCTATTCAGATTCATAAAATTCGAAAAGTTGCTTAAAATTTTGACTTTTCTTTTGTTTTTTCCGTATTTCCTTGTACTTTGTTTAAAAAAATATACATTTTTTTTTAAAAAGGACAAAATCTTTTCCTCATTCCAAACTTGAATATGTCATTAGATTGTGCGGGGGCTTTTTAGTTTCTTTGCCTTAAGCATTGCAATCTTAAGCGGTCAGGCGTAGTAGTAATAGAGTTGAAGAGAAATTCGAGTCATTAATTTGGTGACAGCATTAATAAAAATAAAATACACAGAAAAACAGTATTTGCAGAAATTAGTTGTCATTCCCAAATATTACAGTCAGTAAGGAAAGTTTGTGTATTAAGCGCATTTTGTAAACAATGAAAGTGCATGCTTTCAATAATTTACAACAATAGATTAGTTAATCAAAGAATAACAATAGCCTGTATACCTAAACTACTGCAAAGTGGCTTAGAGCAATACAACAAATGAGTAAAAAAAACCAATAGATTTCCCTGTGAATATAAATTAGTTGTACAAGTTCATCTTAGTTGTGTGAATCTATACTACCTTTTCTGTTTGTTTTATGAGATGAGAATTTCTGGACCCTGTGCTGTCAGTCTTGGCTCTGGGGTATGTTGTAACACATAAGTTAGTTGGCTGAACTGGGAAAAAATTACAACAGATAATGTAATGTGTGAATAATAAAAACTCTTATATAATTTAATCCACGTTAAACACGTTGCATGTTTTTGCAGTCCTTTGATGTTTATTCTTGACTATGCAGCTTCACATAGTCATGAGAAAGAATGAGAGTATACAGTTGCTACAACAGCATGCTTGGCAATGATTTGCAAAAGGCGTCACCAATGTTTCAGTGACGTCCGCTAACAAAGGTAGAGCTTTAAAATACCTGCAGGATTCCTCCGCACTCTTTGAAAACTTGCTGGTCAGGTTTTCTAATGTTAAAATTTGTGCGTCATGCTTTCGAAAATCCGTTCCTTTTTATAGCACACGAGAGAAAAGATCACAGGTATAAAGAGTAGGCGCTGACTGCAGCTAGCAGAAGAAAGCCGGTACACAGCAGAGAGGGAACATCGGAAGATTTGGAGTGGTACCGTTTGGATTACCACTTCCACGCTTATTATTTTAATTCTTCAGCGGGACTGATAACCTCACTGTGTTACTTTGGGGGATCTTTTCCTTCTGAAGATCAGTGATGACAACCTACCAGGAGTTCATTCAACAAAATGAGGACAGAGATGGGGTGAGATTCAGCTGGAACCTCTGGCCCTCGAGCCGCCTTGAAGCCACCAGGCTGGTAGTCCCTGTCTCCTGCCTCTTCACACCTCTCAAAGAGAGGCCCAACTTGCCACCGGTCCAGTATGAGCCAGTTCTTTGCAGCCGGGCCAACTGTAAGGCAGTGCTCAACCCACTATGGTGAGTTTCACAGAAAAACAGTACTCTAGCTTATAAAGTGTATCCTTTTGAATGTTTATTTTAATCATGCGTTTTGGTATATGTATGTGATATAATTTCCTTGACTTTTAGTATTTTAGTTTCATCATTTAAAGCCACAGATGTCTGTTCCTGACATTTATTTACTAAAGTGTTATATTTGCAAATGTAAATGTGAGTGAAAGGAGATGCAGGGATTTGAATTTGACTTTTTTTTCTAACACATCAGCACTTCTAAATGCTGAGGTGTTCTTAGTATTGGGTGTGGTGCATGAGAACTGCAAACACTAAATACACCTTGTGTATATTTCAGTCACAGCCACACTTATGACAATTAGATACAACCTCTATTTTCTTACTTTTATTCTTATTTTTTACAGTCAAGTTGACTTCAGAGCAAAAATATGGGCCTGCAACTTCTGCTTCCAGAGAAACCCTGTAAGTACTGTGGCTGAGAGCATAGTTTAGTCTTGCTGCTATTTGAAACGTATCGCTGCCAAAACGTGTCTCTGCATTCATAACTTAATGCTGATGAGCTACATTCCTTTTTTAGGTTGGTTAATCTTGATATCTTTCTGTGTGTGTGTGTGTGTGTGTGTGTGTGTGTGTGTGTGTGTGTGTGTGTGTGTGCGCGCACGCGCGCAGTTCCCTCCCTCTTACGCAGGCATATCAGACGTGAACCAGCCAGCTGAGCTTATGCCACAGTTTTCTACAATTGAGTACATAGTACAGGTAAATACTGCATACATGTCTGCACTCTGACCTTAACAATTTGTATTAAGTCCAGAAGATGTAAGGTATAAAGGTCAACATTAACAGTTTTCAGTAGTATCACATATGTTTTTTTAGGGATGCCTTATTTTTGACAGTGACAGATGTAATAACAGAAAAGTAGACCTAAGTTAAATTATACAGGTAGCTGTAATAAACATTTTAAATGGTAATTATAAAAGCAAAACCACTTTGAGCCTGACGTCTGTTGTGGTTGGCATTTGTAACAATACTACTACTAGTTTATAATGTGTAGTGTATTCAGAAAGTATGACTATGAGCTTCTGATGTTCACATGCCATCTCTGCTAGTGCCGGTAATATAGAAATATATACGAAGCAAGCAGCAAACCACACAGCACCACATGAAAACATAAACAATAGTCTCAATTGTTTTTCACTATGTGATTATGACTGTTTGGATACAATGTGATTTCATCAGTTTTTGACTTTAGTCTCCTGCCTCTTTACAGCGTGGTCCTGCAGCTCCTCTCATCTTCCTGTATGTGGTGGACACATGTTTGGAAGAAGAAGATCTCCAGGCTCTCAAGGAGTCTCTCCAGATGTCTCTCAGTCTGCTGCCCCCCAACGCTCTTGTGGGCCTCATCACATTTGGCCGCATGGTTCAAGTTCATGAGCTGAGCTGCGAGGGGATTGCTAAGAGCTATGTGTTCCGAGGCACCAAGGATCTTACCGCCAAACAGATACAGGTAAGTCCAGCCAAAGGCCTTTGGTAGTCTGGTGTGAGTGACACACTTATTAGGGGGGAAAAAACAGGAAGTCCATTTAGATTAAAAAGTACAAAAAACAAGGTTAGCTATTGTTAAACGTGTAAAACCTTTGCTTTTCATTTCAGGAGATGCTGGGTTTAACAAAGCCAGCTGTAACAGGACAACAAGGTCGTCCTTTGGCCCCTCAGGATGCTGCTGCCACTTGCAAGTACGTCGGAGCACAAACAATTCATGTTTGTCAGTTGATGGTTATTGTTTACAAAAAAAGCAAAGCACTTTTTTTTTTCTAAAACGTGTGTGTGTGTCTTATATTCAGGTTTCTTCAGCCTGTGCATCGAGTCGATATGAATCTGACAGATTTGCTGGGAGAGCTTCAGAGAGACCCGTGGCCTGTCCCTCAGGGTAAACGGCCACTCCGATCCACTGGTGTTGCGCTGTCTGTCGCTGTCGGCCTGCTGGAGGTACGAAAGACAAAAAACTGTCTCTTACATTAAGTGCATACAAGTGATGCTGTACTGTCAATAATCTGAAATGGAACACATAAAGCCATTTATGATCACAGAAACAGTCATTTACAAGGTTTATCTACAACTAAAGCAAATACAGTAATTCACAGCAACCTGAACTTTAGCTTCTTAAAGACAATTGTGCCACATGTACCTCTTCCGAACAGCACACGCTGTCTGATAATGATCAGACAAACAGTAAATATTCTCTGTCCGTTCAAAGGCTGTTACCTATTTGCCTTGTGCTTTTTTTTTTCCCTCCACTGTCAACCACCCTTTTTGTACTGCTAATCTGTGTGGTTATATAACTGATAGTACAACAGAACATTCCCCAGCTGTACTAGAATACATTTTGCTCTTTCACTGACTTCAGATTCACTGATTTGTCTTAAGGGATATGACTAAATGAATGAGTCTTTTATTTATTTATTTTTTCCATGTAAAGGAGAACCGCAAACAGCTTTTGGCATCAAGTATCAGCTGGCTCATTTGTTTGTTCTCTTTGAATGATAACTCTTTGTCCCTTTGGTAAATGAATCAGCCTTTATATAGAATGTGTTATCAAATACAGACATCATATTTAATACTCTGATGGTCATAGTCAAAAAAGGGACCCTTTTGGGTCCCCTTGGATTTTTGATTCTCAATATATCAGTCATTTTAAAGACTAGTTGCATGAAACTTGGCTAGGATGTGCATTTTAGCATTATTTTTAAAATTCATTGATCCCCTCTATGGTGTTGTGTATAGTAAAGGAGATTCACATAAGTGTTACCATCTGTGGTCCTCGTACCATTTTGGGTCCCATTGACTCCCATTATAATCACATATTTTCGATATACTGTAATCCTGACATGTGATAATTTTTTTCTCGTGAATACCTAATGGATCTAAGCCTCAGGCTTCAAAATAAAGGAAAAATATGTTTTGGATCCAATGAGCACAATATTAGGTACAGCACCACCATAGACATTTTCAGTGGTTTTGAATGCAGGACATGGTTATCTTATTATGCAAAATACATGACAATAAAACAGCTGACCACCATAAAATAGTCTCGATGTAGTGGAACTGATATAAGAGAGTGGTGTGAATGTGATTGAGAATATATTTATAATATATATTACGGGTTTCCCCCCCCCCCAAAATAAATAAATAAAAAATAAACAGGGGTCTTTATGACAATAAAGCTATAAAAACATAAAAAATATTTACAAATTTATGAAAAACTTTATATCTGTGGTTAGGTCTGAAGTTGTTTAAAAGATCTGATGTGAAAAAAAATGAAAAAACAATTCATAAAATTCATTGCTATATCACCTTTTGGATGGGGACCATTTTGGGTCCCGAGGGATACCAATGGAAGTATATTGCAAAAACTCTTATTGCTCCAAAAATAATAATGCATCCAAATCAATTCTATTCTGAATTCTTTACCTATCCAAGGCTCTAATAACCCCATGCCAAGTAGTTCCATTTGCAACTCATTTTTTGAAAATATTGCATATTATGGTTTTTTACCCCAAAAAGAAAATAAACAGGGGTCTTTATGACAATAAAGCCATAAAAACATAAAAAATATTGAGAAAATTATGAAAAACTTTATATCAGTGGTTAGGTCTGAAGTTGTTTAAAAGATCTGGTGTGAAAAAAACTGAAAAAAAAATTCATAAAATTCATTGCTATATCACCTTTTGGATGGGGACCATTTTGGGTCCCGAGGACCATAAAAGGGTGTAAATTTGAAAAACTCTTATTGCTCCAAAAATAATAATGCATCCAAATCAATTCTATTCTGAATTCTTTACCTATCCAAGGCTCTAATAACCTCATGCCAAGTAGTTCCATTTGCAACTCATTTTTTGAAAATATTGCATATTGTGGTTTTTTACCCCCCAAAGAAAATAAACAGGGGTCTTTATGACAATAAAGCCATAAAAACCTAAAAAATATTGAGAAAATTATGAAAAACTTTATATCAGTGGATAGGTCTGAAGTTGTTTAAAAGATCTGGTGTGAAAAAAACTGAAAAAAAAATTCATAAAATTCATTGCTATATCACCTTTTGGATGGGGACCATTTTGGGCCCCGAGGACCATAAAAGGGTGTAAATTTGAAAAACTCTTATTGCTCCAAAAATAATAATGCATCCAAATCAATTCTATTCTGAATTCTTTACCTATCCAAGGCTCTAATAACCTCATGCCAAGTAGTTCCATTTGCAACTCATTTTTTGAAAATATTGCATATTATGGTTTTTTACCCCCCAAAATATAAACAGGGGTCTTTATGACAATAAAGCCATAAAAACCTAAAAAAATGTAAAAAAAATTAAGAAAAACTTTATATCAGTGGATAGGTCTGAAGTTGTTTAAAAGATCTGATGTGAAAAAAAATGAAAAATTAATTCATATATGATATTGCTATATCACCTTTTGGATGGGGACCCCTTTGGGTCCCAAGGGATACCAATGGATGTATATTGTAAAAACTCTTATTGCTCCAAAAATAATAATGCATCCAAATCAATTCTGTTCTGAATTCTTTACCTATCCAAGGCTCTAATAACCTCATGCCAAGTAGTTCCATTTGCAACTCATTTTTTGAAAATATTGCATATTATGGTTTTTTACCCCCCAAAAAACAGGGGTTTTTATGACAATAAAGCCATAAAAACCTAAAAAATATGAAAAAAATTATGAAAAACTTTATATCAGTGGATAGGTCTGAAGTTGTTTAAAAGATCTGATGTGAAAAAAAAAGAAAAAAAAATTCATAAAATCCATTGCTATATCACCTTTTGGATGGGGACCATTTTGGGTCCCGATGACCGTAAAAGGGTGTAAATTCTGACGACCATGCAAGAGTTAAAGCAAATTCCTGCTGCTTGGTGGCTACTTGGTTGAGTTCCAAATATTTCACTATCTCAGACCTTCCCAGACTCTTGGACTCTGGACCTCACTGTTGGAAGAGTTGGTTATGACGTCTGCCCTTTGCTTACACGTGTTCCTTGAACCATTTATTCTAACTCGTTCCCTTAATTCAACATTTATGCTTTTATGGTTCATTTTCAAATGGACTGGTTAATGATGTTTTATTTTGTGATGTAAATTCCACTTGCACATATTGGTTGTTATAAAAGCAAAAAAGTTTTGACGATATATTTTACACGAGATCACAGAATTGCTGAATGTTAACTTGGGGTATAATGATACTTGCACTAACTGAAGTCCATTTCCTGTCTCCTCAGGGTACATTCCCCAACACAGGGGCTCGTGTGATGCTTTTTATTGGAGGACCACCCACCCAGGGCCCTGGAATGGTGGTGGGAGATGAGCTGAAAACTCCAATTCGTTCCTGGCATGACATCCAGAAAGACAATGCTCGCCATCTGAAAAAGGCCACCAAGGTAAGCATGCAGTAGTACTTGTATTTGATTGAAACCTTTCCTTGCATATTACATAAATTTAACGTGTTTGTTTGTTTTTCACAGTATTATGAAGCCTTGGCCAATCGTTCAGCAACAAATGGCCACAGTATTGATATCTATGCCTGCGCCCTAGACCAGACTGGACTGCTTGAAATGAAGTGCTTATCTAATCTCACTGGGTAAGTAAGCACTATTTATTACATTCATTGAAGGTGTGTAATTGCATTAGTATGCCCTTTTAAAAAAATAATTAAGAATCTTGACAATTTATTGTGCTGTGTTTCAGGGGGCACATTGTGATGGGAGACTCCTTCAATACCTCATTGTTCAAACAAACCTTCCAGAGAGTCTTTAGTAAGGACTACAATGGTGACTTCCGCATGGCCTTTGGAGGTGTCCTGGAAGTCAAGGTAAAGGCTTGATTTAGTCCTTTGAGTTATACGTGTGATTACTTTCTATATTGGGATTTGTAATGATAGAACAAAGGTAACATATATTAGCTGTTGAAAACGTTAACTGTATTTCTTTCTCTGTCTGGCTTTATAGACCTCGAGAGAGCTGAAGGTTTCCGGTGCAATTGGACCGTGTGTTTCACTCAACTCAAAGTCTCCCTGTGTATCAGAGAATGTGAGTGACTGAGCCAGATATGATTTGGATTCTTTACTGTCATGTTGAGTAATCTGGGATATTTATCAAATTGCACTCTCTGTTTTGTGCAGGAATTGGGCATTGGTGGCACCAGCCAATGGAAGGTGTGCGGTCTCAACCCCTCCACTACTTTGGGCATCTATTTTGAAGTTGTGAATCAGGTAAAATAAGAACTTGAACCTCAGCATTTTAGCTAGATAGAATTACAGTAAGCTGATAAGAGTGGAAATGTTAGGAGGCCAAACAATGAATAGTTGTAATGAAGAATTGTGGCTTTGTTTAGTAAAAGATTCTTCAGACAAAGGCTTTTTGTGTCTCTGTATGGGTTTTTCTTTTCTTCTTTTTTTCCCCCCTTTCCCAGTAAAATAGAAATGATTGTCGACTGCATTCTTACTGTTTCTACTGTTTTGTGTTTGCAGCACAATGCACCAGTCCCTCAGGGTGGACGTGGGGCAGTCCAGTTTGTAACCCAGTACCAGCACTCAAACACACAAAGAAGGATACGGGTCACCACCATCGCCAGGAAGTAAGACTCCTGTTTTATTGTTCATCTAAATTGATATGAAACATGATTAACTAGACTGCACCTAAAATGTACTTAAATTTGGTATGTTCTCAATAAAGTAATTGCTGGGAGTGTAAAATGTTGGTTTAATGAGGCCAAGAGAATGACAACTGCATAAATATTTTCCTCTCTAGAAAGGATGTTTGCATTCCTGCAATTTAGACCAACGCCTTTGAGACCTGTTTGCATGTGCGTCATGTACACCACACCTATTCTGACCTCTGCTTCTCTGGTTTCTTCTATTCTTCTTATCTCTATCCCTCCCATTCTCTTTCTCGCTTCTCTTTCTTTCTTAAACTACTCCAGCTGGGCAGATGCCCAATCTCAGATTCAGCACATCGAATCATCCTTCGACCAAGAAGCAGCTGCAGTGCTCATGGCCCGCTTGGGCGTCTTTAGGGCAGAGTCTGAAGAGGGTCCTGATGTGTTGCGTTGGCTTGACAGGCAGCTCATCCGCCTGGTAAGTGACACTCCTACGTAGCAGAGTTTGCAACATGTTAACAATACATAGTTGGAATACTTCCGATACCCGTGTTGTGAATAGTGTTGATATTTATCTATT
The DNA here is from genome assembly GCF_057381915.1 of Diplotaxodon limnothrissa. Classification (NCBI taxonomy): domain Eukaryota; kingdom Metazoa; phylum Chordata; class Actinopteri; order Cichliformes; family Cichlidae; genus Diplotaxodon; species Diplotaxodon limnothrissa. The sequence goes on from NC_140601.1 coordinate 35,575,296, forward strand.
GTGACTCCTGATGTGAACGTCATGCATGGTACGTATTTAAACCACGTTATCTTGTTCCTTTGTTTCAGTGTCAGAAATTTGGCCAGTTCAACAAAGATGATCCGACATCTTTTAGACTGTCAGAGTCTCTGTCCCTCTATCCACAGGTAATTTCTTTCAAATGTAGCCATTATTATGATTATCATACTCCCCCCTAATTTAATTCAGTTATGCTGGAATACTCTGCTAGGAAAAACAATGTGAACATTGTGTGAACATTTTTCTCTCCTACACCTACAGTTTATGTTCCACTTGCGACGGTCACCATTCCTGCAAGTTTTCAACAACAGCCCAGATGAGTCTTCCTACTACAGGCATCACTTTGTCAGGCAAGACCTGACCCAGTCCCTGATCATGATCCAGCCCATCCTCTACTCGTACTCCTTCCACGGACCACCAGAGGTCAGCCTCATACGCTCAACACTATCATCCTATCATCAATGTTTTGTGTTACTCACTGGCAGCTGAACAGCCAGCTCCTAGCAAAAGTGTTTATATTTTTGGTGCTAAATTGTTGTGCATTGTGTCATGGATGTGTTACAGCCTGTGCTCCTGGACAGTAGCAGTATCCTGCCAGATCGAATCCTGCTGATGGACACCTTCTTCCAGCTGGTTATCTACCATGGAGAGGTAAGGCAGCAGATTTTTCAACAAATTATCCATTAAAAATGTTATTTTATATGCTTAAACTATTTACACAAAACTCTGTATGTTGTGATGCATTTGGATTTTTTTCTCTTTTTGTTCCAGACCATTGCTCAATGGCGAAAAGCAGGCTACCAAGAAATGGCAGAGTATGAGAACTTCAAACAGCTGCTGCAGGCTCCACTGGATGACGCTCAAGAGATCCTACAGACACGCTTCCCCATGCCACGCTACATTGACACTGAGCACGGAGGCTCCCAGGCTCGCTTCCTGCTCTCCAAGGTCAACCCATCGCAGACCCACAACAACCTCTATGCCTGGGGACAGGTACAGTATTAAAATATACTGTTTTATTTGCATTTGTATTTGAAACGTTTGGACTGAAATTCTCAACTAGCCTGTTTTGTTTTTAGTTTAATGAAAGGCACCAAATTTGCAGTTTTACCATAGTTATATCTTTTGCGCTACATTCAAATATGTAAATGTAAAATTCTCAAATGTAGTGGATTTGTCTCCTGCCTCATGCATACATTTTTTTTTTATTTTCCATAAAGTTTTCATTTCATCTATTTGTACAAGTATAGACTAAAATCCCAGGATTGACTTTTAAGTCTTCTGAGACATCCATCCTGATTGTTTTTCACCCACAGGACAGGCAAACTGTCAGTAAATACAGGTCTTGGATAAGCTAACCTGTAGAAGATTGCAAGCTGAAAATAGCACTAATCTCTTATTTCCCAAGTCAAGGAAGTGCTTTGTACAAATACTGCAAGAAAAGGAGAAAATCTACGGAAGTCTGAGAATAGGATTATCACCAGAGCGTGGTCTTGCATAAGCCAATCTTCAAAGCGAGCATTTTGCTCATTAAAGTGGTCAGAGTTATGTTGTGATGAGATGTGTTTGCAAAGTGAGTAAATCACCATTTTGCTCCTCCCTTGTTCCAATAGGAGACAGGAGCCCCAATCCTTACTGATGACGTGAGCCTGCAGGTCTTCATGGACCACTTGAAGAAACTGGCTGTTTCCAGCTCAGCATAGAACTCGCTATTCCACCTCAAAGAGAAAAGAATTGATACAGCATTTTTCTTCCATCGGGAACCATTAACATTTCTGCAGTTTTGTAAAGGAGCCAAACCGAGACAGTCTACTGTTTGTGCTTGTTTCAGTTTGCTGTTTGGAGGCCAATGTGATGTTTATACGACACAAAAAAGGGTGATGGCACATTGGTATATTAAAAAAAAAAAGATAGTAATAACATGTCTACTCATTTTCAATAAACAGCTTATTTATGAGAAATGTTTAGAGTTCTCCTCAACCAAACTGTCCTCATATCAATAATATCCCTACTTCTGTTTAATATTTGGTATTACCTATGAAATGCAGAATGATTAGACTAATACTTTCATCTTTTTTTTTTATAAAATATGTATCTACTGCATCAGACTGTGTATAAGGTTTAATAAGATGATTATTTGTGTCTGCTTTTGTCTATAGCTAAATTTGACATGTCTAGAAATGTTTTCATTAATAAATTATAATGGTACCACTTGTTTAAAAAATATCCGCAATGCTGTACCGTCTTGGTGCTGATTTCTTGTCCCGATCCAATCCAACTTTATTTATACAGCACTTTAAAAACAACGTGGTTGACCAAAGTGCTTTCCAGTGAAAAACTGAGTTCGCTCAAAACAGTGTTCCTCCCTGTCCAAGATGTGTACATCCTCATCCTTGAAAGAGTGTCCACTGGCCTGTAGGTGTAAATAGACTGCAGAGTCCTGGCCAGTACACATCTTGGACAGGGAGGAACGCTGGTTTGAGCGCGGAGTCAAGGAGCCCATTTACGTGAAAAGGAAAAGACCATCTCTGAATCGAGGAGGGGCCTAAGGGTACGTCTATCGCCATCTTACAATGCTGTGATTGCAGCCATTCCCCAACTCTCTGTGAATGGTACTCATGGCCATTGATCAGTCGTTGTTGATCAATGGTCATGAGAATTTGCATAATTAAGATTAAGGAACTGACCTCCCAGCCCATTGTTCCTTCAGTGGGCTGGTTTCACTCATTATGCAAATGTACTGTTTATGCGATTTGGGGAAACCTGCAGTCAGCTGAGACTGAAGAAGTCACTTGGATGAGTGACGAAACGTTTCTCCCTCAAAACGCTACGTCCAGATGAACAGAATCAACTTTTGGAGATTTATTTACCTGGATGATTGAGCATGCATCAGGAAGATCTTAAATGTTTTCTGTGGGTTTTCTCTCCCTGAATAGTTCTGAGTAATGGAAGTGGGGTGTGAATGAGACACGGCGGGTCCAGAGATCATAGTTTTGAGCCATCTTTATTGACTGCGGCTGCCAGCCGCACATGCATCACACCACAATGCAACTTGCAGCTCCAGTTACCTCCGTGCAGGTGCGTCCACACGGAACCGCAGTCCACGCCCCACCACAGGAAGTTAATCAGTTCAGCTCAGCTGTGACTATGTTCTCTATGACAAACATTTAGATATTCTTTTTTAGAGTGTACTATAATCCTGTCCTATTCACTATCTCATTCTCCACAACCCAGGTGCACTGTCAGGTGTCTCCTGAACTCAAACTTTATTATATTGTACAGCTGTGTAAAACACTGTTGCTGTTTTTTGTAGAACAGGGAAACCGCATAGTCTTTCCTTGCACTTGTATATTAGGTGTAAAATCATGTTTTGTCATCAGCTCTGGATTTTCTCTTGGCAAACATGCTCAGTGCAGACACCAAGGTTCTTGAACAGAATAAAGAATACTCTTTACTGTCTAGCACTGCAAATATGAAAGGTTGCGTGCAAGTGTGAGCACTGGAATGGCATGAACCGTGCTGCTGCTACAGTCTACATCCTCTGTGCAGATTGGACGCAACACCCAATACCCAAACAATTGTCTTTTTTTTTTTTTCATTCACTGCTACTGTATGAAAAGCCCACATAGAACACAATCCCAATCATAAAACCACTCACACACCATCTACTATCACTGTAAGCTGATTTCAGAGCACCCAGACCGTATGATTTCGAGGATCAGTGAACGGCAGATTATGAAGACTAATCCTTAGGGGCTATCTGTTTAGAGGCACATTCTACTCTTAGCAGCTTTAAGTGGAAGTTGCTGTGGAAATACAAATGAATGCTGTGTCTGTCAAGAGCTTAGCCCTTACTATGTGCGCTATGAGACTGCATATGCTTTAAAGGTATTCATGACCAAATCAAAACATAAGTGCAATGACTTTTAATCTCTTTTGACATGGGTAGCTGTGCATACTATCAAAATATCCTTGTAAATCTATGCATTTTGCAGTTAAAAATTGCTATGCTGCATGTATTTTGTGGTCATATAGAACACAGATATGAAATAATCTCCTGAAGGAAAATTTGTGTCTGTTAATCTGTGTGTCTATATACTTGGTCATCTTGATTCGTGCAAAAGCTGTCACCCAAAGATGTTCCAAGGGACAAAAGAACATTACAATTGCTTTTAATGCTTTAGTTTTTTTCCTTTTTTTTCTCTTCTTCCATCAATGATAATTCATGACGCTTGTGCCCTAGGCTTAGGAAAAGCTGTAAGGAAATGTGCCAACTTCTTTTCTCCTATTGAATCCTAACATTTCAGTTGTATTTTTATATTCCAGCAACTAGAGAAATCCATTCTGGCTTCTGTGCCTGAAAGCTAAGATGTCTATGCACTACCAGTCGAAAGTTTGGACACACCTTCTCATGGTTTCTCTCGTGGTTTTCTTTATTTTTACTGCTTTCTACATTGTATATACAAACTGAAGACATCAAATATATGAAGCAAGATATATGGATTTACGTAGCAAGTAATTATATTTTAGATTATATTTTTGAAATAGCCACCCTACACTTTGTTGACGGCCCTGCAAACCCTTGGCCTTCTCTCGATGAGATTCATGATGTAGTCATCTGAAATGGTTTTCACTTCACGGTGTGCCTTTTCAGGGTTCATTTGTGGAATTTTTTGCCTTCTTAATGGGGTTGGGACCAGCAGGTGTGTTGTGCAGAAGTCAGGTTGGTGCACAGTAGACAGTCCTATTTGACAACTATTAGAATTCATATTATGGCAAGAACCAATCAGCTAAGTAAAGAGAAATGACAGTCCATCATTACTTTAAGAACTGAAGGTCTAAAAGGGTAAAAAAATAATAATAATTCATCCGAGTCACCAGCCTCAGAAATCGCAAGTTAACAGATTAGAGCCCCACACAGAGTTGTCTGCCACACAGAGTTCCAGCAGCAGACGCATTTCTACATCAACTGTTCAGAGGAGACTTCACGAATCAAGCCTTAATGGTCAAATAGCTGCAAAGAAACCATTACTAAGGAAAAGCAACAAGCAGAAGAGATTTGTTTGGGCCAAGAAACACACGGAGTGGACATGATACCAGTGGAAATTTGTACTTTGGTCTGATGAGTCCAAATTTGAGATCTTTGGTTCCACCCGCCGTGTCTTTGTGCAACTCTGACAAGTTGAATGCATGGTCTCTACTTTCCTGTTTCCCACTGTGAAGCATGGAGGAGGTGTGATGGTGTGGGGGAGCTTTGCTTCTAACACTGTTGGGGATTTATTGAAAATTGAAGGAACACTGAACCAACATGGCTACCACAGCATCCTGCAGCAACATGCCACGCCATCCAGTGAACAGCAGTGACAATGTGTGAACTACCTCAGCTGCAAGATGATTTTTTGCATTTAGTATCTCTTACAGCATCCTGACTATGACTGTGAAGAGTATGGCGACAACTGTGGACACAAGGTCAAAGCCAAGAACCCATGGACATGAGCAAATGCTGTATTTCCTTCCCTTAAGATACTCTGCCAGGCCTTTACTGCCTTCAGGTGTTGATTGTTTGTGACTCTTCCTCAACTCAGTTTTGTCTTCAGTGATTGAAAGTATGCCATATGGCAGCGGTCCCCAACCTTTTTTGCGCCACGGAACAGTTTATGTCCGACAATATTTTCACGGACCGGCCTTTAAATACAACAAAATAAAACCAGTACCGGTACCTAAGAAGAATTATTCATAACACACAGGAAAAGACCCAGGGAAACCGAGTTAACGATAAAAACGCTTAAAAAAAATGATAAAACTCCTGAAAAGCATAAATTTCACACCCGAGCCTCAACTCTCGCGGCCTGGTACCAAACGACTCACGACCGTGGCTCGGGGACCGCTGCTGTATGGCCATGCCTCAAGAAACTCCTGGTTTGCTTTAACAGTATTCTTTAAGTCATTAGGACTGTAATCCCTTCTGAGCAGATAGTATGGACACTGCAGAATTAATCCTGCTACTTCTATCAGCAATCACATTATCAGTAAACACTAATGACCCGGTTCCATTGGCCCTTCCATAACATTGCCACCATGTTTGATAGATAATTTGGTATTCTTTGGATTATAAGATGTTTCTCTCCTTTTATACACTTTCCTCTTCTCATCATTCTAGTTCAAGTTAATCTTGGTTTCATCTGTCCAGAGATTTTTTTCTTTGCAGTACTGCACATGCTCTTTTAGATGTTTTCTGGCTAAATATAATCTTCCTGATCTTCAGTGTAATCACTGGTCTGCAACTTATTATGAAATCTCTGCATTTCCATTCATGTATGTCTCTTGATTGTAGACTCTGAAAATAATATACCTACCTCCTTGTGACATCCTCTCACTCCTGTTTGGTCACAGACGTTTAATTTGCAGGATATTTTGAAGCGGTAACCAAAGAAAAGAGTATTGTGATCATCCTTTTTGGCTCCCATTCCTGCTTTTCCAGGCTTTTTAGTGTTGCTGAGCTGACCACTGCATTCATTCTTTTTAAGAATGTACCAGATAATTGATTTGGGCACCCCTAAATATTTTGCTATCTATCTGATTTTGACTTTTCAGGGTAATGATGTCCTCCTTCATTCTCACTGACATTCTTTTGGATTTCATCTTGAGAGTTCCAGGGAATAGCTGGATTAAACAATGCAACTACAAGTACAACACTTGGAATTAACTCCAGATCTTTTATATGTCTAATCTGTCATAAAGTAATGAGGGAACTAGTATTTTTGTCAGTCATCTGTCTAATTTCCTTTGAGCCTCTAAAAATGAGTATAAAAATGTTCATTATTCCTAAACAGTCAGTGCAATACTTTTGTTAAATCCCTTGGATTAAAGATGAAAGTCTTCAGTTTTTGCATACCAATGAGATACTTACATAGGTCTGCTAAGTGCAGTATTATACCACAGAAGTACTGCTATGAACCACTGTACATCCTGTCACTCCTGTTTGGCCACAGATAATTTGGCTAAAGTGAGAGTACACTACATCCATTCTCTGGATCTACTCTGGATCTACTCTGTGGTCTCCTCCTTGCTACACTGCCTTGCTACTTTTCTTTCTCTTCTGTGAGGGGGTTTGTTTTACAATAGTCATATTTACACTTGTGGCATAAGCAGATTTTGACTTGTAGATGGATTACTGTCCATGCAGTGCCTCCCAAGATAAAAAAAAAAAATCAAATCAAATAAAAAATATATATTTTGGAGAGTAAAACTATCTGAAATAGTATCTACTTTGATCACAATTTGTAATTAGTTGAAGTGCTTGAACAATTGTGCTTAGCCATTTGCCTTAATGCCCTAAACATTTGCCAGTGCTAACAAAGAATGAGAAATGCCATTCCCAATGTGCACAAGTAAAAAAAACACTGCTTTGTTTTACATGCTTTGACAACTTCAGCTACCATCCAAAAACTGAAAGCCCTGGCTGTTCCAAAGTTATAGTTCCTAACCAAGAGTATACTTTAAAAAAAAAAGCTGGACTTTAAGTACAAGAAAACTAGAGAACATCTATTTTGCTTAGCTTTATACTACGTTGATATGAATACTGAATCAGTCTTAATTTCCGTTGGTGGATGCCGTGTGCATAGCAAAACTCTCTGACACATTTACGAACTGAATTATTGTGCTCAAAGTCTTGGTTGGATGTGTGATTGGATTTCCCACATTACAGGAAAAGACTGGTTAACTTAAAAGCGTGGATTAACTTCTTGTCACGAGCTTAAGAGACGGCCTATGACCATCACAGAGATGTCATAAGCAGTTTACCATACTGTAGACAAGTGCAGGGCCTTAAAAATTATTTGACTCCTGAGCTCTTAGTTTGTTGCACATTTTTCACATATGCAACAATATGTTTCAGATTGAAGAACTGTAGTGCAGAAAAAAAACAACCCAAATGAATACAAAATGCCATTTTTAAATGATGATTTCATCTATTAAGAGAGAAAAGTTATCCAAACCTATGTGGAAAAAGTAATTGCCCCAAAAACCTAATAATTGGTTGTGTTACCCTTGGCAACAAGAACTGCAATCAAGTATTTGTGAGTCTTTCACATCATGGTAGGGGGGATTTGGTATTCTGTTCTTTGCAGAATTATTTTAATTCAGCCACTTTGGAAGGTTTTTTTAAGCATTAACTGTCTGTTTAAGATTATGCCAAAGTGTCCGTGTAGGTTCTTAGTTATCCAGGTCATTCTAGCCTAAGTAGCTTTGAAAGAAAATAACTAGACTTCTTAAGTTTTCTTGAAGACTTTTACTTCTCATCCGAGAAGAACTGAGGGAGCTTCTTGAGTGAAACGTCTTCGAGATACTACAAGAAGACAGTCGCTGCCTTTCCAAGTTCAGATTATGCCAAAGCATCTCAATAGAATTTAAGTGTAGAGCTTGACTAGGCTACTCCAAAGCATTCATTTAGGTGGACTTGCTATGGACTCGCCATTCTAGTCCTGCTATAAAACCCAAGTGTGCTATGCTTTATAGGGAACAAACTAATGGCTGGACATTCTTCTTCAGGATTTTATGGTAGCACATTCATGGTTCATGGTTATGCCTATTTAACGGGACTCCGACTTTCCAATAAACATTAAGCTTTTGTTTCATCAGTCCACAGAATATTTTCCCCAAAGTCCTGGGGATTGTTTTGGGCAAATGTGAGACGAACCTTTGTGTTCTTCTTGGTCAGCAGTCCTGTCATAGAACCCTCCAACGCATAGTGAGAGCTGCAGAGAGGATCATTGGTGTCTCTCTCCCCTCCCTCCAGGACATTTACAGCACCCGTCTCACTAAAAAAGCCCTTTGCATAGCGGCTGATCCCACGCACCCAATGCAAAGCTTCTTCAAGCTGCTGCCGTCGGGGAGGAGACTGCGGAGTCTCCAGGCCAGGACCAGCAGGCTGAAGGACAGCTTCATCCATCAGGCTGTCAGGAAGCTTAACTCCCTCCCGATTCTGCCCCCTCTCCCCTCTCTCCTCCACGGTCTCACTGAACTCTGTCACACACACTCACACACACACACTCTCTGACTCACTCACTGGCCTGCACCAGTTACCAGTCACTTTGTGGAGCATTGGACTGCCATTACCTCATAAGACTTTGTGTTACACTATCTCATACCGTACATTACCAAATCTCCATTTGCACTATTTGCCTATTTGCACTACTCTGCCTGGTTTGCACTCAATGTCATTTACCCTTATATTGTATATTGTATAGCTTTCTTGTTATATGTAAAATTGTATTATATTATTTAATTTTTTTTTACTTTAAAATATTTTACTTGCATTTTTAATCACTCTTATATTTAAATGTTCATTTTCTATTTTATCTAGGGATTGAGAGTAACGAAGTTTCTATTCTCTGTATGTCCTGTACATGTGGCAGAATTGACAATAAAGTTGACTTTGACTTTGACTTTTCTCTTTGGAATTCTCCCAATTCGCCATTTTTGCCCAGTCTCTTCCTTATTTTTGAATCATGAACACTGACATTAACTGTGGAAAGTCAGGCCTGCAGTTTTTTAGGTGTTTTTCTGGCTTTGTGTGTGTGTGTGTGTGTGTGTGTGTGTGTGTGTGTGTGTGTGTGTGTGTGTGTGTGTGTGTGTGTGTGTGTGTGTGTGTGGCTTCCTGGATTAATTATCAACACATTCTGAATCTTTGGTAGTCCAGCCTCTCCTGGGAAGGCTCAGTACTGTTCCAAGTTTTCTCCATTTGTGGATAATGGCTCCCACTGTGGTTCACTGGAGTCCCAGAGCCTGTAACCCTTTGAGGACTGGTAGATGTCAGTTAAAGATTAAACCAACAACAACAAATGTTTTCCTCACGTCTTAATCATCTTTGATCTTATAAGGTGTTTACTACCTTGCCCTGCTACTCTAGTATGACTAGCAGTTTGTTCATGAGTATTTGGGACACTCTGGTAAACATGCTCTGGCCTATTTTATCAGTTTTCATAGTCATGTTGAAGTGCGGATTAGCTTCCCAGGCTGAAAATGACAGCATGTTGCTGAGCTAACAGAGATGGCAGGCCTATTTGCCCTCTTTTTCCCCTGGGGTTGTAAATATTTACTGTACAGTAAATATATACTGTACCAGTTTTGTTTTTTTTTGTTTGTTTGATAAGCACGTTTCCGGCAAAATTCAGATTAGAAGTCATTCTCTGAGGACTCGGCACCTCGCCTCTAGAGTCTGCAGTTTTCTCTGCTTATATCAGTGAGCAGAGCTCAAGTCTGTTGAGCTCTGCTCACTTTTGATTTTGTCCGGAGCAGCTGCAGGCTCATCATCCTCCCCACATGACCTCCCTCTAAATGCAAGCGCGCAGGTCAGCTTCTCTGATAACAAAACCAACTCTCAGAAATGAAGGCAAGAAGAAAGTGTTGCAATGAATTTCAAATGAACTCTTATGCAACTGAATTCTATTAGATTTCATTCATTTTAAGAACTGAATGAACTGGTGAGGACATCATAGATATTCTTTATTCATCTGTAATGTTTTAAGTCTGATACTCTTTTTTCAAACAAAAATAAATTAAAAATAATTCTTTCACTGAGTCTTCTTCAATTAAGATCGACAGATACACATCTGAAAACATTTCCTGCATTACATTTTTAATAAGTTTTAACAGCTTTTGCTAAGTTAATTGACTGATTATTTACAGTTATTGTCACTGGTCACAACATAAAATTAACCGAAACTTCATGAGGTTCATTTATTGTTGAGTTTTATTTTTTTCACGTCCTCACGTCAGTAATTTTCATTGTGCTAAATAGGCTATTGTCCTCTAGGTGTAGCATTATTATCATTCATCTTAAGGCAAAATAGCCACTATTATTATATTAAAGAATACAGTTACAAAGTGGTTTCCAAATAGAGGACTATTGAGATGTCAGAAGAAAGTCTCTTTTTGCCGTATTGCTTTAAAATAGCTTGTTGAAGCTGAACTCTCCATGTGAACTGTTTTATAGGTCTGAGATTTTTTTATTTTAATTTTCCGCTTCGTGAAAATACACTCACATATCCCTGAATAGCCTCTTACAGCTTTCACTTTTCAACTCTTGCTGCATCTTATTTCAACGTTTCCGTGGTAACTTCCTACGCATCAGTCTGATAATCGTCTTGCAGCTGATAAATTTTAGGCATGGAGGGAGGGGAGGCGTAAATGACCGCGAGAGGGAGTCCGGGAGAGAGAGCGTCATAAGAAAATCCTTGGTCAAACTTGGACAAATCCTCACGCAACGTGACATCCTATAGGGTGGACACTCGTGGGGCAGCGCGTGTGAAAATGACGGAAATGTGACATTTTGGCGCACAGCTCAGCTCTCTCGGAGATGATGTTTGCACTTTGTGCACCAGTGGAAGTTGTTGAAAACTGCCGAGTGCCGAATGTGATCATCGCCTCACCTGTTGTGCTTGGAAATTAGCTGCGGCTCGCGCGTCCCTCCTACTTCGCACCCATGAACTTTTCGGAACGCCGCGCGCTGCCTCATCCTTTACGCAGACAATGAGGATGAGCCGCCGATCCAGGACCCTTCTGTCGCTTAGCTTGAACTTCTTCGCGCTGTTTTTCTCCATAACCGCGTTTATAACTACTTACTGGTGCGTCGGGACGCAGAGAGTGCCCAAGCCAAAGTGCAGCAAGCTGCGGACGCACCAGTGTATAGACTACGGGGTGAACGAAACGGACCCCAACAAAGTGGTGTACAGCTGGGAGACAGGCGACGACAGGTTCCTGTTCCGTCAGTTCCACACTGGAATCTGGATCTCATGCGAGGAAAATATTCACGATGAAAGTAAGGTGTGTGTGTGTGTGTGTGTGTGTGTGTGTAGTGCGTGAATGTTTTTTATTAGTTAACACAGCAGCTGGAATGATTACATACTACTTTGGTTCTTTTTCCTAACTTAAGAGAAACACATAACTATTCATGTAACACAACGATAATCTCGGCAATAAAAGCTTCTGTAAGTGAAGAAAAATGGCACATGCGCCAATTCATGATTACGAAGGAATGGCTTTGAAATCAGTGTAAAGACTTTAACCATTTGGAGCTATTTTTTCTTATTATTTATAATCTTTTTTTAATCTTTAGTTTTAATTGTTTATAATTGTCATCAAACTTGACAACACCTGAGCTGATGTAAGCATTAACGAACAACCATTCAACATTTAAAATAGCCAAAGAAATAAAAAAAAAAAAAAAAAAAAACAGCAAATAGTAATTTTTATAAACTTGTCATTTTAATCTCCTCCTTTGTCAAAATACAACACTTAGTTAAAATGGAGATTGGCTGCTCCTTCAGAGATTTTCTTTCCTTATTTTTTTAATGGCTTTCCATTTGTGTCATTATGCCTTAGAAAAGTAAGCAGCAGCACTTGAGTCTGAAATCATTTAATTCACTTTTTCATCATTATTTATTTTTTAAGGGAGACAAAATAGCACTTAGATCCCCAGCTGGCCGGCTGCCTGGGACTTGAATGGTGTGTTGCTTGAGTTACTCACTAAGTCTGACCATTATGGAGTATTGTAAATTAATAACAGAGGGCTCAAGAGGGTGGATTATGCGTGTGTCAGAGGAGTGATCATGACCATGAAAAGTTCAGGGACAAAAGGTGTGATCAGCCCAGATTAGTCCTCTCTCTGTTTAGTTTATTACAGCTGGATAAGGAATTACTGAAGCATCTGTCTGTCAGCTCTGTAATACGCCATGACAACCTGTGCTGATAATCTGTGTTTTTGTGATGTACTAGAAACAAACCACAAATTCAAAATATCCAAGAAGCAATTGCAATAACACATTTTTATCTCATCAAGTGACTGTGGGATGGTGAGGAGGAAGGGGGTGCTGAGACAGCTTGAGTTAATAAGGATTACGTAACAGAGGCCTTGATGAGTTTTTCCTCAAAACAGCTGTTGCCACCCTCCTTCTACCTGATTAAAGCGTTCCACTTGCAACAAATCCAGTGGCATGCTCTGGTCAACAGATGGAAAACATCATGTCTGCAGGAATCCTTAGTGTCAATGGTTATTTTGTATCCTGTTTGTCACAGACTGTCATTATGCCACAGTTTTTGAGCCTACCTGTGTTTTTAAAGTCCATATATATATATATATGATCAGTAATAAATAATAAATCATGACAGCATGTCATCTTCTGCTGTGTTTCTAGGTGAGAGATGTCGAAGTTTTATTGATTTAGCCCCTGCATCAGAAAAAGGTGAGTGCTATCTGCGTTACCTTGGTTATCACAACTCTTTAAGCCCTCTAATTCTTACCCTATTTTCATTCACTGAGCTGTACTTCCCCATGTTTGTGAATATTTCTGCATCACTGTAACATCTTGGTCCGTTCTGATCTAATCAGCAACTGTCAGTTCAAGAATGTTTTAATGTGAAATCATGAAGGAGGGCTCACACATTCAGTTTAAAGTTTCACAGATGTTTAGCTGCGATGACACTTTCACTTGAGAAATGCTTAGTTCCTGTCAATCTGTCAAGAAAAGCAAAAAATCGAGAAGCGGAGTGAAGAGGAGTTGAAATGTCTGATCATCATGTGCAGCCAGATTATATTCCACTAGATTAATTGGAAGGCTGAATAAAGCTTTCTGTAAACCGGAAAGCTTTGACATCAGTTCAAGTAGCACTTCATATGAGATCGTCATGTTACTTTCACCCCACATTAAGTCTGACTAACCAGTGAGATTGAGATGTTAGGTGACAATAAATCAAAATCTTCCCTTTGATAAAGAATCTCCATCTTAATTTATGTTATTGTGCATTTCTTGTTTGCTTTTTGGGCATTTTTCAGGGATGCTGTGGTTGTCACTTGTTTCTGAGATGTTGTACATTATTCTGCTGGTGGTTGGCTTCAGTCTCATGTGTTTGGAGCTAGTGCACTCCAGCAATGTCATTGATGGACTCAAACTCAATGCCTTTGCTGCCATCTTTACAGTACTTTCAGGTATGTGCTTGATTCTATTTTTCACTAACTTTAATGCTTTTGTGACATTTCCTGCAGTGTACTGTATTCAAGTATTTGCTTCTGGTTTCTAAGATTGTCATTTATCTTTGTAAGCCAGCTTTTGAAATACAACATAACAAACATATCCTGGTTAATCTGTTAATAAGGAGGGAGCTGTTGTTCTTGAACCAGAGAAACATCCCTCTGGTTTCCTTGTAATGATCAGAAGTAAATCTGAACTCAATTCAAAATCTAAAAAAGAAACAGAAGCCTTGAGAAGAAAGCAGAGGGTCAGCTGAATATGTTTTTCACTTCTTTTCCCAAAATAACAGTTTGTAAATGAACCTTAGTAAATTACATGGATGGGGATTTAAGGTTATCTATACCTGGATAACATCACTGTTTTTACTTAGGATATTCATATTTCCATACCCATGGAAAGGGTTGATTCTGCACTCGAAAGAAATCATCGAAGTATTTTTTTAATACTGTTCTTCTTTTCTGTTTGTACACTGAATCAATCAGAAAAGCTTACTAACAATATACTGTGCATATGATTTCAGGTCTTCTTGGCATGGTGGCTCATGTCATGTACACACAGGTTTTCCAGGTCACCGTCAGCCTTGGCCCACCAGATTGGAGGCCCTACAACTGGGACTATGGCTGGTCGTTCTGGTAAGACTCTGCAAACATCCACCTCAATACAGATAATTTTATACGCTGTGTTATTTATAGTGTTACATAGATAGAGTTAAGTCAAATCGTTCTTTAAGAAACAAGATGAAGAAGTCCACTCTGCATGTCTGTGCTGCCTCACACTGTCAGCAGAAGCGCTGATCTCACCTCTCTTCAGCATCACTGTCTGTAATGAAAAAAGCCCAAAGCTCTCGTGTTATGGTAGGATTAGGCTTTGGTGTCCAAAGCCCCAGTGCGGGTGTGATTAGAATTGCATAAGGGAATAATATTTTACTCCTTTACAATGTGCACAGTATGCTGAAAATTCATTTTGGAGGCTAAACAATTCTTGACCTTCTGTGGGAATTATCCAGTCTGCATGAAAACAACATGGGATGATGATTTGATTGTCTGACCTCACATGCGAACCAGCCTGTTTGAGGAGACCAGGGGGACTTAAAGTGATTGGCACTAATCTTACCAAATACAGTGTCACGGTATTGAGGGTAAAACGTCAGAATGCCTCACCACACTGAAGCGCACCATTAGGTTTTCACTTTTTTTGTTAGTTTTTTTTTTCAGCTACCACATCTGTTTATTAAAATATGAATTCTCTTGCTGTTTTATATCAGCATGGCCTGGGCTTCCTTCACCTGCTGTATGGGTGCATCTGTCACCACCCTCAACTCCTATACAAAGACCGTCATTGAGTTCAGACACAAACGCAAGACCTTCGAGCAAAGCATCAGGGAGGAGGACGCACGGGAGGCATTCGGATATTTCCGGGAGCACTCTGTGCACTCCATCTCCAAATCTGTGGATTATTACTCTAGTCAGACCATAAAAAGTGGCAGGAAAACTCCTATACCAGGTGACTCGCTGGACTTCAGTGACATTGCAAATTCTTTGGGGGAAGAGCAGTGCTGAGTGAGAAAGGACAGTAGGTGGCAGCATTTCTCTTAATGTGGCATCTCATTGGACTGACGCATAGTTGTCTTTGGTAAGTTTTCACTGTGGGACAAACACCTACAAAGATAACAGGCCGCGGTGTTAGCCCTGTCTGACACATTTAAGTACTGCCTTAATGAAAACCCATCATGAAAGTTTAAGTCATAGAAGTTTAAAGTTGGAAAATTGCAGCTAAAAGTGGACATGAAGGTGTTTTTTCTTTTGTGCAGCTTACCACGATGTAGATTTAAAATGTAATGTTAAGTGTATCTATACTGTTTCAAAAGAATGAGTGTCTCTTTAATGCTTCTAGCCTTATTAGACATGTTCAGTCAGAAAATCTAACTGGGTTTTCATTCTTGTGAATCAAAGCCATAAATGTATACTGCAAATGATGTGCCTGTTTACAGTATTTATGGTACTATTTATTGTAAAATAGATGTAAAGTTTGTACACAGCATGATTGTTGGTAATAATGTATCATTTTTCTTTTGAATGTTCACCTTGGCTAAGTTTGATGGTGTCATAAAGGTCAAACGATCATTTGCAAAACACTTTTGATGGACTAGAATTTTTTTTTTTTTAAACTGGAAAGAAATTTACCGCAGAGAACAAAATTCCCATAAACACTATGGTAAATGGCCTGTATTTGTATAGCGCTTTTCTAGTCCCTAAGGACCCCAAAGCGCTTTACACAACCTGTCATCCACCCATTCACACACTGGTGATGGCAAGCTACATTGTAGCCACAGCCACCCTGGGGTGCACTGACAGAGGCGAGGCTGCTGGGCACTGGCGCCACCGGGCCCTCTGACCACCACCAGTAGGCAACGGGTGAAGTGTCTTGCCCAAGGACACAATGACCGAGACTGTCCAAGCCGGGGCTCGAACCAGCAACCTTTGGACTACAAGGCGAACTCCCAACTCTCCAACACTCCAATAGTGCTAAACACTAGCACTATTGGAGTAATCACAGTCAGTACACCACATTTCTAACAGTGTAAGTCATTTTCATTTGATGATTCTGCTTTAACTGGAGAAAAGTAGAAACTTCATGACGGTAAAAAGGCTCTGCGGAGTGTTTCAAGCAAGTATGATGACTATTAAAGTTCCCCATTTCAAAATTGTGTTTTGATTGACTGTTACTTTCTCACCACAAAACACATCTGGTGTTTTTAGTATGATACAAATATAGAACACACAGTTTATTAAACCTTTTCAGTTACATTTTTGAACTGTAAAAATAGTACAAAGTTGATTTCAGTATTTTTTAGTGAAGCTTTTTTTTTTTTTGCACAAATAAAAGAAATAATATTCAACCTAGTATTTTTTTTCCTGTTTCTGGAGAGTGTTCTAAAAATGTCCAGAACAAGAGCTGTCGTTTGGGGGGGGAAAAAAAAATCAAATGTAGCAATGTATGCATAGTTCCTGAAGAGGGCAGTGTTGTCTTTATCAGCCACTTGGGAAAATTACATTTCACTCCAGTAACAACTGTAACAAATTTTGCAGGGGCATTTTTTTTTTTTAACATTTGCCTTTATTTTGCCTTTTCTAGCTCACATTTCATTATGTGCAACAATTAACAACTTATACAACATTTACATTATAAATGGCACAAATTTATGTTTAGGATTACTCATCACACAAGGCTGACATACCATCATAGAAAGATTTCAAAATTTACTTGTATAAAAGTTGAATTAAGAGGTGGACCTGCACACTCATCTCTTTCATATATTCTTCGCAAAGTGCAAATTCAGTCTTAAAAAGCCACGTGGATGTTTTTCATACATCTGTTTTTTCATCACTGTAAGATAAAACTCAGCATTTTGTTCAGTAACCATCATCGTATTCATTCTGGGCCGCCTGCCGGGCTAGCATGGCCTGGATAAGAGCACTAGAGCCTGAAGGCCCAGGGTTTTGTGGTGGAGCAGTCATCCACTGAATTCTGTCATCTTCCTGTGCTTGCTGCCTGGCCTGCATGACCTGCATCATGACACTTGACACTGGATGCGGCAGGTCACCCATGTCATCTTCTGTGTCCTCTGCTCTTCTTCTGGCTTGCATGGCCTGTGTGACGGCACTGGATCTGTTGAAAATGTCATATTGATTATTGTCTTCATCCTCCACCCTGTTTCTGGCTGCCATGGCCTGAGCAAGTGCACTGGAAGATGATGGGTTTTCATCATGCATCGGATACTGATCTTCATTCTCCTGGTCAGCTAGTTGACGGGCCAACATGGCTTGCATCAGAGAACTAGAGTTAGACATTTCAGAAGGAACAGGTACTCCACCAATGCTGTATCTTTTCTCCTCCTCTTCAAGTTGCTGACGTGCAAGTAAAGCTTGAACCATGGCATTTGAGTTGGACTGATCACCAGATGAGTGATCATATGAATGCTGTTTCATGCTCTAAACAGTAAATAAAATATTCAGTAAGGCTGATAACAAGCTTCTACATGCAAAGTGATGTCAGCAGGAAATAATTTTAACAACAAACCCCTTTTTGTTTCTTCTGTTTGGTGTTTTTGTTTGGGATAGATTTTTGAAGGTCCTGTAACCTTTCTAACAAGAAGGACTTGTCTTTCCCTTCCTGGTGGGAGGGAAACAGAAGCAGTCAGGCAAACAAAAACAAAAACATAAAATGTAAATGTATTCAAGACTAGATAAGTTCCACTTGTTCCTGATGTCTGGTGAAACATATATTAAGGGAAACAGTTTCTAGAACAAACTCACATTGACAATCTGTTGTCTCAGATGACGAATAAGCTCCTTTCGACCATTAGTGACTTGCCACAATATGTATATGATGACACTGAGCAGTAAAATTGCACACAGGAAAACCATTTGCTTAATGACACAAATTTTGCATCAGTACATATGTGCATTTATATGCAAAGCTCAGTTATATGCAAAACATGGCTTGGACTTTTTCGGTCAACGTTACAAAGTACATGCTGTGTACATAAGACAGCACTTGCACTATGCACTTACAGGATGATGAGTGTGATTAGAAAATAGAAGATTTCACTCCGGATGACATTATTGTAAATCTCGACGACCCACTGAGAGCCAGTGATGTTTTTTAGATCATCTATCCAGACATCAACCGCACTGAAGGAATTGTTGAGTCCACGAAAAGGGCCACAGGACTTTGAGGGAGTCAGGCTATGGAGCAAGACAGAGTGAACAAAACAAGACTGAGACTGGAACCTTTCTGTATTTTCAGTACAAAATGCATTATTAATCAAAGACAAATATATATAAATATATTATTTTATTTTAGCTTAGAAAAGAATAAAATAGAATTGATGGATATATTTTTCTCTTTTTTAACAGTTGAAGTCATGTCCTCTTACCTCCAGGCAGTGTATGCAACAATTGACAGGGCTCCCACGAAGAACGGGAAGAAGAGAAGGAAGATGAAGATGGTTTGCATCTGAGCTGCTCTGCCAGATCGCCGTGGGGGCTGACAGTTATGTGTGAGACTGACCTGAGAAGTGCAAAAACCAAACTTGTACTACCCCATAAATACACATCCATAAACAAATATATTGATTTATTTTTGTAGTAACTTTGCTAATAAACTTGTGAGCCATAACAGAAAACAGAGCTTGGAATTGACTTTTTAAAAGATCATTCAGCAGGTTCATGAAACACACAGCATCAGCAGATCCGGCCTAGATCAAATTACAAATCCTACAAAGTTCATTAAATTTCAGTGATTGATTGATCTTGTCTGGTACCATTAAACCATAATGGTTACTCCTTAAATCCGAAACCCAGGCTGTCTTTTCCATTACCCAAAATAAAGCATCCATTCAATGTGATGAAAGGATTTTAATTAATTATTGACTGAGGTGTGCAAATAGAGTAACATGACCCTTATGGAGCATGGAGCAGTCCTGGTAGCAGCATTTACCTTCTTTAGATAAAACAGGATGAAGAATTTGAAAATCTGCATGGCAGGTAGCAGAGGAGAGAAGTAGATTCCAATCCTGTGGAGAGAAAATAGACGATTGCATTTAAATAATTAAAAAAGGTCCAAGATCAAGATAGATAACATAAGATTTGACTAAAATCCACTGACACACTGCTAGAACTTATGAAATGTCGAATGTATTGTTCATATGGTTCATACCAGGCCAGCGTCTGTGAATAGATGAGTTCAAGCACATTTCTGGCTACGTCAAACTCAGGAACCCCCATGCGTGGTATTAATTTTGTCCCGATCACACTATTAGACAGAAATTGAGTATGTGATTTTAAACATAGGTTCATCTAACAATATAAAATATGAATTGAAATTCTATAACTCACTTGCTAAGAAACTCTCCAAAGAAAGATCCCAACATCAGGAAAAGGAAGTCAAAAAGGACCAGACGGTACAAAGACTGCCCTACCATGGACTCCCAACCCTGATGAATGAAACAAATTCACGAATGAATGTCTATGCCTAATGAATAAAGTAGGGACAGATAAAATAAACGTATGTTGTGTTTAAAAAACACAAATAAATAGATAAATGGATATTTATTACTTACTGAACCTTTAGCAGGCACCTTATTCATCCAATAATAACACAAAACAGACAGAATGGACATCTTGAGAAAGACATTTCTGTATGTGAAAAAAGAAAGTATTTCAATTTTTATTATTGGTTAAATAAATAATTATATTTGCTTTGTGCTAGATGTCCAAATCCAAATCCAAATCCAATTTATTTATATAGCACATTTAAAAACAGAAAGTTTTCCCAAAGTGCTGTACAGAAACAAAGGAGTAAAACACAAGATGAAGCCACTGACACTCACATAAAAACACAATACTACACATAATAAACATATCAACTCACACCAGTCTGAACGCAATCGAAAAAAGGTGTGTTTTCAAAAGCGACTTAAAAACAGGAAACAAAGATGCCTGTTTAATATTTAAAGGCAGCGTAGTCCAAAGTTTTGGAGCCATAATTGAAAAGGCTCGTTCCCCTCTTTGTTTTAGCCTAGATTTTGGGACAACCAAAAGCAGCTGATCTAAGGGTCCGCGAAGGAATATAAGGCTGAAGTAACTCGGAAAGGTATGGGGGAGCAAGACCATTAAGGCATTTATGGTCTATAAATTTATAGATGTGTCGATAGCTGCACCACTTTACATATATACAGTCATGGCTTTACATAGATACCACTATACTTTATATATACTTTTGTTTAAGCCTGGTCCTAGAACTGTTCCTAGATCCTAGCACTCCCAGTCTTCTCACTATACTTCAGGAAGTCCTACATTGTTTTATAACACAGCCCACAAATTACACTGCAATTAACTCTAACAAGATTGGGAGCCTGCTACCATGCTGGTGACTCTGTGATGATGTCATAGGCACACCAAAACAAGGTTAGTTGCCTCCTTATTTCCGGTCTAATGGTAAACTAAGATATCTGTATTTTGTTATCTATCTAGACATAGACATATTTATATACATATATTGTTTTATTTCACCTGATCAACAGAGCATATATCTGTTTGCGGTGGGTGGAGTAATGCTCAAATTTGTTGAAGAGGGAGTAGAAGAGTGGAATAACCAGGTTTATTAAAGACACCACAAAGGGAACCAGGAGTGTCTTTGCCTCCTCAAGCAGAGACCAATTGTCATTTTCTGTTGGCTGCTGTAAAACATAAAACAGGTAAAGATAGTGGATAATGACAAATACTGTATGCAATGAAACAATAAAAACCCTGCACTGTTGGTAAATGACAAGACTTTCAGTAAATTTATGACACCTGGTTTAGATTTTCACGCTCTGAGAGTACAGGTGAGGTATATATTTTTACATGTTTTTTAGTTTCTACTAGTTTTACTAACAAGAAAAGTGATTTCTCTAGAGAAAAAATATGCATTCACATTGCCTGTAGTCTACATTTAACAGACACAAGTAATTCCAAAGTCTAATTATTCCATTTTAACTTATGTACCTCAATCTCATACTCGCAGAGATAGTAAATACTGGCTGCACAACCAAAAGCCAAGCTTGTGGAGAGAAGCCAGCAACTAAAATTAATCCCATAGTGCTTCAGTTTTTCAGAGACTGTAAGGCGCTCCTGCTGGGCCGTTTCTGATAAAGACTCCTGAGTGAGCAGCAAGAGGACAAACAATGAAATACTGATGTGTATGTAGGTGTAAAATACAGAATTTCAATCTGTCACAGTTAATTCAGCATTTGATATTTTTTAGAAAAAGAAAAAAGCTATAAGTCACCTTGAGCTGGACACAAAGGTTGTTCCTGCGCTGTTTCACTGCTTTCTCATTGGTTACACTAAAATCCCAGGTGCAAAGAAGTTGCCATGCACTGTTTGATGTCGAGTCTGCTAGTACATAGTTGTTCTTGAAATTGACTGCCATGCTGCACGTGGACAAATCAAGATTCAGAATCATTGTTAGAATCAGAGCTATTGGAGCAGCTATGAGAGTTTTTATATCTACAACTATTAATCAATGTTATGATTGCTTGTTTTGGCATACTTATATTAGAATTTTCACATTTTCTAATAATTTATTATTATATTTATCAATTTTTTCTTTTAACTTATCTCCTCTTCTCCCACATGCATGTTGAGGAGTCATAACAAAGCAAATTCCCTGTGGACTTGAGTAAAATCTTTAGCATGATGAGGACTTAACTAACCTGAAAATAAGTGAAATTCCACATAGCACCATATAGACTGCAATGGTGAAGAAATAGGCCAGCTGCATGTTGTAACCCACCAGAGATTCATTGCTGTAGCTACCGTAGTACATGACCGTATACTTGAAGTAACCCTAGGAAATCCAAAATATATGCAACTCTTGTTCACTCAGTACAGAGAGAATTAGAAAACATCTAACATGATATTACATAATACATATCAACAGTGTTTGCTAGTTCTAATTGATTATGATCTGCCATCTAGAGCAGATTCATGTTTTAGATTTTCTTTTGTGAAAACAAATGCTGTTGCACTGTCACTCCACTTGACGAAACCCCACTTGTGGTTGGGGTTTGCATGTGCTCTTTGTGCATGAATGTTAGGTTAACTGGTGACTAAACTGGCTATAGGTGTGGATGTGAGACTGGTGATCTGTCCAGACTGTATCCATCATTGGAAAACAAATAACTGCATCCAAAATAATGCAGATTTGAGCCATGAGCATGAGCCATGACTGAGAACCTTCACAGACATGAGCATAAACCAAATAATTAGCTCTTTAAATATTACATAGTCATTTAATTAAATGGTAATTATTACATTAGCTTTAAATTTTAAAATAAGGATGGTTGTGACTTCAACAGAAGATAAATGCATGTACTACTTACAGCTCCAGTTAGTATCTCCAGTCCTCTGAAGGTCACATTTTGGGGTACGTTGTTCACAATTTGAGAAATGTTTGGGGTTTGCTTGTAAACAAGCAGAGGGATGGTGACAAAGCCAAAGTTGACCAGGAATGAGAAAATGTTAAACATGAGAAGCCACTTCAGGAACACAAAATAGGTGAGAACACTGGTCCCAAACTTCCCACCAATGCTTTTCATAGCGCCTTGCCACAGTTTCAGGGTCTGCTTGGCTGACTTTACATGGTACCCGCATTTTCGTGAAAACTGAAAAAAGATCATAACATTCTGTATGTAGCATATGAGCACAAATTATGAATGAGCTAGGCTCATAAAGAGATGCAGCTGTTGCTTTTATGACAGATAAAACACTCACCAGAGACAGCTTTTCAGAGCAATCTGCCAAACATGTGAATTGGCGAGACTTCTTGGAAGACTGTAATTCCAATTCTTTCCTGTAAGAGTAAAACCATTGGGATCCTTGTCAAGCAAATTACCTGCATCACAAGTTTCTGCAGGCTGTAGAAGCCCCTTTGGACTTCAATTAGTACTTTCTTGTGTAATTTGTGTTGGACAAATACTTCCTTCAGAGATCTTTATTGCAACACCTGTGGCCTCCAAGCATTTGCATACAGCCTAGTTTATGGTTCCCAGCAGGATGCAATGTTTAACTAAATGTTTCGAATGACACTGAGAAGGATTTTGTTATCATCTTTATTTGTTTGTGGCTCACCCACCTGATATGTTTCTTGTCTTTAAAGCTCATTGGAAGATCCCGAATGGCCTGGATTCTGTCTCGTGTTGACAGAGCAGCAAGTTCCTCGAGCAAGTTTTGTTGCTCTGCCAGACACAAGATGACAAGACAAGTGCTGGCTGTTAAATCTTTGCGAGTACTGCCTTTCAGAATACATATCAGGTGTCATAATTCACTATCCAAAAATCCACAGGATAATCTGACACCCCTCAGGTGTGCTTACCATTTTGCATCTCATTCCAGATGGCATCCTCTGTGAAAGCTGTTTGGGTATGATCTGCATTAGGAAACATGCTCATCCTTCTCATCGCTATTCCTCTCCACCGCATTGTCATTTTTCCTGGATTTGCACACAAGCAAAAGACAGCCAGCCTTCTGTTGTGATTATTGTGGATTTTCAAACTCAAAAGCATGAGATTGATACAAGAACAGAGTGACAGTCAGCAAATGAACTGGGTAGCATTTTTAAATGTAACACCTGCAGCCGTTTATGCAGCCTTTATCACTTACTCTTTTCTATAATAACAATAAGCTGCTACTTATTTATAAATCTAAAGATAAATATCGACTGCAAAAACACTGACAGAAAGCACTGCTGATAGTACAGGACACAGCACCATATACAAACTAATGTGGGTCCTAATATGCAACTGTTTGTTCAAAATCTTTATTTCTGATGAATTTATGATTTCATATTTATTTTCATTTCATATAATGCTATGATACTGAAGGTGTTGGTGCCATTGCCCACCAAACTGTATTACTTTGCAGTTATTGTCAGAGTATCAGTCTGTGTGTATTATTTGCATGCATTAGTTTTAGTCTTGGTATGACTCTGGAATTTCTTTTTAGTCTTTCAGAAGCATAAAGATTAAATAAAATGGGAGGAAATGGAAGACATAGTTATAATTCATCCTGAATTTCTATCTATATGGATTCCATGACAGTCCATCCAACAGTTGCTAATACAGTTTACTTGTGTATTTAATGTAATAGGTGATGAAATAGATATTAGACAAGTGAAAACAGATGTAAATCAAAGTTGTATATCTGTGTCATGTTCTATGGTAATCAAACTATACACTGAAAAAAAGGCCATGTTGGATTTACTTGATTCAATAGTGGACATTGGTTGCACACAAATGTTTTGCTTTGGCAGAAACTTAGACAAATGAGTTAAATCAACACAACTTATTCCTATTCAATAAACCTGTGCATTTTGTGTTCAGAAAACACAACTGAAACATGTTTAGATGAAGTAAGTTGAGCTCTTGGAATATTTTAATCCTTCACAATTTTGTCATTTTATTTCAACACTATTCAATAACTTTTACCCCAGTACTACTTGGTCACTTAAATACTACATGTTGTCTTCATATTACATAATGTTCAACAAAGTCTAGAGTCTGGTTACCATAAAAAGTGAACGGGTCTACAACAACTACAATCCTCCTATCTTTCAGGGGCATAAGCCTGAAGTGATAGGTCACTCGGCAGCGAACACCCTGGACAGCTCACCAGTCTACCACAGAGACAAACAACCATTCACATTAAATTGTGGATTTGAACCCAGGACCTTCGTGAGGCAACAGCACTAATGCCACCATTACATGTGGTTAAACCATGATAAAAAGCGATAGCATACATGTGGTGTGTTTGTAGTTGTCTGTGTAATTTCATGAGTCCAGCAACTAGCCACTCTTACTAGATTGTATCAGATCATCTCAACAAGAACAAATTAAGTTGTTGAATTTCATACAGATCCTACATGATTTAATTACGTTCAAGATAGAAACATGAAATTTTTGTGTTCAAATTAAAAGGTAGGCTTTTTTAATGTAACAACCACCCAATTTACTTCTTTCGGTTTACCAAAAAAGTAGAGGCGGCTGCTCGACTTGACTGAGATGGATGCCTTCGTCAAACCACGATCCAAAGCGTGCGAGACTGAAATCCTGTGTGATGTAAACATTGCTATATTATTGACTTACTTCACTCGCTGTTGGTCACATGAACAATAACCGTATGACTGTTCCCACCACTAGCTCATGACCCTACGCTGTGTTCACTGCATGATTCCATGTTTTGGCACTGATCACCACCTGCACTCATGTATATATCTTTCTACGTAGCACTTTTAATTCTTATTCTCATGTATATATCTCATGTATATCTCATGCATATATCTTTCTACGTAGCACTTTTAATTCTTATTCTTACTTTTATTTTTTCATGTCTATTTAAGCGCAATTTATGACAGCATGTTTGCACTGAAGCACCGCAGCAATTTCCTAATGTTGTAAACCTGCTCAACATTTGGCAATAAAACCCTTTCTGATTCTGATTCTGATTCAAACATGAACAATTTAATCTACCCTCTCTGCATATTATGTAGTTTCTACACTATAGAGTTACTATAGAGTTACACTTAACTTTAAAGCATGAGGCACTTGTGTTAAATACACACAAGATACTTACATAAATCCAAGAGCTGGCCAATCCCTTTTTTTCAGTGTAGTTGAAAAACCGACCAACAAACACTTCTACTGTATGCTGTAACTTTTTATGCAAAAAACATGCAACTTCATGCAAAAAACATTTACTAAATAATCCCCTTTGCTCTGTTTTATTTTCTATGCCAATTTCCTTGTAGCTTTTATTGTTGACATCCATTATATCCACAATTAAGGATACAGTCTAGTGAAGACATGAGTATGAGGATGAATGGCAATGTTATTTGAACACTCAAAAAAAAAATGAAATTGTTACATGTACAAGATTCAAACTTGTAATTTGAACTAAATAATTTCATGTTTCAATGGTGAATGTAATTAAATCATGTAGCATCTGCATGAAATTCAGCAACTTAATTTGTTCTTGTTGAGATGACATGATACAATCTAGTAAGAGTGGTTAGTTGCCTGGACTCACAAAATTCACAAGATCACATTAGATGTCAAACTGCAGGAAAATCGCTGGAGTTTTAAGAGGCAGACAACTACACCACGTGTATGCTATCGCTATTTATTGTGGTTTAACCTGTCAAGGACAAAAACATACAGAAAATTCTGCATCAAGCCTTCTAATCATAGCTTTCCTAGTTTTGGTAAGCCTGGATTGACAGCTTGGTGGCGTGATGGTTAGTGCTGTTGCCTCACAGCAAGAATTCTAAATTACCCATGAATATAAGTGCAAATGGTTGTTTGTCTCCATGAAATCATCAACCCCCATATTGGTTCATTGAGCACGACTAGCAGTAATTGCCTTGATTAACAAAGTAGTTGTTCAAACAACAAGATTTCATTGCGTTTTCCTAAAGTTTTTAACTTGTGTAGAATCAATTAAAACAAATTTCACTCTACATACTTAAATAAATCACTTCAAGTCAATGTAAGTATACTACGCTGATCCAACATAATCTGATTACATTAAGCCACCAAATGCCAAATGTGTTGGTTTGACATGGTCAAAAATCGGTTATTGTACTTGGTTAAATCACGTGGAAAAAGGCGCCATGATTAAATTGTGTTCATCCAACAACAGATTTTTTTGAGTGAAATGATTATCCTGTGATGGAAACTTTACAGATTAATGTGTGTTTAGTTATACCATAAAGGAACTGTGTAATCTTAAGTGTCATGAAGCGTATTACCTGAAGACGATGGAAGTGGAATAGATCTTGACTGATTATATTCAGGGTCCATCCCAAATATACTGTGATCTAAAATGTAGAGGAGATAGAGAGGAAGTATCAACAAAAGGTTACTTAGCAACATCCACTGGCATATACAAAAAACGAAGCTGCTGAACAAGTAACACAACTTTTTCAATCAAACAAACACAAATGTGTACAAAAACTTTATGTTGCTTTATAGTTAAATAATTTAACATGGCCACAAAGAGGTGATACACATACTGGGTCCATGGTGCCTTGGAGGACTCCTTGGGCGTATGGAGATGGCATCCATTGGGATGTTTTCTCTACCCCTCCAGCTTTGTTCCTGCCAGCCACCTTGAGGCACTCTCCCTATAGCAGCATCATTGCTAGCCCTGTCACCCCACCAGGTTGGGTCTTTGTTGTCATAGGGGTTAGTATGATGGGTTTTGCTGGAAGCCCTAGAGCCCAAACAGAATAAATTAAATTATTAATAAATTATATAAACGTATGACACCTAAGAGCACTGACGTTATCACATCAGGAAGAGAACAGAAATTTCAAGTCACCGATATAGTTATTTGAATTTAAACTGTGGAGGTTTTATTTAATTTAAAGTACATTCAGTCTTATAGAGTATTGGACTCATTTTAACAGTAAACTGCAGAGACTAGTATGCTAAAGTTTACTCTAGGGCTCTCATATAATCATCCACAATCCTCAGACCTTAAATCTTGTACCAAAAAGATTAACACTAAAATGAACCAGCCGAGGATAAAGCAAAGATATATAACAAATTCGCGCTGTTGCCTTTTTCTTGAGGCGATCCTGTTGAAGCTAGTTTTTCATTTGCTTGCTTGACATTCTGACCTTTTCTTCACAGTACTTCCTCTTACTACAAGCACACACAACACACCACTCAAACTCCTTCACAAACACATTCTTTGACAA
The DNA here is from genome assembly GCF_057381915.1 of Diplotaxodon limnothrissa. Lineage (NCBI taxonomy): Eukaryota > Metazoa > Chordata > Actinopteri > Cichliformes > Cichlidae > Diplotaxodon > Diplotaxodon limnothrissa. Next base: position 35,603,648 of record NC_140601.1, read on the forward strand.
ATTGTAATTCTATACTTTTCAGGAAAAAAGATTTCTCTGATGCACATTTGAGGACAAAAACAAATTTTATGTTATAATATAAACACAAACCTTCTATCAATTTCCAGAGTCTCGGTGTCATGGTATGCATGGTTGAAAAATCCCCCGTTCCTGTAACTTGTCATGAGATCCTTCAAATCGATCCGTTTGCTTTTCTTTGGAGACAGCAGTGATTCCTCAGCTCAGTATGCCCCAGTCGCTCCCAATATGAGGATTTCGGTGTCAAGTGGCAAAATGTAAACGACTTATTCCATATAAAAGACAAATATTAAAATAAAGCAATAGAATTGTGCTTGAAGTCAAGTTATCAAGCTAAAGACTAAACCTAAACAAGTAGTATAACATGTTAATACCACATAGTTTTCTGTATAGAGGCAGCTTCATAGAAAGCATGTGCAATTTGATCTCTAGAGCGCTCGGTCCGATCATTATAAATTCATGTAGGAGGTTTGGTTTCAGCCTGTGGAAAGAGGTTTGGTTGCAGTGGTATAGCTCTGTGGTTCTCACAAAAACCATTATATTATGGCAAGAGAACACCTCGGTCTTATATAACAATGAACAGAAAACAACAGACTGATGGCTGAACTATGGAAACAGGAAACCTATAAGAAATGTGTAGTTAGAGTTAGGTTCTCATATAATAACAAACCTGTAAAGATTAAAAGAACTTGTCAAATGACATTCTGCTCTGTTATTAGCCTCTGCTTACCTGGTTACTGTCCTGTAATGGAGAGAATATATCTAAAAGGGCGTCCTGACAATACAGAGTTGCAGCTTAAAAGTCTGAGGAGTATCTCTGAATTACCGTCAGTGACATAAAAAGAAGGACTGTCCTCCTACCAGGAAGTTTAGCCTGAGCTCACAAAGGTAAAAGTCCGCTGCTTTTGGACTGGCACTTGGATATTGAAAGGTTACGCTAGATTGTGACATGAATAATTAAACCGCCAGTGCTAATAATTATTTAGCATCCTTATTAAAACTTAAGGTGATAAGGCTCAAAAGGCTGACCTATAGGGTTGAATCCTGTTACAGACAGATAAATGAAACCTAACCAATAAACAAATAGTCGGAAACCGGAAAAAATGAGCGTGCGAATTGGGTTTACTATGCTCCACACAGGGAAGGAAGAGTTGTGAGCAAGCATTTTAATGAAGTGAAAGGACAAACATAGACAAACTGGGAATATATTGTGTGACTGTGAAACTAACTAATATAATATGTAATCTGTATGTTCATAATTTTGTTTTTTTCTTTTGAGACTGTGAGTTAACTAAAACCTATTTTAAACTTAAACCTGTCATATTAGTATAATTAGCACATTCGCTTAAAAAATCCTACAAAAATGACTACATAGCATAGAATATAATATTAAACATGTAACTAGCAACACAGACTATTATAAAATGAAACCAAACACGACACCCAGATATAACATAAATAAATAATAGCTAGTGTCGCTCCCGGAGCTGTATCCACATCCAGGAAGTAGATGTTGGGAAAGACTGCTATTATCTTCCTGACAGCTGGGAGAGTTAACTCCTTGTTTTTGACGAAGTCTGATGGTTAATTGTTAGCTAATACATAAATAGCTGTATTTATTCTGTCGGAAAGGAAACAATGGAAGTCGACTCAGGTATTTTTGAAGTTCGTGCATTACTTCAGAACATTAATTAACCCAATTTATTTCTACATTAGCTAACTAGCTAATAATGCTAGCCGCTAAAAAGTAGCTAAAAGTTTGTTGTGCTGGTGAATGATTTGACAGAGGGTCATATAACGATTACAGGAAGACCTTCAAATGAGAGCAGGAAGAGATTTTGTTTGTCTGGTTTGGCTCGAGTGTGTTTACGGTGTCGAAACTCAATTGTCGGCTCATAAAACAGTCTGCTCCCTTGGTTAGCCATTGTCTTTTCTCCTGGGAGGCAAACGTAAAAAGGAGTGTCGAATTTTAACAATGTTTTTGTTAGCTGTAGATACATATACTTGAGTTGTGACGTGATGTTATTGTTTGTATGTGTAAACTTATTATAAGGCGCAGGGTGTTAGGGACATTAGGGTAGCCAGTAGTGACCTGTTCGTATACAGTACTTATTAAAAATCTATTAAAAGCTCATAAGTGTGCACAGTTTGAAATATCAGTATCCTGTGATCTACAATTTATCATTAATTACTTTTGTGGAATGTCGAGTTTAAGGGTGCATCATTTTCTTCATTTGTATTGATTTTTATTATTATTCCCATAATATAAAACAGCTTCTTCTCAGTTTTCTGTCACTTAGAAAAGTGTTAGAAAACTCTGTCCTCCTCTCGTTCTTCTCACCACTCTCAGTCAGTGCAACCTCAATTCCCCCTTTCTCTTCCTTTCCACCATCCTCTATCACATGTTCTTGCTCACCCTGCTACACAAACTCTTACTTGAAGTATAATTTTTCAGTTTTCATCCTTTTGGGGCTCATGTCAGAGGTCAACTCTGATCATTGAGGCACAGTTTAACTCTTGCGAATAATGTAGCTATCTTTATATTTGTGAAATTTTAAATGAATCCCAACACTATAACAACAGTACCTTGAGAAGACCTGATATCAGTATGTTAAAGTATGTTAAAAATACATTAGATTAAATTAGATTTATGATATGTTCAATGTTTTGAACTTGTGACAGCCATTTTCTGTTTGTTTTACTTTGATGTTATCAAACAGAAGTCATATGGCAGTTTAAAGGTCTTGCAGATATAAACCAGGTGATTCAGTAATACGTAAAAATGGTTTCCACAGACATGCTACCAGAGGGTTTTCTAGATGTAGAAAAAGCTACATCTAACGAAACTATTGGCATGTGAATGTTTTTTCCTTTTCATTCTTTTTTTATTTAGATTAAGAAGAAGTGTCAGTTCGGTATTTTAAGCCTTAAGATATACCAGCTTCCTCAAAATGCCTTGCTTGCCTAACAGCTGGCTCCACATACAGAAGCAGAATTCTACTTGATGTTAGTCTTAGTAAAGTTTCAGTTCAAGCTGCTATCGAAACAAATGATTACTTGAAATAACTTTTTGTTCTCAAGATACGAGCTCATCATGTGTCAAATAATTTGGAGGAGACCTGCTTCTGGTTATCTGGCTGTTTCTGAAATTCATGGCCACATGTTATAATGGTGTTAAGTTTAGCTTGGTAAATTTGAGAGACATCCTATATTGATTTAACGTTTTCAACAGCCTCTTAACCATTCTTAACCTGTTAGCTGTTATCTTTGCTGACCTTCCTTTTGAAAGAAATGTGTTAATGGCTGACAAGTGAACTCAGTTTACCTCCTTTGCCTCTCAATTCTTTTGTTTTAATGCCATTTCTCAATTTTGCTTTCTTGGAGAAAGACATGAGTAATGAGACTCATTAGCAGTCACCTGGAGAGAATAAAGTAACTGTGCTATAAGGTTGAGCCTCAATGTGTGTTGGACTAAACCATTTCTAAATTTGTAAGTCTGGCAGAGAGCTTCTATTATTTTTGTAATCATCCAACAGATTTATTCAGGCAGTTTAATTATGACATAATTTACATAGGGATTAAAAAATGTAAACAAAAGCATTTTTTTCATTCCTGGCTTGGAAGGGCCCCTCCTGCTGGAGCTCTAGGTAGTACTTTTCTCTCCACTGCTACAACCTATTTTTTAAATGGTGTTGATGAGCATTTTTTTAGCCTTTCTGGAGTTTTTTTTTTTTTTTTCATGGTTTAAATTTTATCTTTAGTCACTATGTTAATATCAGTTTGTTCTCATTTCTTTTGTCATGGTGTGTGGTGGTCCTTTGATAAAACTGAATATATGGAGGGAAAAAAATAAAAAGCAAACTTGTCTAAGAGAATTCAGACTGTGCTGAAGAATAAAGGTGGTCAAATGAAATGTTGACTTTCAAGCTGCATTGTATTTGTACAGTACAGCTGTACAAATATAGCATTTTTACGCTATTTCTATGCATGATTGCACTTGTCAGTAGATCTCTGCACTTATTTCTCAATTTCATAGCAAAACATGAAGAAATGAGGGATGGTTTGTGTCTTTTGCATGGTGATGTAGTTATTATCTCAACTTGAATCCAACTTGAGTCTGCAAATAAAAAAAAGTTTAATTTATGCAAATCTCAGACAACATATACATCCTTAGAAATATATCTGTGCTAGCCCAATATCAAGTGAATCGTGTAGCTGTCCATATTTTTATGTGGACTTGGATGGATGGATGGATGGATGGATGGATGGATGGGTTGATCCTGATTTGAAGTGACTGTTGTGAAAATGCAGGGGTAATTAGCTCAGTGTTAAACACAGTCATATTACTTTGTATTATGTATATTTCATCGAGTTTTGTTTTCTGTACAGATGCAATATTAGCATCTGTTCCAGAAGAGCAAAAATAAATGTCATGTAAGAAACATTACTTTGTTTGTCTTTTCAAGTGTTTGTCACTGATCACAGTGGGCGAATCAGCAGTAACCCTCTGCTGGACCAGCTCCCCAGTTACCAGTCCCTGCTGTACCGCAGGAAGTCGTCAACTGTTGGCTCCAAACAAAGAGGCAGCTCTAGAGCAAGGGTTGGCTCATCTGGCAGTTGGAAATGGGGTATAAACACCTTTGTAAGACAAACCGTGAAACAGAAGAGTCAGACTGAGAAGCGACACATCAGAGAACTAGCCAAGCCCATGGCTGAGAAACGCAAACAGTAGGAAACTGTAGTCTGTTATGACTTCTTTCACTAATAGCTAAATAACGTTTTTGTGTGTCAGGAGTTTATTTGACTGTTTGATGTTTTAGGAAACGGTGTGCAGAAGATGCTCAAGAGTTGAGCAGCTGGCAACAGTGGCGACAAAGCACCCGCAAGTATCTGAGGAGGATGAGAGATGAAAGCGAAGAATGGCTGAGCTCTTTGAAGCTCTGGAGGGGAGACATCCACCTAATAGAAGGTAAAAGAAAGACAAACAGATTGTCTGACAGAAATTGTTTCTTTGGTCTCAAAGACTTGTTTGGATTTCTGTTCAGATGGTGCTAATCGGTAATTATAATTTTGCTAAGACAAAGTGTACCTTTGTGTTATGTCAGACTTAAGTTCTCCCTTTTTGCCTCTTTCACTTGTCACTAGGGATGTTTGGAACAGGGATCCTGTCTTACTTCTCCTTTCTGCGCTTCCTGGTCACACTCAACTTTATCATCTTTCTGCTCATGTTCGGTTTTGTCATGTTGCCCATCATCATTGCACCCCATGTTTCAGGAAATATCACCTTCAGCCAGAATGATAGTGAGAGGATTATTTGTTTGTTTGTTTCAATTAGAAGCATATACTAAGCAAGAAAGATGAAAAAGCTTAGCTTATCTGTTATATTACAGGTTACTGCAGCGTGTATGAAAGTGGCAGTCGTCGAGGTCTTGTTAACTATCATAAGTATATTACTGATCTGCTTTCTGGCGAAGTAAGTGTTGTCACATTATTAGTCTCCTGAGAAAGAGTCCACTCTGTAGTTTCTGTACTCACCTGCTGTGCTTCATCTGCAGGGCTTTCTGGAACAGACCTATCTTTTCTACGGCTTCTACAATATGGAAAAAATCCATTTCTCCCACATAACTTATAATTTGGCACTGGCATACCTGCTGGTCACTATAGGGTACCTCTTCCTCAGTCTTATCTGGATTGTTAAAAGGTATGAAAAAGGCAAACTCATAAGAAATAACATTTATGTGATGAGATGTGGTCTTGAGTGTTTTCTTCTTTCGAAGGTCTGCCACCGGGTTCAAACATAATCTGATTCAGGATGAGGATTGCTTTCAGAGTTTTTGCAACAAGATCTTTGCTGGCTGGGATTTCTGCATCACCAGTGAGAATGCTGCAAAGCTGAAGAAAAAGACTTTGCTCTATGAGCTGAAGGTTAGTTTATACATCAGAAGCATGATTGTTAAACTGGCTAGTCAAAACAATGGCCAGTTTACAAATTTGTTTTAAACTAATTTGAAAAAATGGGTGCTTACATGGCACCCCAGCAGCTACATACAGTTACTCTAAAGTAAAAATAAGATGTGCATTTTAATATAATCTACTTTTATGGCTTTAGTGACATTCAAGGCCCCAGTTCCCACGTGCATTACTACCGGGGTCACATGCTAATCAGCGGTATTCTGTGCTATCATTGGTAGTCGCTTCAAATCCTCACCAGGAAGTTAAAATAAATTTATCACAGGTCCCGCCTGCTTCACAGTGCCAGCAGTTATTTAGCCTCTAACCACATGAAGTCACTGAATGTCATTCACTCTCTATTGTCCCTGGTTGCCACATAGCTGCCAATTGTTTTCAGTGTTGATGCAGCTCTACCCTGTACCTGTGTCCTGGAGGTAGTAGTTCATATGCACGTTAGAGAGGGTGCAATACATCACTGAGAATTGCTTACACTTGTCCCTTGATGTTCCTTAAAGTAAAGTAAAAGCAAAATTTTATTTATATTGCACCTTTCAAGATAAAAATCACAAAGTGCTTCACAGAAGCTAAAACATAAAAATCAAAATCAACCAAAAGCGAGTTTAAAAAAACAACAACAACAAAAAAAACTTCATTAGTCTTACTGATGAGTCTAAAGTAAAGAAAATTAATAATCAAACACCATCATTTTGTTGTCTTGCCTTATTTTAAAATTCATATTTTTATATCTTTAGACTGATTTGGAGGATGAGAAGATCAAGCAGAAAATAGCAGAGCGCACCCACAAAGAAAAATGTCGGCTTTACTTCATCCGTCTCATCCTGAATCTTTTCGTCATTGGTGTACTGGCTGCTTGCTTCTACTGCATTTATTTAGCCACTATCTTCTCCCAGAAAGCCCAAATGAATGACCAAAAGGTAAGACAATTTTTTTTAATATTCTTTCTCTCCACCCACTTTGATTCAACCTTTATGTAGAAATTTCTGGTAAATGTTGGCAACACAGGATAAAAGGTATTTGTTGTTTCTCCTCTTTTGCAGGTGAATTTCATAGTAGATCTCATTTTTGAGTATCTACCTTCAATTGTTATCACCTTTGCCAACTTCATTACCCCAGTACTTTTCTCTTTTATCATCAACTTTGAGGACTATTCTCCTGCTTTTGAGATCCGCTTCACTCTTATGAGGTAAAATGGAGTCTTGTGTTTTAACCTGCTTACTCATAGATGCAGATTTGAACTTGAAAGTATTTCTGATTTGCCTTCTTTCTTCCTATCCTCACAGGTGTGTCTTCATGCGGTTAACCAGTATTGTGGTTTTGCTCTTTTCTGTCTGGTCTCGGATCACTAAATGTAAAGATGATCCCTGTATTTGTGGCTACAACCACGATCTTTACCCTGTAAGTAATCCTCTTTTGCCATAATGTAATATACAGTGGTTTGCAGGGGTAGTGCCACAGGTACCAGTGTCAAACTCATTTGTATCTTTGCATTAGCTGTTATACATACAGTGGGGCAAAAAAGTATTTAGTCAGCCACCGATTGTGCAAGTTCCCCCACCTAAAATGATGACAGAGGTCAGTAATTTGCACCAGAGGTACACTTCAACTGTGAGAGACAGAATGTGAAAAAAAAAAATCCATGAATCCACATGGTAGGATTTGTAAAGAATTTATTCGTAAATCAGGGTGGAAAATAAGTATTTGGTCAATAACAAAAATACAACTCAATACTTTGTAACATAACCTTTGTTGGCAATAACAGAGGTCAAACGTTTACTATAGGTCTTTACCAGGTTTGCACACACAGTAGCTGGTATTTTGGCCCATTCCTCCATGCAGATCTTCTCGAGAGCAGTGATGTTTTGGGGCTGTCGCCGAGCAACACGGACTTTCAACTCCCGCCACAGATTTTCTATGGGGTTGAGGTCTGGAGACTGGCTAGGCCACTCCAGGACTTTCAAATGCTTCTTACGGAGCCACTCCTTTGTTGCCCGGGCGGTGTGTTTTGGATCATTGTCATGTTGGAAGACCCAGCCTCGTTTCATCTTCAAAGTTCTCACTGATGGAAGGAGGTTTTGGCTCAAAATCTCACGATACATGGCCCCATTCATTCTGTCCTTAACACGGATCAGTCGTCCTGTCCCCTTGGCAGAAAAACAGCCCCATAGCATGATGTTTCCACCCCCATGCTTCACAGTAGGTATGGTGTTCTTGGGATGCAACTCAGTATTCTTCTTCCTCCAAACACGACGAGTTGAGTTTATACCAAAAAGTTATACTTTGGTTTCATCTGACCACATGACATTCTCCCAATCCTCTGCTGTATCATCCATGTGCTCTCTGGCAAACTTCAGACGGGCCTGGACATGCACTGGCTTCAGCAGCGGAACACGTCTGGCACTGCGGGATGTGATTCCCTGCCGTTGTAGTGTGTTACTGATGGTGACCTTTGTTACTTTGGTCCCAGCTCTCTGCAGGTCATTCACCAGGTCCCCCCGTGTGGTTCTGGGATCTTTGCTCACCGTTCTCATGATCATTTTGACCCCACGGGATGAGATCTTGCGTGGAGCCCCAGATCGAGGGAGATTATCAGTGGTCTTGTATGTCTTCCATTTTCTGATGATTGCTCCCACAGTTGATTTTTTCACACCAAGCTGCTTGCCTATTGTAGATTCACTCTTCCCAGTCTGGTGCAGGTCTACAATACTTTTCCTGGTGTCCTTCGAAAGCTCTTTGGTCTTGGCCATGGCGGAGTTTGGAGTCTGACTGTTTGAGGCTGTGGACAGGTGTCTTTTATACAGATGATGAGTTCAAACAGGTGCCATTCATACAGGTAACGAGTGGGGGACAGAAAAGCTTCTTACAGAAGACGTTACAGGTCTGTGAGAGCCAGAGATTTTCCTTGTTTGAGGTGACCAAATACTTATTTTCCACCCTAATTTACGAATAAATTCTTTACAAATCCTACCATGTGGATTCATGGATTTTTTTTCACATTCTGTCTCTCACAGTTGAAGTGTACCTCTGGTGCAAATTACTGACCTCTGTCATCATTTTAAGTGGGGGAACTTGTACAATCGGTGGCTGACTAAATACTTTTTTGCCCCACTGTATGTGTTAGAATGTGAATATTACATATGTTAAGTGTAACTGCACGAATATGTGCCCATATTTTGGTCTCTTAGACTTTTAATTTTAAAAAGTATTAAAAAAATAGTATATTCCTAATCACCCTATAAAATACATTTCTTAAATCGTGACATTGTATGTATGGTAAAATCCAGTCTCTATATCCTTGTTGCTGTCGACAGTGCTGGGAAACGCATGTGGGCCAAGAGATGTACAAACTCACCATCTTTGACTTCATTGTCATCGTTTCCGTCACCATCTTTGTGGAGTTTCCTCGAAAGTAAGACCTCATTTATCCACAGTAGAAAAAAAGTACAGTTCATCTAGTTTTATGATCATCTCATGACATTTGAAGAGGTGTAAACATGTCACCTTCATAAAAGATTAAGAATCTCTAATGTAACAGTTACAGGAGCTGACTTGGACTACCGTATTTTTCGATAGTGCGCCTTATAATCCGGTGCGCCTTATGTGTGAATTCTGGTTGTGCTTGCTGACCTCGAACTGATTTTATGTGGTACACTGCGCTAAAAAATCTGTCAAAAATGTTTTAGTTCGACTAAGCTACAGAGCCGCACCGCTTGGATGGATTGTCGGAGAATTACGGCTACTGTAGTCAGGAGCCTCGCGGAGTAATCTGGGTCTAAAACTTCGTCCGCTTCAGGTCCCAAAGTTAGATGAATACTGCGACATCACTGAGAGTTAGAAACTGTCTAAATTCCTTCATCTTTAATAAAATGATCAGCGTTGCTGCTTTACCAGGTGGAACAATTAAGTTTAACATCCAGGCATCCATCAAAACAGAATTTATTAAATTTAACAGAGTTAGAAGTTAGCATGAAGTTAGCTCGCTAGTTTACACCGAAACATGATATAGCATGTTCTGACTGAGATTTCTGAAAAAATTAAAATGTACAGCTCTGCTATCACTTCCAGCATAAATAAGGACAGAAAACTAAACAGCAGTGATGTTTGTAGAGTTACTGAAGTTGGATTAACTGGTATATAATGATGTGCTACGTGATCGCTAATGACACAGCTATGTTAGCATAACATAAACACAGTGAAACTGGAGGATGAACGCTAACTTTTTTCCACTCGATAAAAGTTAACGTTAGGGTTACCGATGGTTAGGGACAAATGCAATCGCATGGCAGGATGCTGTAAATGCACCAAACTTCAGTCAGGAGAACAACTGAGACAATCCATCCACAATACAAGGTTAGTCATTAATATACTGCAACAACATGGGAATAGAGCAGCTGTGAGAGAATTCAGCATTAATGAATCAATGGTACGGAAGTGGAGGAAGAAAGAGGAATGAGTTGAGTCAAGTTTGACTTGTTTTGTTTCGCTTAATGCGCCCTATAATCCGGTGCGCCTTATGTATGAAAACAGATCCATTCATCGACAGTGCGCCTTATAATCCGGTGCACTTTATGGTCTGAAAAATATGGTAGTTTTAGTGTTAGCTTAGTTAGTCTAAATAAATGTAGCTAAAATTATTCTGTCACTGAAGGCTTTGTTTTCTCTGATTATTTCTGCTTTAGTCATTTTTGTCCTTCTTGTTCTATCCTACCCAGACTGCTTCTGAGGTACAGTAATTCTGCCCTGGCTAAATGGATGAGCCAACAGGAGTTTTCTATTCCTCAGAATGTACTGGAGATCGTCTATGGTCAGACCATCTGCTGGATCGGCACTTTCTACTGCCCACTGCTGCCTGCTATCTGCACCCTCAAATATTTCTTTATTTTTTACATCAAGAAGGTGACATTTTGGTTTGAATGCATGTAGTTTTTTTCCTTGCAAGAGTGAAGGAAAAAAGCATGAAATATTCTAGTAAGCCTCATTTGCAAATTTTTGTTTGCTAGGTATCATTAATCAAAAACTGTCGTCCAGCCACACGTCCTTTCCGAGCATCCAGCTCCAACTTCTTTTTCCTCGGTGTGCTGTTGATCGGCCTGACTCTTGCCTGTGTGCCTGTCATAGCTAGTATAGCACAGTGAGTAATGTTCATACTGTGTTCTAATTATATTTGTATAGTTTGTATGGAGCTTTAAAAGAACCTCTAGCAGAAATATTCATGCCAAAGGTCAAAATCTGGCCACTGCCATATAATTTTTTTTTTCTTAATATGGATAAATATAGGAACTCTTACTTGTATGCACTCACTTATACTTCCTTTTTGTTCAGGATAAACTGTTCTCGGGCCTGTGGACCTTTTGTTAATTACGAAACCTCCTGGTACGTGGTGCCAGATACAGTTTCTCAGCTACCCAAAGGAGTCGAAAAGCTTCTTCGTGCTCTCTCTTCAGAGGCCTTTGCTGTCTCTTTCTTTGTTATCACATGGTTGGTCCTCTTATTATATATTTTCACCTTTTTAACATTGTTTTTCCTCTGCTGTAATTTTATACTTTGTTTCCATGTTTTTTCCAGTTTGGCCATGTTTTATGTGATTGCACTTGCTGGAGCACACAAGAGGGTCATTAATGAACTAAGACACCAGCTAGAAATGGTAGGTCTTATCCCCCCCCCCCCCCCCCAAGGGAGGGAGTATGTAATTGGTTCCGTTTGTTAGAAGTCTAGTGCCCACACTTTTAAAGATATCGTTTTCAAATTTTGTGTGATTGTAGGTACAGATAACGGCTTAATTTATTGTTGGTGAAAATCTAGTCGAAGTTACACACCTTATTTTTTCAATATGTTCTGTACGATATCAGTAATAAAAACATCATAAAAAGTCAAAGTTTTATTATAGCTCTTGTCCTTCAGGGGGAGTTGCGTACTCTGAGTGTTCTTGTTATCAATTCAGTTATTGCCAAATACAGTGTGAACTGAAATCTGTTTGTGTTAATTTGTCAATCAGGAGGGCCGCGACCGGCGTTTCCTGATCCAGAAGCTGTGCCAGGCCCAGAAGCGCTCAGGTGTGAGATCCCCACAATCCAAATTCCAACCCCGCCGCAGCAGCAGCAGAAGCAGTCCTAGCTACCACACTAGCTTCGCCACCAATTTCAGTGATGCGGTGTTCCTGGCCCATGCAGCTCCAAGCTCCTCCACTCAAGTTTAAGGCAAAGGCCTTATTTTACTGAACAAAGCAGAGGTGCATGCTTAGACAATTCTTCAATTGTCTAAGCAGACAATTGAACTTTTCAGACTAATATCTTAAATGTGTTTAATTAACTGTGAAAACACTGCATTGTAAACAAATATCCTGTTCACAGTGCTTCTGACCTTTTCAGTGGGGTTTTTTTGGTGTTTGTTTGTTTGTCCAACAAAACAGTCTGAATATTTGTGAATATATGAATTGACAATCTCAAAAATATTTTTTTTCCTTTAATCAAAACTTTATTTTTGTTGAGCTGTAGAGTATTTACTTGCATGTAATCTTTTCCTTCTGAGAAGGACTTCGATTCTTTTAAACTACTGGACTTGTTTTTAAAACTTTTCTCAATCTCATGCACTTTAAATGTATTAACGCAGGGTTTTGGGGGTTTGTTTTTTTTTTTTTTACTACAGCTTCCTTGTTGACTTGTTTATTTGTGGGTGTTGTTGCATATGCAAATGAATATTTATGACTGTGCCTAATACATTTTGAATGAAATTACTTTTAACACTACTTTTTACTTAGTTTTAGTACCTTTTTAAAATATCTTCTGGACTGTGGGCATGTTATTAACAATGTCCCTGCTCTGGGGTTGTTGTTTTTTTTGTCAGATTTGGGTGAAAATACTCTTGTACTTTCATGATGCCTTAATGTGACTGTGGGTACTGTACATATAAAATAAATGTTTTCTTAAGTATATTTTCTCCTTTTTTTTTTCTTTTTTTTTTTTTAAATCTCACTCTGTTAGTCTCATGTTCTTACATGAAGGGTATGCAGATATTTTATGGAACAAACTGATATAAGTGAATGTGCAATACTCAGTTTTGAATAGTCAGATGGTGGTAAAATCTCTGTCATGGTGCTATGACAAAAGGCAGTTGGATGATATATAAAAAGTGATAAAGGGTAATCAAGGAGAGGGTAATAATAAGATTACGAATTGGCTATTGAAAAAGTAAATGGAATAATTACAAGGCCAACACAATACGCTAACACTATAGATGAGTTAATTGGTATTTTTCTCCTCCTACTTTAAGTATAGTATTTTGCAGGGTATGATACTTCCAGAATATGAAAAAGCAATGTCCTCTCCAGCAACCGAGATGTTAGAAAATGGATCAGGGATGTTAGGGTTCGGTAAAAACGTAGACGTTTGTAACTTTAACCAGAAGAGGGCAGTGATACAACTTAAAACGTTACAAGCGGCCGTGAGCGAATGAGAAAATGGCACCTCCTACCCGCCAGAGGTCGCTGCAGACGCCGCCTGTGACAGTTCATTGACAGCCCCTCAGCTGGTACGGAACCGGAGGCAGCGTGCGGTTGCTTGGCTCAACCAGTCAAAATGCTCAGAATTACGATCCGGGCAGAAATGGGATCCCTTTGGATTTTATTCGGTGTCATCTACTCCCAGTTCTTGGCCGTATCCTCTGATGACATAGTTGTGGCATGCGGTGGATTCGTGAAATCCGACGTTGAAATCAATTACTCTCTGATCGAGGTGAGAGTGCAAATGTCCCGACTAGCGTGCTAGCAGCTAACCAGCAGCTAGCTGGTTTGTGGTAGAAAGCTAAAGGTTGGGCGGAGTTTTTCGTTTCAATGACAGTTTGAATGAAATGAATACAAAAGCAGTGTATTTGTGTTTAATCTGTTTCTGATTGCTCGCAAACATTTGTGAGTTTGGTCTTGTTTGACATTGATTTAGCTACTTACTTGATAGCTGATGGTAACTCCGCATTAATATCCATATATCACACAAGGCATTCACTGCTAATCCTAAAACCTGCAGGCGTTGATGAGTAAGTGCTCCCGTCCTAATCCCTTCTTTTTCACGGGCTACATGGGATTAGCAATTTGGTTAATTAAGATATTGAAATGAACTAAATCCGACAGACTAGATTGTTTCTTTGTTGCTAGTTGACATAAATCGCTCAGTTTAGTTATTATAGTATGAACACTATAATAACTTTCATTATGATTAATGATCACTGTGTGTTCTTCATTCTCAGATTAAACTATATACCAAACAAGGATCACTGAAATATCAAACGGATTGTGCTCCAATCAATGGTTACTTCATGATCCCTCTCTATGACAAGGTATGCCAGCAACTGATTTGATTAGCTCTAACTAATTCTTTCACTGATGGTGAATTTAATCAAGCTGTCACTTTAACGCAGGGAGATTTCGTTTTGAAGATTGAGCCTCCGCTTGGGTGGAGCTTTGGTAAGACTCTCACAGAAACATCCCCATAATTCACAAATTATCATATAAAAGCCATTGTGCATTGTCCCATATTCTCTGGTCTCTTTTCCTTTTGGACTTTTAACTGTCATCAGAGCCTACCAGTGTCGACCTGCATGTGGATGGAGTCAGTGACATTTGTACGAAAGAAGAAGACATCAATTTTGTTTTTACGGGATTCTCAGTGTCAGGAACGGTGAGAATGGTCTTCTTGAAAAGAAATTTAGATTGTTATAGTATGTGGACAGAAAGTTTAAGAGTCAAGACTGTCTACTTTGCAAAATGTGTGATTTAAAAAAAACTGCTTTGACACATTTGATGGGGTTTATCTAAATGCAAGAAAACTTTGGAGCGCTTTAAAGCTTCTTTAACCAATGCAACACAGGTTATTGATAAAATAAATAGTAGTATCAAGTGGTGATTAGTGTCTAGTTTCCTCAAATATATTGTGTTTTGCTCAGGTTCTGAGTAAGGGCCATCTCATGGGCCCAGCTGGCGTGGAAGTCAAACTCAGCCGAGCCGGAACAGGGGAGAAGCTCCAGAGTGTCACCACACAGCCTGGAGGAAAGTAAGTTACTCACACCTTATGTTTGTTTCTGCATTATACAGATGTTTGAAATGAACTTGCCCCTTTCTTTCTTTTTTTTGTGGTTTTTTGCTTACACAGGTATACCTTCTTTAAAGTACTACCAGGAAAGTATGACATCACAGCTTCTCATCCTTCCTGGACTCTCGAACAGGTTTGTTCACGTTAGCAATCGATATTAAACTGCACGTTGCGTTAAAAACGTGTTGTCCATGTTCTATTATGAGTGCCTCATGTCAGTTTTTTACATCTTACATCCACCAAACCCCATTTAGAATTGATGATCAACTTATCATGCATGTCTTTGGACTGTTGAAGAAAGCTGGACTTTGCAAGATGTAAAATAAATGACACAAAGTGTAACTTGGTTCATATCTGATGTTAAAATTAGATGAAAAAAGAGTGTGGTAAACTTTTAGTGAAAGATTTAAAATCTGTGTACAAAAATACACTGTCAGATTTGTAACTGATGATGCGAATAAGCTCTCCCACATTATTTCCCCCCCCATACCCACCTGCCATCATGCTCAGTACCACAGCATCCCAGTTTCCAATTAAAGTACTGTCATTAATACTGTAGAGAATGCATGATCTCAGAGGTCTGTTTGATTCTGTATCGCTTGAGGGTAGAAAACTTCATTATTCACCTACTTGCTTAGCTGATACAGTTCCTTGTCAGGTGAGCAAGGTTATAACTAATGAGCTCCAGCAGTAATCACAGTGAACCTGACAGGGCCATTATTCCATCTCTTAATGCAACTTATGGGTGACCTCTGCCATCTTCATATAGAGTACTACCTCAGTGCACGTCTCCAATGCAAATGCCCCGGCCGCTGACCATCTGGTGGTTGGAGGCTACGATGTCTCGGGGGAGGTCCGCAGTGATGGAGAGCCCATGAAAGAGGTCACCTTCCTGCTTTACTCAGCCACAGTCAAGAGAGAGGTAAACCTCCATAATTTCCATTTTTGCACAGAAATATGTCGACTTTTCATATCCGTCTTACATTATATGTAAATGATCACACTTTAACACTTTACTTTAACTTAACACATTTTCCACGTCCTTTAATTTCTGGAATATGCTGAATTTCGCATTGCTCCATTGGTTCAATTTGAATGTTTGTCATTTCCAGGACATAAGTGGTTGTAATACTTCCCCAGTGGAGGGTGCAGATTCTGGAGACAGCACGCTGGTATACCTGTGCAGCGCTCTGTCCAGAGATGATGGTGTCTTTGTCTTTCCTTCGTTAGCCAGCGGCGAGTACACTGTGGTGAGTTATTGTCGCAAAAGCCAACAGAAGACTGCTGTCAATTTGAGCTATTGTGTCAGAAATACAACAGAAGACCAAATGATGTATAAGTACACAGTGCAGCTACTTTGATTTAATAAGGAAGTCTTTTCCTTTGTGCCATAAGATTAGCTACATCATCTTCTGCTTTGTGAATTCCTATGTTGAAGCCTCTATTTGGCTGCTTCCATGTTTCCTATTTCTGGATGAGAGGGTGGAGTGTTTAATTATCAGATAGCGCCAGCAAGTTACATCCATTAACTCTAACAGGGCATTAGACAGTCATAGATACACGCTAATTAGCGCTGCATAACATACAAATGAGTACTACAATTTGATCCGAAAACCGGACCACAAATGCAGCCTTATTAATCTCTGAAAAGCACCAAGAGCACAAAAATGATTGAGTTCATGTTCAGTGACTTGGCTTGGCTGAGGTCAAGCTTAGCAGACAGCTGCCAGAATAGCCACCTGCATAGGTGTCCACCTATCAGTCAAAGCTGCTTCACTCCTAATTGAATACATTGGAGCCTGAATAGAAAGTAAACAGGAGAGTTGGAGCGAGACACGGTAAAGTCAGTTGTTATCTTGCTGAGGAGTTAGAGGTGATGAAACTCACAGCTCCTTATCCAACCACTCACAGCAGGTACTCGTTATTCCATTACTCCTCTCAGTATTTCAAAAACAGCGCAAATTTAAATCTTGCTTTTTTAAACTTGATGACACACACACACAAATTTTACTTCAACAGTACTATTTGAACTATTTAAACAGCTCTAACGCCATTTAAAGAGGTTTGGGTGATTTACTTAAATTAACCAAACAAAGACTTTCATAGGATTGTATTACAATATATTGTAATGACAACTACAACATGTTTTATGTTTCCTGTTTTCTAATCCACCCCACATTTAGCTAGGTAATCCGAATCCAGTGCAGGAATTACATGTGTATGAACTTTTTTTTTTTTACCGATATAAC
Organism: Diplotaxodon limnothrissa; assembly: GCF_057381915.1. Lineage (NCBI taxonomy): Eukaryota > Metazoa > Chordata > Actinopteri > Cichliformes > Cichlidae > Diplotaxodon > Diplotaxodon limnothrissa. Next base: position 35,620,965 of record NC_140601.1, read on the forward strand.
TACAAGAGACAAGGTGGTATGAATGATGGGTTTTATGAAAGCATCATTTTTATTTGCGAACAATGAAATTCTATCTCCTCTATCTTAGAGATGTAATCGTTTTTCCATCTAAATGTGCTTCTGTGAAATCCTTCACTTCAGATACCTTTCTACAGAGGAGAAAGGATCACTTTTGATGTTGCTCCTTCTAGGATGAATTTCAAGGTGGAACACAACAGCTTGAAACTAGAGGTAAAGAGAACTGTTATATCTTAATTTTTTTAAAATAGTTATTATTAATGTGTATCAGCAAGTTTCAAAAGGAAACAAGTTTTGTGCAAAATATTCAAGTTTGACATTCTGTCTCTTTATGTGTAGCCCATCTTCCGTGTGATGGGCTTCTCTGTGACTGGCCGGGTTCTCAACAGTCCTGATGGGGAAGGTGTGCCCGATGCTACAGTCTACCTAAACAACCAGATCAAGGGTAATCGCAAAAGAAGACTCATGTTTTCAGTAGAATATCTAACTATAGTTTTTGAAGTGGTTCTCTGTCACACTTTAAACTGTAGCTTGCTTTACCACTCTGTCCTCACAGTTGTCAGCAAAGAAGATGGCTCTTTCCGGTTGGAGAACATGACAGCTGGTACCTACACCATCCGTGTCAACAAAGAGCTCATGTTCTTCGAGCCAGTCACAGTGAAGATCGCTCCTAATACGCCTCAACTTCCTGATATCGTCACAGCAGGGTACGTTATAAGAATTAGTAGCTTATTACATAAATTTAGCTGCAGTGTAGTTCTTCATATTGTCATGACTTCCTCATTTTGGTCCAACACAGGTTCAGTGTTTGTGGCCAGATCTCCATCAGCCGCCTGCCTGAAGGCATGAAGCAGCAAGGTCGCTACAAGGTCACTCTGACGCACAAGAGCACAGACAAGGCTTTCATTCGGACTGTTGAATCTGACCATCAGGGGGCCTTCTGCTTTCAGGCCAAACCCGGAGACTACAGTGTCCATGTAAGACTCGAGCAGCATTTTATTTTATATGACATATCCATATCTTAATTTTTATAACCTCTTATTTAATCAGTTTGAAAGCTAATTCAAATGGTATTAAATATATACAAGAAACCGACATATGTCACGCATACTAAATTTTAATTGGTGAGCCTCCTAAAAGATGAACAGATGTCATGTTGCCTAAAGCGCAGATGGTGCTTTTTACCCATATTCTATGATATTTGCACATTTACGGCTTAACAGTTGCAACAGATCATCATCTGAAAAACTCATTTGTCATTGGAAAGCAAAAAACCCAAATCTTTAACTTTTTTTTTATTCAGAAATACAGATTCATCTGTGTCATCAAACCAAAGCAGTTAAGCTTAGTGTTCATGTAGCTGTTTGATTAAAAAATATGGTTTTAAGCAAAAGGATATTTGTTTGTGTGTTCAGGTATCTCTGCCTGAAGCAGAGGTGAAAGCAGGCCTGGCTCTGCAGCCTCAGGCCCTGGACATCTCCCTTGTGGATCAACCACTCACAGACCTAGTTTTCACCCAGTTCATGGCTTCTGTTTCTGGAAAGGTGTACTGTCTAGGTAAAAGTCTTAGTAATTTACACTTTACAGTCTTTTTGAGAAGACAAAGTTTACCAAAGATGCAGCTTTAATCCATAAAGAAATATGTTTTCACACGAGCCAACCTTGTGTTCTCTGGTTGTCCTTTAGCTTCCTGTGACGACCTCTCTGTAACCCTGCAGCCAGCGAGTAGGCAGGGGGAGAGGAGGGCAGTGGCTCTGTCTGGGAGCAGCGACATCCTCAGCTTCTCTTTTGACAACGTTTTGCCCGGGAAATACAAAGGTTTTAAGTATACTTCTAGTTTTTTTAAATTATATGTAAACTCTGCATGCAGTCAGGTTTTCACTGGAACAACTGAGTCAAGCATTCTGTACAATATAAACCCCTCAATCTATGCACACTTCTATTTGAAAGTTATAGTAGTTATTCTTAAATAGAGAAATGAGCGGGTAATCATCAGCCTTTCAATCACTGGTTTATAGCAGCAGCTTTCAGCAGGCATGCCATTACTCAACTAGTGTTTCCCCACCTTCTGGTAATGTGGATCCATCTGTTCATTCCACACAAACTCTTTCACTGCCTGCAAATGATCTGCACACATGCATGTTTATTCAGTTTATAGTGTTGCTGGGACAGTTTTTATATATAATATGTGTGCAATCATTTTTTAAATTCTTTTTTATTCAAAGATCCTGAACGGAACTTGTGATATTTTTCCACCTATAATAGTGTGACATATTTAATTCACATATTTCTTTTTTCCCCCTGTCATTTAAAATGTATTTCTCACTTTTTATTCTCTCTAATCTTTACCACTTGTAGTAAGTATTTCTCACGAGGAGTGGTGCTGGAAACATAAGTCAGTGGAGGTGGAGGTTCTGGAATCGGACGTCTTGGGGGTGGAGTTCAGACAGATTGGCTACATCCTGCGCTGCTCCCTTTCCCATGCCATCACTTTGGTTAGTAATCAGTAGCTCACTCCACTTGCACTACATGCTGCCTGTTAGATCAGATGCTTACACTTCCATATGTATTATTGAATGTGTGGTGCTGCACAGGAGTTCTTCCAAGATGGCAGCAAACCTGAAAACGTTGGCGTGTACAACCTCTCTAAGGGAGTCAACCGCTTCTGCCTCTCCAAGCCTGGTGAGTTTCTTTATTCTGACCTCTCATTAGCTCAACATAGGAGAAATTAGCATAATCAAAAAATATCAGACTGTACCAACTGTACCATGTCCGACTTATCTAAATATACCACTGGAACGTAATAATTAATCAGCCAAAAATGGCTTGTCCAGGTGTTTACAAAGTCACCCCTCGCTCCTGCCACCAATTTGAGCAGGACTTCTACACCTACGATACGTAAGTAATGTAACGTCGTGTGTTTTTATTTCTGGGTTAATGCAGTGCAACCATGCAGCCAAAGCATTCTAATGACTGCTGTTGACCTGTGTGTAACAGTTCAGCCCCCAGCATTCTGACCCTGACTGCAGTGCGGCATCACATGACAGGACTCATCACCACCGACAAGACTCTAGACGTCACAGTCACGATCAAGTAATTATGACTCTGCATGAGTAGTCTCGTATGCTCAAATGCTGCCGTGCATTTGCGTGTTTGGTAATGACCAGCTTTAGCGTTTTTATTTATTTTTAAAACCTCATCCCCCTGGTCAGGTCGTCCATCGAGAGCGAGCCGGCGCTCGTGCTGGGTCCGCTGCGGAGCCTGGAGGAGCAGAGGCAGGAGCAGCAACTGCAGGAGATCGAGCTGCGACGTCAGGAGCGAGAACGCCGTGCAGCTGAAGAGGAAGGAGGTGCCAGAGACGATAGTCCTCCTATCCAAGAAAAGGCTGATGAACTGACAGGCCCTTTCCACTATGAGTTCTCCTACTGGGCTAGGTCAGTTTTTGCTCTTTAAAATACCATGTAGGGCTGACGGCAAAACTTCTGTTCACTTTAGTGTTAACTTGGAAATTCCAGCTTTATATCTCTGTAGAAAATTAACAGGACTTGAGAGAAATTAAGAGTGGAATTCTGACATCTGCTAATAATAACCATCAGAGGCTCACTTGAGTCTAGAACTGTTGTTCATTGCTGTTAGTGATTTTTTTCTTTCTGTGTAAATATGCAGGGCTGGTGAGAAGATCACAGTGACTCCCTCCTCGAAGGAGCTGTTGTTCTACCCTCCTGAAGTAGAGGCAACTATCACCGGAGGTAAATTCACACAAGAAGAAAGTCTATTGGAAACCTTAAAACGGACTCTGATACAACCCACGCAGGTTATTCTAAATAAACCGCATCTTTGCTGTTGACAGAGTCGTGTCCAGGTCGGCTGGTGGACATCACCGGTCGTGCAGGTCTTTTCTTAGAAGGCAAGGTGTCACCAGAGCTACAAGGTGTGGAAATATCTATCACTGAGAGAGGCGCTGCTACACCACTCATTACTGTGGCCACTAATGAGATGGGAGCATACAGGTATGAGAACACAGTGATAAAAATAGGGTGTATGAAAATGAGAGCGAGGATATTCAAGCATTTTTCATTCGGGTAATGCTGCCTTCGGGTTCTGCTATAAATGTTATTGCCTTAGCAAGTCATTATACTAACAGGGTAGTTCATAAATGCATTTTTTTTTTAAAGAATAAGGTTTTTGGCCTGGAGTGAGGTGTGAAGTCTTTTCTATTTAGGACCAAAAAGTTAAAGTTAAAAAAGAAAAAAAGTTGAGATTCATGGCTGTGGGCGCAGCCATCATCATTTTGTTACTGACTGAAATAACCCAACAACTGTTGGATTCATTACCTCGGAGCCCCAGATGTTCATGGTGCCCAGAGGATGAATTTCAATGACTTTTGTGTTCACCTGTTTATTCCTCTTTTCTTTATTTGAAGAAAAAAAAAAAAAACCCTGGAAACTTACGAAGCATCAGCCAGGCTAGCATTTTTACAGCAGATATTTTTGGCTTGTCATAAGAGCGAAAGCACAGGTGGCATTAGAGACATTGGCGCTGAATCAGTATGCAGAAAAGCAGGGCTTGCAATACATTATCAAGCCTGTGATCTGCGATCTTGATGCTGTTGTAAGCATCTTAGTCTGTAAAATTAGGGTCACGGGGACAGCCTCACAGGGCTGCAAGTAGACTTTGTGTCCTTAGAGCAAAGAAACATGCCTCTTTTCTTTCACATGAGTAAAGCTTGTGTTGTATGTAGTGCTGTCAGCGTTAATCTCGTTAAAATGACGTTAACGCCATAACCGCATTAACGCGGCAAATCTCCATTAGCGAGTTAACGCGGATCGCCCCGTGCGTTAGGCTGCACGGCGTTAACGAGGCGCGTTGACGCCGTGCAGCTGGCGGTTATGGCGTCATTTTAATGAGATTAACGCTGACATTGTTCCATTGTTTTAGTATTGACGTTATAATAGGCTTTATAGATTGGCTTGTGTTCAAATCACGTTGCATTTAGTAATAAACAAGTATCTTGAAGAAATTCCGACCTTCACTTAACTTTTCCCCCGCTTTTCTTCAGTGTGGGTCCGCTCCACAGTGACCGGCAGTACGACATCAGTGCAAGTAAAGAAGGTTTCGTGCTGAGTCCCGTGGAGGGCACCCAGGGAGATTTTAAGGCATTTGCTTTGGCTGGCGTCACCTTCAAGGTATATGCAGCCATCCTCACGTGCATGTTTTACCTCCCAGTAATCATCAGACGTTTAGGTACTTTTTATATTTGTCCAGCTGTTTGTTCACAACTACTAACCCTCAGTGATTATGGTGGTTGGACATGAGATAAAGAAGTGACATAATGAAAAGTACTTGTTACTGTATGTTTTGGAAAAATGTTTTTTTTGTGTTTTGCCGCGTGCTGTCAGTACACTGCCTTTGTGCTGCCCTTTGTTAAAAGGATCTGCAATTACCTACTGCGACCGTGAGATCCTGACACAAATGATCAGTATTAGTTTCCTTTTCACACTGTGTGATAAATTGCTTTGAAATCTTCTGCTCAGCATTGACAGAGCTTTGTGCCCATGTTTATTTTTCACTTGTACATCTTCTCTGAAATTAAGCTCACCTGTCAGCCTGATTACACCCACAATTTGGCGCTCACTCGAGCCACGGGCTTTCATTATATTTTCTCCGTGTGATCTTTTATTGTGAAAAGATTAAAGGGGTTTAATTGATTTGGTCCCTGTCTAGCAGTAAAATCAACAAGTATTCTGTCTGTGCTGTAGATCAAATCGGAGGACGGTCAGCCTCTCGCCGGCGTGCTTCTTTCTCTGAGTGGGGGTCAGTTTCGCTCCAACCTTTTGACTCAAGACACTGGCATCCTCACTTTCAATAACTTGGTAAGAAACCTCTTTTAGTAGTATGTCAGACTGCCAAACATTGTTGGTGGTTGACGGTAATTCTAGGGATGCTTTGCCCTGTGTCTTGGTTCACTTGTCCATCCTGTATTTTCTGCTTCCCACCTTTTTTTCCTCAGAGTCCTGGTCAGTACTACTTCAAGCCCATGATGAAGGAGTTCCGCTTTGAGCCGGCATCTCAAATGATTACAGTGGAGGAGGGTGAAAACCTCAGTATTGATATAACTGGAATCAAAACTGCGTACAGGTAAATGAGTGTACATTGTCCACTGTTAGCTTGCAAGCATAGGAATATCTTTCAGTGTGCAAATTACTGAGCCTATACTCATCTGCTGGTGGGTACTGCAGCTTGCACATGTGCTCATTGCAGTCTTGTACACTTGTCCTCAGCTGCTACGGAATGGTGCAGTCTCTCAACGGGGATGCAGAGTGGGACGTGGCTGTGGAGGCCGTGGGTCAGGGAGACTGTAGCCTCTACAGCGAGGACACGGTCACTGATGAGGAGGGCCGATTCAGACTCAGGGGTCTGCTGGTGAGGACGGGATGAGCTGTTAAAATAAGACCAGACTTGAGAATTGAAACAGATCATGGCCTCTAGGTGTTGTCTTGGATTACTAGGGAAACTGGTGATTTTGCAAAGTGTGATTTGTAAGCTGTATATGATTTGCTCAGTTGTAATGGAGTGTATGTGATTATACCTCTAACTCATTTAATGTTTTTCTTGCAGCCGGGTTGCAAATATCTCATTCAACTGCGAGCTGAAGGCAACGACCACATAGAGAGGGCCTTGCCACAACACAGAGCTATAGAGGTAGGCAGCAGCTTGCTTCAAGTTTGTCTGGTGCAGATGTTCAGCATCTTTGGCTTTTAATGGGGTGGAGAAATTACAATTATACCAAGTTTCTTAGAGCTTTAAATATGAGAGGGGTCACTTGAGTGTCATGAAGGCACACATGCTTAAGCATAACTGGTTAGTTTTACATGTTTGGCTACATATTTAGACTTTTTGTCAGTAGCTAATGGTGCAGTTATCTATGTTTAGGAAGTATGTTGTTTTGACTTAAAAGCTGTGGGTCAGAGTTGACTTGGATTACTCTTGAAGGCAAAGCTGCTACTAAATGAAGCTCACTGAGTGCTTTAAGTTCAGGAATTTTGCACACATTTTCAAGTCGTACTCGCACTGCTTTAACACTTCTGAAAACTATTAAGGGGGCTATGGAAAACTTTAGTAATTGAATTGTTAAAATAACTGTGGGAACCCTGTGATTATGACTTATCGGCACCCTCATCACATGGGTCCTTTCAATATTCAGAACAAAAGCAGCGATAATCCCATTGCCAAAGTTTAAACCTCTCACTTCATAATTTTAGCTTGTCTGAAAAGTGCAGCGCTCCTAATCTCCCTCGCAAGGCTGGAAATGCCTTAATTCCCTTTAATTCTCTGTTATTATCACACCGTGTGACTTGAACAAAAAACTTGATCCGTGGTTCACATTGGATATTTTCTTCACAAGTTTCATTGTTACATCTATATAATGAGCTCTATATTCCCTTTCAGGTTGGCAGTAGTGACATTGAAGGGGTCAACATTATCGCCTTCAGGCAGATCAATCAATTTGACCTCAGTGGAAACATCATCACGTCTCCTGAACACCTTCCAACACTATCAGTAGGACGTTTAAAACCCGGCATTTTTGTCTTTCTTTTGAAACTTTTAAGTCTCTACAAGGCTTTTGCATTAGCTGTAGATAAGTTAGACCTGTAATCATTTTGCTTTACCTTTACACTTTCCCCCCCCAGGTGAAATTGTACAAGAGTGACAATCTGGACAATCCAATCAACAGCGTCTCTCTGGGACAGTCCCTTTTCTTTCACTTCCCTCCTTTGGACAGAGATGGCGAGGTAATTCAGTCTTAAAGAGCTCCTGTTATGCTTTTACTGGTTTGAGTAATGAGGTCAGTGTACGTTTAGTAATCCCAGTAAGCCAAAAGGTTCGTGTTTCAGACCACTAAGACAATTCTTTCCTACTATTAGACATGTATAATGTCAGTGTGAGAGGACATCCCTAACATGGTTATGTCAGGGACAGCGCTCTTCATATGTGCAAATTTACCACCCACATGCTGTTCAAACCTTCTGTTTAGCAGTAGTAGCCAATCAGAAGAAACCTGGCTTAAAGGGAGAGCGGTTTTAAAGAGAGAGGAGGTAAAACACCTTTCTGAAGGTGGTGCAGGCCCTCAGTTCAGTGAGGCCGAGTATAAGATAAAAGTAGGATTATTTTTCGACTGTGAAACATGCAAAGCAACTTGATGGTTTTTGGTTTTTAAGCCAGTATTATTAAAATATAGTGCTGTCAGTGTTAACGCAACATTAACGTGCTTAAGCTGCATTAACGCCGAGTGACCCCTCACACTAATCTGCGTTAACTCGTTAACAGGGATTTGCCAATTTTGACGCGTTAACGTGGGTCAGTTCACGTTAATGCTGACAGCACTACTGAAATATCATTTACTTAGTCCTTAATTGCGTATTTTATGTAATTCATAGTAAAACGTGACCCAGAATACACTGCTGTTTATCCATAGTCACCTTTCTCTTCTCTTTTCTAGAGCTACGTACTGATGCTGTACTCCACACTGTCCCGTTCCCAATATGATTTCACACTGCCTCAAGTCTCCTTCACTTCCACTGGCTACTACAAACATGTCACTCTTACCTTCCACCCTACTGTAAGATACAGATGTTTTTAAGTATATATTTTTCCTACAAAGAATATTTGTTTTGTCTTATTTGTTACAGAACAGTATGTTTCTATATAAATGTGTGTGCACTTTCCCACAGCGTAAAGTGCCCGACCAGGATGTTGCTCAGGGGTCTTACGTAGCTTTGCCGCTCACTCTACTTCTCCTCTTAGCGGCCTACAATTATGAGAAGGTACAGAACAAGTTGCATCTAATCAAGGCAGACTATTCAACCAAGCTTTTGTTTGATTTGTCAATTTCTAAATGTGAGGAATAAATGTCACTAGAAGTGAGCCTTGTCCAGGCCAAGCCTATAATGTATTAATACCCTGTAATTCTAATAGTTGTCGCATGGTTGGTTTTTATAGTTAAAGTTTTTGATCCAGTAAGCTTCATTTAATGCCTTTTCCTGACCTGTTTGCAGGTGATTCCCCTTTTGTTACAGTTGGGGAGCCGCATCCAGGGAGTGAGGAGCATGGCTCAAGCCAGCAGCGAAAGTGCTGCTATGGATGAAGCCAAACGTCAGGCCAAGAGACAGAAAGCCAGGCGAACATGAGGTGCACATTAAGCCACATCTTCGTACACTAAACTGCCCGCTAGCATCCGTGACCCCAGCATCGGAAAGCAATGGGTTACCAGGGTTACACTTCTTCATTGTTACCAACCAAGTGCTGTGTGTGCTAGTGAACTTTTTAGCTTGCTAAGGTGTGTTTGAAACAGGGCCCAGGTGAAGCCCAACATGAACCACTCAACACCCTTTACCACCACCACCACCTCCACCTCATCTGCCACTTTGATTCACTGGACCGATAGCTGACATTTTACAGACTGTTTTTTTGTCCACAATTAATCTTAGTCTAAGAAAATTGTTGATATTTGTAATAGAATATGAGCCATTTTTTATATTTGTAATTTATCCAGGTCAACAACAGCGTTTTGTGGGGTTTTTTTGTTGTTGTTTTTTTTTTTTTTAAATGAGTACACTGCTTATTTTAATAGTCCTAACAATGTTTGGGTCCGTGAGACATTGTATGCCTATCAACACTGGGGCCAAGTCATTGAAACGTGGCTTTAATTTGATAAAGTGTTAGCTTAAAGCAGCAGTTCTCAAACTTTTTTCCCTGGCATGCCTCCATTTAGATGCCACACACACACACACACACACTTTCTCAGCATCAGCAAAGTTGATTATTTTACATACCGTACATAAATTATAGCCATAAAGCTTAATTTAACTTTGTATTTTTCCCTGGGTCGTCCGCAACCCTCCTGCAGTGGATTTATGTCCCACCAGGGGGCCCCGCCCCATAGTTTGAGAACCGCTGGCTTAAGGATATTTAAGGTTTCCAAACTATGTGCTGGTTTTTTCACAAGCTTAAAATGTTTTTAACTTGATGTGTCCCCATGGACTTGATCTAAGACTGAACTGAGCCTTATAATCCCATCACAAACAAGGGACTCTGTAACTTCCAGTTACAAATGAAAGACAACCAAAGATGTTAACGAGCTAATATGGTTGTTAGTCAATCACCAATGAAATACTGTAATGCATTCACTCCTGATGGCATTTTATTAGGCGTTAAGTGTGATGTTAGACTTTTTGACTCCTCCGTTTGCTCAGGTACAGGATGCGGGAAATTTTGGTTTGAATACTGTGTTTTTGTTTTCTTTGAAGGATGGGCTGCGGTGGCGGGGTAGGGAGTGATAGGGCTAACTAAGAGTTGATTAATTTATTAACATGTTTAATCGGATGTGAACGATAACCTAGTCTGAATGCTATGACGTGTTTTTTCAGAAGTGTGGTTGATTTCATTTTTTTCTCATTTATATTCCATAAGATTAAATATGTGTGACAAGCTAAATTAAATTTCAGAAGACCCATGTACTGAATCGAAAATGAATATCTACAAAGGGTCGTTCATGACCTTTAGATAAACTTGATGAGGCAGGATTGTGATTTCATAAGCTCATTGTCTTACTGCAGAGCAGTTTAATGCACTGTGAAATCTATGTACCCCAGCTCTTTTTTTCTGTATTGAATTCATCTGAACTCAGCGGTGGCTGCCTTTTACAGAAAGATGAAAAGGCCACTGACTATTTACTGAGTTGAAAGATATTCCAATTAGTCTACATTCAGAAGTTGATTACTTTGGTTGGGGTGGGAGACGGAAGATGAGGGAGGTGGGGTGTAATTGTCATTTGTTCAGAATCTGTTAATTTTTCAGATAATCAATAAAGTTTGACTGGAATAAGATTACCTTTTTTATGGCTTTACCTGTAGGGGGCAGTGTAATGCTATAGGATAATATAACAGACAAGAACTGTAACTCCTCATCCTTTAAGTGTTACAGTACAAAACTCCTATTATATCAGTTCTGGATCACAAGAAGTCGACTCAGAAAATCAATAAGTCTGAGTCTGACTTCTCTCATTACTCCCCTTCACCCGAGCAGTACGTGTTATAAAGTGCCTTAGGGCACATTAGAGAACAGCCTGCACAAGTTGATGTTTTGGGAAGCGAGGTTAAACGGCTTAAATCACAGCAGAGCTGCCTAAAAGGAATATGTTTCAACTGAAATCCTATTGTTTTAGTGTGAAAAGGAAGCTTACACATGAATAACAAATGTGCTCTGCGCTGTCTTGAGAACTTCGCCCCACCCTGTCTTTGTACACAGCATCAGACAAAGCCGGAGCACTGGACAGTTTTTAAGCATTAACTGATGGAAAAACAAGCTAAATTGATCACAGTTCGTATTTTTTGACTAGCCTTTGCCAACTAATAATAAACAAACCACATTATTGATCAGGTTTATGACCTCACATCTGGCATTTTGACCTGCAGTAGAGGAAACATCAGGGGGAACAGATCGCATTAACCATGCCTCTTCAACCTCTAAGGTGCAGCACTTGCAAGGCTTGGGTTAATTGCCTGTTGGTGTGCTGGCATGGCTTACAGGAACACTAAAATTAACTGAATGCACTATTTTTATGAGTTATTCATGTAGCTTTCTACATCACCCATTTGTTTAGTATTCTGGCATGTGTTTGGTTTTTCTCAGAAAATTCTCAGACACAATTTACCATATTTGCACAAAACTCTGGACTAAGTTATCAGCTAACACCAACAAGATTGCTTAGCAAGCTGCTAACCATGAAAATTAGTGCAATTAGCAGATGACTAAAATACAAAAATGGAGCATAAACGCCTTGGACCGCACAGCGAGATATATTACGGTGCTGCGCAAAATTCTTCAGCCAACACAAAGCCAAAAAACTCCCAAAACCTTGAAAATCAGTATTTGGTATGAAAACGTTCTCAGTAAAGACCCTGCACTGCCTCAGTTATGCTGAGTTCTGCACTTTGGGAAAGTTTTTTTTTTTTTTTTTTTAGGGTTGTGACTTTTTCTCTTGTCCTTCCCCTTTTGTTGAGTTTCCTCAGATTTTTTAAGAACACATTGCACACAAAATATGCCAAGTTTTTGCTAATAGCTCTTTGAGTCAAAAATACTATTTTAGACCTGTCGAACTGTCGTCTCTGGCTATGACTAAAGACGTGGAACCAAATTATGTTGTTTGTTTGTTTTTGCTTAAAATCTCAAAATGCCTTAAGATATGATTAAAAATGAGTTCTTTACTAAGTCATCTGTTATGTGTAGGCAACATGCTGGTTCATCCCTTGAGTTAGGTGCCTTTTAAGTGTTAAATGGCTTGCCAAACACAAACACCACTGAAAATGGTCATGTACAAGGACTGGACTGAAAGATTGAGAAAACAGTCAATTTCCAAAGAAAACCTTCAAACGACCACAAGTCTAGCTCCTTGGAAGCAAAATATAAGGAAATGAGAGGTAATGGAAGACTTTTGCACAATACTGTATGTCTTCATTTAAAAAAAGCTCCTAATAGTACAAACATTGTCAAGACAACATATAGCAAACATGCTATATAGATGAACTATAAAAAAAATAAAGTTCATTATGCAGTTCACTATCCAGAGACCAAAACCTGTTTTTGTCCCAGGCTATTAACATGCTTTTTAATAACATAATTTTGGGCATTTTAACACAGGAGTCTGTAGGGATGTACTCGCCTTTGGGCCAGCCTCTAGTGGCTACTGAACACTTCTGATTGGCTTTGCTGTTTAGCCCTGGAGGATGCTAACAGAGTCAAATTAATGAGGTTTTATGAAGCTTAATTAATCACATAAATGGCAGTAACAATGGCTACAGCATGCAGTATATAACATAGTGTATATGGGTAAGCTGGAAGGCATTTATTCAAAAGTTAGCCTAAAAGAACCTTTATACAGGTAGAATGCATAGTTGATGACAAGCAAAATTACTTTTCTGCCCTTTTCCTCTTCATCAGTTTGTGCTTTAAATAGAGAGCTTTTTGACCATCATTATTATTTTTTTTTTTTTTTATATCTGTGACAGTTGTTAGGCTGTCTCCTCTCCCACCTACACACTGTACATGTGACAACAACGCTTATGTGAATCCTGGATGGACTACCTCCTTTTGCTCCATCCATTTCATTGAAAAGGAGTGCCGGTGTCTTGTCACTCAATGCACAACGTTCTGACAGCAGCTGAGACGCCATACTGGGGCTCCTCTGCTGGCATTTTGAATTGATGAGATTGAGATGCAGCCAATTAGTGTGAGCCACTCAGCTCAGCGTCTGTCTGCAACAACCTGGGGAATAAAAGCTGCAACAACAACACACACCGGTGTCATCAGTTTAATCACATAACATTGTCACTCAACTTCAATACACATGGCAGTCTTCTATAGACATGAGTTACTATTACTTCTATATATTTCTTGAGAAAATTGTTTTTCCCTCAGGTACCTCTGCAAGCAGGGATCCTTATCTTACAGTCTGCTGACATTCTAGTGTGATTTTATGGGTCGTTCCATTGCATATATCACACGCTGTCATTGCTTATGCTTAGAAAACACTGCCTGTGCATCTTAAACAGTGTTATTGCAGCTCCCGGTTGTATTTCAGTGACCCATGAGGTCTTATACTAATGACAACAGCAGACTGTGGAGTAGTGTGAACTTTATAAACCAGATGATCTGTAAATTCCCACAGTTAAACAGCTCCATTCTTATTATAGAAAACCTTTTTTCCAATGAGGTTTTCGTTCTTACAGCAAGTGAATTTATACAAATTTCCTGGGCCTTCGCCTGCATATTTGCATCACGCTGTCACTTAACATAACTCTCTCCATTCATGTCGTCCCACACTGCAGTGGCTCACTGCCCAGCCTGAGTCACCTATACCAGTCATAGTGCATTGGCCAGGACACAAGTCATCGTAGAGCAGTGGAGGGAGAGCGGCGCAGCACACCGTCTGTGGCACATTAATACCAGACGTTTGATGAGAAGGCCAGAGAGAGGGGGCACGGGGGTGGGGGGAAATTAAATATTCATTAGGAATGATGACAAGACGGGCAGCGGTGGGGATGATGTGTAATAGTATCTACTGGCTGCTTTTTGTGGGAGCTGAAGCCTGTATGTGTGTGTGTGTGAGCCTAGATGCAAACCAGGCCGACTCTAAGTGCCAGTCTCTATCTGTACAAAGAGGTGTGTCATGTCACCCTTTTATGAAACCTAATGCCTACTTACTGCATGCCAGATGCAATGACAGCTGAGGTGGCTGTGTCCCCACTAATGTAATCAGAGAGAGCAAGAGTGCACAGAAAGCCTTAAAAATCTCCCGTCATTCATACATATTATGATCGAAAACAGGATTTTTATCCCCAAGGCTGCCTCTCGCTACAGTTGTGTTTAAGTGCAAGTTAAATCTGCAGCCTTTATAGCATGCTCTTTTTATTAAGTTTTCTGGACCGCAACTTTAATGTTTTGGGTCACTTTGAGCACTATCATCATTGTTGTTTGGAGCCATAGCAGAAATCTTTTATTTAGCAAAACCCATCGAAAACCAGCTGTACTCTTATACTTTCTGCCCAGCTCAAAATAACAAAGTGAGAAATGAGCTGTAAAGACAGTGAAACACAAGAGCCAAACAGTTCCAGCAGAAGATGTTGGAGACTTACATTTATCACATGATTGTAAATGAACTAACTGTTCAGTTTAGTAAATGCAGACCAACAGTAGAACAACTGTGAAACCCAGAATGTGAACTGCAGGTGTGTCATCATGCATGTGGTTCCACATGCTTAAGCATTCCAGTGCTCAGGCATTTTTTAATTGAGTTAGGTTCTATTAATCAATATTAATATCAATAATTCAATATGCCTTACACTGGCTTGTCTGGAAGTATTTAGCAATTCTTCAGTGAGTTGTGATGCTCTTAGCTGTGTATCTTAAATATGGGAGGATAATGGAGGCCAGGTCCATGCAAGAAAGTCTCCTGACTTGAAATAGAGAAGCTTATGAATCGCTCATTACATTGAATGGCCACCAAAGATATGTAATTATATCTATGCAAATACATTTGAATTCCAATAATTTGGTTTTATTCCGTTATGTTAAGTTATGTAGATTAAAATGAATTAAAGCTCGCATGATCTCTGTTTGATTCTTATCTCTTTCTGCCTTCCTTTCTTTTTAGTCCAAGGGGACAATTGTTTTACTACGACACAGCATTAGTCTGTGTCTGCTGCACAGCTCTTCACAGTGTAAGGTGAGCCATGTACCAGCGGTGTCTTCTAATCTTCTGCCTGTCCACAAATCTCTCCTTGAACAAATGAGTCTCACTGACCACTGCCGCTGCCTGTCCTCTACACATTTTCCAGTGCCCTTCCCTACATCCCACACAAGTGAAGCTCAAATGCCTAACGGATCAATGGACTGTTCAGGCCCGCTCGCATTCAACAAGGTCTCAGCATAGCTGCCGGCCCATTGGCTTTAAGAGATTTTTGTTGGCGGGTACGGTGATAAAAGCACAGACATCATGGTAATAAAAAGGCTGACAGGTTCTGGGAAGGACTGACTCTTTTTCTCTCCTCCTCTCTATCCATCTCGTTTTGTCACATGTCTCCTCCCCTTCCCCTCATCGCTCTGCTCAGCCTTTGGTTCCAACAGACTGGTGCTGTAGTCTATACTGTCATGTGTATGGGCTTTGGAGCTTGACGAAAGGGGAGGACGACTGACACAAAGGGTGTGGAGAGACGGAGGGATGTCTGGTGTATGCATTGGAGAAGTTGATCAGTCTGGAGTTGTAGAAGTCTTTGAGCAAAGTCACATTATAGAGAAGGACAAAAGCAGCAGGCATGGCTGCCGACACCCCTTGAGGAAGCCTTGACCAAAAAGCTTCCGTATACTAAGACCTTTCTTTTATACATCAGCAGAATGAGCTTTGAATGTTAAATCTAAAACATTGGCTCGCAGTGCTACTAGTATTGATTAGCACCCAACTAGTCATTAAAGTTGCCCTTCCAGGACAGGGCAGCATAGTGATGAGCAAATTTATTTATTTTTAAATCAAAGATTTGCTCAATATATATGCAAAATTATTCATGATATTCAGCTGTGTTACTTGTAAGTTGTATGGATTTGCTAAAATGTCAGGAGAAATGTATCTGTGTTTTACACATCCAGCGAATACGAATGCACGACTTAATAAGGTGTTTATTAATTATGTTTACAGCTACGGCGAAACAATCAAACTTTCATTTCTGGACTTGGTCTGTCAATAATGTCTGGTCCAAACATACTGAGGAATCTGTGGCTCTAGTGTCAGCCTTTGGAAAATGTCATGTTTCACAATAACTGAGGATAATGAAACAAGGAGGAAAACCAGAATTAAAGTTTCATCGTCTTGTCTCACCCTTCACACGTTGCTGAGCTCTGGTGTCAGGATAATGATGGTGCTGGCAGATACAAAACATGGGTTTTGATTACACAGACATACCTTTTCTGATGAATTAGATTAATTAGGTACATGAACAGTCAGGCGAGGGGCAGCACGAGAGGGTTTTCTATGCAAATTTTATTTGACTGGTGTTTGGTGCATATGATTAGCAGAGCCGTGCGAATGCAAAACAAAAGAAAAAAGAGGCATGTAAGGTATGTGTGTGAGACAGTGTGAAATCCTCACTGACCTCTACTGTTGGTTAGCCTGAGGAGGAATGGGTAAGCTAGTGTGGGCGGTCTTTGGTGCAAGACGGAAGACACATGGATGGAACGCTGTCAGAATCTAAATGCGCTGTGCACAGCTTTTACCATCAAAAAATCATTACCACATAAGTTTAAAGACATAAATGTATTTATTGTGAAAGCAAGCACACACACACATATTTTAAGTAATTCTCTACTGTGCAGGCATTAAAAGAAAATCTGTTGTTTTATAAACAGAAAGTGATTTCCTTTCTCTTAATGCCTGGACAGTAGAGAAATAAAATACTGGCAGGTTACTCCGTACCTGCTGATTTCAATAATCTGTGTCTTAACTGTTCAGTGTAATAACTGCAGACCAGTCATGGAATAAGGGTGAAGCCCAGAATGTGAATTGCAGGTGTGTCACTGTTTATTTAGATCCACATGTTACAGAAATTATTCCCTAACATAATTACTTTAGTAGTAACTTTAGGGGACTTTTAAACCAAACTGTCACATGATCCTCACTGTGTGGAGTCTGCATGTTCTCCCCACGCCTGCGTGGGTTTTCTCTCATCGCTCCAGCTTCAACGACATGAAGTAAGTGGGGCTTAGGTTAATTCGTGATTCTAAATTGCTCATAGGCATGAATATGAATGTGAATAGTTGTCTGTCTCTGTGTTAGCCCTGCCCAGGGTGTACCCTGCCTCTTGTCCCATGCAAATTGGGATAGTATGCCCTGTTGAAGAATTTCTCGCTTCTTAAAATGCACCAAGAGGAGAGCGGAGCGAGGAATCAGGAGACTTGCTGGAGCATCTATAGCTGAGGATGCATAGGTTTGTTTTTTTTTTACCCATGATGCATTAAATAGGTCCTATTTTCAGAATTGAATTCAAAGTGGTCTGAAATCTCAACGTTTACATGAACACTGTTATTCATTATGAATGAACTGACAAATGAAGGCACTTTAAACCAAGTCTCTTTCTTTTTTTTTTAGCTTACATCGCTTTAAAATTACAGCTCCAAATTTTATGATATGCCTGTTGCCACCACTTCTCCCCCCGATGTTTCTTTCTTGTCTCTCTGATCTTGAATCTGTGTTATGAGGGACTAAAACATGAGGTCAGGATGTGAGTAGAGGAATCAAGGATGTATATGCTGAGATATGGGATTTTTTTTTCTTTCATATAAGCAGTCAAAAGATGGATTGTCAGTGAAAAAATATAGATTTTTTTTTGCAGTCTAAGGCTGCTTCCGAAAAGTTCCCACAATCAAAAGAGCGTTTCCTGTCTAGCTCCTCAGGCTCCAACCCTGTGCCACTGAAATCATGTTTATGCACGATTTTGTTTAAGCCACACACAACAGCAGGTGATTTCACTGATTAGTTCCTCCCCTCTGACTGAAGGAGTGCTAATCAGTGATATCAAATGCTCAAGTGTTTGCTGCTGTAGATGCACAGCTTTTTATACTAGCAAGCAATCTTCATCTCATTTTTGATCTCCTGACTAAATTTATATCATCACTTTGCATCAGTTTATCTCTTTCTCACAAGTTCTCATCCCCCAACTGCTGCCATCATCACATCTCTGGCTGCTACTGTCCCTCCCTTCATCATTTTTCCTCTTTCTTCTTGCCAAGCCTCAAGCTGAGGTACATCCTTTGTCTTCCTCTGTGAATAATACATGGCCTCTGAGGGTAAGGATGCGACGAGAGTATAAGATCCCTGGCCTGGGCTGTTTTTCTGTCTCCTCACCTCCCAGGACCCTTTGGCTCACTTCATCTGGCCAGCTGCTGAGAGGAATACTGAGTGACCCACCATAGTACACACGCCATTATCGGTGGGTCACCACGTATAAACAGAAATCCACAGCAAACCTGAATATGTGGTCTCTGTGTGCATGAGGATGAGCTCAGAAAGCAAATATAATGTTTGATGGCACAGTTTTATCTTTCTCTAGATAATGGGACATCATCACTTGTAGCCTTGTCTGGGTAATTTATCGTGCAAATCCTCAAACCTTCTCTGCAGTGGAAAACATCTGCTCACAATAAAACATCCCATAATAGGAAACAAGCTTCTGGGTCTTTAAATGAAGTGAAAATTACAAATTCACACCTAGATTCCCTTTTCCCAGAAGCCCTTTTGACAACACGGCATCATAACAGGGACAAATGCAAGCAAGCCTCCCTCTAATTGATAACCTCATTACTTATGTGCACCAAGCTATTTACAACCCCGCCTGCTCTGCTGTGGGCAGGTCACAGGGTCACCGCTGGGACTCACATATGAGACCATGCAGCATTAAATTGGTACAAACTGGCTGAGCGTACGTGTGCCTCACTAGCTGTCTGCTGTCAAATGGCTCCACCAGATGGATACACATCTCAATGGGACACCGTCTGCTACCAGCTGCTCTTTGATGATACTAACAGAGAAAGGGACACACAGGAATGTTGGATGGAGGGATCGAGCACTGGAGGTGTCAGGTGTCTGATACTGTTATCTCCAAAGCTGACAATATCTGTGTACTTACACTTTGTGAGGTGTGCATGTGCTTCAGGAGATGTGTTTGAAGAAATACATTCAGTTAATCATACAATTCAATGTCCTGTGTCTCTAGGTAGTTAACGGTTGTCTGATATTAACGTCCGTCTTTGTGTATTCAGCTTCAGCATGGTTAAAAGGTGTTTGCATAACTACTTAAAGAGCTCTGTGTAAGGCTGACAGTCAACAAATCTCAGTATCAGATTTGCTGGGCTCACAGACTTCAGGCACCAGCAGGTATACGCCATAGATTGTTTGAAGTTGGGCAACATGACAGCCACCCCTGAAGTGAAACCAAAATATTGTAAGGGAGACGTGGAATTGAGATGCCACCTCCTACTCAATCTGTAATACCAACTGAAAAGCAACTATTATATGTGTGTGTGTGTGTGTGTGTGTGTGTATAGACAAAATTGTCTATATGGCTAAATCTCACACATTTATGTGACATTTGTATATACCCAGTTCATCCATTGTATCCCAGCCATCAGAAGGTAAAAGGCAGCTTACACCTGGACAAGAGTTACAGACGACCATTCCTGCTCACATTCACAGCTATTGCCAATTTAGAAATGCTAAATGGTCTAACCCATGCATGTCTTTCAAATGTGGAAGAAAGCAGGATTAGCTAAGGAAAATGCACAGAAGAGAACATGCAAACTCTGCACACAAATGCACCAACTGGCCGGCTGACCTAGGTGGACCTCTGTGCTCATAATGCGAAATCTGCAATGGTGAAAGTGGATCTCAGAAATAGTCATTAACTACATAAAAGAACAGTTTACCGTAACTGTGATTTTTTGGCACACAGGCTCAACATTGATGAATGCGGCATCTGGTCCTGTGTCATAGCACTGACACTGGTGCGGTGTATCTCTTTTCAGGGGGCACCTAAATTACGCAAGCTATACATCCTTGTGCACGGCAATCTGACTTTATTATTCCTTTCTAGTGAAGTCACAAGTTAATTCATTGAAATTGATCTAAGCTAAAGTACAAAGTCACACCTAATGAAGCATGACTTTAATCAATAGGTCTTAGTTTTCTTTGCAGGCAGCCAGCAAGATCCTTAAAACAAGAGAACATTCATCGAACCATGCATTTTTCGAGATTTTGTGACAGACCTGAGATCTGTAGCCAATCACATGAAGAATTTGAAAGATAGTATGGATGATCCTTTATGACATTTAGTTCTACAAAACCCACATCAAAAAAGCCATATAAACCCTAATAGCACTGAAACCAGTGAACTATATCTACCATCAATACAGCACCACATCTGTATGCAGCTCTCACTGCCACCCATTTGCTGACAGCTGTCCAGTCAGGCTTGATCATCACTTGTACTGACAGTCTATTGGTTCTCCTCAAAGACTTTAAAATACCAAACCTCACGAGGGAATTCATCAAAGTCAGAGTCGTCATTAGCAGTTGAATGTTTCTCTAGTCTGCAGCAAAATTCACTCATTTCAGGATTTTAATGCTACTTTAACGCTTATGCTGAAAGACAGTTTGACATCACAGATTAAAGTAATCACCCTTTAAGGAAATCCAAATCCTGAAATGCTTCTGACAGAAACTGTGGATTCTTATGTATTTATTTTATTTCACAGAGCAGAAGCTACAAAACTTTCTGAAGATATTTCACTCTCAAATAACCTATGAGCTGTGCTTATAAACTCTGCACCCCGTGTACCTGTCCAGTACCAGGTGTATTCTACCAGGTGAATTCAATAGAGATCTGGCAGTTTAAGAGACAAACAAGGGTAAATAAGATTATTCCAAACAAATGCTACTACACCTGTTTGGAGCAAGTGTAACTAGCAACTGGAATTATCTGGAAAATAATTTGTTCTGCTGTGATGTTCAGAACACTGAAGAAATCTGATTTTTGGTGAGAAATTCAGTTTGTCTGTTATTTGCCACTTATTTCCATATAAACAGGCAATGCTGGTATACAGCACAGTTTAAAGTTTTCCATTCATGCAAATACTTTGGTGCACATGCTGACAGTGGGGACAGGGGAAGAACTTTCTAAAAGAGCTAATCTTGATCTTCTCCTGGACATGCAGTCAGACTTGAGAGTGAAAGGTGGTGGTGGATATACAAATAAGCTGATCAACAGGATGCTTTGCGAGTGTTTCCTGATGGACGGCCACAGGAAGGTGGACTTGAGTGGCAGCTTGGCAGCCAGTGGTGGAGAGATCCATCATGTCATGACAGGAAGGAGAGGGCTCTGACGTCTTGGCCTGCCCTGACAGGCCAGCGCCTGTCAGCTTAATGAGGCTCCCAGTGACAGGTGATGTGGTTGTTAGAACGTGTGCGGGTGTGGAGTTTGAACAAGTGCCTCGTTAGCATGACTCCCACAGCTGAAATGCCTGTTATGTCTGTTATGTTTCTGTTTCATATGTTTGTTTTTTCAGAAAAAACTCCACATGCTGTTGTCTCCATTTATATCTCTTAGACTTAGGAGAGGTTTTGTTTTCTGCTGCAGTTCAAACCAGTTCACGAGTGATATTTGCACAGCCACTGTCCCACTTGCATCTAAATCTAGAAAACTTCCCCAAAGCTGCAAGTCGCTCGTACCTGTGTGAGTGCACCAAAAAACTTTGTGTATAAACAATTCTGTGACCTCTCCATCTCAAATGTCCTTTTCCCCTCCAGTGTGTTTCCCTGTTTCTCAAATTCTTTCACCTCTTCCCCTCAAACCACCCACTCATCTTCCTTTCCCAATGTGAGGGTATTAGGTTCACACAGTAGAATATAGATGAATCCAGCATGGACACCTCTATTGATTTCTCCCACACCGCAGACACAGGAGATAATGAAAGGGTTTTCCTTGTTTCCTCCCAAGTAGACTCGCGTCATATTTCTTCAGGAGGTCTTCAAGTGAAAGACAAATCGAAAGAACTGGACTCTATGTCACTGGTGGTGGAGACTATACTGGTCTGATATGTTCAAGGTAATCAGTGAGGTGTTTGACTTGTACTACAAACATCACTGATAGAAAATATGAATTAAGTTCATGCCAGAGATCAGAGGAGAAAGCCCAGACTCCATCAAACAGATAGAAAAAAACATGCGTTACAACAAATGTATGCAGGAGAGCAAGTCTCATACAGGAATGGCCAGTTAAGAACAGAAAACCCAAACTGCAGATGGACACCAGAAGACCAGAAAACGTCGTCTGGTCTGATGAGTCTTGATTTCTTTTGTGACACTCAGGATGAGATTAGGCGTAAACAACATGTAGGCATTGATCTTGCTTTATTCTCATTCCAATAGTGCACCTTTGGGGTGATCAGAGAATGAGTGGATTAGCGTTGTGCATGTGCAGCCGACAAATCTGCAAGACTGTTATGTGAAAATGAACCAAAATCTCTAAGGAATGTTTCCAGCGCTTTGCTGAATCAATGCTACAAAGTAGCGTCACCTATTCAAGCAAAAGTCATAAACTGTATCTGAGAGATATACTGTACATTCTCACTGTAATATCTACAAGTATGGGGGCTGATATCGGCTGGCACTGAGCTGAGCTGCTGGGTCTGTGGCTCAGCTTGACTTTGTGGCCTGCCTAAATTATGCTTGTTTTTCTACTGAGGGTAGAAAGCTTATCAGGTAGCTTGAAACAGAGAAGAAAAAACACAATTTTATCTATTTCCAGCCATTACACCTTTGTATTTTGTTTGGAAAATGATTTTGAACAGACCACAGAAGCTAAACGTGGAATATCGCTTTCATTAGAGCACTGTTTGTTTTTCAATTTTGTGTGATGATGTTTCTCATGGGTATTAGAGGTAACATTATCTGAACTTGCAGCATCTGTTCCTCTGCTAGATGTTGCCAAGAAAGTGATGGTGCCTAAAAGAAAGTTAGTGTTGTCATGCTTTTACAAGCCATTTATCATCCCACAAAATATACCCAAAAGACCAGTACACATTTGTCCTGAAAAGCTTTGAGACAATATTTTGGGGGAGCAGCTTGGTGTAAATACAGTTATATGACTGTTGTTAAGCAGCCAGCTGGGAACTTTATGTCACTTTAATACCGACGGAGCGTGATTCAAGTCGTACATTGTAGACTGATGGACTGCCCGAAGCGATGGCGGACATTTGGGAGCAGCGAGGGGCTGATTTCTCTTCTTTTAATCTGGTCACACTGGGCTGGGTGTGTCCTCATTTGGTTGCTCAGAGTCTAATGGCTGCAGCACTCTGGAGGACTTAATTACTACCCAAGCAGCACTCAGAGATATGCTCGGAATTTGTTAAAGCCACTTTTCTTTTAATTGTTGCCATTTCCCCTCTAAGAAAAGAAGCGTCTCTTTAAGTTTGGAAAAAGAGAGCTCACAAAAAACTGCTAAGTGAAAGATAAAAAAAAATAAACAATCTCACAATGAAGCAAAGATCCACAGGCACATTTTAATTTAGATTATGTCCTAGATTTTGTGTAACAGTCTATTAGAGTGTGCTATTGAATGGGAGCCATCACTTGGAATTTTTCTTGTACTGTGTTGAAAAGCGTTTGTGCTCCAATATGTTCTGACTTTATTGATTTCTTTATGAGACAAGGCTCAGATAGAATATTGAGCTATTCAGCTTGAGTCTGTGCTCCCTCTGACTCTCTCTTTCTCTGCACACAGAGGGACGCCTGGTTTCCACAGCACTGAGGGAAAAGACACTTGTCATGGGAACATGACTAGCAGGTGCCTTGTCCTCATGAGTGATTGGTGTCGGTGCCTGCGGGGCTTAAACTCTTGGCCTTTCCTCCCACGTCTCTGGATGAATATTCAGAAACGAGCTGATCAAACGTGACAAGCAAACTCGGGTTCACACTAATGAGCTCAGATTAAATGCAAAATCAGAATCAGAATCAGAATCAGAATACTTTATTGATCCCTGGGGGAAATTATTTTTTGTTACAGTGCTCCATTTTAAACCAACATTAAGACAAGACAGACAATACACTAACTAAGAATAGTACAATATATACATATATATACATACATACATACATAAGTCACTCATAAATAAATAGTTGGAAAAGAAACATGTGTAGTTGTAGCAGCAAACAGTGTGTTAAGTGGATGCGTTGTACAGGGAGATGGCCACAGGCAGGAATGATTTCCTGTGTCGTTCAGTGGTGCTTTTCGGTAATCTCAGTCTCTCACTGAACGTGCTCCTGTGACTGACCAGCATGTCATGGAGTGGGTGGGAGGTGTTATCCAACATTGTCTTTATCTTGGACAGCATCCGCCTCTCCGACACCACCTTGAGGGAGTCCAGCTCCATCCCCACAACATTGCTGGCCTTACGGATTAGTTTATTAAGTCTGTTGGCATCTGCGACCCTCAGCCTGCTCCCCCAGCATGCAACAGCATAGAGGATCGCACTGGCCACAACAGACTCATAGAAAATCCTCAGCATTTTCTGGCAGATGTTGAAGGACCTCAGTCGCCTCAAAAAATAGAGACGACTCTGGCCCTTCCTGTAAAGTGCTGTGGTGTTTTTAGCCCAGTCCAGTTTATTGTCAATGTGTACTCCAAGGTATTTATAGTCCTCCACAATGTCAACACTGACCCCCTGAATTGAAACAGGGGTCAAGTGTTTCCTGGTCTTCCTGAAGTCCACGATCAGTTCCTTGGTCTTTGCCACGTTGAGCTGCAGATGATTCTGCTCACACCACGTGACAAAGGAGTCGACCACAGCCCGGTACTCTGTCTCATCATCCCTGCTGATGCATCCAACCACCGCAGAGTCATCAGAAAACTTCTGAAGATGGCAGGTCTCTGTGCAGTGGCTGAAGTCTGTGGTGTAGAGGGTGAAGAGGAAGGGGGAGAGGACAGTCCCCTGTGGTGCCCCTGTGTTGCTGATCACCTTGTCAGACACACACTGTGGGAGACGTACATATTGTGGTCTTCCTGTCAGGTAATCAACAATCCAGGACACCAGAGAAGCATCCACCTGCATCGCTGCTAACTTATCACCCAGGAGGGTCGGCCTGATGGTGTTGAAAGCACTGGAAAAGTCAAAAAACATGACCCTCACAGTGCTCGCCGGCTGGTCCAGATGGGTGTAGACACGATTGAGCAGGTAGATGATGGCGTCCTCAGTTCCGAGACGAGGCTGATAAGCGAACTGAAGGGGATCCAGGTGTGGTCTTACTATGGGTCGCAGCTGGTCCAGGATGAGCCTTTCCAGGGTCTTCATGATGTGGGAGGTCAATGCCACGGGCCTGTAATCCTGGGGGCCACTGGGACGTGGCGTCTTTGGTACAGGGACGAGGCATGATGTCTTCCACATCACCGGGACCCTCTGCAGACTCAGACTCAGCATAAACAGTTTATGAAAGACTCCACACAGCTGGGGGGCACAGGTCTTGAGGACAAGGGGACTCACTCCGTCTGGTCCAGCAGACTTGCCTGAGTGAAGTCTCCTCATTTGCATCTCAACCTGGTATTGAGTGAAGGTGATGGGTGGGGGAGGGGTGTCAGGAATCTCACAGGAGGCAACAGCGCCATGTGAAGAGAGAGGCTGGCACAGTGGTGTGGCTCTGGATTCCAGGCTGACTACAGGTGAGGTTGTGGGGGTGGGAGCAGACACTGTGGTGTCGAATCTATTGAAAAACAGATTCAACTCGTCGGCTCTATTCTCACCTCCCTCAGTTCCCCTGCTGTTGGTTGGCCTGAATCCAGTGATGGTCTTCATGCCCCTCCACACCTCTCTCATGCTGTTCTGCTGGAGTTTCCACTCCAGCTTCCTCCTGTAATTGTCCTTAGCCTCTCTGATCTTGTCCTTTAGTAACACCTGGATCTTCCTCACCTCCTCTTTGTTGCCCCCTCTGAAAGCCCTCTTCTTGTTGTTGAGGAGGGCTTTGATGTCCTTAGTCACCCACGGCTTGTTAAAATGCGTGTTAAATCACTTAATCGTGTGGTTAAAAGGCATGGGTTTTGAAATCCCCAAGGTCAAGATCATAAACATCATGTGTCACAGGTCAGACAAGGGGAAAACTGTCACTCCCGCGTCCTACTGCTTCCCACCTGACTACTCTGCAGTTTGAGGATACATGAAACTCATCCTCCACATTTAAAAATAGCACAAACTATTCGTGTAACTTAATTTAAGCTCTCCTCTTCTATCAAGTGATCAGAGTTGACACATCAGTTTCTCTCGGCTCAAATTTTGCTGTATATGCTTTTGATCGTTACATTATCCTCCTATGAACGCTGTCACGGATGTAACATTTGACAGCTTAACTACAGTTATGTTGTCACTTTTAATCAAACTAGCACATTTATCAGTTTAGAGCTTAGGATACAAAAATCCATCACTATCTATTATTGAATACTCTAAATAATTTTCTTATGTAAATGAATACTTAGTGGAGCACAATGAATCTGTCATTGAGTCAAACCTTCATTTTAAGTATATTAATATTCAGACTGCTGCTAATGCAAAAGCTAATTTTCTATTATCCGCACCAACTGCTGACATATATGTAACTTAGCATGGACTTTTTTTTTACCCACTACTTTCACAATCACTGTGTTATATTAGAAAACAGTGGATCATAGCTTCCTATAAACCTTTGTAGCCCTTCTCAGTTCCATATAAATGAGGTTTGGAGCGTGAGGATGTTTGTAATGGGTTAATTACTCCATGGCTTTTGGTCAGCTAGCTTCCTGCACTGGAAGTCAGATTTCACTGCCACATATTTTACAAATCCCCATCCATAATGTCAGAACCGCTGTTCCAGGAATGTGGGATTTTGCTTGAAGGTTTTCTTGGCATTTTCTCAAAAGGTCAGCTTAGCTGTTCACTGTTCAGTTATACTGTACAACTTTCAGAGCATGCTTTTTCACAGATATGTTTGGTGATACTGGCACAATATCAGCAGACAAGCCCATAACTATTATAGTTATTGATTGCAGAATATATGCTAGGTGGTGTGTGCTGAGCCAAAATTCCAAAGCCAAAGAAACAGAAGTGAAGAAAGAGAAGAAAAACTAGTCTCACAGTAATGTGCAGTATTGTTATATCTATCTTTCTTCCTACATGTCAAACATGGTTTTGGAAGATATACAACACCATGGAAACAGTTACAGGTCAGCTTCTCACCCTGTGGCAGTTCAACTAGTCTCCAGCTGACCCCACATAGCCCCCTACCTCACCCCCTGCAACCCTCAATTAAATAAGCGGAAGAGGACTGGACGTTTAGTCGAGACGTCGAGCATGATGTTCCCGCCATCAGATTCCGAGACAAGCATTTGAATGTTTTAATGCTTGAATGCACAAGGTTGTAAGAAAAATGAATTATACATTAACAGAGGAGACAGATGTGCAGTTCCTATTTCAAACTTACAGTCAATGTTGTTTTATGCATGACCATAAATACGTTTAGTATTGCATCCACAACCCAAACCACAATGTTTTTTTCCCACATCAGCTAAGTGCTTATTGGAATCCAAGCCATGATTCTTCCCTAAACCCAGCCAGGTGGTTTTTGTGCCTAATTCTAACCATTGTTTGTACACCAAAAAATTGATTCTCAGACAGTAATTTGTGATAGTTTTGGAAGGTATTGATGGATGAGAGAATACACACTGTGCCTTGGTATATAAAGGTGTGGAGATAGATGTTTTTTTGACTGTTCCTCTAGTTAGTCGGAGAAGTTGAGAAGAGGGATAGAGCTAGTAAGATGTGCCTATTCATGAGATGTTGCTGAAACAAAGGTACAGTAAGAAAAGGTTTTCAAAATCATTATTTTGCCACGTGAGCATAAAAACCAAAAAGGCGCAGTAGGTTTGCAAGGATTTGTTTTCCACAATAGCTCAGTCATGGAGCTGTCTGAACTGCATCTTAACAGAAAGTCAGCAAGGTGTTATTTCAATAGTAAGATCTTTAGATAGAGGCGCTCTCTCAATTTCACAGCTTTTTAAAATAATAGGAACTTTACCCTCGCTAAGACTTTTTGTAATTGACGCACAAAGAGCTCAAAGAGCACAAAGGGCTTCAAAATGACTGCCTATATACCAGTGTGCTTTATTTTTCTCTCTTCAAACTGCATTGTGAACATGTATGACTGGTAACACAAATGTGAACGTGTGTGCGAATGAATAGATGCTCTCAGGAGTAATTGGTTTGGTCTGCAGAATTACCAGTGGAACAGCAGAGGACAGGAGGAAAGGAGAGAGAAGGAAAAGAGAGGATGCTTTGCTTCAGCTCATTAACCAACGCCTGTTAGCTTGGAAATAAATTGGGTGAGATTCCACCACTGGAGAGGCTGATTAGTTCATTTTTCTCCTCCTCCCGACTGATCCGTCGGAGGTGTAGTGAGGCACGGCCGCTTCTCTCACTCTTTCTCTCTCACTCTGTCTCACTCACATGAGTCCAAGCACACACATACTAAAAATCAGCAGCCCATGGGTCCTGAAGCAGATGTGAATGAGACAGGTGTCAGATGACTTGCTGCCTGCCACAGCTCAAAGGTCACCTAGACTTACAGTACCGCTGTCTGACTGGGCTCACAGCCGGTGGACAAGGCTCCATCCAGGGGGACTGATGGCTGACAGAGTACTTCAAGAAGCGGGTAGAGTGATGGGAATTGCCTTCAGCCTTAGATGGAAATAAATAAATAAAAAACGTTCCTCTGTGATACAAGTGTGTGTGCAAAAACACGAGGTGCGGTAGTGACGATTTTGGACTACTAATCACTCCTAACATATGATTCGGAGAAATCATCTCCCTTGTCATTACAGAAGTGGGGGAAAATGCCTCTTCTGCAATGTCATAGACTCATTGTAAAACAGAGCATAAACGCGGAAATTTGGAATATAGCTTGTCATTTGCAAAAACCGCGGCATTTGGTTGCTGTTATTAGCAAGCTGTTCAAAATGTAGGCTGAACACTTAACCAGGCTGAAAGGGCCATTGTCGTTCTTAATGAAAGCACTTCCATTTGGCCAAAAGTGCAATCCAGAGTGGAGACGATATTCACAAATAAGTATTTGATGCAATAATCTGCTAGAATGTGCGTTTTTATCCGAGAAATTACCCCACACTGGTACAACAGCACGAAAACACTTCACTGCCAGAATACATTACGCTGTTTTTGATGAGTTTGTTAATACATACTGTACATCCATGCATGTTTACTTTAATATCCACAAAGCTCATTAAAGTCAGTGATGGAGACCTACAAACAGCATGAATAAACACGAAAGAATGATGAGGGCCACATTAAAATGTACATTTTTATGCTGACACACATGGCAGAATGGGCATGTTTTAAACTTAATGCACAAATGCACAAGCACACGCTTTCATGCTCAGTGTTTTTGAGCAGTCTCAAAATGGCTTGTCATGTCCTAGCCCCCATTGCTCCTCCCTCCCTAATAACATCATTAATCAGAGAGTGTCAGTGCTGAGATATGGGTCGATAAACAATTTGGTGGAACATGCCTAATGGAAACCGGAGTCATTTTATATATTCACCTGCTTATCAATCCTACAGATTAAACCGTGTTTTCTGGACACTCCCACTAAAGCTATTATGTAATTCTCCTATACACAAACAGAGGTGTTAAAGACCAGTCATGCATTAGGTAGTCTATACAACTCTGTATACTTAACCTAAACCTCATTACAGAGCTGAAAATTATAAAAGAACGACGTCCGTCTGTTTCAAGTAGGGCTGAACGATATATCGCATTTGCGATAATATCGCGACATGATCAAGTGCAATTTTCTAACCGCAAAGGCTGCGATTATACTCTGGACATGTCCAAATTCATGGGCTGCATCCTCCTGAGGCCGCATTTGTAGACCGATTACGTCACAGCGACGCGCCGAAGGCTGTCCAAATTACTACCATATCCCAGAATTCATAGCGCGGCCCAGCCAAACTCTAGTTTCCAGCAATGGCGGCCGCTACTAAGTTTTAAAATTACTCATACTAATCTTTCTGGGTCACAAAATAAACTTTTAACATATTTTCAGGCGAGAAAGTAGTTGTGTAAACATCAAATATCTGCTCGGTTTATCAAGATATCCCATATTTGCAAAAGTGCTTCGACGTTTTCAGAGGCGTCTGCTACCCACCAGCTCGACAGCTAGCCGGGAGCTCGAGTGTTACTGATGCGGCCGAGAACGGCACAACTCCCGGCACATCATTTTCAGATCACCGCGGAGTTTCGCTGCTCGGGTTAAACGTAATATATAAGTCACTTAGACAACCTAAAAATGTTATTGTTGGGCTTTTTTCAGTGTTTTGTTTGTTCGTGAGTAAATCGGTTTGGCTGAGATTAAAGTTATTAGATTAGATAAAATAAAACTTTATTAATCCCCCGGGTGGGTTCCTCCTTGGTTTTCACACAGCTGACTAAACGTCAAACAGAAAACTTATTAAACAGAAATATGAGACAGTCGAGAATTTACACCAGTGTCTGGTTATATTTTAGATAGCAAGAAGCAGACGGCCGAGTTTAATAAACTCCACCGAGACAGCGGTGACGCTAATCAGAACCGTCCAATTTCACGCCTTTAAATTTTAAAGGCGTGTTTGTGTGTGTGTTTATACAATTGCTATTATGTTTGCACTTTATGTGTAATGTTACTGACTGCAGAGATCAGTAAGATGTGTGTATTTTTTATTTATTAGTTTTATTTATTTAATATTATTTTTTAATTGAATGACTGTCTAGTAGTTCACAGATGCCGAAAAACTGAGTGTGGTAAAGCCACTGATTTTTTTTATGTATATTTCTGCAATCTGCACATTGTACTGACTTTCATTTTAATGTTTACACCAGGGTTCCTTGTCAGCACTTTATGCTCAGATGTTTGTAAGCTAAAAATAAACTATTGTGTATGTTCAAATATACTGTTGTGATTGAAGAAGTTAAATAAAAATGTCAGTCATCAATTCATGCATCACCTCATGTCATCATAACAGAGGTCTGTCTTCCAGGAAAGAACAGTTTAAAATTAATGTAATATAGTATTGGCCATACTATATGATGTATTGCTTGTCTTTGTTTAATAATACAGAAGACAAAGACCTTAAAAAATAATCGCATATCGCATCGCAATCGCAATATTGGGGCAAAAAATCGCAATTAGATTATTTTCCATAATCGTTCAGCCCTAGTTTCAAGTATGAAACTCCTTGAGTAAAAACCAAAAATAGTAGATTTAATAATGACTTCAGGTTTGCTCAAACACCCACAGGTACCATAAGATCCCACCAGCTCATGAGATTAGACAGCCATACAGTGTAAATGATTTACATTGGCAAGTAGAAGTCAAAAAGTTTGGTATATTTCTAGAACATGATTCAGTCTCAATATTTTAAGAATTAAATCAATTCAAAATCCAGTAAACCTTGTACCTAAAGACCTGAGTAGCTTTCCAAAACTTTGCAAAGACTTGAATTTTATGCACTGTTCTTAGGAATCAATTCGTTCGGCTGCCACACACAAATCTATAAAACTAATTCAGCTTTCTATCCTTGAATAATAGATGTACTGATGAAGTATTGCTGAGTTGTAATGTGCATGGTCAGTCAAAGTAATTAATCAGGAACTATTGCTGCCTGCTTTTAGCAGGACTAGTCAACTCAATCTGTCCACTGATCAAGTTTGTTAGCATCTGAAATAAAATGTGTTGGTATGCCACACTGCAGCACTAATCAAAACAGTATCGAAGTGTCATCTGTGGAAGAGGGGTTTGCATGCCGTAACCCTAACCCTAACTCAGTTTTATTTATACATTGTCAAATCAGAAAAGCAGTCATGTCAGGGTGCTTAATCACCATCAAGAAACTGTGTATGTTAGTTGGCTAAAACAGGCGCACAAGGGAGTCCCATTAGCGTGCTAGCACCTTGAACTTGCAAATCAAGACTCACGATTATGACTACTAATGTGAGGAGAAACACCAGAAACCAAGAAGACAAAGATCTGTTCTCCCATTCAAGACCCCATTCAGGGAGTTTCAACAAGCAACCATATAGGGATCTAAGAGCAGATCACAGCAAACTCTTCAAACAAGAAACGGTCAAATAAGTTCAAAATGAGAAAGTTGCATTTTGAATGGACACCAAAAACAGACATAAATCACTCTTACTGTCTGAAGCAACTAACAACACTCCATAATTACCTGGTAGCATAATTAGTGAACTGCTAACAGCAGGCACTCACACAGACATATGAGTACACCACCTTTGACCTACAAGCCCATAAACTGCCTCTTTACATCAATGAAGCACACATCAAGCATCGTAACTGCTAGTAAGCACAATCAGCATAATCAACCAAGACTCTACGACTAAGCAACTAGTACTAGAGGTTAAATGGTCCCTGATAACTTCCATCAATAATTTAATGTGGCTGGCTCCCAGGCCATTGCATATGCACAGAGCATAGATATGGGTTCAGATTTAGCAATGAAATGACCATCAGCCGCCTCCTGTGTTTGGATAACATTTAGCTTTGCAAGAGGTGTAAACAACATTGACTAACTCATCTACCTTACCAGGGTAGAGGGAGAGGATACAAGAATATAATTTGCCATATAAGGGAAGGTGACTGAGACTGGAAAAGCAAGACTGGGCATAAAAACATACAACCTGTGTATCCTATAGTCCAGAAAGAACTACAAGGATGCAAGAAAGTCAGCCAACATTTCCATGGGATGGGGGCAGAGAAGTCAGCTCAGTGGTTGGATGATTATCCAAACGATCACAGGGAGGAGATGGATACTACCAAACACTCTTCAAATTGCATGGAGGGTCCCAACCAAAACCCAGTGCCCTGAGACTCTTATAGCCATATAATGATGGGTTAAAGGAGTGGGCAGGATTGGCAGGTGTCAGAGCTACTATTCAGGAGGGAGCAGGGACCCTTCATACATACATCAAAAACTTGCTGAAAGTGGTTAAGCAAAGCTGTACTTGTGATACACTGATAAATGTGACAAAACTTTGGCAATGATATGAGAAGATCTAGAGGTATCTAGAGGTTTGGCTTTAAAACGTAAAGTCCAAAGTCAAGCCAGTCAAAAAACGGTCATCAAGGGGCAGTCATCACTAAATACCCCCATCCTCTAGTCCACAACCACCCCTCTTTAGTGAAGAATAACACTCTTATTTGCTATAAAGACTAGAAACAGATTTCAGAAGTTATCAGCTATTTCAGCAGCATTTGTGGTTGATGATTAATCATTAATTTGATGCACAGGCAGAATCCCATATGGGAGTACCACACATCATACATACGAGCCCACGCCACAACACTGATAAATCAAAAATTATAAATGCTGTCTCCTTTGTAGATAACTAGGATCCCACATGCAAAAATACAACAGCCAACTTTACTGATTACAACATTACAGACTGTTGTCATAATACTGTGGGAGAGGAGACTTCTGGATTAATTAATGTGTTGGCTTAATCCCACATACATTTTATGATAAAAGCTGTAAAATATTTACCTCATCAAATGCTTGCTATATTATGTTGTTACCTTGTCTTTAGCTATGACTCCCCATCTCTCTATTTCTTGTCACTTTTTACAGTATTTGTGCATTTTGCAGAATCTGCTATAAAGAGGATGAATACAGTCATGAGCATATAGCACACCTTACACCAGAAAGCAGGGCTGTATTCCTGACTGAGCAGATCTTGAACTGGCTGCTTGTCTACTCTTTCTGTGTCAGCTCCCCTGAGTGGCATGCAGCCTGAGTAGACATGGCACTGTCATCTGACTGTGACCAAATGAGCCATGAGTAACAACAGAGGACACTCAACCCATTGGCTAATTGTCCTGAATAATGAACCTCATTCTCCTTTCTGATTGGTCCGGGAGGTGAGAGGTTGGCAGTTGGCAGATCCATCCATCGTGTACAACACAGTGTTACTAGAATGAATTTGTCAGATGACTGCTGGGGTGGCTGGAGTCAACCTTGTATTTTCTTCCACCTACATCCAGTTTATGTGAGGAATAGATGCTTGTCTGCTTAGTTACTCTGCACTGCTTTCCCCCCAACTTTAGCTTTTTTTTGTTGCTGAAATCTTAACTGTTTCATACAATATTGTGTATATTATTATTTATTTGATATACAGCTACTCTTGACTGTTGTGAGTAGTGGGTAGTTTGCATTGCCTACATAAGGAATTTCATGCACATGTACTTGAAGCATTTGTAGCTAAATTTGTAACTTTTCGTTTTAATATGTGCAAGCTAACACTATACCAGAGCCCAAAAACACGTGAGTGATTTCACTAGTACAGAAATCATGCTATTTGCTCTTTGTTACTCTGACCATGATTGCAGGTGTATTGCTAACTGGACTGTAATCTCATTTTGAGTGTGACTAGGTCCTACTGGTTTCCCGCTGGTGCTCTTGATTGGGTTGTCAGAATGCAGCCAGCTGCTAGGTGACATGCAGAACACAAACCTGATTGCACTGGAAACCAGCGCTGACAAAAGCCGATGGAACGGGTTGGGTGTTAGAGAGATGTGACAAATGTTAAAGCTTCATGACGTCAGAGTTCTGACCCTGGTTTGATTTGAGTTTCACATGTTTTTATGAAATAAAAATCAGAGACTTCTGAGAAGGGATATATTGAGAAACAATGTAACAAACAGACCAGTGAAACAGAATGTTGAAGTTTCAACACTTTTTGACTTTTCAAACAGAGGAATGGAGACTTCCACAACAGCGTGTTGTTTTAAAGTGCTCAACTTTGCAAGTCCTCCACAGCACTACGATCATAACCATACATGATGATACGCAGACCACTAAATAAAAAAAAAAATCAAAATTGCATAAAGGACTGCAGATATATTCATCCAGTTGCATACTCACTCACTGCTACTCACCCTGGATCGATAACTATGTGAGCCATCAGTGCAGCCAAATTACCAGCCAAGACAGCAAGAATATTACAAAATATTACACTTTAAAACATACCACTCCAGCATTGTTCACTTGATTTGTAAATACAAAAATCAAAAAGTTTGCTGAAACACTGACCCCAACTTTACTGTGATAACACATTAGGTTTTGTTAACCTTTTTTTATTGTCCCAGGTGGTTAAAAACAAACAAACAAACAAAAACAAAAAAAAAAGAACAACCTTTGCACATGAATGCACTCAATGGTAATCTTTAGGCCAATTGAATTTTGTTTGTAAAAACAAGCATCCAAATGACATTGAACATGCATAACTCTGTAAAACAATAGCTGTGTTTAATCACTATTTCATTTTGACATTCAGTTTCATTTTGACATTCAGGGGCTCAGAGGAAAGCACTCCAAGGGATCATTAACACCGCCCAAAAGATCACTGGCTGCCCTCTCCCCACACTGGAAGTTCTACACAACGCCCACTGTTTTAAAAAGGCCCAAAACATCATAAAAGACACCTCACATCCTGGCCACTCCCTGTTCGAACTGTTGCCCTCAGGCAGACGGTACAGGGCAATCAGAGCAAGGACTAATAGACTCAAACACAGCTGTTATCCAACTGCAATAACACATCTGAATACTACAAAAAAATGTCCATCACGCCACTCTTGTGTTAATCTATGCACGGTCTGAAGCATGGGTGTGGGAATGTATGTGAATGTTTTACTGTTATATCTTATTAGTATTTTAAGTATTCTATCTATTTTATTTATTGAATTTTATTGTTTTATTTATATTTTGATATTGCTAGGGATGATGCAATGATCGGGGACCATTCTTAATTTCGTTGTTCTCATGACAATGACAATAAAGTTTCTGATTCTGATTCTGATTCCAATATTTATTGACTCGTATTTATCAACTGTTATGGTCCTGTGACATTGGTTTGGCACATAAACCAGGGTGAGGAAAAATAGCTAAAACAAGAGCAAATGTTTATTGAAAATCTTTGGCACAAACCCTGGTATCCTGCATCCAAGTCATGTTGCAACTCCATCTACCACCCTGAACTTCACTCCCTTGGATATTTCACAGTCGTAAATAAATGGCACACAACTTCACTTGAAAAAATAAAAACACTACTCTGGGCTATAAACTGATAGTCCAAGAAGAAATTATAATTTTCAATAGATCTCTGATGTTACACTATTTAAACTGACTGGTGTCAAGCTCAAGCTGAGTTCCCAACAGCAGACTTTTGACAGATTCTTGTAAATAGAGTCAGAAATAGAAACAACTATCTGTCTTATGCATTCCTCCCCATTAAGAAATTACCAAGTCATTTCATATGACAAATATTTTAGTGCGACACTCTGATACTAAAGCACCCCAACCTTTCCTGGCACTTCACACAGCCCACTCACAGTCTGCTCATCAAGTCCACTACATACAGATATAAACAGTCACACACATACTGCATCTATGCACCTTGACTTTCTGGCACCTTGCTGCACAGCAGGACGCCATCGCCTGTCTGTCAGTGCCTCCCCCATTAACATACCCAGTGCAGCAGTAGTATGACTCTATCAGCAGCTGGGCTGAGTCTGGCGAGCTTTGATCTCTCCCCCACTGAGTCGATCCACTGGAGCGTGACTACACCAGGTGGGAGACAGCCATGAAGTGCCAGCTCTGAATGGAAGTGGTCTGACTCATTTGTAAGTCTACATTTATGGATTATTGTTCTAAAATATCCAAAGACTGTTACAAGTTGAACTGATTTTCATTTTGTCTTTCACTTGACAAGATAGTTTCTTCCTTTCCTTTAAGTATGAATCGGGCTTATTAAATATGAGTGGGTACTGTAATTGTACTGCACTGTAACATTGTGATTATCCAGAGTTACCTCTTATTTTGCATTTCGACAGGTGTAAATATCATTCTAGGTGTTTGTAGGTTTCTTCCAGAAATACCAACCACAGATACTTAACCACTGGGTTAATGTATAAATGTATGAGTCATGTATACTTTAAATATTTCCACCAGTATATTACAGTGTCTATAACACCCCACCTTTCCAGCCTCATTCATTGCACCTCTCATAGCTAATCATTTTTCAATTTGTGCTCTTTGGCTTTTAAAGTATTTTCACAGGTCATGGGAATCTTAAGAGCTTTTAAGAGCTCTTAAGCCAACAGGCTTCTTTAGGTTTGTGGAGACATTTCACCTCTGATCCAAGAAGCTTCTTCAATAGAAAACAAATGGTGGAGAGTCTGAGATATCTGATGCACTATTGATAAAGTGAGCCTTTATTATTGGAGGTGAGCTTCCCTCCCTCCAAGACATCTACAGGAAGCGCTGCCTGAGGAAAGCGGGGAGGATCATCAAGGACTCCAGTCACCCCAGCCATAAACTGTTCAGACTGCTTCCATCAGGAAGGAGGTTCTGCAGCATCCGGTCCCGTACCAGCAGACTGAGAGACAGCTTCTTCCACCAGGCCATCAGACTGCTGAACACGTCATAGACACCTCACCTCCACTACTGGAGCTTCAACATTATGCACTCCATACTGTACAGTAATGCCACTGTTTTGCACATGTCTCAACTCAGTATATTTTTATATATTTTATTTATTGTTTACTCTATTTAATTTGTAAAATATGTGTACACACACACACACACACACACACACACACACACACACACACACACACACACACACGTAGAAAAATATTTAGTATACACATCCAGAAATGCATATACTATTATATATTGTACATATATTTATTAGTTTCAGATGTAGCCATTCTTGTATTTTGCTTGTTTACATTATTGTATTTTTGCACACCTGTCATGGTCCTGGGCCGTGTTGGCCCAGTATTCTTAGTTCTCTTGTATTTTTGTATTCAGTTCCCTGTTTAGGTTCTGTTTCCTGAGTTGCCCTGTTATGTGGTTCCCTGTGTGCTTTCCCTTTGTGACTCTCACCCCCTGTGTGCCCCTCTATGTATTCATGAGCCCTTGTCCCCTTTCGTGTTTTATTCCATGTTTTCCCCAGCCTGTTATGTCTGTGTTCTCCCCGTGCTCTCTCCTCCTGTCTGAACCTCTGTACTTCCTGTTTTACTTTGACAGTCTCTCGTCAGTATGCGTCATGTTGTGTTCACTCCTGCCCTGTCTCGTTATGATTATCTGTGTCAGCTGTGTTCCCCGTGTGCTCCCACTTCCCTCGTTAACCCTCTGTGTATTTATGTCTGCGTCGTAGTCTCCCTCATGCTGCGTGGATTTCCCTGTGTCTCTCTCCAAGTATTAGTTTATTGTGCCCAGTTTAAGTTTTGTATTTTCCTGTCATCTTGTCAGCAATAAAGCTGCCTTTTGAGTTCATCCCTTGAGTCTGTGAGTTTTGCGATTGGGTCCTCATCCTGCCTGCCACACAGCCGAACCATGACAGAAGACTACGACCACGACATGGACCCAGCAACTCACAACCCCTCCGCTGAGCTCCGGGAGGATTTAATCTACACGGTGGAATATCACTGTCAGGAGTGGGAAGTGCTGCCAGGAGA
Organism: Diplotaxodon limnothrissa; assembly: GCF_057381915.1. NCBI lineage: Eukaryota > Metazoa > Chordata > Actinopteri > Cichliformes > Cichlidae > Diplotaxodon > Diplotaxodon limnothrissa. The sequence goes on from NC_140601.1 coordinate 35,659,685, forward strand.
CGAACACCGGGAGGTCGTAGCCGTCCGTCTACAGCGGATGGTGTCCGGACTCCCGTGGCTGTTCGGCGCGCTGCACCCCCACATCCGGGACTTCCTCGTTTCCACCGTAGGCATCCGCCCGGAGCTGCCTCTCCAGTGTGAAGAGTCGGAGGACGTTCAGCCCGGTCCGCTGGAGGATTCGCGGTCCGGCTCGTCTCCTCCCCCTTCCCGGAGAAAACGGCGTTCACGTCGCCGGCGTTCCCGAGCAGCGGAGCAGTTTTCATCCCTGGGTGAGAGTGACTGTGCGTCACACTCTCAGCCCAAGTTTTCTGGACCCGGACTTCATGACTTTTCCACCACTGAGTAACTCTGTTTTGCCCGCCATTGTGTTTCCTGAATCGGATAACTCCACCACTGTGTGTTTGGACTCTGGAGACACTATACAGCGAGGCACCTCGGTGTCGGATCATTCACCAGTTGCTAGCAACCTTTGTGTTTTTGAGCCCTCTGATTTTTGTAAAGCTCGCAGTATGTCCTTTGATTTAACCGATATGAATGTGTTACATGTAGAGACAGCTGAACCTAAGACAGCTATCCTACACCAGACTCACCCACACACTGCTACCAGCATTGCAGCCCCACAGAACTGTTTTAACCAGCCTGTACACTCTGGGGTTTTCCAGTCTGAACTCAGCCACACACCACCACCATCATCAGCCAAACCATCTGAGACTGAGTGTTCTGTAACTGATGCTCCTTCTAGTAACTGTTTCATGTGCCAACCCGTTGTGTCTTTTGACATGTCCAGTGGTGCCCAGTCAGGTCCACAACCAGTGTTTAATCATTCAGTTTCTCGAGTGAGCGGTAACAAGATGGTTGCTTCCTTTGCTAAGCTAACTGAAAGACTAGGGTTAAGCGTTAAAGAGTTGCTTGATCAGGTCAAGTTTTGTGACCCACGGCAACGCATGCTTGATCCTGTTCGCTACTCCTCTGAACCTGTTGCTGTGAAAACGGTTGTGGGTGTTACTTCGTCCCTGGACTGTGTGGCTCCCCATCCAGTTCAATCTGAGTCAGCCTGCCGAGTTGGTTCACCTATGGACTATATGAAAATTGACTTTGTTTCTCAACCTGTGTTTGTCCTTCCAGCCTCGATTCTGAAAAGAACTGTCTCTGGCGTTCTTCCTTCTCTGACCTGTGTTAGACAGCACACCGTTCCTCAAGAGACAGTTGTTGATGTTGTCTGTTTTGAAACTGCTTCGGTGACTGTCCCTGAGCTAACCTCCTCCAGGACTGCTAGCGCTAACCTGGAGAGTGTTATAGCAGTGGATTTCCTAGGACCTGCTTGCTTTAAACCTAGATCTCCTAAAACTGAGTTTGGCGTCAATAACTTGGTTTTCCCAGTGTCTGTTGCTGCTCCTGAACTCTGCTCTCAAACTCCAGTTCCTGTAACCAGGGCAGCGCAGGCCCAGCTTTCCCTTGCTCCCGTATCAGTTCCTCGGGAGAGGGTGGCTGAGGTCCAGCCGGTCCCTGCTTCTATCCCCAGCCTGGCAGAGGCTCCGTTCATCCCGGCACCCGTACCTGCTCCTCGGGTGGGGTTGATGGACACCCAGCCGTCGCCTGTGCCTGTTCCGGTTCCCCGGGTGAGGTCAGCCGTGACCCTGCTGACTCCTGCACCCGTCTCAGTTCCTTGGGTGGGAGCGACAGAGGTCCAGCTAGCTCCTGCACCTACACCAGCCCCCAGGGTAAAGGCAGCCAGAGACCAGCTCGTCCCTGCACCCGTATCTGTTCCTCGGGTGGGGATGACTGGTGTTCGGCCAGGCCTAGCTCCTGTTCCCAGAAGGAGAGCAACCCAGAGCCAGACACCTAATCTACCACAAGCGCAACTACCACTACAACTGGCATTGCTGTCCATAACTCAGTCAGTGGCTCAGTTATTAGCACAGTTTCCTGTTTTGTCACCAGTTCAGTCTTCAGCACAGTTAACGGCTCCACAGTCTGCCCAGTCATCCGCTCCGTTACCGCCTCAGTCCTTTGCCTCATTGCCTGTTAGTTTGTCAGCTCAGTTATTGTCTCTGTCACCAGCTCAGTGCTTAGCCCAGCAACCCGTTCAGTCACTGCCCACCTCAGCTGGAAGCCTTAGTGAGCCTTCTTCACCAGCTGAAGATTACGCGGTGCTGACACACTTTAAACTGACTGTTTGCCCTACACAGCCCCAGCCGTCGCATCCTAAGCCGGCTGCGTGCCCTGTGCCGCTACAGTCAGCGCCCGCGGTGCCAGAGGACCCCGCACCCGCTGGCTCTGCATCCGTCTCCGCTGGGGGTTCAGGAGGACCCCTCCAGCAGCTCCTCGTCTCCGCTGGCGGCTCTGCCCAGCCCGGCCAGCACCTCCTCGAACCATGACAACACCTCTGTTGCTTGTGAAGCTCGCACACAAGAATTTCACTCACATGTGCTGTACCAATGTACCTGCACATGTGATGTGACAATAAAAGTGATTTGATTTGATTTGGATGAGAGGTGAAATGTCTCCACAAACCTAAAGAAGTTAATTTGCTTTTTTTTTTCAAGCTGTCAAGATTTCAGTTCTTTATTATAATAATAATAATTATTACTATTATTGAATGAGTAAAAGATTTTGGCTGTGGCATCTAGAGTCTAGAAACTAAAACATGCAGTGGTTGTATAGCATTTTATATTTTGCACTTTAAAAAAACCTCACATATCACAGTGGCCTTTCGGCAGTGAGATCCTGCAATGAGGAGAAACCTGTCCAGGCTCTTTTCCATCCAGTGTAAGCCAAATGCTTACCCTAAGTGACCCTAATTAGCAACAAGTGGGTAAAGCCAATTGATTACTTAATTCTCGGTCATGAAGTGAGATTAGGGTGTCCACCTCTCATGCGGAGGACCCGCGACGTTTTGCCACCAGCTTGCATATGCATATCTGGGTTTCCCCATCTGTCCGTCTGGGTCACCTCCATGCCCAGCTCTTCGTGTCTGGATAATTAGCTGCCCAGCCCTCGCTGCCAGACTGTGCGTCCCATGGATTTATGATGGTGATGGCTGGCCAGGTCTCACAGGGGATTGTGTGTGTTTGTGTGTGGGTATGTGCCAACGAGGCCAAAGGGAGACATGGCTGTCCTACTAATGAGAGGACACAAGGTTATTTACGGCAGGCTGAACCAGTGTCATGGATATGGAGATAAGGCAACACCTGGGTAATAAATCATTAAGAATACATGTGAGTTTGGAGGTTGTTTAGTATTTAGTCCAAAAGCTGAAGTCATCACAGATGAGTGTGCTTTTCAGTATCACCCTCCTTCCTATACTTCAGTTACAAGGGTGAGAGAGGCTTCATCTTTATGATTCACTCATGCCTCTCTGGTTATTAAACAGAAAACATCATCTGTCATAAACAAACATCACAGCCATTTCTCCACATTATGTTCTACACTTTGTGCTTGCTTTTCTTTGAACAAGACTAAAACGCTGCCTCCACTCCTTCGCTGAAGTGACTCATCTTTTCTCTATTTTAAGTGCAGTATAGTGCAATTCGAAGATTAAAAAACCTGTCCATTGGCTGCAGATGGGTGTGGTAATAAATACATCTTGCTTTTTCAAACAGTTGTTTCAGTAACATTTATGTAAACACTTTTACTGCTTACATCAGAGGATCTACTGGTGCCCTTCTTGGTTATTTTTGCTGCTTTTTTGCTACAAATGGGAAATGGATAAATTCCAAGGACATTAGTGCTGTCTGCATGCAAGGGAAGCGTGAATGGTTAAAAGTGTAAACCAGTAGAAAAGACCACTTTACTCTTATCTGTGGGTTATGAAATGTACTCTGAAGGTTTTAAACCGTGCCCCCATAGACAACAATTTAATCTACCATCTACAAAAAGCCTGCTGTCTTCCAAAGAGCACTTAACCCTCTCCAGGCAGGCGTTGCAGATTTGCAATAGTTAAACACTAACAACCTGATTACCCCACATACATATTTTATGAGTTTTTTTTTTTACTCAGAAGTACCACTGCAGGACTTGGTTGTGCATTAGCAACAAAAAGTTTAATTTGAGCCTGAGAGGGTTAAACTGTAGAAATGAAAAGATCTCTGTTAGAGATCACTCCTCCTCGAGTGTCTCCGTCCAGACAAGTCTGACCCTTTCAAGACTTGTTAAAAAATTTCCATCTTATGTGACATTGGAAAATGTCTGCGTCTTGTGCTGTTGTGTGGTTTCTTTTTTTTTTTTTTCTTTTCATAATATAAAAAATCATTTTAAATGAAGCTCTGACAAATTTTGTTGCCAGTGATTTGACCTTTGGATGGGCGCCTTCTATTAAAGTGGAGCACATGTCTGGCTGTGGATTGGCTGCACTTTTGACTCTGCCTTCTGATGACCTTAGTAACCGAAGCGCAGACCTTCATCTCAACTTCAGCTGTTTTCCTGCTAAGCCATAATTGTCCTCCAGTTCAAAAACAGACCTTTGACTCTTTGTGCTCTTGTCTTTTTTTAAATCCAGATGTTATGCAGTGGCTTTTTGTTTCATCGTTTTGTTCTCAAAGTATATGAGTCTTGTACCAGCAATAAAAATCACCTTGTCAGAGCTAAATAAATAACCAATGTACCTTATTGGCCATCTCTTCCTTTGGCTTAATAGTCATAGTTAATAGTTAATAGCTATAAGAGAATTAACTAACACTGCTGAGAGGACTAGTCACTGGGTATGGCTAAAAAGGGTTGACATCACTTGGGCAGCTAAAGCAGTCAGCTAACCGTGAGGGAAAAAATAAATACCCTGCTCATCTCCCCTTTTCTGGGAGGCAGTGGGGAGGCAGAGTGTACAGCCTGATCCGGCGGGGAGGTGTGGGAAGCCATATCCCCACTTCCGGCTCTCCACTCTGCTCTCTCCCATCTTGTCCCCTTTTGTCTTACTTCTCTCCATCACCTTTTCTATCCCTTTGAAGAAGTGAGGCTCCATAAATGCTAAAGAGGTAAGTATTATTTCTCAGTTGCAGTGAATAGATAGAAAATAAACTGTAGAAAACTAAATAGGAGAAAGAAGAAGAGAATTTTACATAAACCAGTGACACACTCCAGGGCCTGATCAACCCTGGCAGGGCCTCCTTGGATGAGGGTGTCTAGTGATAATGACCGAAACACCCGATGAATCCAGGGTCCACTACTGACGACTTTAAAATGATAATCTAGATCAGATCTCTAATCCCTAAACCTAACCAAGGAAGAAAAAATGGCAGATTAGCCTGGGTAAAAGACCGAAAGTTGAGGCACACAACGATGTGTGCTGCTGGTAAAGCTTCTGGGCTGCCTTTCCTCATATCAGCCATCCCTCAAGAGTCTCTCCATCTAAAGCAATGCATTATCAGGGACTCTAACATCTAGTCCTTTTTACTGAATCATACTGTCATACTGTCATTAAGTCTACTTTACAGCATTCTTGGAACTATATCACCCTAATGCTTATCAAATCCTAATTCTCCATTTTTTGTTTTGTAACCCCTATAGACATGGTTACTAGTATTTTCTTGTTTTTTACCTTGTATTATTATTTCCGACACCCCTTGAACACACTTTGATTTTCCGTAGTTCAGTGAATGCAACAAAAGCACGTTGCTGCATTAAGCTAGGCAAAAGAGAGCAATTAACAAGCTACACAGTGAGTCTTTCGGTATAAAATAAGTGTTATAAAGTATTTTCAACAGTCTCTAACTTAAAGTTATGTACTTTTCAGAGGCCTTTATGTGTTTTACTCTCGACCAAAACCAGGCAGAGCGTGTATTTGTTTCTTGGGAATTCCGGTGAGTTACTAGAGATGATAAGTTAGCAGGAAAACTTATGCTAATTTTACATGTGGTAAACACTGCAACAGTGCGAATTCTGTATTGTCTAAAAAAAAGCTAAAACCAGTCGGAGTACTTGAATTGTGTGTGAAATGGAACGTCGTATTTAATTTTATTGTCTATTTGATTGGGCATCTTCACAAATGCGCAAAACTAATGCAGGATGCACTTTTCTTTTAGCCATAAATGTTGTCCAGTGCCTTTTCTGCACTTTGTCATTTCAGTTATAGGTTAATTCGTGTAAATAAGTTATTTAAAACTACTTACGTTACAAACATTTCATGATGTGATTACATATGCCTTAAAAAGGGGTATATAAATACAATTGATTGTAATGCTGTAAAGCAATACAAATGGAATTCATAGAGACAGAACAATGTTAAAACAACAGTGTACTTGATTTTGAAAACTTTATGAGATCTCATTTTATTTAGAAAAACTGTTAAGAACTATTTTGTTTATTGCTCTGTACTGTATGTGCAGACTGGTTTTTTGTGATCCTGGATCTGAAGTGGTTCTGGATATGGATGGCAAGCCAGACCCTGTGAAAACTCTTGGCGAATCCAAAAGCAGTGTGGCCAGCTGTTCTGGATGCAGGAGTAGAGCTACAGTCTGAATTACTTCAAATCGCAGGATTTCAGATAAGCAAGAGCAAAAACTGCTTACTTCATATGGATTGTTTCTCTGGGAAACCATTGAACTCCCAATATCCTGCTCATCAGGAGTCAGGTCTAAAGAGACTACTTATTTTATTTTATTTTGTTGTTATTTTCAAAAGAGCGCTCTTCTCTGTTGATCTTCTGTTAATTTTCTATGCTGTTTACATTGGGTTATTGCACCACTGTAACATTGTAATAAATCTGCCGGCTGTTCAACACTCAATTCTCTCAAATTTATTTTACTCCTCTCGAATCTAGTCTATAAGTTTAACCCTACTATACTAAGCAGGTGTTACAGTTTATTTCTTTGTTTTTATTTGTTTAGATTGCAGAAGAAGTGCTGTATGTGTTTGCATTAACAAGCAACAATGGAGTGGACTGGATTGATTTTGAGCTGTTGTACCAATCCTGAAGGTCATCCAGACTCTTTCAATGAATTCTAGCTACGCCCATGAATTCAAATGAATACATTAGATTTAAATTAGAGCTGGGCGATATAACGATATGTATCGCGATATAACTTTTACTCGATAGAGAAATTAAGCTATCGCGATAGACCTCGCCGCTCTTGTCCTCTTAAAATAAAAAAAAATAAAAAATAAAAAAAAGGTCAGCCAATCCAAACTAAGTAGCGCAGAGCCGAACCAATCACAGCCGCAGCGTCACGTCGCGTGACTTGTTACGTACAGCACAAGTGCCAAGCCGCACGTGTGTTTGTTTGGGAAGCAGCCAGCGGGTAATGGAGGAAATGAGTGTGCCGACTAGAAAAATCAACCGAGCGTGACCGAAGAGAAAACAGATGATGGTTCCAACGCCGGAGAGATTGTCGAACGGAAGAGCCATAGAAGTTCCGTAGTGTGAAGGTATTTCGGCTATTTCAAGTCTGACAAAAAACAGAGTAGCGTGCACTGTAAATTGTGCCGAAAGCAAGTCTGGAAATACAATAAACTGGTGCATGCGTCACACTGTGCGCCACGTTATTGTTTCGGTGAAATGAATTTCTACAATACTGTTACTGTTAATTCTACTCTCTGCAGTGTTTAAATGCTTACATATACACACAGTTACTGTCCGTCCACACATACGACTCTGTTCTGCTTCTATGCCGCAGCTTTGTTTACTTTTTCCCACCGAGGCTTCTAGACTTCTGATTGGCCAACATTTCTGCACGGTTAGGAATCTAGCGCCACCTGCTGCTTTGGCATGTTCATAGCAGCGTTTTCCTTCATTTCTGCCTTTATGTGTGGACGGGATTATTTTTTAAAACGAAAACGGAAAATCTCCGTTTTCAAAAATACCCGTGTACGTGTGGACGTAGCCTCAGTCTCTGACTGGAAGCGCTAATTCGTCATTCGGCTTTTGTCAGACTAAAGTAACTGTTAAAACTGTTTGAAAAGCTAAGCTATACAACAAGGAGAGATTGAGAATTTCCTTTTAGTTCTCAGTTTATTTGATATTGACAAAAGTTAGTCAGTTTTGTCTGTTCTTCTGTAAAACAAACTAAGATTTATTTTTAGAATTAATATTTTGTTTCTAAGTGGAATTGACAATTTAGTCTGTTTCATTTGTTCTATTTTGAAACTTAAACGCTTTAGCGGCTGCCTTTTGTGTAGTTTGCAATATTTGCCTTTATTTATCTGAAAAAGTCTCATGTTCCTTAAGTACATCTACCCTGTCGAACTTATTATGGGAAATAAATATTTAAATAAAAACAAGCTGCTGATTATTTCACATTTTACTTGTGAGCAACGGCACATTTAAATCTTACAAATATAGTTATTTGGCTTATATCGTGATAGATATCGTTATCGCCTGAAATGAAAAAAACATATCGTGATATGAAAAAATCTCATATCGCCCAGCTCTAATTTAAATTAGCTGCTATATCAGCCTTCCAAAGCATTGTGGGCAATTAAAAAAGGGGGCATGACTTTTTTCACTACAATAGCCTCTGTTTCACCTCTGCAAGTCAAACACTGCTTGTAATTGACTTGTTGCTCAGATGTTTTAACACATTTTCTGAAAAGCACAATGCTGACTTGCTTTATGCTTTTGATTTGCCTGTGGGCATGGACGTATAGTGTTTTTTATGTGAAAAAATGACATTGACCTTGATGACATTCAGCTTATTTAGAAAGTAGGATCCAGTAATTTTGTTCTTGGCCTATATTACGAATCAAAACTCCAACTATCTGAGATTCTGCTGCTTTTCAAACTATCTATCTTTGTACACACAGTGCTAAACTGGCAAAATGCCTGTATAAATGAAATGCTGTGTGTGGAAACACATGATCTTGCAGAACTTCGTTCAAGCATCAATCATTTTGTTATTTAGCCTTGTCTGTGCGTGGAGACATAAGCTTGGCATATCATTCCAATTTAGAACTATCTGGCCTTTCAATTCACCCTCGTGTTTCTCATGCGAATATAAAAACTCTATCAGAATGTTGATTACTGTCCTAAGAGTAAACAAGTAGGAACTGTGCAAGGTTGACAGTAAAATACATTTTGAATGAATAAATGAACAATAAACCAGACTGTTTAAATTTAGAATAATTATAATTATGGGGGCGACTGTGGCTCAAGAGTTGGCAGTTTGTCTTGTAATCAGAAGGTTGCTGGTTTGAGCCCCGGCTCCAACAGTCTCGGTCGTTGTGTCCTTGGGCAAGACACGTTGCCTACTGGTGGTGGCACCAGTGTCCGGCAGCCTCGCCTCTGTCAGTGCGCCCCAGGCCAGCTGTGGCTACAATGTAGCTTGCCATCACCAGTTTGTGAATGTGTGTGTGAATGGGTGGATGACTGAATGTGTAAAGCGCTTTGGGGTCCTTAGGGACTGGTAAAGCACTATACAAATACAAGCCATTTGCCATTTATGACCCTCTCAGTGCTGTATGTCAACCCAGCCACAGTGGGTTACACAAGGTTAGGGACCTAAACAGGTTTCCCTGTTTAGTTCTTGTCTATTATGTTCGCCTTGTGTCCTTGTCCTCTGCGTCCCTCTCGGTTTTCATGTGTGTGTCCTTGTGTCTTGTTTCCCTCTCTGTTCCCATGTTCCTCTCCTTGTGTTTCATTCCATGTTCACACCGTCTATCATGTTTATCCATGTTCCCCAGCTAGGGCTGTGCGATATGACCAAAATCTCATATCCCGATATAAGAATTCTATCGTCCGATAACGATATAAATCACAAAAATGTAACATTTTCTGTAAATTCTGTGAATCTCGGGCAGCTCGTCTTGCGGGAAGTGTTTCCAGCTGCGCGTCATGTGGCTGGAGTCGAGTGTTTTAACCGATGCATGAAACGATACATTTTTAGACATTAGTTGTAAAGGCCGCCGTTTTCTTTGTGAGTATTTATTACACGGCGTGCTGCGGGGAAAAGCCTGTTCTTTTTTTCTTTTCTTTTTTGGCCTGTCCTGTTTGGTTCTTTTGCCATCAGAATTATTGTCTAAAGGCGAGGAAAGATGCCCAACGGATTTACTTTACCAAACTGACCATCCCAGCCTTGCCGTAATGGTCTATTTGATTCACCTTTTATTGTTTATTTTATTTATTTATTTTTTTATTTTCACTTGCTAGATACGGGACTGGAAAAATCTGTTCTAATGTTTGAGTCTAAGGTTTATTTTTTAACACCTGGCGGCTCTTTTTTACTTCTCATCTGTAAATAATCTGCTCTTTCACGTGATTCAGTTTATTTTGAAAAGTCTCAACAGGATCTTGAGCTTTATTGTGAAAGGTTTATGTGGAACATAAACAAGCGGACACACGATGCTGTTACCGTCGTTGTTGCTAACCACAACGCATAAAAACAGGCGCTTGTCCATCCCTAGTGTGGTTATATAAAATATAAAAGAAAGAGAGAACTTTAAGAAATTAATATAGCCACTACAGTGACCATCAAAACGATGGAAAAATATTGCCGTAAACAGTTTATTTTGCGACACCACGAAACAAACGATAGCGTAAAATGAAACGATAGACATTTTTATATCTCATCCGATATATATCGTTATATCGAACAGCCCTACCCCCAGCCCATCATGTCTCTCTTGTCCTCCCTCTCTCCCTCTCTCGTCTGCCTTTCCTCCACTCCTGTGTGAAGCTCGTGTGTCTGTCTTGTGTTCCATCGTTTCCTGTTTTATTGTGACAGTCTCACCTTCCATGTTCAGTGTGTTCAGTTTTGCTTCTTCTCTCTCATTGTGCCTAATTGGTCTCAGCTGTGTTCTCCATGTGTTTCCTGTTCCCTCGTCATTCTTGGTGTATTTAAGCCCTCTGTTTCCCTCTGTCCAGTGTTGTGATCTCCCTCATGGCTGTGTGTTTCTCTGTGTGTCTCTCTGTGTGTTTAGTTTCCTGTAATTCCCCAGTTTAGTTTTGTAGTACTTTCCGTTCAGCCTATGAGTTACAGTGGGGCTTCTATCCTGCTTGCTTTACACAGCTGTTTCATGACAGGGGGTGGATTACACCAGAGATCAACTAGAAGCACCTTCTTACTTGAAATAGTGAAGAACCGGTTAATAGATGATGTCAGGCATTAGTATGAATATGGTGTTCACAGATGAGTTTGTGATCTGTAGTGAGAGTGGGGTGGAGGTATGTTCTAGAGAGAAGAAGAATGATATTCAGTAAATGCAAGAAGTAACACATGTGTGTGAATTAAAGAAGTAGAGGCTATGAAAGATGACGGGTTTAAATATCTGGGTTCAACCATCCAAAGCACAGGCAATGGACAAGAGTGGCTGGTTTGGCTTGTAAAGCGAAGGAATAGTGAATATATTGGATGGAGCTGCCAGAGAAGAGGAAAAGAAGACTACAAAGAAGATGGATATAGTGAAGGAGGACATGCAGAAGGTTGGTGGGCCAGAATAGTGACAGAATGGTGGGAAGCAAATGATCCATTGATGTGGCCTATAATGACACAATGGACGCTTTTAAAAGTCCTATTGATGTTACAATTAAAAGCACTAAGTAAACATCAATGTCAGCATGTTCAGTTAAAATTGTGACTTATCCCACTGAACTCCAAGTTCCTCTAACGTGGGTTTTGTAGTTCCTTAAAAGATAACTGTTATTTCTTGGTGTCCAGTAGTACTACAGTGTGGCGGGGAACCAACGCCACAGCATGTTTGGCATATTTCTCTGTTCTGACAGAACAAAAGTTGTTGTTTTTTTTGTTCTGGGATAAAAATAGCAGTTCATGACATTAATCAAATAGTTTCATACAAAGAAAAACATCTAAAGCTTCTAATCAAAGCCACAAGTATTTGTGCTGTAGTATCACGTCTTTCAAAAGTGCCCTTTCAAGCACAAAATCATGTCAAACACTACACGAAGAAAAAGCTGCATACCATCACTGAAATAACATAAGAGCCTAACATGTAACCCCTTTAGGTTGCACGAGGTTATTCCCTCAACATGCTCTGTCACATTTTTTTCAAAGCTCTTCAAGTTAAAGTAGGTGAGAGCAAAAAATGGATGTGATGCAGTGTTGGCAGGAATCAAGACACACTGCCTGAGGTCTCAGTTGAAACAGCCGTAGCCCTGTTTTCTATTCTCTTTGATACAATGGAGACCTCTTTGATACAAAGGGGAGAAAAAGTTAAGCTGGAATACAAACATCAGTATGAATATGACAAAGAGCCTCATTTCTGTAGCGCTTAATAGTCCTGTCTGCCATTTGTTAGCTCAGTTTTATATAGATAGCTTTTGAATGGCTCAGTAGGAAAATGCACTGTCAATGAATTACATCACATTATCTTAGCCACCTAGCTTTGTCATTCAGTTGATGGGGCTGTCGCCTGTGTTTGCCTGAGTAGCCCTGGCTGGTTGCCATGATGTCTTGTTGATGTGGCCAACTTCATCCCTTTTGCCAGTGAGCTGTGACTAATATGAAAACACATCTGACATCTGGCTTACTCAATCTGCTGGTTTTAAATAGATGCTGGCGTCAGTAAAGGATTCATTCGCTCTTTTCTTTCAGTGTGACGACATCTTCTCTGATCGGTGTCTGGGAGCTACGGAGTGAACGCTTTGCAGAGGGTGAGATGCCTACTTAAAGTAAACACATATGATACTGTTCTGAGTGTTACTATGCCAATAACATGTACAGATATCATTTTTGTGACATTTCCATATTACTTTTAAGCCCAGAGGTTTTCCAGTTGTGGCATATAAAAGCAGAGACAAATTAATATAGTCTATAGTTATTTAAAATTTTACACTGTGGTGAGAATTTTTATTCTTCTTATTTTCTAAAAATAAAGCACAGCAGCATCCTGTAAGGTCAAGCTCAGCTTCAATCCAGGCAGATCAGCTGATTTCCACCGCCAGCCCACATCAGGCTGTGGCTGAGCTGTTACCCTTTCACACATCCTACTTGCAAATCTCATATAGGTGGGCGTAGTATTTAAGTATCTTTAGCCTTCTGATACTTCCCATCTTCAAGCTGCTTTACAACCCAGCTTCTCCTTAGTTGCTGCCTTATTCTGCAATCTTGCTGCTGCTTGTCCTAACCTATGCTTCCCACATACACAGTAGAGTAGGAAAGATCCACATGATGCCAAATATGTCCTTCTGTTCAGCTGGGTCATGGCAATAGCTTTGATACAAGCTATGTCCACTATGTGCTGTAAACTATTCCTTGCTCTTAGTGTCTAATTACGGCTCCAGTTGTACATCTTCTCTCTGCCTCTTTCCTGCTCTGGTTTCTCTCCATGACCCCAGGAGAAACAATGAATCAACTGTTCTGTATCCTTTTGTTCCACTTGCCTTTTCCCTTTTTTTCTTCTTTTTTTGCATAATTCGTTAGAGCAAATTCATCAGATGCTTCACATTTAACCTCGTCCTCAGGCTTTGTGACATTAGGGAAACCTTTTGTTTTCATTCCCCTAGTTATTTACACCAAGTCTACACTCTGTCTAGAAGTGCTATTGCTCAAAATAATGTTTAAATATAAGGGTTTAAGGGACAAGCTGAGGGGGAAAATGTGTACTTCCTGCTGTGACTGGGAAAAGAACTGGATATTATTTCATATTAATAGTCTATGTCTGGGCACATTATGGTGTTAACATTAACATTTACAGACCCACCCTGCTTATACAATCGCTTGAGGTTAAACTCAGGCACCACTCATGCAAGTCTGGTGTCATGTCCCTATAATCCACACAGATGAATATTTAATTGACCATTACCTGAAGCAACTGATAATTAGAGCACAGTCGCTGTATATTCCTGGCCTCAGGTTACTGCTCTGAGGTCGTCCTGCAGCGCCAGCTAAGGACAAAGCACCGGTTGGTGAGTGGGACAAATTGTTCTGTGGCTTCATTTAACAAATTCATGCTTCAGTCTGGAGAGCCAGCTGTGGTGCATTTAAGGACCCTTTTTCTCTAGACTGTGTAAAAGCAAAATGTGATGTGAGTACATTTGGCTTTATAACTTATGCATTCCAAAAATTGCCTCATATTTTACTTCGTGCTAAAAGAATATACACTATAGAAACTTTAGTGAGGGAACTCATAATCAAGGCCTTTCAACTACAGAGAACCGGTTTGCTTTTCATTTATACAGTCATGTTCTTTCAATATATTCTTACAAAAAAGAGTTTTTCATTGGATAACTGTGTTCATTATAGCAAAAGAGAATGAATACACTAACAGGTACCATGCACTTCTGTTGATGCAGCAGGCCCAATTAAATTGCCACATTTGGTAACCAAGGTGGAAATGTTCTCTCACATAATATGAGATGGCAAGCACTGGGGCATCGCTCAGGTTCATCAAAGCACTCTGTTTTAAATAGCTTTAAAAGTACAGAGAGACCTCAGTCACAACACAAGAAGAGCTCTAATTTAAGTTTAGATTGTGTAATAAATATGTAATACCCAGAACATTTACGTATTTATTATTTACTTTGAAGAAACTGATGTTATATTAATTCCTTTTCATATTCAGATGCTGTTTTTCTTCTTCAGTTTCACTTTACTGTGCTTGCTTCTGCATGGCAGAATGCTTTTATTTTTCATCTATGCTTAAACTCACTGATCATTACTAGGACACAATGTTCTTCCTTTTACTATGCTTATGTTTAAGCGGAAGTGGCACATTCCTCTATTCAAGGCACAGACTGTATGGGCAGAACATACAGTATATTTTTCAGTCTCTGGTGTCATAGTACAATAACATCTTCAAATGTCTCCACAGCCCCTCCAATCTGTCTTCTTGCCTGGAGTTACTGCTTGTCATTGTCTCCAAAATCAGCAAAAAACTTTTTGGTATTTGTTTGTTGCAAAAAAAAAGTGCCATCTACTTCTACAGAAATAACTCAAACTTAGATCATAACTTCTTCCACTCTGGAGGATCTACCTTTTATAGAAACTCAGCCGGCATCATTTTTCAAAGCATCGCTCAGTGAATGAAAAGGCTGAGTAGTACTCTGATTAAAATGAATGTGGAATGCTGCTGCACCATAGTATATAGAGTTACAGTTCAGATGTTTTTTTAGAACAACTTCACTAATATCAGTATTTTCTGATATATTGTTACATCTGTTGCTGACTCCTCGGGTTAAATTGTAGTTGAGCAGGATGACATGCTTCTGATTCCTCTTTCTAAACAAAGAGGAAAGATCAATCCAAAGTCCCCAAACCCAAGAAACAAATGAAATAATGGCTTTATTTTACCTGTACAACTGGTGATGTACATCGGCTATTATAAACTGCAAGGTCAGCCCTAAAGAGCAAAAGGGAAAAAGGGTTCAAGACACATACATCTGAGAAATGGGAGGTTTTGCATGTAAAGCCATGTGCACATCGCTCACGAGCTGTCCCCCATATTATATTGGATGTGATAACAGACAGGTAGTTATGTCCTGAATGAAACCAGAGCTCTAATATAAGAAAACCTACATGGGTATGCTAATTTATTCTTGGTGTTGTCACAATTAGTTATTGCCAGCAGGTTAGACATGTGACCCTCCCATCCCTGGAAAGCTGACAAGAGCTGGATGGAACAACAACATAATGCTATAAGCTAACATTATGACAGCAAATGTTAGACTCGAATGTCCTAAAACTGCTAATACTCTGCTGCTAACTGCTAATAGTCAGATAATAGTTTGATTAGATTTTAATATCATATGAGAGTTTGTTTACTAAGTACGAGTCTACCCATGTAAGATCTATTTCAACAAAACTTTCAGTAAGAGCAGCGAACAGAAGCTAACCGCAGCTGATGGAGACAAAAACAGCAACGCATTCTTACAGAAAATTACAGATATCCTCAACAACTCACCTCATTATCACTGTCATCAATCAGAAATGAGCTATGTTTACTCCTTGGATAAATCTCTTGGAGTGCTCAGGTGGAGTAGAAAAGTCAATTTACCATTTTATCATCATCAACAATGTCACTGATAATACGCAGAGACGAGTCAATGTCAAAATGTAATAATAAAAAATGTAATAAAAATTCGTAAACAGTGACCGTGGGTCACTTATTCCAGTTCTTGTTCTAGCTGCTAGAACAAGAACAAATAATTCAAAATCCTTCAGTGTGAAAAAAGATATGAAGTCAACAATACTATTGGCAACTGTGTTGCTAGAATCTAGCAACACAGATTCATACACATAAAATGGTAATGATAATGTTATCGCTTAAAAATACAGCAGATCTCTGTCGTACGACCTTTACCACCACTAAGCATTAAGACTAAAACTAGGAGGGAACAGCTTGGCTGGTTATGTAGATAAGCATCTGAGTAATCAACACTGTATATCTTTGAAATCTGCACAACAAACATAATGAATTAAAAAAAAATACTAGACTGTATTTCTAAATGAATGACATTCACCAATGAAAAAATATGCTGTTTTTAAATCAAGATCTACAGTGTGTCTATTTGGTTCCTGTTTTCTCTCTATCAAACATACAAACACACATACAGACACACGCACACACATACAAACATGTGCAGACACATTTATACACCAGTTCGTTTTGGGGTTTTAGTCTGGCTTCTCAGTCATGTAAGTCATATTCCACCATATTTTGCTAATATTCCTTATTTCTTTTTATTTTTGAATACCATGCAAACAAACGAGACTGGACTCTGAATATACTTTAATCTCCTCCTGGAGGAAAAATTGAATGCATGTGCTTGATTTTTTAAGGATTAAAAGATGAAAACAAAAGTGTTAGAATAACTTAATGCATGGTAAGATGTAACACCAAAACCAACAATGGGGACAAAACTAGTATTAGGCAGGATTGTTTGATTCATATATGTATTCACTCATACATGCATATAGCCCAAGCAATGGCTGCTATGTGCCTCAAATGAAAGAAAAGCTGAAGAAAGCACAAAAAGGAAGAGGGGGTGGTGGAGGAGTGAGAGAAGAATTGATGCGGATAGAAGAGAAAGAAGTCAGTGTAGGGATCTTTCATCATAATCCTGTTACTGTTGAATAATTTAAGTATCTCCTTGCAGACATTAATTTCCTATCATCTACTTTGCTTCTAATTCACTGGGAGAATTAATGAGGATTGACATGGCTGCTCTTTCTTGTGCAGTGAAAGCCAACATGGAGCAGTTGATAAGCGGGATGTGCTGCTGGAACAATGGGCAGCTGGTTATAGCCTAATCATTTATTTTACACTTCAACCGAGCTTTCATTAGCTTCCAAAAAAAGCAGGGCATGAAAATATAAGGAGTACTGTTAATTATGTACATTAGTATTGATTATCAAAATTCTGAAAGTAGTAAAATACAATGGTGTCCTATTTTTTTTTTTAAAGTTAATTTACTTTAAGTTGAATCAAGCATATACCATCATCTTTAGTGTGAATTATCTTCTAAAGGTCACCTCTAAGCAGTGTAGACATGTCGAGGACAAAGCCATGCGACTGATAGGCCATCTGTTTCGAAGATTGATAGCTCTCTGCTGCTATCAATGATACGCCTATGTGCCTCTTAGCATTCTGTACATCTCCATTGTTTTTCGTCAAGGACATTGGGGGTATACAACACCATATAAAATGCCATTTCTGAATAATAGAAAGAGAGATGCAATAGAAGGAATGGAAGAAATAAAGGTAGGGCACTCTGAAGAAATACACCACTGTCAACAATGTTACCACAATGGGTTTTGAAATACAGCACAGCACAGATCTCATTGTTTTAGGCAGTAAGGAGAGGAACATCGCCGGTGAGAGTGGGGGGGTGCAGCTTCAAAGATCTGTCATGTTCCAGGCTGACTTTAATGGGTGAACAGGAGAACTGGGCTGCAGTGACATTCACAGAAACCTGGGGGATGTTTAAAGAAAAGATTAAAAAAAACCTAGAGATGTCAGTTTCTACGTGTGGAACGGTGAAGAGAAATTACCTTAATTTTTAGGTGAATTTTGATTTTTGTGAACAAACACGCTCCCTGGCTGTTCCCTACCTTTGTTTGTTTCGACTGCTCTTTTCTACAAGTAGACATCTCATTATTGTCAAATGCAGTGAAACCTGAGACAGTTTCTGGCACTTCTATCCTTTCCTGCTTTAGCTGGGCACATTTCTTGCACTTTTTCAAATAATTCAAATCCTTCAGTGTGAAAAAAGATATGAAGTCAACAATACTCTTGGCAACTGTGATACCAATTTAATTGAAATGTCAGCTGAGAGACAGGGACTCCAAATCTGAAGAATCTCTCTGTTTTGTCTCTTTTGTGTCCTCATCCCTTCTCCTTCTCTTATTTCTCATCTATCTTTCTCTTCGTACCGCTCTGAGTTACAACATCATCTTTCTGCCATATCAGAGGACAGGAGGGTCAGCCATGCATCAGGTGATGTTCTCAATGCTGCACTCGTTTGACCCATCACCCCAACAATAGAGGCTGACCCTGAGCCGCTCTTCCAATTAATCACCTAACCTTGGCTTCACGCAAGTGGCTGCCCTTCCTTTGCCTTCCTCCCCCATCTTTCAGTCCCATCCTCCAATTCGAGTTGACCCAAGGCGGCAGAGAAAACCTCTGCTGCTTCTCCTGCCTACGAGGGTCGAAGACAGTCGTCCACCATTCCGCATGACTGCCAGTATAAATCTGACGGAAGTAATTACCCATCACCCTCTGGGGGCCATGAGCAGGCTTCCCACCCCCTCTTCATCTTCAACATAGTTCAACCTTATTATATTCAGCTGGGAGAAGAATTGTGGTGCATGAGCGGAGACAGTCGTATTTAGAGTTAATTGCCTCTGGCAGGTGAGGACATCAGTTCCACCATGTGCCCAGGCAGATGGCTCACTGGAGGCAGGTTCAATCAACTAATTGTAAAGTACTGATAGGGCTTTGGGGGGGATGTTGACCTAGAGCTGTGGTTGAGGGACACAAGAGATACTGAAAGACTAAAGGCCTGCACAGAGTCGAATTTGTTTCGTATAACTCCAAATTTTCTGTAAGCACCAAATCCTCCTTTTAGACATCTGAGGAACTCTAAACATCACCTATAATGTGTCTGAAAACTTTTTGGAATTCAAAACACAAGCACACAGATATGCATAGACACGTACAAAGCAAGGCCCCATTCAAGCGCATGTCCTTGCAGCTGCTTTGAGCTGTGGCCTTTATTGCTGAGGGAATTGGAGGAGATGTAAATAAAGTTGTAGGCTGAGGTGAAATTGCTTTGCTGGCAATAACAAAACAGAAGAAATCCAATACAGAGTGGGGCCAAAGAAAGAGAGGAGTCAGAAGTGTTGGTCAAAAGGCACCAATCATTGTCTACAACTTTTAGACGCCTGACTTACCCTTACTCTTTTCATATCTTTCTTTCTTCTTCTTTCAGCTGTCTCCTTTGGGAGTAATCACAGCAGATCGCCTGCCTTCATCTCACCCTTTCCCGAGCATCCTTTTCTGTCAACTTATTGTACTTTTCGTATATTAACTGAAACACTAATGTTTCTATCTTGTGATGTTTTATTTATTTGTCCTTATCCACCGTCTCTGTTTCAAATGGTGAAGCCGCAAGAAGTGATGATAGAAAATAGGTCACGGCCAGACATTTAGAAAAGATACAAAACAAGATGGAGTGCAGGAAGAGGAGTAGGAAGAGAGGGGTGAGGTGAGATGGATGGAGTGTGCAGAGAGCAGAAGAAGAGGGATGGCAGGTCAGGTATGCCCATGGGGCTTGTGTCAGTGAAAAATCGTCACATTAGCATTGATTCATTTAAATAATATGGATCACTTGGCAGATATAATGTTGCTACAGGAATATTAAATCCTCAGCTGCATTTAAATAAAGTTGCCTTTGCAAATAACATCACACTTGGGATAATGTTAAGAAGGCTTAATTAACTATGCGCTGTTGCATGCTTAACCTGCCATGCCAGCAGACCCAGTCAATATTTCATAACTAGTAAATTATTTAGGAGTTTATAAAATAATACTTTTTAGTCTTAAACCGTGCTTTACCTTTTATGTTCCGTGATGCATTAACATTTGACCTTGAAGTATGAATTTTGAATTACAGCTTATAATAGCAAATCATAGACTTCTGCATGCTAGGGCAGCAATTTTCACAAGGATTACAGTATTGTGCAGAGGTCTTCAGATACCACACATTTTTTTTTAATATTTTGCCATGAAAATGGCAACTAAGAGCAGTACATAAGAAAACGTAAAGGCTTGGTGTATCAGAAATTGAAGAGCTTGTCTCCCAAGGTGGATAATAATTTTTGCAGGGAAATACTTTGGATTTAGCACAATTGATTTAACCAAGAAGAAATTATATGCACCGACTGCTGTAGAGTTGTGTCTGTGGTGCATAGCAACACAACTAACTTGTTCAGCCACCTGAAAACACAACACACACTGCGATATAATTAATGCATGAAGGCCAAGAAAAACAATGCAATGGTTGCTAACGTGAGTCATCCAACATCAGCTCAGATGCCCATAAAACCAAGGCTGTACAGCACATCAGTGTATCCATCCAGCTCACAAAGATGCACTGAAATCATCAACCAATCCAAATCCATCTGGCCAAAGACACATTTCCATTAAACACGTGTGTGTAACAAATGCTTCAGGAAAATACAAAGGAGCATACTGGACAAAAGATATGTTATTTTGTGAGTAAAAACCCTCCCCACGAAAATCTGCACTTATGCAAAACATTGGAAGGGAAAAGAGTATTTGTTCTATTCAGATCAATCATCATGTATGTTATGAAGTAGTATAAAAGATTTTATATTATTTGGCTACAAATATTAATCCACAAAGATTAACTACCATAATGTATGTATGAATGTAATTCTCTTTCTCTTCACACACACACACACACACACACACACACACACACACACACACACACACATATATATATATATATATATATATATATATATATATATATATATATATATATATATATATATATATATATATATATAAAAAATAATTAGATGAATCTAATAATTATTCACAGTAGCTTCTTACGTTTATTACATGGCACAGCTTAGTCAGGTGTCCAACCACATTTGACACATCCTTATTTACATAATGCAAACCTGATTCTGAAAAATAAGGTATCTGAGTAAAAATGAATGCAAAGTTTTGCCAGTGTCATAAACATATATATTTTACTAGAACATAGAAAAAATGCTTGATGTTTAAATACAATAAAATACAATACAACTTTATTTATATCACACATTTAAAAACCAGAGGTATGTCAAAGTGCTTCACAGAACCAATTAAGAGCAATAACAGATACAAATACAAATATACTGACAGGTGGGAGACATAACTAAGCAATAATACACCAGGCACAGTAGGCACAAGCCAAAAGGCTGAAGGTTAAATCATTATAAACATTAATCAGAGCAAAAAGATAAATTACAGTACACTTACAAATGCGTGCTCGAAGAAGCCGGGAAGGCTAGGCTAAATAAGTTTTTAATCGAGATTTATAAGATTGGATTGAATCAGACACGCGAATAGCTTGAGGGAGATTATTGCTGAGGTAGGGTGCAACAGAGGCAAATGCTCTGGAGTAATAGACTCAAACCTACCAGTCCCAGTTAAAAGACGCACAGCAGCATTTTGAACAAGCTGCAGTTTGTGAATAAGTGAGACAAAGTGAGACAATGTAGCATTTAAATAAAAATATGAGCTTATCTTGACTTTGATGGCAGCAACAATCTTCAGGTTGGGAGACAGCGTAAACCTTTTGGAACTTCTTGGGTTTACACAAAGACATTAATGAAAAGACATTGTGTTTAAAGATAGGGTTGTACATGGGCACTCAATTACACGAGAAACTATTTTGTAAGATGTAACTCTTTTGGTGCCAGATAGTAATAAATAACTCATCATTGCTGTTCTACTAATTGGTTTGTTAAAACAAACGTCCAGCCAATAATAAACATAATCAGTCTTTAAGTGAAAAAGTCAGTATGGTTATCAGCCTATCCCTTACCTTTTTCCTCTTCTTGGCCGTCTGTTTTCGTCTGTCAGGGAACTCTTTTGTATAATTATCACATACTTATTATATTACACGGCATGAAAATCAATTTAACATTTGTTTTCTATCATGTCTCATTACTTTCAGCAACATGACTCACTTGTCAAACATCAACACAATTACAAATCCCTGCATCACTCCATAAAATTAGAAAAGCTGCATGGTCTTTTGAGCATGAAGCTGACCAGTATAGTTTAAGGCAGGTGGTCACGGATGGCATCATGCTTAAGTGGTAAAAGACACAATAAACTGCAGTGTTGTTTGAAATGCAATCCTTGGTTGCAACTTCCAATGTGAAGCGATACACTGACTTTGCTGATGGTTTGGTAACGTTTTGATAAATGTGTTGAAAGAAGGGGTTTTTTTCAGCATCAGTGTTTTCAAATCAAAATATTTTCAAAGACGTTGCCAAAAAAAAGAAAAGATTTTTGACACATGATGGCAGCAACTTTTTCTTGGGGAATGTCCTTTTGTTTACAACGGGTAATGTTCAGGCATCAGTTTAGATGGAACATGTACTGTAATGCCTCTATGCTGCTTGCAGCCCTGCCTTCTCACTGACAGGATATCCATCATAAAATGTGATAGTCTTTCATTACTCCGCTCCCCAACACCACCACGCTTCTCACAGATTACACATTCGATCCACTTGGATCTCTCTATTTGTCATGTGTGAAGTGTTGTGCTGTGGATTGCCCCCCCTTTTTTTTTGTCATGATGCAGTTGATGAACGCCACAGGGGGGGCTGCTAAACCTTACCTTGGCAAAGACATAAGAGCTGAAAACAGGAAGACATGACTGAAACCTTGCCTTGACTTTGATGGGTCACTACAGGAGCAAAACAGCAATGAGTGGCTGTGGTTCAGCTACAGAAACAGCAAGTGAGAGTTTGAGGGATGAGCTTAGGTGGCATTATACTCATCTGCACAACGACAGCTCTAGTGGATTGGATTTGTCTCTTTTTTCCAGCCATAACTCATTCTGCCCATGCAGGCACCGAGTCACAGTAGATGGAGAAAACGAGTGTCGTTTCAGTGGGTTATTGAAATGTTTTTGTTCTCTTATTTTCGTGCAAATGAATTCAGTTTATATTTGAGTGCGATGCTTTTAGCTCAAGCTGCACGATGAATGTGTCAAATGAAGCGTGTTACACAAGCTCCTTGGCCTTGGGAGAACTGTGCCGCTTTCACTGAGCAATCTTTTGTGTGGGTGTGTTTGTGTTTGTGTGCATTCGTGAATGAGTATGGTCTCTGAGTGTTTCCACATCCAGTATATAATGTGCACAAGCATTAGTGGGCAAGGAATAGGGATTCAAACTGCTTCCACAGAGGTGAGAGTATTGAAAGTTGGGTTGCCACAACAACCGTGATTGCAACTATAAATCATGTTAATGGTGCCTCTCATTGTGTCTACATCTTGATCAAATTCATGTACTGAAAAGATGATGGGGCGATGCCCAGAGTGCTGCCTAAACTGTCGGCAAAGAAGGAATGATGACAGAAGGTTCCAGTGCCAGCCGTATTTTCTTCACTGCTGTAATGGCTTTATCTTTAAAAGCTGCCCGTCACTGCTGAGGTGTTCAGAGGCAAGATGAAATGCAAATGAAATGGTTTATAGGTGCTTTCTTTGTTGCCAGTAACTGTAACAGAAGAAACAGAGTCTGTGCTTGAGATTCAAAGTGTCCTGAGACTAAGGAGAAGTGTGCAAACAAAGTGGATATAGATATGTACATACATGCTTTATATTTACAGAGAGCAAAAATACTGCAGTCTATTGTCACATGTGGACAATAGTATGTGTGAGGCGACTTTTGCAGGGTGAAAACACAAGCAAAGGCAATAATGAGTTTTGAAACACAAGCCAAGATCTTGATCTTAAAAAGTACATTTGAAATTTAAAAAAGACAAAAAAATTCCAACTGAATTAAAAGCTGTGAGCACCATGTGACATGGTTAATAGTCAATATCTACAAGGGGATTTAATATCTTGATGAAAAATTAAGTTGGTCTATTGGCAAAATATGTGGCTACACTTTATACATTCAGTCAACCAACTGATTTCTCATTCATGACAATCTCAAAGCACTAATGCAGCTTGCAGCTTTTGTACCGTTGCAAACATCTTCAAGGCATTCTTGCTATGTGCAAAAGGAGACTTCTATTAGTTTGTGTTATTTGTAGAGCCAGTTGCTGCTACCGGCAATATTGCAATATTAAAGGCATTTCAACATTTAATACAGAACGCAGAAGTGTCCTTTATGCAGACGATGTGTTATTATTCCTTCAGGATCTTTATTCTCCTCTGCCACAGTCATTTAGGGTTATTGATTCATTTTCCAAAGTTTCCAGCTACTCAATAAACTAGTTAAAGTCTACCATTTTACCACTTTGACTGAATGAGGGGGTTGTGGCTGACAGTGTTATCTTCGGATAGGAAACATTAAATATATACCCATTAACTGTTGAACTTTACTCCGCTGCTTAAATAAATACAAGATGATTTGAAACCATTCCTAATCCTTCCTAAAATCAATTATCTATTTTCAGTGATCCCTACTTTTCCTAACACTTCCTGGTTTAAATCCATTAATTCATCTTTGTCAAAAAATTTATTGGAAAAATACAGAAAACTGATGGTCGACCAAGCTGCTTTCACTGCTCTGAGTTCAGTTATCTTCACTTTGTGTAGAAGCAGAGATGAGCAGTGATTATTCCACAGTGCACGTGCGCAAACAGCCAGGAAAAGCTGTTGGCCTCTCAGCTTGACAAGCTCAAGCCATTATTAATGGAAAATAGACTCGCCCGTGTAAGTGAGACATGCTAAAAACGTCAGAAGAATTGGAGTTAAGTGGAGGCAAGTCTGCTTCCAGAGATAACAGCCAAGTATGACCACAAGATGGCAGCAATTTAAACCATGGATCCAAATATGCAAGAAGCCTCATTACAGATTGCTGTTGGAGAGAGGAATCACTTTCATTTCAGGTCCTTTTTAATGTCTATTTGTAGATTCCAGTGGCAGAACACCACTGACATAAATGTATACATTCAGAATCATATCTGCTTCAAAATCTGAAAAGCATAAGTGACATATGCTACATAAATGCAAGCTATTATATCTATAAACAGTTACCATAGCTGGGAGTTCAAAAGCTTTAAAAAGCAACATATCATATATATTGTTTTTTATGCAATACAACAGCATCCCTTAACCCTCACGCCACAAGGCTGCAGTACAAAGCATTCCACTAACAGAGACTCCCTTTGAGCTAATTAGAAATAATTAGAATTATTATGTCATCTTAAGATTCAGTGTATCCAATTGTTATTGTTTTCTGACAAACCATAAAGCAATTTCTTTTCTTTCTTTCTTTTTTTTTTTTTTTTTTGCGCTTTTGCTGATCAGTAATTAAGCTTTGACAGGTCAGCCATGCTGTGTGTGTCCCTCTACTTGTTTGGCCCAAATAATGAAATATTAACTCAAGCACTGTTTTTGTGTTCAGTACGTTCATGTAGCCTTTATAAAAGCAATTATTCATCTATCAGAATGATGCATCATCAGTCTGTTACGGAGATAAAAAGTAATTATCTTTAAATTTCCATTTTAAAAAATTAACCCAATGTCATGGTCCTGGGTCGGTGACCCAGCGCTTTAAGTTTATTATTATCATTTTCCAATTTATTATCATGATGATTTTCGTTTGAGTTCTACGTGTTATATTCGGTCTGCCTCTGAGTCTGCATCTGTATCTCTGTCTGTCTATGGTGTCACCCCGTCTGTTTCTGAATCTGTCTGTTTAGTTCAATGTCTTGCCACAACTTCTGAAAAACCACATGCCATTTCTCCTCTTTAGTAGCTGGATTTGGAAGATAACTATGCATAGGCACATGAAAAGGACAGAAACAGAGACAGGTTGTATGCTGGGGGGGATTATTTTCTGATTTTGTGAATGAATACCTCAATAGCATCAGCCATTATGTGTCGTAGCTAAGACAATACTTGCAAGCACAGGAAGAACATGCAAACTCTACAAATGAACTTCTCTGGCAGCTGGCAGATTTACAGTTTTCTTGCTGGAGGTCCTGAAATACTTTAAAGTGCCTTTATAAACTATCATTGAGGACAGTGATCATTGAGAGAAGGGAAAAGTTTGAACATATCCTCGTAAAGGTTAGCCCCCTGATTTCAACACAATACATTCCACTTGTAGAGCAGATTGAAGCCAGAGACACTGCACAACCAACAAAGCCTAAGGGTGTTTGCAGTGAAGGTCTGGGACAGCAGACCACAGTAAGATACAAAGCATCTAGTATCTTCCTATTTGGGGGTCATCCACAGCATAATTTTTAACAAATTACTAAATAGGATAATTTTGTGTGACTGCATGCATCTCTGTAGCTATACACATAAGAAAGCTTTAAAATGAAATGTTAGCAGGAGTTTGTTGCACACAAGTCTCTTTGTATTCATGTGAAGCTAGCTAAAATAAAACTCCCACTTAGCAATTGAATGTAGTATCAGTTTTATTTCACACTGAATGTGATGAAGCTCAGAGCCTTAAAAATGTGAAACTGTTCAAATGCTCTGGCTCTGGACTACAAGTACTCCACTAAATGAGATTTTAGAAAAGAAAAGAATGGTGAGATAGATGGAAAGAAAAAGTACGTATTAGGTTTAAAGAGGTAAGTGCTCACATTCTGAAGTAACTTTTTCCACAAGCTAAGGACCACAGAGGAGAATACTTCAGGGCTAGTTGTCATTTATTTACTGAGCACAGTGAAGGAGGAGGCCCATAAATCAGAACGAGGCAGTTAACATGGGTTGGTGCTCCGATAGTGGCCGTCTAAAGGGCAACACTGATGATTTAAACTTGGATTCGCTCTTATTCCTGATGATATTTTTTCAAGTGTCTTCTTATTCCTATTGAATTGTAAATTTCTTTTAAATGTATGTCAGTTTGGATAAGTGCCCTACTTATATTATGTGATGTGATTTGTTGGAGCCCCCCAAGTAAGTCAAGGTCTCAAACAATCCATTTTAGCTCCTTTCCCAACCTCCGAGCCAACTTTTTCTGATTGTCTGCCCCTCACAAACAAAAGATTTGCACAGCATGTAAGTGGGGATTTTGGGTTCACAGAGCTCTGTGTCTGAGATGGCCATATTATAGATAACTGTTCTCGTTACATCATACAAAGCCAAGAGCATCAAGAGTAAAGCTATCTGAAATCAAGCATTTAGAGCAGTCGAA
Organism: Diplotaxodon limnothrissa; assembly: GCF_057381915.1. NCBI lineage: Eukaryota > Metazoa > Chordata > Actinopteri > Cichliformes > Cichlidae > Diplotaxodon > Diplotaxodon limnothrissa. The sequence continues at coordinate 35,686,921 of NC_140601.1, forward strand.
AGCCTGAGCTTTTCACTGACCTCGTTATGTGAAACTTTTGCCATGTTTGAAATGAGCATTCATCTTCATAACATTACGTGTCACAGATGAATAAGGAATCCTAAGATGATCCCTGTAACCACATCCAAAAATATTCAAATTGTTGACTGATTTTGAGTTCGCCTTGTCTTGCAGGCACTGACGAGATTTCTTTTTCTAATTTGTCGTTTAAGCACTTCATACAGCTACAAGATAAGCTTTGCAGCCATATGCAAATGTGTTTTCAATAATTACATGGCTTTCTTGTATGGGATTTTCTCACAATGAATAGGTTCACATAAGGCTTCCATTTGGCTGCGTTTTATCACCATAGAAACTGTGTTTAGCTGCTAGGCCATGTAAGTCTTTTGTTTTTACAACATCAGCTAATTGTTTTCACAAGGATAACACCATAAGTGATATGATGTTTCCAATTTACTGTCTGCTTGTATGATAAAATTATATGTCTGGAGCCTCAATCTGCTATCACACGTCTTCCTCTGCAATTATCCTAGAGGTGTGTTGTATCAAATGACTTCCATTTGGCCATTATGGATATTTTCAGACATGCAGCTCAACCAAAGCTCTTGGTAATCAAATACTGGAGCCTGAGGTGATAGGAAGGAGAAGTGAATCAAAACAGCTCAAATTCTAAATAATTTCTGCCCTCATTGAGAGCATATATTGATAGGCAATGATGTGTGTGTTAATTTGACCAGAGCTGTTTCCCCATGGCCAGACCAAGAGGCACCCGCAGTGAGAGTAGGGAAGAAGAAAGGGAGAGAGCTATGAACAAGGCGTGAAAAACAGTGGGTGGGGGTAGAGATAGCTCAGGATACAGAGAGAAATTCAGCAGCCGGGAAATGGATGAGACCGCAGATAAGGGGAAAATGAAACTGTGCAAGACATCAAGGGAGTGAGTGAAGGAACGGGTGGAAAAAGGTGTTTGAATAACAGAATGGGTGAAGTGTGGAGAGACGGGGTAGGAGTAGCTGGGATGAGATGAGATGAGTCTGTCTGGACTCGAGAGATGGATTAGTGTGTCTCCTGCTACCTGTGCGGGGGTCAGTGTTAAACTGCAAGGGCCAGATAAGGGCTTGGCAATAGCTTGAGTGTGGGCAAGAATTGACTGGTTACCTCATTGATTTAACTGGGAGAGACCACAGAGCGATGAGCAGAGTTCATACTAATACAGCTGTTTATCAATGTGTCAGGGCCTATGCGGAGCCCACCGAGGCCCGTGTGTGTGACCATATCAGCTGAGCTAATGGTGCTCGCTTCAACAGAAACTGACAAGTACTAGAGTCATCAGACACTACAGTGAGAGCTCAACTTTGTTTTCTATTTTTTATCCCGGATCTTGGAATGACATCTTTGAATGACATTCCAAAACCCAGATATTTATTTGTTTCTTGATAACATATTTTGAAGTGCGCAGATGTGTTATATAATAGTTATTCAAATACACATGTAGTCTGCACATAACATGCATGTTTTTTTGACATGTATTACAAATGCATCAGGGAAATTTGGTAAATATCCAAACATCTTAAAGACAGCAGTTATTCTGGTATAAAATTACTTTGAAGTTCAGATTTTTGATTTTTCTTTTCTTTTCTTTTTTGCCTGTCCTGTTTGGATCTTTAGCCATCAGAATTGTTGTCTGAAGGCCAAGAAAGATGCCAAGTGGATTTACTTTACCAAGTGGATCATCATGGCCTTGCTATATTGGTCCATTTGATTGACCTTTATTATAATTATGTATTTATTTTATTTTCGTTTTTTAAAGACGGGACAGACATGACTGGGGAATAGGACAGGGAGAAAGAATGAAAGAAAGAGAGGGAGAGAAAGAAAGAAAGAAAGAAAGAAAAATAGAGGGGAGAAGAGATGGTGAGAAAGGGGGAAAAAAAGAAAAGAAAAACAAACAAAACACCTGGATCACCTGTATGGAGATAAAAAAACCAGAAGAGAAAACAAACAACAAAGAGCAACATAATAAAAACAACACCATCACAATAAACTAGCTAACAATAGATAACAGTAGATACTTTTTTAATTTCACCTGTTGAGGATGAAAAAAGAAAACAAGCAGAAGAAAACGAGAGCAATAGAATAAACAACATCACAATGATATATGGGAATATAACTGTAAATACTAAATATTAAACATTATTGTGCAGCACGTAAGATCAACAGAACACAGTGTGCTTTGAGGTAGGAGCCAAAAAAGGGCGTCGTTTGTGTATGTGAGCACCCGTGTGTACACCTGTGAGCATGAACGCGCTTGTTTTTTTTTGGTTTTTTTAAAAGGTTCCTTCATGTAATAATCTGCTAGAGGGTGTGGGGGGGGCCACAGCCCCGTCCTCCAGGGCATGAAGCAGGTATGGAGGAGATCAAAACTCCAGACATCCAGAGGCCCCCAGAACACAAGAGACCAATGAAGACCAACAGAGGGGCAGCGGCGCCACTGTCCCAGAAAGAGCTGACGAGAGTCCCAGATGAGGGCTCACTCAGCAGCCGCGGAGCAGAAGCCAGGGGGAGTTGCAGTGACGCGCCCGTGAGCTCCGCCGGCAGCCAGCTGTGCCTGAGTGACCGAGCCCCAGGCCAAGAGGCCGAGGGCACCCCACCCACGAAGTGGCCCGAGCGAGCCCCAGGCTCCAGGCCCCGATAAGCAGCCACCAAGGAGTGAGCCGGTGTGTACCTGGACGCCCATCCCCAGACACAAAGAACCACCAACGCACCGATGTCTGAGGGCGTCTGCCACTGGCAGAGGAAGTGGTGGTAGGGGGAGATAGGCCTCCATGCCTTGGAGTACCTGAGATGTCCCCAGAGAGGTGGCGTCTGGTACCCAACCTGACATATGGACACAGACAAACAGGCACACACAGATACAAACATCCATTCCCACCCTCATGCTCTCATATGCAATTACTCAACACTCACCTAACGTGGAGACAGACATAGAGAGACACTGTACACACGATCACACTCCCCAAGTGTACTCTAAGCCCCGGTTCTAGGTACCCTTGCCCCGGGAGGGGGAAACTGCACCCAGACCCAGGTGGTGTTACCCTTTTTCCTGGGATGGGGAGAAGCAGACCGCCCCGACTCCGCAGCAGCAGGGAGGCCCCACATTCCAGACCCCAGTCAGACGGCTAACTTCTCCTTCTAGCCCCCCCGCTCCAGCAGGCCGCAGAGAACGGGGGTGTGTGAAGACTCCAAACCTCCCTCCGCCCGCTCATATGTAGTGTTGATGCATGTGTGTTCTAAGGTGCCTTTAAAACCCAGGAGGGCATGGAGCTACCTGCCAGAGAGCAGCAGGTAAGCGCATAGCCCCTCCTGCTAGCCCTCAATGTCTACGTGTATTTAAAATTGAGAGGTGGGCAACGACGCCAGGGGTGAGGTGTACACCCTGATGGTAATTTGGATTCCGTGTAGCGTGCCCACCCCCAAGATCCTATATGTATGTGTTATGAGAGTGTGAGTAATGTGAATGTCTAAGTTGTGAGATAAAATTGAGGCACAGGAAGCCAGAAGGGGACAGGGGGGATGCCTCCCCTGCACCCCGGTGACACATCTTTACCCCAAGGCCCTGCATGTGTGGGTGATTGTGGTGGAGCTGGAAGAGGGAGGCAGCTGGAGATGGGGAGGGAAGGAAGGGAGGGGCAGACCCCAGATTTTTGATTGTAAATTATCCTGTGGAGCTACTCTGCAGAGGGGATGAAGCCTATCACATGGGTCATGGAGCAAGATGCAGGCTATGCCCTGGACAGGCGGCAGGGACAACCATTTGTTTTCCACCAACGACCAATTTAGAGTCACTAGTTCATCTAATAGGCATGTCTTTGAACTTTGGGAGGAAACTGGAGTAAACGGAAGGAACTCATGCAGCTATGGGGAGAACATGCAAACTCAACACCAAAGGCCCCAGCTGGCCAGTGGATTTAAACCCAGGAACCTCTTACTGTGAGATGGCAGGGCTAAGCACTACACCACGTGCTGACTCAAAATCAAAATAGTCAAAATATGTTGCATTCTGTAAGTCTGGAAAATATTCTGATGTCCGTGGTTTTATAAATATTTGGAATTAAACAGCTGTGTGCTGGAGTCTAGCTTGCATCCTGGCTTAATGTTTGCTATTCGTGTAGCATAAACAATGTAACTATACAGCAGTATCTCAATATATCAAACAAGCAAAAGAGCTGCATGACATATTGGCAACAGATTGGCTTCCAGTTGATGTAAAAACCTACTAGTAAGTTTTCTACTATTAGAAACATTCTTTAGTTAGCTAGTTGGATTACTTTTACTGCTCAACCGCACTGTTGCTTCACAGCAAGAAGGTCCAGGATTCAAATTCAGCACGTGGTCGTTTGCATGCTCTCTCTGTGTCTGCATGGGTTCTCTCTGGCCCACCGTCCAGACACCCAGTTACCAGAGTTAGGTTAATTGGTGATTGTAAATTGCTTGTAGGTTTGAATGTGTGTGTGGATAGTTGTGTGTCTCTGTTAGCCTTGCTAAAGTCCAGGATTTACTGTTTGTCTTGTCCTATGGCAGCTGAAGTGGAAGAAGATGGATGGATGGATGGATGGATGGATGGATGAAACTCTACGTCTATTTCGCTTTGTGGGAATACCTCCATTTGCTTGTCAAAATCGAGATAAGACACACTGCCTAACACTCTAATATCGGTACACTACATAAGAAGCTGTAGCCGAGATATGGTTAGGTTCTTTTACCATTAGAAAAAGGAAGGAGAGATAAATGTAAGCCTGGAAATGAACTGAATTCCATTTCCTACTTTATCGCCTTCTGTATATACAAACGTATAACAATCTGAATTATCTATAAAGTTAAAATCGAATCCAGAGGAAGAAGCCATAATGAAAAATGGCTCTAAGACATGTGTGCAAGACTTTGCATGCACAGACAGTAAACACACTAAAACAGAGGGCTATTCTCAGCAGGGCGAAGCCTTTTATTTCTTGTTCCGGGACTTGTCCCATTCTGACATTTGTTTTGAGGGCGGTGGTGTCGGTGCAGGGCAGGTGGTGGGTGGTTGATGCTTGGAGAGGAACAGCCCAGGGTAGGATGTCTATAATTACATATTGATTTCTTGGGGGCTGCTGTTCTGCTAGTGTTGTGAAAGTGCAGAATAAATCACTCGGCCTCTATGATAGCTGAGTATTTATTCTCTTTAATTCTGTTTATGGTGATCTTGATTCATGCCCTCCAACCCTAGACACGCCTCAGTGCGGCTGCCCACTTCATGTCAGAGACAGATGATGGTACATGGCTGTGAGTTTGTGTCTGTCCTTATGTGTTTTTATGTGCAAGTGTATGGAAGTCTTACAGACTAGTGGCTGATTTATGCATTAACAAGTGAGCGTGCTGATGGCCTTAAAAAATGAAGACCCTTAGGGTTAAATGATGATGAAAGTCAGTGATCCTTATCTCAGCCTGAGAGAAACTTGGATGCTTACTCTTTTTAGTAAAACAGTGTCTGAATCATAATACTGTGTTTATCCCTCATCCTACATATTGGGGTGCATTTAGACCACAGCATTATATTTTTGTCATATCTCAGATTTTTTTCTATCATTCCAGTTCTGGCTTTTTGTTTGTTTGTATGACTTTGTCAGTCATTTTGTTCCTAATGGAACAAAACACCGTTGTTTTTTTTATTTCTGCTTTTATTGGTGCTTTTTAAAACTGCAAATGTTTTGGGTCCCAGTGGACTTCAGGGAAAAGCACCAAATTAAACCTATGCAGTTTAAATAAATGGAAGTGTTTATTCAGTTAATGTTTGCCGTGAGACATAATTAATGTCACGCAGTATCAAGAGGGATAGGGCTACTCTGTCAGTCATTTTAAAAATGAAACGTTTCCACCCTTCTGGAAGGGAAAATTCCCTTTCGGCTGACTCAGGATCTCGTCTCTGCTTTTTGCAGATGATGTTCTTTTGCCCTCATCAGGTGATGACTTCCAATTTACACTGGCAAGGTTTGCAGCTGAGTGTGAAGCAGCTGGAATTAGCATCTCTCAAGCCATCCTCTGAGGTCCTCTGAAAGTATGGAGTACCCACTCCAGGTCAGGTATGAGTTGCTGCCCCAGGTGGATGTGTATAAGTACCTTAAGGTCTTGTTCATGGGTGAGGGGAGAGTAGAGCTGGACACTGACAGACAGATGTTGTACTGCTGTGGTGACGAGAGAGCTGAGCTCGAAAGCAAAGCTGTTGAGTTACAGGTCAGTCTGCTCTCACCTGTGGTTGTGAGTTGTAGGTAGTGACTGAAATAATAAGAATGAGAACACAAGCAGCAGAAATAAGTTTCCTCCGAAGGATGTCTTAGTAGAGCAGCTACTCCTCTTCATCAAAAGGTGTCAGCTGCAGCTGACCAGAATTCCTCCTGGACACCTCGTAGGTGTTTCTGGTATGACCTTCCACAGAGAAGGCTTTTTGGGCAGACTCAGAACACGCTGGAGAGATCTCTAGGTTACCTGATGTTGTGTATGGAGCAGGGCGATATGACCAAAAATATTTATCAAAATTTGCGATAACGATATAACTGACGATATAATTGACACTAGACAAAATACTTTACAACTCCACAATTTTATTAGTGCAAAAAAAAATCAATGTATTTCCACTTAAACAAGCAGCTGTTTATAAAGTTATATAAAAATGTAACAGTACAAATGCAAATTCCTTGCTGGCAGTTTAACCAAAAGGCATTTCCAGTGGAAACTGGCTGACATATCCTCAGCATAACCATGTATAATATCCGCAAAACTTAAAAATAGTATATATACACACACAATACGGTAATATTATGTTGAAGCACAGTACGTATCACTCCGCGAGGTGCCTGCCTACGATAGCCGTAATGCTCCGACAATCCATCAAGCGGTGCGGGTTCCTAGCTTAGCAAAGTCGTACTGAAACATTTGAAAGATTTTCGAGCGCCGTGTACATAAACTCGTTTCGAGGTCAGTAAACACAACCAGAATTCATACATAAGGCACACGGGATTATAAGGGGCACTGTCGATTTTCAGAAATATCAAAGGATTGATTTTAAGTGTGCTGTATTTTACAAAACACACAGTAATAACGACGGCCCGCTAGCATGCGCTACCAAAAATAGTGCTTTGTTGTGTATCTGACGGACGAAAGCTAAACCAGTGCCACACCACTGAAGTTGCAGCATTTTTACAAACCAGTTCTGGTTCATCTGTTTCATTCAATGATCCGCTTTCGCCCTTCTCACTCTCCGTCGCCGCCATGCTTTTTCCGCCATGTGCGTATGAAAACAAAGGCTCTGCCCATATTCTATCGCAGTATGATATGGCCCAGTCCTAGCTGTGTATACATTTAATATTGCTTTGTTTCTGATTTGTTTCATTACATAAATACGACATAAATAATGTTTAAATGAAATTACTGAAAAAATAGTTGATACCTGAATTAAAGGCTAGCAAACAGGCTTTTAAGTAACAATGGATAAAAGCTACAAGTTATAATCAAGTAAAATTTACAAAATGTGCAAATAATTTTGTAACTAAGCAATAATTATAATAATATTTTTCTCTATTGGTTGACATTAATTGCACAAACAATAATAATAATCTGAGAAAACATATGTTTTGATATCATAGTTGGTTCTCGCAGTAAATTATTTTTTGCGTCCCCGGGGACTCATTAGTAGTTTGTGTATGTCAAATATGTCGATAGGATGAGAGTTACACAATGATATGAGAAGAGCAGTAAAATTTATAGTAGTAAAATAATTTGGCATGGTGCAATGGCAAGCTGTGGTATTCATTGTCACTGTTAGGTTAGCTCGAGGGCAGCAATCATCAAACTGAAATTAAGCTGATGATGCTTTCACTGTCACTGGCTAAATTCCACTTTTATACAGCTAGGGGTTTGGAAAGCAAGCATGACAATGTAATAGCTAATATAGTGTACAGACAGTTAATCACATGCTAGTCTACTACAGCAGCAAAAGATATATATGAATATATATTTGTGTAAAATGCATTTCTTCGCCCTTTGTCTCTCTTTTCTATGGAAAAGTTTGAAACACATCTATCTTGAAAGTGTAGATGGAGGCAAATATTTCAGGGGACCAATGCAAAAAGAAGTTATTTAACGGTGGTATCTTTAAATTGTGCACATAGAAGTCTGGAAAAAATATTCAATTGAAACTATCAACAAGTAAAGTGAAAGTGTGGAGAAAAGAGTTTGAGAGAGAGAAAAGAACTGGTTAACTGCCTTCGGAGCTCTTCAGCTTGCTGTCATACAGGAATGTCTGACTATGGGCCTATGATACGCTGAATTGAACAAGAATTAAAGGGAGAGATAGAACCAGAGAGCTGGGAGAAGCCTGACAGGGGTATGAACACGAGTGAACACAGAAATGGTAAGGCAGGAAGGAAGGAAGAGTGAAGGAGTGAACGCTATATTGCCAGTAGGCATTGGCATTTAAGATTCATTATGGGCAACCGTGCCTGTTTCAACACGGAGAAACTCAGCTGTCACCCTGATATACGACAGCAATATTTCCCTCTAAATTCTGATGGCCTACAGTAATTTGGTATTTAGTAAGTGATGTTTAACAATCCTTTTTCTTTTTCTCCCTCCTGCTCTTTGTAATCTACACAATGACATGCAACTTTTAGCAGGTACTGTAAATAAGCAAGATAAAGACTATCTGGGTTTATTTGTATTGGGGGAGATATCGTTGTTGGCTCCACAAACTCTGTTATTTAATATGAAACGACATCAGGTTGCAAAGGCAGGTGCATTAGAAACTGGCTTTCAGGGATTTAAAAGAACATCTACAACGAGACTTGACAGTCATGCTGCTTGTTCAGATAGGTGGCATGATTTAAACAATCTATGAAACCTGAGCTGCTGTTCACAGAAACGTGTGTAGTGTCTAACAAGGGGATTTCATGCATCTGTTAGACGCTACATCAGATTCTGTGCACAGTAGCTCTAGATTGTGCACAAAAACATACAGTCCAATGAGGGGATTTCGTATATTTCACACATCTGTTAGATTTAACCCTTTAAACCCTAACCTAATTTACCCTTTAAACCAGGGGTGGACAACTCCAGGCCTTAAGGGCCGGTGTCCTGCAGGTTTTAGATGTATCCTTGATCCAACACAGCTGAATTAAATGGATAAATTACCTCCTCCACATGTCTTGCGGTCAGTGTTGGGGAGTAACGGAATACATGTACCGCCGTTATGTATTTAAAATACAAAATATGAGTAACTGTATTCCGTTACAGTTACCGTTTAAAAAGGTGGTATTTAGAATACAGGTACTTTGTTGAAACAAAGGGATTACACGGCGGTATTTTCCTGTTTCATATTGTCGCGGATCAGGACTGTTTGGGTTTTGTTTGACAGCTATGTTCTGTTGTTCCAGGCGGCAGCGTTATGGTTGCCATGGTTACAGGGTGACACGCCCTCTCTCTCTCTCTGCGACTGTGTTTCCTGGGTGAGAGAGTTCCTTTTTGTTGTTGTTGTGCTAAGCTAATAGGCAGAATGCTACAGGCATAGCCCTAAAGAATGTAGCCTCATGGGCAGTGTAGTCCGTGCTGCAGGGAGAATGGACTGCCATACCTGTTATGTGTCTGTCAGCGCGAGGAGGAAGAAAAAGGAGAGTGGAAAAGTACGAGTTGTCATTGAGCAGAAACGGGAGCTGGAAGCATGAAAATATAATAATAACCACTGCAGCCAATCTGTAGTGGAATACATTTTAAAAGTAACCTTCCCAACACTGCTTGTGGTTCTCCAGAGGCCTGGTAATGAACTAATGATTTGATTCAGGTGTGTTGACCCAGGCTGAGATCTAAAACCTGTAGGACACTGGCTCTTGAGGCCTGGAGTTGTCCACCCCTGCTTTAAACGTTAACCCTTTAGACCCTCACCCGCGACGGGTGAGGGTCTAAAGGGTTAAGGAAAAAATACTTTACCTTAAGATGTTTTAAGTAGTAGTGGGTCTTTTTTCTTTTTGAGCCTCAATGTTGTTTTGTTGGTTGGTCCCCCACTTGTCTAGTAGTTTTTAGTAGTATTTATTTATTGTCATTGTCAAGAACAATGAAATTGCGTTTGGGGCTTCCATACAACCCAAAAAAGAAGAAAATAATAAATACCCCTTAAAACCCAAGTGTACATATTTAACCCAGTGTGACTCCAATGCAATAAGACAATCCTTAGCAATAATGTTCGTAGAAATTCAGACAAAGACCTGAGAAACATGACAAAATACAACAATGCAACCCATTCAATATTATTGTACTGTGAGATATGATATCAGATATGATAGTTATCTATTTAAGAAAGAGGGGGGGGGGGGGCAGGAGGGGGAAGAGAATAAAGATATGATGCACCAATGCAGACCAGTTCATTGCTATTAAGAAGTTGGATATGGTTATTGTCCGTGAGAGGGGGGCAGAGAGTTCAGGAGCCTCACAGCCTGTGGATACAGGCTGTTGGCCAGTCTGGATGTTCTGGCCTGTATAGACCTGTACCTCCTCCCTGAGGGCAGCAGATGGAAAAGGTGGCGCGCAGGGTGATGTTGGTCCCGCAGGATACTGTGCACCCTCCTCAGACAGCGAGTGGGGAAGATATTACTGATCTCTGGCAGACTTGTTCCAATAATTCTGCCAGCTTCTTTCACCACCCGCTGGAGTGCTTGCTGATCGGCCTTGGTGCAGCTGGGGAACCACACTAGAAATCCATACGTCAGAACGCTGCTGATGGCACAGTTGTAGAAGTTCAACATCAGAGATCTGGGAATGTGTGCGCTCCGCAGATACAGGCCATTTTTTAATACATTTCGACTTGCCCTCATATTTCACCCAGTGGTCCACAGACTTTTATATTTGGTTACAGTTAGTGTGATGTTAGGTCAAGGTGATGTCTAAGTTAATGTTAGGTCATGGTGAGAATTATGGTTTTGAATGAACTGTCTGATTAGTAGTAGTTTTTACTGTATCTATCTATCTAATGCTACCTGTAAACATCATGCCTTTTGCATTTGTCTCAACTATGAGCATTCACTGTAATCACAAAAAGCAAAGTGTGTTTTGGGATTTTTAAATTATTATTATTTTTATGTATAGGACTGCATGGCACTGTTGGTTTTTTTGTGTGTGTTTTATGTGGTTCTCAAATCATAAAATGTTAGATGATACGATAAAATTTGAGATGATAAGATCTGCACCATGCACTTTATGAATTTTTTAAAAAGTTGGTGTAAAATGGAAAGACACTAACTATGAAGAATACTAAGAGCACGCTCATAGCTGCTAAGTGCATTTAGGTACAGTATTATCCCCATATATGTCACACATTTTAGCATAAATTTGGAGCGCTGTACAGAGACACTTTAGACATGGGACAATAGACTTGAAAGTTACACTTTATGTCATGTTTACATTTTGTATGTCCTGCATGTACAGGACATTAAATTGAGATATTAAACTTTTAGGCAGAAACCTAAAAGACTCAGATGAAATGTTTTACATATATTATTTTATGTATAGCCTTTCAAAGCCAATCTGTATCTATGGCTTTGCAGTTGTGGTTTGCATTCACTTGACATGTGAGTGTGTAACACACAGAGTTTCTGCTTTTGTTTGCGAAGTCAAATTAGCATCTTCAGCTGTGTCTCTTGAGCATTCAGTAGATTTATCTGGTGCTGTCCGCTAGAGGCATTTTCCCAGAAGATCTTCATACCAGTGAAGCACAGGCCTTAAATCTCAAATCAGTGTAGCTGCAGTCTTTGCTTTGGGCTACGTGGCATTGATATGAAGGCAATTCCAGCCTTCTTTCATGGAGGCTGCTGTCATTCAGCCCCAAGCAAAGTTCCACACAGCCCAGCATGGCAAACCTCTGCTGGATATCTCGCATTTTCTCATCATCATTCCTCACCTGGGGAGCTGCATCCAGCCATGGATGCATACACGACAAGAAAGAGAACGAGGGGCGAGAGACAGAAAGAGAAAGAGAGATGAAACTTTCATGACACGCAGGGTTGGTGTGGGCAACCACAATGAAAATTCAAAGGTGAACTTTTCTCCAGGACTCTCAGTGATGAGAGTAAAGACAGCCTGGAGAGGTGCGAGGGAGGGGAAGAGGGGCTGGGGGAGTCAGTGAGTGAAGATAGCCCCTGGATGTGATGAAGGAAGAAGACAGAGTTTATCGCTGGGCTTTTAATCCCACTATTCCTTTTTAGTATACCCCCCTTATCTTCTCTTTATTCCCTATCGCCTTAATTTTTCATTTATTTCATCCACTTTTTCGTTTTGAACTTTCTGTGTTATATTTGTTCTCCACCAATGCTGCACATCCTCCCCCGGATGTGGTAGGTGTGAGAGAAAGTCTGACCACAGACCGAGGGAAGCATCAGGAGACTGGGTTGGGAGGTGGCAGATGTCTCAGTGGAGATCTCTGAGGACATCGCAGTCTCCATGCAGTCTCCACACACACACACACACACACACACACACACACACACACACACACACACACACACACACACACACACACACACACACACACACACACACACACACAAGGAAGTATATCGGCTCCACTGTTCTCTCTCTCCGCATCAGCTTGTCTGTCTCCCTCTTCCAGGAAATGTGCGGTGCTGTGTTATGATCGATGGGTTGCGTTCGGAGACAGAGCAGCCCCCACTGTTTGTTTGTCTCTGTTACGCATGGCTGCAGAATGACAGCTGGGACCAGTGCATGGCTTTGAGTCTGTCTGGCAAGAAAAGTTGGGCTCCTTTGGTTTAACTCATGTTTTGTTCCAAAAATGGAAAGAGATGAGAGTTTCTGAGTGTTATGTGGCTTGGCTATGAATGCCCTTTGGTAAACCATATTCACAAAAGGCACTTGGGGAATTTTGAATATAACACGTTGCTCCTCAAATTTATGTTTGCCAAGATCGATTTTGCAGCAAAAGAAATCAATAGAACCTACTGCGTATGTGTGTGTGTGCGTGCGTGCATGTGTGTGCATGTGTGTGTGTGTGTGCTCCAAAAATAACAGTCTATTGTGTTAAGTAAAAGTAGAAAAGGACAAAAGGGAGGGCAAGAGATGTGTGAGGATACTAGTGTCTGGAATCATAACTCATCTGTGTACATGCATTCATGGTGTGTGTACCCACACGCATTGCCAAAGCAAGAAAAATGAGCAATCAGCAAAACACAATCACTCACAGAGACATGTTTTCGATCTCAAAGTCTACCTCAGGAAATGAGAAGGATCTTATCTGAGTTCATCTGTTAATAAAATCTGCCTTTAAAGCCAAAAAATTAAATTTAAGCATTTACCGATAATGACTGAGGATGATTCACCGATTCACTAATTACCATTATCTTGGCATGGTGCACTGGAAATGAACAGAAACTGCTCTAATAAACCCCACGCTGCCAAATCTGCATTATATCTGCTCCTAAAATAACCTTTCCTGTGTATTTGACTTCCAGAGGCAGCACAAAGTTTGCTTTGATATTTATCATACTTGTGCCAAACAAGAACAGCAAGGTATGATAAGCGGTAGATTATCGAGTTGACATCCGAGACGTCTGCTATGGTGGTGTTTGAATATTCTGGCACATTCTTACCACAGTTTTTTTTATACTCTTTTTTTATACTCTTTTTTTTTATACTCTTTCCACATATTGTTAAGATGCAGATAATAATCCTGGTGCAGAAAAGCAGACAAGCATTGGATCAGATGTGCAGCGGGACAGCTGTGGGCACTTTCTAGGGAATTCTCCTTACATGAGTGATACATCTCCATAATCTGTGAATACCACATGGTTGCAGGATATACAGAAATCTGCAGCACGGGCCTACCGACTAAAATGAATAAATTACATGCAGCAGTCACATATTGTATGAGGTGTAGTTACAGTTACAAACAAGAAAAATATCTGCAATTAATTTTTTTCTGCTGTGTCAAAAAAAATTGGATAATGTTTTCACTTGAGCAAAAGAGGAAGTGAGTAAAAACAAAAGTATCATGATCAGCTTCTTTACAAGACAGATACGCACACAAATATGCACATGCATATATGCACAGTTGGGGCAGATATTAGCTAGAGAGAAGACTTAAACCTAAAAAACGCTTTAGCACGGCCGCAGTGGAATACGTATCAGGATCATTTGAATATCTTATCTTTTTTCACCTGCAACCAGGACCAAATCTAATGCTCTGAAGCCCCACTAGGATTATTGTGCACAATTTTTATTGAATTATTTACAACATTGTAGAAGAAGAATAGGATTTTGCATAAAAACTTTTGCACCTCGGAATATATTAAAAAACAAAAGGCAGAAGAACTGAGCGTAGCGAAGCTTTGCATGGTTACGCCGCGCTGCCTGTTCCTATGGAGACATCAAAGAACTTCTCATCACAGGAGGGAAAGTTTTGAAGCTTGTTAAAATTAAACGGTTGAACGGCAGTTGTTGTATCATCATATCATCATCCTCATGAAACATACACAGAGAAATGCTGGCTTGCAAGCAGGCTTCACACTGTTTACATGTATCCTTCTGACAGATGATGGAGAAGAGTGCAGTGCTCTGACTCTACATCCTCATAATATAAAACATTCTCATAATCGAGGGTTCATAGTTATATATTTCTTTTATGTTCGTTTATGATCAGTATGTTAGTTATAAATGACGTGGAAATAACATGGAAATGTGCTATATACACTTGTCGGCCACTTCATTAGGTAAAACTGTTCAAATGCTCTTTAATGCACATTTCTAATCAGCTGAACACATGTTAACAACTCAACAACCATTTCTAGGTTTCAAAGAGAAAGGTCCAAAAAAGAGAAAACATCCAGTAAGCGGCTGGTTTTGGGGTGAAAATGCCTGTTGATGCCACAGATGTCAGAAGAGAATGGACAGACTGCTTTGAGCTCATAGGAAGGCAACAGTAACCCAACTAACTGCTCCTTACAACCAAGATATGCAAGAGAGGATCTCTGACAAGTTTGAAGTAGATGGGCAACAGCAGCACACCATACCATGTGCCAGGTGGATCACATCCCACGTCACAAAGGTTAAATCATCTCTAAACTTTTTTTTAAGCATGGCATTAAGGTCACTGTACTCAAATGGGCTCCACAGTCACCAGATCTCAATCAAATAGAGCACCTTTGGTCTGTGGTAGAAAGGGAGAGTCACGTTATGGATTTGCAGCTCGCCTGTGTGATGCTATCATACCAGTATGCCCAAAATCTGAGGAATGCTGCCAGCATCTTGTCGAATCTGTGCTGCTAATAAGTATTAAGGTAGTACTGAAGGTAAAAAGGGTTGAATCTGGTAATAACAAGGTGTACCTAATGAAGTGTCTAGTGACTGTATAGTTACACGTCCTCAGAGGAACACAATACAAATGCATTATTAATAATATACTATAAAAATAAAATATTACATACTCTGTGCACCAATATGTACAGTTTAGACATATGTACAAGCATGCTATAAGAAAAAGATACACATGACCACCAGCCACCATACAAACAATACAGTAGATATAAGCAAATACAATGTGATAGCACATTAAGCATGAATAGAAATACCCACCATTTTCGCTGACACACGCACCTGTATATGCAAATAAATCCCTCCTCCCTTGAGACTCTCCACATAAATACTTACTAGGTAGCAGATTTGCCTGGGGTTTTCGGTGCACTTTTCCTCTTAACCTTGATGTTCTCTCCAATTCCCACACATCTGCTTAACACATGTAGCCCTGAGCATTCACTTCCACCTGACAAGAGAAAAAGGAGCGATGAGAAGAGAAGGAGAGAGAAGGATTGGGGGATCAGGCGTCTCCAGAGATTGTGATTGGCATTCAGAAGCACAGCTTCCAGTCCGCGTGCCCAGCATCCCTTAGAGCTCCACCTGGCCTTCACAAGGTGTGGAGAGTGAGCTGAGAGTCCTTAGATGTACTTTATATACATCTTTAGTTTATTCCTGTCAGAACAACCTTTCGTGGATGGTATTCAGTAAGAAGTGATTTTTATTTTATTTTTGGTAACCTGGCCTTCAGTTACGCTGAGTTTTAGTTAAGCTTACTTGTCTGGATCTTGATACATCTTGATGCTTCAATCATAGGATCAGCTAACATTTGCTATTAAGTTATAGCTTGTAAGGAAAACCACAAGTGTTGCTTAGAGGGTTTAATTGTAGCCAGGAAGAATAAGAAAACTGATATTTGAGCTAAGCCAGTTATTATTTATCGTCTGACTGTAAATGTAGATAAATGTTAATAAAATATTTGTTAAATAGAAGCTATTTATGTTGAAGCTTGTATTTTGGCCAGGGCCATCTTCTTCCTGCATGGATCCAAAGCCTGCTAAACGTGACTCTCCAATATTGTTCAGACTGCAAATGAAAATCAGAAAAACTTCTGGTGTCTTCTCTGTATATCATTTTAAGATTTTAAGAGTTTTTCTCCCCACATATCTGTCTGCTATAGATAGAAAACAGTAGTGTAAGCTCACAACTGCTAAAAAGCAAAACATGGCTAGACTTCTTTCTGGTCAGCTGTAGGTAATGAAATATGTGCCTGAACCTTAGATTCCCATTGGATGAGGAAAAAACGGCATCATATTTTAGTATGAGTAACCAAATTATTCTCATTTATTTATTTTTTCACAACGTAGACAGTTTTGTTTTGCCTCATTACTGATACCACATACTTGCTGAGGGTCTCAATTACTAACTGCAAAGAGGTATTTATTTCTGGAAGACATTAGAGACCTTAAAAGGCAAACAAGGTCATTTTTCTGATTACAGAAAAACTGATTCAGATGGAAATAGCTCAAGTTTCAGGTGGAACAATGCTGGAGTACTTCTGCCACTGTATATGTGAACAAGCTCATATGTGTGTGTGGTTGTATGTGTATGCAGGAGGATGTTATTGCTGAGGGCAGAAAATCAAAGGGAAGAGAAAACAATACAGGCTATTCTTTCCATTCTGTCCCGTGGTGGTTCTCCGAGGCCCGCTTCTCCAAAAGCCTTAATATTGTCTTCTTTATTTCTCCTTTTTTTCCATCCTCTGTAATTTCTTCTCTTTTTCTCCGTATTGCGTGTACATCCACATTTTTCTCCTCTCTGTAACTTGCTTTATGTAGAAAATGACTGTTCAGTCAGGGATATACTGCATGTAAGAGAATACTGCTTCAGCCTGTAAGTTAAGACAGTGTCTAAAGTGAAAGAAATTACAGTTTTTCTCGATTGCTTAAACACTATAACCAGGCCTCTAAACTAAAATTTCAAAACCGTAACGCTATTGTTCAAAAAGCTCACCCATTTCCCTGAACTATAAACACTATTCCCTGCTTTGACACATGACTCAAATTTGGTGAACTGTTACTGCAAAACTCTACACACAAATCCCTACATTTTACAGTGCTTACACCATGTAGTCATTTAGAAAGCACTAGCATGCAATAATGTTAACTTAAGTCAGCATAGCTTGAGCTCAATTAGCACACAATTAACCAGGTGGAAACACTAGGAGTCAAAATTTAGCACACACCAATCAGAACCTGCGATGGATAGATAAAAGGGCCAAAGTCAGCTCATTCAGGTTTGAAACAATGGATCCAAAGAGATGCAAAGGAAGAGGACGTGGTGGAGAAAGAGGACATGGTGAAAGAGGAGGACGTGGTGGAAGAGGAGGAGGAGGTGGTGAAGGAGGAGGACGTGGTGGAGGAAGAGGACATGGTGAAAGAGGAGGACGTGGTGAAAGAGGAGGAGGAGGTGGTCTAGGACAACAGGGAGGAGGGAGAGGTGGAGGAGGACGTGGTGAAGGAGGTGGAGAACGACGGCGACAAGGAAGGGGAAGAGCAAGGGCAACAAGACAGTCAGTCTCGGATGAAATTCGAGCCACTTTAGTTGACCATGTCCTTGTCCATGGGATGACTATGAGGGAGGCTGGGCAACGAGTACAACCAAATTTGAGTCGCTTCACTGTTGCCTCCATCATCAGAACCTTCAGGGAGGAAAACAGGTAGGTGTACTTGCAGTAAGACTGCTTTGTACAGTAACGTTTAAGTTACTGAACTTATGTGTCTTGAGTTTCAGTATGTTTCCATTATTTGCCTGTAAAATGAATGTGTGACAGTTACAGTAATGAGTGCTTCTATTTTTGTAGGACACAGAGACGACCACCTGGTGGAGGCAGGTTAAGGCTTTTGTCGGAGGAGCAAGAGAGGGAACTTGTAAACATGGTAATTGCAAATAATGTAATCCGCCTGCAAGAGATTCAAAGGAGAGTGATTGAGGATGATCATCTTTTTCGAGGCATACATGCCATCAGCCTCTCCACAATTGACCGCATCCTCCGAAAGAATCAATTCCGGATGAAACAGGCATACCGAGTCCCTTTCGAACGAAACTCTGACAGAGTGAAAAACCAACGTGTGGAATATGTTCAGGTATGAGTTTTGATACTGTATAAAGTATTGTGTACCATCACAGCATGGCAGTTTATGCTGCCATTTCAGCACTCTTGAACTGTGGTTCAGGGTACCGATTGACTCTACTGTGTTATGTGTTTTGCAGAGAATCTTTGAGATTGAAGGACGGCCTGTTCCCCATGAAATAATCTTTGTGGATGAGGCAGGTTTTAACCTGACCAAAAGAAGGAAAAGGGGGAGGAACATAATTGGCCATCGGGCTATTGTAAATGTCCCTGATCAGCGTGGGGGGAATGTCACTATGTGCGCAGCCATCAGCCAACGAGGGGTACTCCACCGCCATGCCGTACTAGGACCCTATAACACTATGCTTCTCCTTGCTTTTCTTGATGGTTTAAGACAACATATGTTCCAGCTGGACTACAGGGAACCAGCACAGCCAGAGCAGCCTCACTACGTTGTTGTGTGGGATAACGTCAGCTTCCATCGCGCTGCTCTGGTTCGTGACTGGTTTACCAATAACCCAAGGTTTTCTAATATCTTTCTGCCTGCATACTCTCCCTTTCTAAACCCGATAGAGGAGTTATTTTCGGCATGGCGGTGGAAAGTGACCGAGAACCTTATGTCCATGTTCACCTCCTTCAGGCCATGGAAGAGGCCTGCCTAGACATATCAAGTTTTTCCTTATGCTACCTTACAGTTTTTTCTGATTGCTTAAGCACATTTTTTGTAACTATTGGCTAATTTTGCAAAACTCTTCACACAAATAAGAAAACCTGTCACCCAATCATCAAAACATTGTAGTTCTCTTGCAAAAGCGAACACAGCTAGACTAACTCTTCACACCTTCGTAAAAGTGGTGTTTCCGTATCAAACAGTACACACAAGCCATCATCTACTAAGCACACAATGCGCCAACTGCACACTGATGGTATGAATACAAAACACATCTGGCTTTTGCTTTCTCTGTGCACAAGGTAGGCTATGTCAGTTTGAGCTCATACTTCTGTCATAGATCCATAAGCATAGAGGGATCCAAACTTCAAGTACTGGTGTTTATTCAAACACATCAAAACAAACACAAGTGTTCATTTCCAAGTATAGGATTATTTGCAATCGCCATAATGACTATATGGGTTACTTGGTCTGCAGTGAACATGCTTCCTCTGCCCCCAGCATCTGGTCATCTAGCAATTCTGTAAAGTAACAATTTCAGTATTTTTACATCAATGGTATTGGTGTGTTTCTCATTGGCATATGGCAGTGCTACAAGTCTTTGTGCGAAGTGACTGTACTAACCGATTCTCATTTTACAGTTTTTTTTCAATCGCTAACAAGCGCCTACCCATACTTCAGATACTTTTTCTAAACTCTTAACACAGACTCACACCTACAAAACACAATTGGCCAAATGGATAATTTTCTTCTCAAAAATACATTTTGTTAAATATATACTAACTCTTCATTTCAAAATAGAACACATCTTTCTCTGCACACACTAACTGTACAAAAACACTATAAATCTGACTCAAAATGAAATTAGTCTGTCAAAGAATAACACTTGTTTTCACTTCACAAGGTACATGCAGTCAATCAAAGTACACCAGGTTTCAAAATACTGGCTATTATTGACATTACAAAAACTGCATAGACTTTTATGTTTCAGTTTTACAGGTATTTGCATGCGAAACATGCAATCCACCATTTTGACACCAGAAATGTCTTGGTTGGTAACTGTATGTCCACATGTACAGTAATGTTCACATTCAAAAGCATTCCAGTAAAAAGCAAACAAGTTTATGTTTCTTTACTGTTTACTACAGGAGGTACAGTAGAAACACAGTATGATAGGACAGAGAAAGTTTTACAGTATTGCTTACAGTGAACAAAATATCCATGAAACACACAAGAGCATTCTGAACAAAAAAACAACAGCAAAAAGCCAAGATCAAAAGGGGGGGAGGGGGAGGGGGGCTAAAAAAAGGCAAAAACTTTGCATCTAATCTCTGCGATCTTCAGGGTTAGGCCACATTTTTTCATCAACATCACATCTGATGTTATCCAAGTCGATGCACCTGGGATAGAACCGCCTGGTATGTCGGATCCATCCTTGGCAATCGTCAACTGTGATGTCCCTGGAGCCAGCATCCATGGCTTCGAGGAGGGACATCTGGTCATGTGGCTGATGGTCATAAACCTTCCACCTCCATGCAGAAAAGAACTCCTCTATGGGGTTGAGGAAAGGTGAATAGGGTGGAAGGAAGAGACTTACCAGTCTTGGGTGGACTTCAAACCATGTTGTTATTGCTTGCGAGTGATGGAAAGCCACATTGTCCCAGGTAATTACAAAGGTCCTCATGTTTTCACCCTCCTGACCCTGCTCTGGAACCAGGCGCTGGTGGAGATCATTGAGAAAGGCAAGCAAGCGCTCTGTATTATAGGGTCCAACCTGACATCTGTGAAGGAGTAATCCTGCATTTGCAATTGCTGCACACATGGTAATGTTTGCCCCTCTCTGTCCTGGCACATCAACTGTGGCCCTTTTTCCAATTACATTTCGTCCACGTCGACGCCTTTTGGCCAGATTGAATCCTGCCTCATCGATGTATATGAATTCATGAGGGGCCTGGTTGGCCTCCAATTCCATAACTCTCTGAAACAAAGTTTATGTAAGTCATGTTATTACTGTATACCATACTGTACTGTAACCTAGTATTGTGTAGGTTACCTACTTGCAAAGTGCAAAGCTTATAGAACTGGACATTGGATTGAATATACACTATACCTGGACATATTGTCGTCGTAGCTCCTTGACCCTCTCACTGTTCCTCTCAAAGGGAACAGCGTAGAGCTGCTTCATCCGCACTCTGTGTTTGGACAATGTCCGCGTAATGGTTGTGAGGCTGATTCTATCGATATTGTCAAATATCTCATGGTCCGCCACAATTCTAGTTTGAATTTCACGCAGTTTTATTGCATTATTTGCAGTAACCATTTCTACAATGGCAAGCTCCTGATCATTACTGAGGAGCTTTCCTCTTCCCCCAGAGGGTGGAAGACATTGCATTCTTTAGAAAGACAAAAAATTCAACATATGCATTACTGTATGACCATATTGACATGTCAAGTGAGAATAGAAACAATCCATGTAAAATGCAATACTTACCTGTTGGTTTGTTGAAAGATGCGTATAATGGAGGCAACCGTTGACCGCCTCAAATTGGGCTGCACTCTTTCACCAGCCTCTCTTAGTGAAAGACCATGGTTGATTACATGGTCAATGATAGTGGCACGAATTTCATCACTGACTACTGTTCTTGCAGCCCTTGGAATGCCACCACCACGCATTCTTACACCTCTACCTTGCCCTCTCCTTGGGCCTGCTCTTCTCCCTGGGCCCCTTGCTCTTACTCTTCCTCGACCAGACATTACAGTGTTTGTCTTTTTTTTGTTTCCAAAAACATCACTCCTCAAGGTCTTGCCTTATAAACCCCACTGAGTCTAAGCCAGAATGGAAGAAGCTGTCGTTGGCCCAATTTACCCAACATAAATCAGCTGTGTGTCAATTATTCAATTGTTTGTTTATTATCAGCTGATATATATTTTTGATATTGATATTGTTTTTGTACTGATATCATTGCAGAAGCAGAGGTTTTTATACTGTATCTACGGTTTGGAATATTGTTTTTGCTATTGTGGGATGTTGTGTGTTAACATTCGTAAATACTACAAAAACAGTCCATAATTTTGTTGGGAGGTATAGCTTGTCTGTTAAGAAAATGTAAGCATTGTGGAAATGTGTTCACTGACTGCATATTGGGTGAACACGACATGAAATGTAAGAATGGTATGGCCACAACAGACCGATGCTGTGCTAATTGTGTTTAGAGTTTTGCAAATGTGACAACTGTTTGGACAAACGCTTGTTAGCGACTGGAAAAAACTGTAAGATGTCCCTATGGTACTTGCTACAGTGTAGCGGCTCGAGTTAGGCTGGACCCGTTGGCCAGCTACCCTCAGGGTCATTCCACGGTTGATTACATGGTCCACTATTGTAGCTCTGATGTCATCAGTAATTCTAGTTCTTACTCTTCCTACCCTTCCTCTCCCCCCTCCTCATTTTCCTCTCCCCCCTCCTCATTTTCCTCTTGCTCCTCCTTGTCCTTGTCGTCCTCTTCATCCTACTTCTTCACCTCCACGTCCTCTTCCTTGGCCTCCTCTTCTTCTCACTCTTTCTGCTCCCTCCATTGTACTCCGCACACACAGCTTACCTGTATTATAGTGCTTAGGCAGATTGCAAAGTGAACGAATTATCTAAAAAAGTTTTCACATGTGAAAGTGTGCCAGACAGTTGGCAAATTAGTGTTAATGATAGCCATACATGTGTATACTTTTGCTAGGAGTGTGTTGGAAATTTGGTAATTGAGTGTTGTGCAGTGAATTGTGCCTACAGTTTTGCAAAGTGTGTGTTACAAAATTGCAAACTGAGTGCAAAGCAGTTTTTGTGCTTTTAGTTTTGCAAACTCAGTGAGTGGTTTTGCTATAAGTCTGAATAGTTTTAGAGATTGTGCTACAGGAATCACAGTTAGGGTTTAAGCATTCAGAAAAAACTGTAATTCTTGCATGCCAGGGGTGGATCAGGCATGCAAGAGGATTTTACCCCCGCTGCCTGGCTGGGGCCAATATAGCCTGTGATGTGGATGAGATTCTCTGGCCTGACCCAGACCAAAGACAAGATGCTGAGGTGGGATAATGTTTCTGGTGTGTGTTGTACTGTATAGTACATGAATGACAATGTGCCACTGTACATACATTGGTTGCGTCTTTTGTGTTTATCATGTGACAAGGGTTTTGAAGGGGAGAACCATAAGCAACCTATTTGTTTTGGAACTATTGTTTTGAATTAATTGTACCAGTGTGCAAAACTCTGTTGTAGTGTGTGTGTTTTTGAGGGCTTGTGTTTGATGTCTGTGGGCAAAGTTTGGTTTTTCAGCAGGAGTGAATAGTTTTGGGTGTAGAGCTTCATTTTGACCTGGAAATAGGATGTTTGGGAAATTGAGTGAGATGTTATGGATTTGTGTTTACTGTTGTGAGGATATGAGGCGTAGTTTCAGGAAATGTGTTTTAGCAATCGAGAAAAACTGTAATAGTGACATGCCCCCAACACACACACACACACACACACACACACACACACACACACACACACACACACACACACACACACACACACACACACACCTTGTACAACTCATTTAGAACATCTAGCTAGGATAACACATCCTAGGATAAATGTTCCCACTCTCAAACCACTTCACCCCAAAGTATCCTCAGTTTCTCTGTGTTTCTTATCTGACTTTGATTGAGTCCTCAGTGCATCCTTTTGCCACACTCCGGTGTAATATTACTTTTAAAAGAGCAGAACGAGGAGAGAGCCCTCACAAACAGACTAGTTCCCATCCAACCGTTTGTAGCTTCCATTAACCCGGACTATGCAGCCTCACTGGTTTCACACTACATTCCCCTTCATTCACATTAACACGCCATTGAGTCTCAAAAAGAAAAGGGTAGGATGTAATTGCCTTTTGAGCGATGTTTGTGTCATTATCTTGCTTCAAAGTCAACTACTAACAACAACCATTTAGCACCACACACTCAGAAAGCTTCAAAAGTCTCAGCTGGTAATTTGGAGCATAGATAGTGACAATCAAAGGACAGACTTTGGGTTTTAAAGAGTCAATTTCAACAGTGTTTAATGCTGATCACAGGTTCCCTGTAGAGTAAATAAATATTGGAAGGAAACTTTGGAATGCAGGATTTTTCAACAGCCTGCATAGCTTTTTAGGAATTTAATATGTCTGTTCTTTTACCATTCTGAAGTTGCTCTTAAGTTAGTTTTCCAGTCCATATAATTCTCAATTATGCATGATTTTATTTTGGGCATGTACTAGAATAGCTTTATAACATTAGATTGTGAAAACCACCGTATTCTTCCCACAATGTATCACATTTCACCCTCTGTCTGAAAGGTTCTACTGGCTTTTTTACAGCACTAATTTTAACATGGTGTTACTAATAACATAAATGAAGGATCTGCTGGATCTAGTTATTAGTAACAGCTGTGTTTACTTGCTATTCAAGATTCAAGCCTTATCTACTCTGTATGTTCAGTGAAAATGAGGCAAAGGAATACCAATTATGTCTATTCCTATCCTTAATGCCATTGTACTGGAATAAATGAATAGAAGTAAATAAAAGCATTCACACCTGATTTTAGACAAAATAAAACATCACAGAAGACATAGCTTTCATTATAGATGTGATTAAATCAGTTTAGCTAGGGAAAGCCCTGTAGCCAAGAAAGCCCTAGCACTCTGCTCTGTATGCTGTTAGGTCTGCTAAGAATTTACAGCTAAATGTGACAGAACATCCTCAATCCATGACAATTACAGAATTAGGGAACAAAAGATAGAACAAACAGGAAGTTCAGAACCTAGAAACTCTCTGGTCCTAGAAACATAGTTGCTGTAAGTATAAGTACAGTTTTCTGAGAGCAGAACTCAGCTGTGCAGATGTCGATCAGCATCAGACCCAAATTAAGGAGAAACACTTGCAGAAGTTGCTGTGTTACACAATGCATTCACGTAATGTTGTTGCTGTTTTTTTGGAAAGTACTTGCATAATCATGACTTAATTTTCTCATGTGCTAGTAGGGAATTATTTTCAAAATATCAAAAGCTGACTTTTGAGGCAGCACTTTGAAACACAAGGTGACACAAAACACATTAAACTCCACTTGTTAACTGGTTTCTAATAGGGATCTTTAAGTATCTACAATCTTCCATTGCTTTGACCTGTGGTCATATATTCAAATCTGACGTGGTTTTAAGTCGTATATTTTTAAGAAATTAACTTAATTAGTTTAAGTTCTGAATTGTTATATTGACAGTGGTAATAAAAACCCTTAAAGGCAAGAGTATATAGGAACACTGTGGTTCCTGAAACATTATATAAATATAATTTAAAAAAAAAACACCTTTTGCAGTTTATATAATTATCATTCGTGTTACAAGCATGATATACTGTACATATATCTGAGCTTATTCAGCTACAGATGTATCTGATATGAAAATGGGATTTCCATTCATCATAATGTGATACACAACACTGTAATAGCTATGTCTAAGCTAGGTTTCATTATAAGCCAAGCTGACTCCAACAGTTGCATAAACACAGCTGTTGTTTGTTTATGTTTAGAAAGGCTTGCAAGCACCAGTTGTTCTTCAATTCCAGATTCAAAGGATAACGGAATTACGTGCTCAATTTCTACTCCAAAAATCTGCCGAAGCACTGACCAGAAATAGACTGCTGTTTGTCAAATTAATGAGGGAGTCACGTGCTCCTATAGCATTGGCACATATGTTGCAGCATGCATATTTTAATGTATGTGTGCTAGACTGTACAGTTTGAGTGTGGTTTTGCTGTGCTTTGAATGCTAATCTGCTCAGACAACAGGACCAGCCGGGTCCAGGGGCTATGGGCTAAGGACAGAAGGACCTTGACAGCGCTGAATCTGTGTGAGTGTAAAGATGCCTCCACCCACACTGACTGGTCGGCCTCTTTCACCACATGACTGTCAAGACAATTATGATTGCTCCCATAGCGTAGAATTGGATAAATAAGGCTTGGGGGAGACAACTGGCTGAAATGTAGACAACCATCTAAAACGCAGGCTCAGAAGCAAGTTGGCCATTTTTCAAATACAAGAGGAGAGTCTTTTTTTTTCTTTTCCTTTTCCTTTTTACATTAAAGTGAAAAGACTAAGATAGAATAAAAAGACAGGAAAGCCTAATTGAGTGATGGGACAGAGAAAAAGATAGGACCTTGACAGGAGAGTCTGAGATTAAAGAGAGAGAGAGACAGATGGAGAGAGTGTAGAACAGCACACTAGTGTTATACAGTATATTGCTATTAAGGCACTGTTGAGTTAAATGCCTCCAACAGCCCCAGTCTTAATATACACACACAAGCAAATCTATACACCAACCTCTGCACTTATGCACCTGCACTCCTTTTGCTAAAAAGCCGGCTCCAGTTATTACACGATAGATCTTTGGCCCCTTGCTAGAACTCTTGCTAGAACTGAGCCACCTGGATATCAGATGAACTAAAAAACGTATCCTCCTACCGTTGTGCAACACAGTGAAAGAAATGACTCAGTCAGGGAGTTAGAACTAAGATAAAAAGAATGCACATATTTGCCAGGTCAATGTAATAGTAGCAGTCACCATCACAAAATCACATGCATCATCTCTAATAGTGCTCATTTATCACAATGCTCACTAAGGAAAGCCAACCTTATGCATGCAGTTCTCCCTGCATTGACTTATTGCTTGTTGTCAGTGTGAGAGGCAATTCGCAGACAAGATTCGTCACTGACCTCATCAAGTGCACAAAGAAAAACAAATTGTCTGAAAATGTAGCAGGTTTATCATTAGTTGACATGTGGCCTATTTTCCACCACCTCTTGTCACTCTGTAATTTGAAGCATCGACGCCGCAGTCTGCCGCACAATGCACAGAAATGTAACAGCGCTGCTCCACGGAGAGCGGGCGTTGACTTGTATCTAGACAAACAAATCGATAAGCAGTCCACTCTATTCCATTATCGGGCAGAAAAGTTAACCACCAACGCCAACAGTGGGAGCACAGCATCAGTGGAGACTAGCAAGGGGGAGGAGGAACAAAACAAAATGAATTCCCAATTTATTTCAGAGCAAACACTTACAATGGCATCTTATTGATTGAGGACAAGTTGGGTGGAAACTATTCTGTCAGTGTTTTAATGCTGAATTCAGCAGAGCTTTCCCTGCAGTGCCGCCACTACTGCTGCCAAAAATATCACATATGGCATTTAAGCTCGACCTTAGTTCCGGCTAAAGTTTAGTCCACACTTTAGATGAAACTTTGAAGGCATGTTATGTGCAAGGCTGTACTTACTGTAAATATCGGGAATTAGACTTCTCTTTCAGGACATCTGTTGTCAGTTTAATGGGGAGCATGTTATTTTTTATGTCTTTCAGATTAATTTAATTTAATCGTTCATGAATGCATTACTTATGCTAGAAGGACTCTATAAGAACAGATGTTGATGGATAATTTATCCACAATGGAAATGCTACTTCCTGGAACAACCAGAAATAAATGCTATTATTTAAATGAGTAATTCTCTAAAAATCTCTTGGAAATGCACACTGTGTGCTTGTTGTCTAAGGGAGCCTAAGGCAGTGAGGTTGTAGCCTCTGTAGGAGAGGTCATTGCTAATCACCCAAACCAGTCGGGGCATTTAATCTCTCTCACCTAAGCAGCAGAAAGTCTGGCCACTCTAAGGGCTTTTGTAGCCTGTGCGTATATTTTCCAGACTGTCTCCCTCATTATTTTCCTGCTTTCCCTCTTGCCTTTCTTTTGTTTTTTAAAAAAACAGAGTCTTGCTTCTTCAGAATCATTGCCGGTGTTACTATTTTTACCAATCTAACAAGGTTGCTTGGTCGCAGAGGACTGTGGGGAGTGGTGAAGAAAAAAATGCTCACTGTGATCGAAGGCGAATACATGGAACTTCTCTTATGCCTGCCCTTAGAGCAAATGGCCCTGGGGCTGAAAGTAGAGCCCCTGAGATGGAGAGAGACGGGAGGAAAAGAACACAGAGCAGGAGCTAGCGCTCCTGCTACTGTCTAGACGATGGTTAGTCAAACTCTTAACCTTGAAGACAGATGAAAAGAATCAGCCTGGAGCTGAGTGAATATGAAGGAAAATCACAGTTTAAATCAGACTTGTGTCCTTTCATTTGGCGAGGAAAAGTTGGAACCTTTGAACAGTTAAAAAACTAAAAGGACTAAAGACTTTGATGTAGCTACTAAGTGAAGTGGAACTTGTGTGAATTGTT
Organism: Diplotaxodon limnothrissa; assembly: GCF_057381915.1. Lineage (NCBI taxonomy): Eukaryota > Metazoa > Chordata > Actinopteri > Cichliformes > Cichlidae > Diplotaxodon > Diplotaxodon limnothrissa. The sequence continues at coordinate 35,715,366 of NC_140601.1, forward strand.
CCTACCCTGTGACCATGTTAATGCCATCCAGAAGCATCAGTTGATTTAATGATTGAATTTGTAATATTTTTGTTTACACAGAGTTGTGTTATATGTTTTCTGCTTGCTTTTAACTTTTGAAATTACCCATTCCTATATAGTTCTCTGTATTTAACAAATGATATGAGCCTGAGATTAGTTTTAATTTAACTATGAGAGTTAAAAACCTCTGTGTTATACAGATACATGTAAACAGATAAACGAAGTCTAATCATGGCACTTGCCTAAAATGAGTGGAACCTCACTCTGAGAGCTCAAATATTCCCTGTGGTATGCAAGATATTTGAAGTGTGTTCTTTAATCAGTCATAGGAAGAAAAAATAAGCAATTAGTGCCCTTGTATTTACTGTGCTTTCTAATTCTTAAAATTAAATTTAGGGCTTCTACATTAGTACGAATGATTAGAATATAGGTGGATGATGTTCTGTTTAGAACTTCTACATCGAAATTCAGGTGTTTTCATGACAAGGTCTACGCCTTCAGAAAGCAAAAGCTATAAATGCCTATGTGGCTAAACTGCCCCAGGCTGGTGGCTTGCAAGGACTGAAAAGAGGAACAAATAAAAACACCTGAGAGTATCCTGCATCTGGGGAATTTTTCATGGAAGAATGGTTTACATGGGCAGAAATCTGTGCCATCAGAAACTGAATTTGAATAAGTTAAATTTGAATTTGAATTGCTCAGATTGAATCTGAATTGTAACTTGAAAAACTGCTTTTAAAAACTGAATGTGAATTAGCATGAATTAGACTAACTATTTACTTTAGCTAAAGTTATTAAGTTAGCTAAAGAGTTGGGATGCTGTGTAAGACATAAATAAAGCTAAAATACAAAGGTTTGGACATTGTTTTGCATGTTTCCCTACTGTATGGGTCTCTGCAAGTATACAGGGCTCTGAGAGGGAACAATAGGACAACTTTGGAATTCTACTAGAAACAGTCGATCATATTTGTTTGTCAAAGCTGAATCCAGGGCAACCTACGCTAAATTAGCGTTTTTAGCTAACAGCTACAATAAGCATAAAAGTTACCTTACAGCTATCATTTGTTAACATGACGCTTGTTCTTATACATGTAATACATTTATTACCAACCTGAGAGTTTATCCGCTGGTCATTCGACATGACGAATGACTTCTGAAGTCTTAATTCAGCTCAAGACGCTGTAGATTGCCATCAGTAACACTTTCTAGTAAAACTTAGTTCTATTAATCATTACTCTTGAACCGGAACCGGATGTAAGTCCCAAAAAATGAATTGTAGAACTGAAACTGAATGGTGGGAAGTGAATCTGAAATTATTCGAGAACTAAATTTTTAAAGGATAAAATACAGTTTCAAAGCAAATGAATTCATTTTCAAAATATAAAATTCAATTTCAATTTAGTGATAATCATTTTCAAACCAATAAATTGAATTTCAAATTAGGCTAATTCAAATTCAGTTTTTAAAAGCATTTATTCAAGTTACAATTCAGATTCAATCTGAGCAATTCAAATTCAAATTTAACTTGTTCAAATTCAGTTTCTGATGGCACAGATTTCTGCCCATAGGTTTAGCTCCTCTGGGCTGCACCTTGGCACAGTCCAATGTTTAGTGCTTTAGAGCAAGAAGGTCCAGGGTTTGAATGTGATGGCCATTATCTTGCTCAATGTAAGAGTTCTCTTACTTTGGTTTATTCCCACAATCTAAAGATTATTACCATGTGAATGGCTGTCTCTTTATATTAAATGGTAAATGGCCTGTATTGTAGCATTTTATTAGTCCCTAAGGACCCCAAAGCACTTTACACATCCAGTCATCCACACACACACACACACTCACGATGGCAAGCTACATTGTAGCCACCGCCACCCTGGGGTACACTGACAGAGACGAGGCTGCCGGACACTGGCGCCACCGGGCCCTCTGACCACCACCAGTAGGCAACGGGTGAAGTGTCTTGCCCAAGGACACAACGACCGAGACTGTCAAAGCCAGGGCTTGAACCGGCAACCTTCCGATTACAAGGCGAACTCCCAACTCTTGAGCCACGATCGCCCATATTAGCCCTGCGTTACACTGGTGACCTCTATATGCTCTCTTGACCAACATCAAGAGAGCTTCAGCCCTGCTAAAACCCTGAAATGGGAAAGACTATAGAAATGGACGAAGAGGAAAAAATCAGCAGGCTTATATTAGAAAATATTGGACAATTATGGAAGGGGGAAGTTGGCTGAATTTTTTGTGCACAGAAAAAATTAAAAAACAAAGAACTTATTTCTGTTGAATATATGACTAAAATGGCTCTTTTCAAAGGGAGGGATCCAAGTGAGTGAATATCTGTAGAAAGTAGGGGTGCAACGATACTCGTATCGATATTGAACTGTTCGATACAGTGCTTTCGGTTCGGTACGCATATGTATCGAACAATACAAAATTTGTAATTGATTTTATCAACTTTCCTTCCGACGATGCTGTCTGTGTTGAGCGCTCAGTGAATCTGAGTTCGACTACTCCGCCTAGGCTGCACTGTCGAGCGCAGATCCACTGAGCGCTCAACACAGACAGCATCGTCAGAAGGAAGAGCGCAGGGCAAGCTAGCGAGACAGAAGTTAAGCTCTCCTTGCAACATGGCAAATTGAACCTCCCCCACCCTCATTCAGATCTGGTGTTTGGAATTATTTTGGTTTTCATGTGACGTATGACCCTGAAGGTAAGCGCGTCATGGACTAAAGTACAACAGTATGTTGGATGTGCCACGCAATGCTCAATTACATGGGTGGGAACTAGTGTGTTAGCGCAGTTAGCTCGTTAACGTGTTGGCCGTCTAGCCCCATGCACGGGGCGATCAGGGGTAGCTCGTTAACGGAGATTTGCCGTGTTGTGGCGTTAACGTCATTTCGACGAGATTAACGCTGACAGCACTAGTGGGAACACAACTAATATGACTGCACATTTACGCCGACATCATCCTAGTGCAAAGACAAGTGGAAGCAGACAAAACAACAAGCATGCATGCTACAAACTTTACCCGAGTCATTTAGACAGCCGTTTGCACATGATTCTCCTTATGGGGACCTGATATGTTTAATATTGTGGTGAGCTCAGACAAGGTGGAGACGGAGGTGTCGTTTGGTCTTGCTTCACGTGAGGTGAGCTAGCCAGGGAGCACAGCCGTTTATTGACATCTGCAGAAGAACACTGCCGCTAGCTAACTGCTCAGCGCGGCAACCGCACAGCAACAACAACAACAACAACACACAGGGCGCCCTCTGATCCCGGAAGGACACACCGTCGCAGCGAGAGGGCGTCACCCGTCACTATGGCAACATAAACAAAACATAACTGTACAAACAGAACCCCGAACAGCCCTGACCCGCTACATAGCCCCCACCTAAGGGGTCAGTCGTCCCCGACGACCCCATTACCCCACACAAAGTCCTGCAAATGTCCAGGTGCCTTCTTTTGGCGCACCGGCCGGTCACGACCGGCGGGGGAAAAGTCACTCGGGTCAGAACATAGGGTGCCACCATCATCCCACTTCTGACACCAATGTGGCGAGCTCAGACAAGGAGGGGGCAGAGGTGTCGTTTGGTCTTGCTTCCCGTGAGCTAGCCAGGGAGCACAGCCGTTTATTGACATCTGCAGAAGAACACTGCCGCTAGCTAACTGCTCAGCGCGGAAACCACACAGCAACAACAACAAAAACACACAGGGCGCCCTCTGACCCCGGAATGACACACCGTCGCAGCGAGAGGGCGTCACCCGTCACTATGGCAACATAAACAAAACATAACTGTACAAACAGAACCCCGAACAGCCCTGACCCGCTACAGAAGAAGCGTATAGTATAGCTTTTATTTTGGAAAGAGCCATTTCTCTGTAATAAACTCTCTTTTCCAAAGATGAGTGATTCCTCAATCAGGCTTGCAAAATCGCTAGCCCGACGTCCCGGGGCTAGAACACCAGGAAAAGTATTGTAGACCTGCACCAGACTGGGAAGAGTGAATCTACAATAGGCAAGCAGCTTGGTGTGAAAAAATCAACTGTGGGAGCAATCATCAGAAAATGGAAGACATACAAGACCACTGATAATCTCCCTCGATCTGGGACTCCACGCAAGATCTCATCCCGTGGGGTCAAAATGATCATGAGAACGGTGAGCAAAGATCCCAGAACCACACGGGGGGACCTGGTGAATGACCTGCAGAGAGCTGGGACCAAAGTAACAAAGGTCACCATCAGTAACACACTACAACGGCAGGGAATCAAATCCCGCAGTGCCAGACGTGTTCCGCTGCTGAAGCCAGTGCATGTCCAGGCCCGTCTGAAGTTTGCCAGAGAGCACATGGATGATACAGCAGAGGATTGGGAGAATGTCATGTGGTCAGATGAAACCAAAGTAGAACTTTTTGGTATAAACTCAACTCGTCGTGTTTGGAGGAAGACGAATACTGAGTTGCATCCCAAGAACACCATACCTACTGTGAAGCATGGGGGGTGGAAACATCATGCTATGGGGCTGTTTTTCTGCCAAGGGGACAGGACGACTGGTCCGTGTTAAGGACAGAATGAATGGGGCCATGTATCGTGAGATTTTGAGCCAAAACCTCCTTCCATCAGTGAGAACTTTGAAGATGAAACGAGGCTGGGTCTTCCAACATGACAATGATCCAAAACACACCGCCCGGGCAACAAAGGAGTGGCTCCGTAAGAAGCATTTGAAAGTCCTGGAGTGGCCTAGCCAGTCTCCAGACCTCAACCTCATAGAAAATCTGTGGCGGGAGTTGAAAGTCGCTGCTCGGCGACAGCCCCAAAACATCACTGCTCTCGAGAAGATCTGCATGGAGGAATGGGCCAAAATACCAGCTACTGTGTGTGCAAACCTGGTAAAGACCTATAGTAAACGTTTGACCTCTGTTATTGCCAACAAAGGTTATGTTACAAAGTATTGAGTTGTATTTTTGTTATTGACCAAATACTTATTTTCCACCCTGATTTACGAATAAATTCTTTACAAATCCTACCATGTGGATTCATGGATTTTTTTTTCACATTCTGTCTCTCACAGTTGAAGTGTACCTCTGGTGCAAATTACTGACCTCTGTCATCATTTTAGGTGGGGGAACTTGCACAATCGGTGGCTGACTAAATACTTTTTTGCCCCACTGTATCTCACAGCAGAACATGCAATCAGTACTGTTCACTTGAAACAATCCTAAGCTTATCTTTAGAAGACTTAGTGTCCTTCTGCTAATGGCTTTGGTGACAAATACAATGAAGAACATTTAGATACTTGATGGTTTCCCTTTTATAGACATACTCTGTCCAAAAGTCTTTGCAAGTATCTGTCATGTGAAGGCTGTGTGCAGGCAGGAAAAGGACTCAAAGGGCAGACACTCGGAGACAAAAGGTGATCTTAAATACAGCTTTAACCCTCTCAAGGCAGGCGTTGCCGATTTGCAACAGTTAAAAACTAACAACCTGATTACCCCACATACATATGTGGTACCACTGCAGGACTTGGTTGTGCATTAGCAACAAAAAGTTTAATTTGAGCCTGAGACGGTTAATGGTGAACTAACAAAACTAAGACTCCAAGGTAAACTTACACAAAAAGAACACACAGCAAGATAAGGGTAGATCACAACACGGACACAGAAACACAGGGCTTAAATACACAGAGGGAGCAATCAGGGAATGGGTAACAGGAGGAAAACACAGCTGGGGCAAATCAGGCCTAACGAGACAAAGGAAGCAAAACCAGATGCATTTACATGAAACACGGACTTTCAAAGTAAAACAGGAAACATAACACAGAGACGCGAACTTGACAAGGGGATACAGCTGACAGGGGAGACAGAGCAACTAGAGAACACGGCGACATAAACCATAAGACAGCACTCTAAGAAACCAAAGACTAGAAATGATAAATAATATAATAAACTCAAAGCCCTGGGTCACCGGCTCAGGCATCCTAACACGATCAGGTTATATGAAATCCAATATCCTCCTGTTTACATAGAGGTCACACATGGTCCAGCTGATAATCACTTCTGGCTTCCATGTCATATGAATAATCATTCTCAAAAAACAGAGAAGCGGATTCCAGTGCAGAAAAAAAAATCATTTTCTGCCTGTCAGACATGGAGATCCAGTCATATCAATTTAAATGTGGTCTGTATTATGTCAAACTAGCAAAAAAGATGAGAGAGGCTGGATTTGGGAAAGACAATTTATTTGGTGCTTTAATGAAGATGCATAGAAGCAGATTTTTCTGTAAAATGGAAAGCAAATTCACTGAGTGACTCGGGACAAACAGAATACCTTTAAGGTCATAGAATATCAATATTAATAGATGTAAAACTACAGAGAGCTGTGCTATTCCCCAAAGGTTAATGCTACTGACAGGATACATGACATAACATCCATACAGTCTGGCTAAAGATGAAAACTGTAGTTAAAGGTGCCCTTTTTCTGGTGCCTTATGGTGACAATTTGTGGCACAACTAATTACAGGATGGCATGACGGAAAGATACTGCCATGTGTTCAAATGGTATTCACATTGTGTTCCAAATGCTCAACATTGCATTTGGCTTTGCAAAACTACTTCCAGGGTACTAGTGAGCATTTTTACTGATGTGAAAACAGCTGACACAAATTATCTACTGTCATGTGCTGCTTGTGAGAATGAAAACAATGGACTACAGCCAGATCCAACTCTACCAATATTTTCTGGCGTTAATCTTGTGAGAGTAATTTACATTTTTTCAGTAGCTATTAATATTAATAGAAATGTATGATTGCTCGTGGTCTGGTAAATAATTCCGAGTGACCCTGCTCATCCTCTGACTCTTAACCATCACAACATCCTTTGAGCTGTTTAAAAAATGAAAACATTTAAACAAAAGTTTGCTTTCCAGTGTAAAAAGCCTTAGCCTCTTTTCATTTCTTGTCAAAATTGGACTCTTCCCTTCCTTCTGGGGGACTTTATCATGTAGAGCCTGATTGTGCAATAATACTGCAGAGTGGAACTGCGCACCATTACTCTTATGACAGCTAAGCCTTCTTGAACCGCCTTTGCAGTCATATGAGGGTTTAACTTTCCATTTCTGCCCTGCAGTTTTATTGGAAAGTTTTCTTGCTCTTTCAGGTCTCTACTGCCACAGTTCCCCTTAACTGCCATTTCTTAATGACATTTTGGACAGTGGAAATTACAAGCTAGAAGTGTTTTCATATCTTTTTATAGCTGTTCTGCTCTGTAGGCATCAATTAGCTTCATTTTCAGATCAGCAGCAAGAGGAGTTCATGGTTGTTGAGCGTTACCGCAAAGTTTGAAGAGTCAGATAAATTTTCATGCTCTGTAAATGTCATTCACTGTCAATTTTTAATGACAAGTCACCTAACCAGTGAATTAAGTGTTTTACAAATAGAATACATGTCGCGCAATTTTTCAGTTCATGAAGTAAAAGTGTATTTTTATTAATCACAGATAGACTGTGCTGCTAGTACAGCAGTACTTTTCTTTTTTTAAAATGTTTATTTATAAGATTTTAAGTTCAAAGTTACACAACGTCACACCAGACAAAGGACATAAGATTCAAAAACAATAACATTTAAGCACAGAAAAAAAAAAAGAAAAACCAGAAACCAAACACACAACAACAACAAAAAAAAAACAAACAGGAAAGAAAAGGAAAAAATAAATAAATTAAAATACACCAGTTAGCCAGTACAAATCAAAAGTTCAAAAGAAACACCATTGTCCAAAGAAGATGATCTTCTGTGTGAGTTTAGACAGGGCAACAGAGAGTTCACCAAGACCAAAAGATGTGGGAAACAAGTCCAGGAAGGAATCAGGGTCCGGCAGAAGTGCAGTTTCACACAAACACTAAGTGCAGTCAAATGGGTTAAAGTTTATGTTGAATTCCCATTAATATGATTGAGAAAAGGGCCCCAGATTTTGACAAACTTAAAATGGGTGTCAGCCAAACGATAACGAACCTCTTCAATATACAAACAAGCAATCATCTCACGTAGCCAAACCCTGAACAATGGAGGAGATGGTGATTTCCAGGCTCTAAGAATAAGTCTTCTAGCTACAATCATGCCAAACATTAAGGCTTTCTGAAGAGGACGTCTGAGTGCCAATGAGGTTAGGGAGCAGCCTAGCACTGCAAGTACACCATCCGGCTCTAATTTTAAGTCATAAATCCAGTTATATATATTAAATATCTCTGCCCAGAAACTCCTGAGTGTGGCGCAAGACCAGAAAAGGTGACCAAGGGTTCCATCCATTGCTTTGCATCTATCACACAAAGACGAAATAGACGGAAAAATGCTGCATAGCTTTGTTTTAGAAAAATGCCAACGATGAAGGACCTTGAACTGTATAAGTTGTAGTCTGGCATTAACAGAGCATTCTTTAATCTTCTTCAACCCATTGGCCCACAAAGCATCCGATACGTCTACTTCCAAGTCCTTAACCCAAGCATCCTTGATGTGGTTAGTAGGTGGTATAAGTGTAAAAAGTGTAAGTAAAGTAAAGTAAATTGGCTGATTAGGTGTTTGGAAGTGGGATTTTTATTCAAATAATCATAAAAGTCACTATGAGCAGGGGGCTTATTCAGATGGGTAAAAGAGTGTTTAACAAAATTCCTAATTTGTAAGTATCTAAATAAATGAGCAGAGGGGAGCATAAATTTTGATTGCAGCTGAGCAAATGAAGCAAAACAATTGTCGATGTAGAGGTCCTTAATAGTGTGAAGACCTAATTCTGACCAAAGCTTAAACACAGGGTCCATCAAGCCAGGTGAAAAAGAAAGGTTTTCAGTTATGGGAGCAAAAACGGATAGGTCTGGAAGGCACAGAGCACCCCTAACTTGCTTTAAGATCCTAAGAGAACGACCTAGGACAAAATCAGCAGTACTTTTTAAGCTTTTTTTCTTCTTTTTCTTCTCTTTAATGCACAAAGTAGTAAGGACTAAATATAACAGGAAACAATTATTTATTGTTAACATGGTGGGAGACTGCAATGCGATTTCACCCAAACCACGTTACCACCATGAGCTGCTTTATTCTCTATCTGCTGTTCTAACAGGCAAGAAACCAAAACAGAATTTTTCTTCTTTATCTCTAAATGGTTTACACCTATGAGTGAGAACAAATCAATTATCATGACCGAGAAAACTGTAAAATGCTTTAACTGCCCTGAAAACACAATACTTAGTAATATGTACAATGTGTAATTAGTACCGACGTGGAAATGATATACGCCCCCTAGGATGGTTGAGAATGGCCAAGCTAAGAAGTCCTGTGGGACTTCCGAATACAGATGCACAAATTGGTGATGGCTAACCAACCGGACATAGTAGTGGTGGACAAGCAGAGGAAGATGGCCGTAGTGATAGATGCAGCCATACTGAGTGATAGCAACATCAGGAAGAAGGAACATGAGAAGCTGGAGAAAGGCTAAGACCTGAGAGAAGAACTCGAGAGGATGTGTTATGTTTATCAGACGTACAGTCAGTGTTGGGAAGGTTACTTTTAAAATGTATTCCACTACAGATGACAGAATACATGCCCCAAAATGTATTTTGTAACGTATTCTGTTAAATTACTCAATGAAATACTAAATTTTGCTCTACAAGGTGATATCTACTTACAAGGAATTTTGTAGGTTATTATTTACAAAATGGGCATATTATAAAATATGAAATAATAAAATATTAAAACTTTTTTAAATTATGTTTTTTCACTTACATAGACACAAACTGGCGTTTTCCAGTTTCTATGAAAACTCAGAGCATCTATCTACACTCACACCTTAAGCCAATTTAGAATCAGTAGTTAATCCGCAAAGGGGCTTTAGTAGAAAAAGATCATCCCTGTCAGACCAATGTTTCTTTTTTAATCTAACTTGAAAGATCATTTAAACTTTACATCTAACAGTAGAATTTATTATTTGTCTAATGTCTGTTTGCATTTAGACAAACACAGAAGGTCTCATGATATTCCAGACTTTAATCTAGAAAAAATACTTTCAAGCAGTTATCATTAAAAAACACAAACATGTGCCTTGTACTGCTTGATAACATATACGCCCTTTCAGCCTTCAGAAAGGTAGTCATAATTACCTTGAGGTCCAATAATTGGCTGAAACGTATGCATTCTTGCAGGCTGTAGACGACACTATCCATATTTCTCACAGTTCACTGTCTGTTCCACATTCAAGTCACATTATGCTTATATAATAACTAAGTAGTCGGTTAATTTAATAAGGTCTATATTAACTTATTGAAAATCATTTTAAATGTAGTTTTTATTTCTGCAGGGACTAGACATGATCTGTGCTAATTCACTTTTTTTTCAATGTCATTGGAAACACTGTGAAAAAGTAAAACAAAAAAGTGGGAAGGATAAAAATGCACCCCAACTCCACACTGATATATAGAAACACAAAGGACAAGCTGTGCTAACCTTTTCCAGCTCTCCCAAAGCAGTGGCAGCAATGAATTCGTTTTATGGATCCTTAAAAATGGTGTGTTATGTTTGTCATTTGTCATCAACTAATGTGGTCTTACAGATCACTAAAGATATATAAATTCCTGTTATATAAAGAAACAGGAATACCATAAGATTTTGCATTTTAATACAAGTTTGTATAGTTACAGTGAACTTAAAGGGGAACAGAGTCTATTCTTAATAGCAAAACAACCAAAGTAGGTGGGTCTTTTCTTTAACTATATATATAGCATGCTAAATATAAACCCTGTTGCCCAAGCAAGTCAACATTTCTCTTGGATCAAAAAATGTCTTAATGTTGGCTAGCATACACAGCATCTACCTTTGTTGCTTAGCAACAAAAAGATTTTATGGAACTGCAAAAATGATGGGCTGAACTTTTGATTTTATTTGAAGAGGACATCGGAAACCAGAATGGTTGCTATGGTATTTACTTCACGTCTCCAAAGGCGCACAAAAATCTTGATATAACAAACACGAAAATTTGCCCAATTCCAGCAACACATGAAATCACCACTCTGATGTGCAAATATGTTTCCACATCTTTTGATGGTCTCCCACTTTAGATGCTATGTGGCATTAATGCACTGTCTTGTAGAAATTTTCTTGTGCCCGACTTCACTTTTTCTTATCCATTTGCCCTTTTGAAGCTGTGGATTCACATTGTACTGGATGGTCTTTTTCCCTGGAGGTGATTTCAGCTTTGTACCTGATAAGAAGTGCTGTGTTCCTCCAGGGTAAGCTGTCTGATGTGAGAGAAGCTTAGTACCCTGGAATACATCCATTTCCTCAGGAAATACACTCACGTTCATACACATGAGCACACACGCCAAAGGAAACCTACAGCTCTTCACTGTAAGGAATACAACAACTTGAAATTATGGTCCAAATAAGCCAATCTCAACAGCAATCTGTACTTATTTACCACAAGCACTTCACACAAAGTAGGTTTCTACAAAGGCAATATTTTGATTCTGCCTTCAACTATATTTTCTTTTATTGTTGTTATATATGCTTTAGGATAATTCAATTCAATACAATTTTATTTTTTAAAACGCCAAATTACAACAACAGTCGCCTCAAGGCGCTCTATATTGTAAGATAGAAACTACAATAACACATACAGAGAAAAACCCAACAATCATATGACCCCCTATGAGCAAGCACTTTGGCGACAGTGGGAAGGAAAAACTCCCTTTTAACCTCCGACAGAACCAGGGTCAGGGAGGGGCGGGCGTGTGCCACAACCACTTGGGGTTAGAGATGGATGACAAGATAAAAGACAGATAAAAGTGGTAAGAACTAGTCTTGTGTTGAACAGGCAGGCACAGTGTTAAGAGACTCTGATTGGACTTATAAAATGGGTGCACAGGAAGATACTAATGGCAATGTTGCAGCCAGAAATAAATCAGCAATGAGAGATGAAATAACTGTTAGCGACACAGACTGCACAAGTCCAGAGCTAAACTGGTCTTAACTCTGGTGAAGTCTGAAATGTTTTAGATGGTTACTTATACAACCACAGTCTGGAATGGTCACTAGAGTGGCCTTTTGTCAAGTGCAAAGCAATATGAAATGTGACAGTTTTAGAGGTAAATCGGCCTTTCGGCTAAGTAGGTATGCCATTTTCTTAAAGCAGACCATCTAAAAATCTAAAAAACACTAACTAAAAATCCAACTCACATATTTTCTACACTGTAGTGTTTTTTTTTTTTTTTTTAAAGGCACAAGTTAACTGTCTTTTTGAGAAGGATTGCCTCATCCTTTTCACAGATATTAATAATTTAAGTCCTAACTTATATGACGATATGAAAAAAAGTCCTCATCTTGTTTGGGGTAGGCTTAACATATTAGTATTTGCCTTTTCCACAAAGAAGCAACTTTCCTTAGCATTTAGATAAGAGGTCATTTCACAGTTAGGTTTCCTGTAGAAGAACGAGGGACTCTTTGACCTTGTCCTGTGTCCGATTCTGTAAATCCTCTCAGTGACCGTTTGCTAAGCTCACCCACTTAGTGTTGCAACACACATGTAATTTACAGTGAATGTGGTGCTATATTTAAACTTGGAATGTACAGTAATTAAAGAGTACACAGAGATCTAGAGAAGAAAAAAAACAACAAGACTGCATGCAGCATTGTTCATGAATTTGCAAAGTGGAGCTGTTAGTCTTTTTTAGAAAAAGAAATGCAACTGTCTTTTAACCCCTGGTTGGTTTTAATGTTTGAATGCATATATAGACAACACAGAGCTAATATTTGCAATTTAGCATTTGTGTTTCTAAGCTGTGTCTATTCACCAAAAGGATTTTATGGTGTAGTGCCTCTCTGTAACCCCTATTGCCCTTGCATTGGCAATGCAAGAGTCACGTCTGGACTAATTGTCTGCATCAAGGCATGCCTGGGTTAGCTTGGGAGATGGTTTTCACCAGACCTTATAGCCTCTTTGTCTTAATAACATTTAAAACAAAATCTGTGTTTTTAAGAGCTTTCAGGACAGTGTCCACTGTAATATTTGGAATGTGAGTTGGGTCAAGAGGAATCAGTTAATCAAATAAAGAGCAGAAAAGAGCAGCTAACATTGTTCATATCTCTGATAGGGAGCGTCTTGGATTCTATTATGCAGATACTCCCTTCCTTCCCTTTCTTTTTTGATAATATTACCAATAGCTTTATTGAATCAAATAATAAGCATAATGCTAAGCTTTTTGTTTGTAGAGGGCCATTTAGTCGGTGGGATAGCTAAAACCAAAATGAACAAAAAGCGTATCGCTTAATACTGAGCTCAAGACTGACATCACCTGAAATGTGTACCATAGACCATATGGCCATGTACCATATAGCATTTTATTACATGTTAAACAAGTAAAGTAAATTAAAATAAACCTTTATTGATTGTGAAAATTTTTTTGCAAATATAAAACTGGATTAGAAGCAAGGTGTTCTCAACTTTTTGATGATGCCATTTTCAGGCTTTGACACAGCAGTGATTACATGCGATGACACGTCTTATTCTTTTAAGCATCTTAAACATTACACGGAGAGTCTAGCAGCTTCTTCTCTCCTGTGCATACCGTGGCCTCAGCTATGTATGAACAATGTCTGCTGCTTTAGTCTCTTGTCATATCACGGTGAGAGAAAAAAAGACTCCCACTGGTCCCCTGGGGCAGCTCTGTCAAGGACACCTGTCTGCTACTGTGTTTCGCTGTGTTCGACTGCACTCCAGTCAGCACGCTGGCTGATTACATAAAACACTGAGTGCAATAAAGTGTCCTACAGCAGGACGCCTAAGGCTTCACCAGTCCTGTTGTGCAGGGCCCATCCAAGTTCCTCTCCCTCCTGTCCCAGACTCACTCCACCAGCTGTCTGCTCATCTGTCCTCCTCTCTGCCTCGCTGTTATTTATTCCTCAAAAGACACAGGCGGGCTGTTTGAGAGGACAACTGCATGCTTGCTTCAATATCCCAGCAAGTTCTTCTGGTCAGTCGATGTGTGTGTGCCTGTCTGGTAGAGTGACAAAGAGGTCGGCTCTAATTAAAATCAGCATTTGTTGCCGCCGGGAATGGTAACCATCGTTGTGGCGATAGTCAGCCCACTTGGTCCCCTAAGCAACAGAGCTAATGAGACGGGAAGACATGGCTCTGCTGCCAGAGGAGCAGTGCCGCTCTCCATCTCATATTATTTTTTTCTTTTCTCTGGCTTTAATCTCTTCATATTGAGTTCATAAATGGTTTTGTTTTTCCTGCTCGCTGTCTTCCAGTGATTATAACATCATCTACCTCTCTCTTGTACTCTTTACTAATTTAGTAGACCTATAGGCACACTTGCCATGCTTTGATTATGTTTTCTATTCTCCCTTCCATTTTCTGACTTCACCCCTACTTTCCAATTACATCTATTTTCGTCCTTTAACTATTCTTCATCTGGCTCTTCTTTCATTTTGCTCTCATTTGTTGCAGTATGTGCATCTCCTCCCTCACTGCCTTTCCTTCCTCCTTCCTTGTTCTCATCTCTGTCGTAATTAACACCTTTACTTCTCTGCAGTTTGCAGCCTCTCTTCCCTCCTCCTGTCTCTCACTCCTCAACAAAGTAAGAATTAACATTTATAAGATGCTCAAATATTTTTGGAGTGCCTGCGTGCATATAAAGAGATTTTGAAATTCAGTGCAACAGTCTGCGGTCTGGACCCTTATCTCTGAAATGTTTGCATTGTTTGCCTGCAGAAATGTCACCAAGTTAATCACTTGCATGGCAATTCAAATGCTTCAAGAAATCTGTATGATCAGAACGCAGATTAGGTGTTTCAAAATGCAGAAACCTACCGAACTTTACTTTTTGACAAGGACTTCACTCAAGCTCCATTGACATTACTTTTCTTCCCATCTAACTGCATGATAGAAGCAAAACAAATTCATTTTCCTCACATTTTCCTTGAAATGGCCCGCTTCTTTTTAAAAGTCTTTCCTAAGCGAAAAGTCTTGTACAAGACAAACTTGGAGTTAAGCTGAAAATAAAGATGGAAGCCTGAGGATGGTAAGAATGTCTTATTGCCTTGTCACAGCGTTAACAGCTCACATTCTTTGTCTTGTATCAAGCTGTGGTTTGGGACTGCGTGTGCTTTGTGTCTGTGTCAGTCAAGGCATTCCTGAAGATGAAAAACTGCAGTGTGAACCTCAAAAAGATAATTTCAAACCCACTACAGCATATACTTTACTTTCCAATTCTGTGCAGGATATATTCACACAATGACTAGTGTCAGAATTTTTATCAAGAATATTTTGTCCATTCTACTTCAATTATGTTGTTTTGACTTTCATTTAGCTACCAAGTTGCCAGAAAGCTATAGCCACTGTCTGTGTCCCACGTGTCTTCTTATTTATTCACCTTGGTGTTGTGTTACTCCAAAACAAAGAAGAATGAATAGCTCTCACGAAAGACTCGATTATGAAATAAAGTCGCTAGTGATGTCTCATATATCCAAAAGCTTTCTGATCCTTAGTGCACAACCAGCACTTAGGATTTAGCCAGGGTCAAAGAAAAAATCAAAGCACTATAGAAGTACATTATTGTTTAACGACATGTTTAACTGACATGAATAACTAACCCAATTTCAATCCCAGGTCCTCAAATAAATTGATTATAATGGATGATGAATATAATTGGATACAGTTTTGTGTCATTTTTCTTTAGTGCAGAGGATAGTCTGATAATTAGTGTATTCCCTCAATATTGGGCACATTGAGTGTTGTAGGACACAGCCATGGAAATGCTGGAAAATCTTGTTCCAGCTGGGAACAGTTATTCTTTCAATATGCATTCAACATAGTATTGAAAATCAACACTAAAGCCTTGAAAAGAGCATTTAAATATCTCTTTTCAAGGCTTCCTGACCACTCAAAGCTATTTTACATGCATACACACCAATAACAGCATAGGGGGGCAATCTGGAGTTCAGTATCTTGCCCAAGGATACCTTAAAACATCAAAAAGAGGAGGTGGGGATCAAACGACTGACCTTCAAATAATTTGGCAAACCACTCTACCTCGAGAGCCCTCGTGCAACCGAGGAAGTGGATCTCATGTGCAACTTCTTGGATGTGGACAAATGGGAAGGTGTAAAGGTCTAAGTAAGTTTGACATGAGCCACAAGATTGGGTTGGAGCCAAACTGCAAGGCCTGCGGGGTGCTCCCAGGCAGCAGGGATAAGAGCCTACTAACAGTGGTTCAAGTAGGTAGGCACAAACAAGTGATGGGGTGTTGGGGGATGCTGGAGTCCACGGTAGCTCATACTCCCAGCTTACAGGACATAATGGAACTGCTGTTAAAGTAGATCCTTAATAATACAGGACACATTTAGAGGTCTCAAACAGCCCATGCCTAAGTGGGCCTGGACTGTTTTGATATATAGCACAGTAGGTTTTGGTAGACATAATGTTTTGACACAATTTTTTTAAACTCTCCGGACAGTAAACCATTTTAAATTTGCCTTTTGAAATGTTTTTAATAGTCATCCTCATTTTTCTTTAGTCGCCTAAAGCTCAATCACTTATTCAACACCACAGAGTAAACATGATAAATGCTTCAAGTAGGCAGCAGGCTATTTTTTCATTTACCAATTCTCAGGGTCTGATGTAACTGTCCCTGGTGTGTTATGTCTTGAAAAATACTCCCCGCATAGCCCAGCAGCTTGCATTAAAAGCTTCAGTTTATGCTTGAATGCAAGACAGATGAAACTGGAACCGTTACATCAAATAGAGCTGTTCATTTTGAGTGATTAGACAAACTAATGGTATGGCTGCTTGAGCTTTAACATCAACAGGCTCGGTATGTTGGATCAATAGTAATTGTTGATCACGATGTCGCAGTTGTAAGCCACAACACTGTGAGGGTTTTACTTTCATCATCACTCATTCTTGTGATGTGTCTAATCAAATTTAAGTTTAATAATCAGTGTGTGAGTGGATCAAACAGCTGTATGCTATGTAAAAGGTGTTGCTTTTAGACCAAAAAACAAGACAAAGTTAGTGACTTGCTAATAAACACTGTCAAGTATTTGACCCCACCATGGCTAAAATAAGCTGAAATTAGAGGGATGCCTCCCATGGTGTAGTTGTTAGGGCATTTAAGGTTGTTGGTTCAATTCCAGCCAGAGACAAAAATCTGCCCTTAGGAATATTTTGGAAGAGGATCTAGTAGAAGTCTGCCAATTCAAACATGCAGAGCTACCTTCTGTGGTCAGCCCTTGTGGCAAGTACCTGAAAGTAGGCCCCAAATATGCTAGATTTTCTTTTTATTAGAGTTGGAAAAAAAGTATAGAAATAAGTCTGTGTAAATGTTTGCTAATGTTAGATATAACTTTTAGGCTTAACGGTGTTCTCTAGTTTTTTTCACTCTCCCTTAATGCTCAAAATTAGTGAGTTAAGGCAAGAACAGGTAGGAATATGAAGGCTAATCATGATCATAATTATGTAAGATAGCCAGGCACCTTTATCATAAAACATCTGACTGGGAAATGTGAATTTTTCAGAACTCTTCTCTTAAAGAGATGTATATCACAGCCACAGGGAAACTCAAGGCTAAACATCTAGTGGGAAATTGAAGGGATTGTCCTCTTCTTCTCTCTATAGTAAACTAACCAACAGAGAGAGCCTTGTTTTCTGAGTCACCACTGGTGGATGGACTGCAGCTTCATCTCATGGTCAGTTTGCAATACTGGGGCCAGTATACAGTCACCCACGTAAATTACAGTCTTCAGTGGACTTAATGAAATAATCTGAGAGTACATTCTGCATATAATTTAAAAATGTTACATAATATCTTTACATATATAACATGTTAAAACTATTCTCATCCTCTATATGATTTAGGGCACAGCAAGGAATTTATTGTAATGCAGGCAGGAAGTGCACATAAATGTTCTAATATAAAATAAATATGCAAAACAAAGAAATATGCATATATTATATATAGAGACCATATGTCTAATAACTTCTAAAGGAGAATGATCATTTTTAATGAAAGGTCTGTTCGTGTAAACAAAGGAAATTCAATGGCTGTGTGTCAATTAAACTAGGACGTATCAGAATTTGCATTTCCTGGGTTTGACCCAAAAGAACCAACAGAAAATGTAAAATCTAAAACAGTTTGGATGTTTTATAGTGAGTGGCCGCCCATAGGTGTGCTGTAATCCATGTTGGATGGTGTAATGAAGCCCTGATACATTCATCTCCCTGTGATTGGCTGATTGACTGAGCACATTTACTGAGTGTGGTAGCACTTCCTACGGAGCCCACTGAGCCCAGTGGGTAGGCCACTGCTGAAATTCAACACTCAATGAACTTGATTTCAAGATTAGTTTGGATTCAGCTTTAAGTTTTTGCACCCTGTTACACAGTACTCAGCCCTACTTTTGTTATTTTTTTATTTTATTGACTCATAGGTGAAGGTTTGTGACTGCTTTTAGTGATATATTGCATTTATTCTATAACAGGACCAGGTCTTAACCGTGGTAGCGTGAATGTAATCCTACTGTAGAAACGGAGCATAACCAAACTGCAGGTGTAGGTGTAGGTGAAGTATGGGGCTGTGTATCTAAGCTTTCTATCTCTGTTACTCAGAGATAGAAGAGCCAGTAGAGCTCAGGAAGCGTATTTAACACCCATCTCTGAATCACTCCGAAGAGTTCAACTGAAAGTTTGATTGGTATAAAAATATTCGCTCCTCAGAGTGGGACATGAGAGTTATTTGTGAAGCTTCCTACACAAACTCTCAGCGAGCGAATCTCCTTTTAAGTGTGAATGACATCATCAGTGCCAGATTCTTTTTCTTTTTTCTTAGTCTGAATGTAAATGGTAATTAGTAACAGTAGGTGCAGAGTTTGGTGCGGGCTTCTGGTTACTCGTCAGCATTACAGAGCTTTGGATTTTTTCATGGATTCATTTCTAAGGTGTACGTACGCCTTAAGAAATGGTTTTATGTAAGTGATTAAGTGACCTATCCAAGATGAGTCACCAGTCTGAGGAGAACTTTTTGAAATTAGGCTATGAAATTACTGAATAAGTGTGTCACTGGAGTGAAATAAACACAAACACAGTTGCTAGAGAATCAGTGACACTGTGGCGTTGTCACTGGAACTCAAATGGCAAGATTTCCTTTCTTCATATTAACCCATCATAATACCTTACCTAACTAGCTGTATCACATGTTAATTCAATTCAATTCAGTTTTATTTAACCAGCGCCAAATCACAACAACAGTAGCCTCAAGGCGCTTTATATTGTAAGGTAGGCCCTACAATGATACATACAGAGAAAAACACAATAATCATATGACCCCCTATGAGCAAGCACTTTGGCGACAGTGGGAAGGAAAAACTTCCTTTTAACAGGAAGAAACCTCCGGCAGAACCAGGCTCAGGGAGGGGCGGGGCCATCTGCTGCAACTGGTTGGGGAGAGAGATGGAAAACAGGATAAAAGACATGCTGTGGAAGAGAGCCAGAGGGGTAAAGCTAAACTATAAAGCCATTAAAGATATGTCCTTCTTTATGAAAATGCTAATCATTTGAGCATTTCAATGTCACTTCTAGTTGTTTTGAAATGTATTTAAATTCTCCTAATTTTGAAGCCATTCTGGAACAATAACAGAAACTTTTTGTGTAGTTATGTAGCAGCATTGTCTAAAAATTGACTTATAATTTAATGGTTATGTGGACATTAAAAAAAAAAAACAATATGTAAAAAAATAATAATCAGTCAAATCTGATCCGATAACAAAAAAAACAAAAAAAAAGTTTAAAATGTTTGCTAATTTTGCTGTTTTAAAAGCTTTGAGTGCTTTCACTTTCAGTTTGGTTGTCTCTAGTGGTTTCTGTTTTTTTCTCATGAGTGAGATGTTAAACGCAATAAGCTGCATGTAAATTTAAGATAATAATAATAATAACAAACTGGTGCCATTTGCATGAATATTCGCCACCTGCTGATTGTTAGGACAGCTCCACTCTCCAAACACAGGCATTTTTCACATAAGTCATTTTGGCATGTCACAGCAGGGAAAGCACAGCTGTAAAAGAATAAAATTATTGATGACTGAATTCTATTCAGCTTCCTCAGTTCCAGGCTCCTGGTATTCTTCATGCTGGGTCACTGTTGTGACTTACTGGAACACTTGAGCCATTTTTAATGTTTTTAGCAACACCTACGCTTTTTCTACATTGGCAAGTCAAAATGCCTGCTGTGTATAAAAAGGCCTGTTGGAGGAGATATTATTACTTTCTTTCTGTCATTTATAAAAAACCTGGGAACCATGGAGCGTTTTAGAAGAGAGAAAGAAAGTGTAAGACAGAGAGAGTGGCCAAAGAGAGGTTTCCTCAGAAATACTGTACAAGTCAAAATAAAATAAACTACCAACGAACTGAAGGATGGGAAAATAGTTTCATCTTGAATCTATCAAAGGGTTTAGAAAAGCCTTGGTAAGATGGTGAATCCTGCTCTCAGTCTATTCTGAAATCGTAATTATGTTGCTGGTATGAAGGAAGAACGTTAGAGAGAGCGAGAGACTCATTAAATCCATGGCAGAAGGTGTGCTACAGTAACCAGTCAATGAGCACTTCTCTTCCACACAGTAACAATAAAAAAATAAAAAGTGGCTGTGTGGACATAATCACACAGCCAGTACTAAAAGCATAAATCTGTGCTAGACTTTATGAATTTCTAATATCGTCATAAAGTCCAAACTGTACATTTTCTTCTCGGGGCAGCCACCATCTCCAGCACTCTTCCAGATCTTACTGGGTGAAAGATTAGTGTGAACAGCAGGTGGGTCTATTGGTTAAAAGGACAGTTGACCAGATGACCAGCCCCCATAATGAAAATTATATTTCATTTTGGACTGGGGGCAAATCACCAGCTTCATTATTCAGCTGTAGCACATGGGGGAGGACAAATGTAATTTTCCTATTGGATCCCAGCTGGGCTGCAGCAAATGTAGTGCAAAGGAGATAATCTTTCTAAAACCCAGAAAGGCCCTAAAAAATTCCACTGGGGTGCATTAGATAAAAGCTGCCAGTGTCTGACAAGAACCCATTTAAGCCTTACTAATACGGCTGTTTTCTGCCCTCTAATGATAGTGACATCGGCCATTTCAAACATTTGCAGGTAGCTATTTAGTCATTACCTGAATTCCTTTAAAAGATGAAAAATGAGACTTCAGTTCCTCTCACGGACAGTGAACAGCAGAGACAGCCGTACAGATGCCGGGAGCATCCTCTGCTGCTGGAAAGCTCACCGAGTTTCACCACACGGTGGCCCTGTGTCTCCTTCTCGACGCTTCTCCTCGCCTCAGCCGCCGTAAAACCGAGACTCCCTCCCTCCTTCTCCACCACGACCTCCTCCTCCTCCTCGTCCTCCCTCTACTTCCACTCTTTCCTCCCGTCGCGCTGCGCAGAGCCACAGACGGTCCTCCAGCTCCGTGCAGCCCGGTGCGAAGATGGTCGGCGGCTTGTGTGCTCGCAGGCTGGCCCGACGGTCGCGGTCCGCGCTCATAGCTGCCCTCACGGTGCTGCTGGTGCAGACGCTGATTGTGTGGAACTTCAGCACCCTCGACTCCGGGGAAGAAAGAGAAAACGGAGGGTCAAACGTGCGGGAGAAGAGGGACCGGGTCGCGGGCAACAAAGCCGCTGGCAGCCACTATTTCCAGCACGGGGACAAGCAGCGGCAGCATCTCCCTCCGCCTGGGAGAGGGGGGTCTCGCCACACACAGCAGCCGGTAAGACAGAGGCGCTGCCGATGTATTCATATCGTATCCCCCGCGAAAAAAAGACTGTCTCGCCGGGGATGAATGGGGTTGGCAGGCAGGTCAAACATCTCCACGCACACGGCAGGGCCCAAATGAGTGTTTGAATTGTTGTCAGTAGAGCAAAGGCTGTCTCGCAAGGAAATGATAGGATGTCAGATGCAAAGCGAGCCCTTTTTTTTTACTCTACCAGTGCTGGGAGACTGGCATCCTGGATGCTCGCTTTGGTCTGGAGCCACACTGCACCGTTTGAACGTCCGTTTAAATGAACGCACTCGTGTCCAGACTTGAGTTTGAAATGCCAAAGCTGAGTATGAAATCTGGAGTCAGCCCGCACACACGCTGCTCTCTCCAGTGTGGAATAATAGCACAGAGGGGTAAATCCTTCTCTAAATAAGGCTGTTTTAATAGCAGAGTCAGTGGCTGAGGTTGTAGCCTATACCTGTCATGCTCTGTTTGGTATTTCAAGTCAACTACAGTTGCTGCATGGCTCAGCAGCACTGTCTCAGCAGGCCAAATAGAAACATAACCTAATTTGCAAAGTAGTTTTGGAGTGTACAGAGAGCCTGTTTGTGAAAACAGGAACAGTTTTATTGGTTGTGGCAGCGTGAATCACGAAGCACAAGACAGACGTGGAGCCGAAACAAACTCCCAGACCAGCATAATGAACATCTTCAAAACAATATGAATAAATCAATAATACTAAATCAAGTTAAGTTATTGCCTGTGGGAGTGTACCCATTTACAGTCATTTAGAGAATCTAATTTCACGTTTGACTCTTTGAAAATCTTAAAAAAAAAACTGGCTTCTACAAATCCAAATATTTATTTGCAGGTTCCACAAAATGACATTTTTTGCCAGAGGCTAACATACTGAACGGTTCCACAGTTCTTCCACACATCGTTTGATTAATTTTCACAACCTGATGTATCAGATTACATTCTCGAAAACCGAGCTTCTGACTGGGGTTCTTGTCAAGCAGCTAGGTTGCCCTGAAAAAGTTGGACACCGTTGTTCCTGGCAAGTGTGCAGTAGTTTCCCTTCATAAAGCTGCCAGTCATTCATGTGTAGCCCACTCCTCATCCACCATGCAACCAGTAGATAACAGGCTTTGATGTAGTTTGATACACTGTGCGACAGCCAGTCTCTCAGAGCCGTGCACTGTATCATCTGTCTCCTCCGCAGATTTTCTAGTGATTCACTCGCTTCATGTGGTGGGACACTGAGTTCCACCTGCCGGCATCTCCGCAATGCAAAGTCACGCCGAAGCAAGGTTATATTTGAGTCAGTATTCTATTTTTTGACAGAGAATCCTCTAATGAAATATCCCTGCATAACTCCTGTGTAGACAGTGGTCCTTCTTAGTGAGTTTATCTTCTAACGCTTTATGGTTTTATATCTATTTTAATGTGTTGTACATGTATGACATAAGAGTAACAGTTGGGTGTCAAGACCTTTTTTTTCCTCGCTGCTTTAAAAACAATCTGCCAGATGTATATGACTGTTAAAGCACATACAGTCAGCCTGTATCCAGTCAGTACAGCCTATGAGCGCACTTGCTCCATGCCTGTCGGATTTCTGCTTGCTCTCTCCACTTTGGTGGCCCCCCCGGATTCATAAATTCAACTGGTGCTCTCGGCCACATACACTGGTTAATCGCTGCATTTTTTTGACAATAGAAGAATTTCTATGTGATAACTTGTGTTGGATGGAAACATTATGCATAGCTTTGGATGTGTCATCCCAGCAGGCAGGAGCTACAGTTGTCATTAGTGGTTGTTTCCTGTCGTGTCTCTTCAGGGAAATTCTGCTCGAGAGTGTAGACATTTTCTTTTCTAGTCCAACAGACACCACGGCTTTCCTTCACAAATAACTGGATTTAATCACGAGTGATATTATGTCAGCTCTGAATTTGTCTTTTCACGCACGCTGTGGCTACCTGTTAAAGATTCATGACCAAAAAGTTCTGCACGTATTAATTAGTCTGTCTTGTTTTGCCTGACATCGGTTTATTACAAGAATTAGTATCATGATTATTATTAATAGGTGCTTATTAAGGCGGTGCTGGTGATAGATGTGAAAAACTGTTAATGTGCCAGAATTAAACCAATCTACCTTCAGCAGCAGACTGAGGAAAGCTCTGAAAAGAGTCTGGCTTCACATCTGGTCGTCAGCGGTTTCTTTCCATCTGCTGCACTAGTCATATACTATCATCATCCCCATGTGCCCAGCGGGTGTCCACCTCACACGTGTTGTAAAGAGTTTTCCCATTAGTCATGGTAAGACACGTAACATTACCACTGATGTACACTTTTTCCATTGTGCTGAGTTTTCCTAATGGTTTCCAATAGCAAATATGGCATTACAAACCATCTGGAGATGTCTTTTTACTGTTTTTTCAACATGTTTCCACAGTGTGGTGATGATATATGATGTGCTTAACCTCAAATTATTATAAATTTTATTGTAATATAAAGATATTCAATACAGAGACACATTTGGCTTTGGTGTATATCCAATTTCTTCAAAGAAGCAAAAAACAGCAGATATGTTAATCAAATTGTTTGTGATTGACAAGGCCTTGTTAGTTCTGAGTCGGAGCAAAACACAAGTTTTGCTCTCAAATTAGGGAAAAATTTTTGGGAGGAAGCTTCCGATTGCTGTCCTGTGAGCTGTATCTCTAGGTGTTCACATCCTTGGCCACACTTTGCTTGAATATCAATATTTTATTGTCATTAAAATGGATTTAAAGAGTGTCAGAATTAACATCAAGTTTAAAATGGAAACATTTTTTCTCTAGTCATGCTGGGACCAACGTTCATCTTGCCATCATGCACACCGCCTCACATGTACACCTTAGATTTGTCATATTTAGGAGCTTTGTTAAAATCCATTGTTGCTACCATCTATCCTCCAACTACCACCACAACCAACACTGTGTCCGTGATCACACTGCTGACTCACACTGACACACATACACACCAGCACGCTCAACAAACACCCAAAATGTTGTGTGCGTGCAGGGAAACAGTTCCCCACAAACACCCACATGCACTTAGAAATTTATAGCTACACACAGAGTGTGCGTCATTTTTTTGTTTTCAAATTTCCCTTTTTGAATGTACATATACATGTAGTGCTGTAGTTTAAAGAGCAGACAGGATAAACGATTGCATTTGTGCTAATGTTGTCTATATTTATGAGCAAATGTTCTTTTTTTTTTTCCAAGAAATGTCCACTGCTTGTGCTTCTTGTGCCCCCTTTTGCTAGCAAACACTGGAAAATAATGATAAAAAGCTTTTTAAAAAGTGTAACATGAAAGAGCAGCTCAGATTTACACCACGGTGAAACAAATAATAGATTAAGATACAGCCGCTCACCTAACTGACAGTAATGTTGGCTTAAATCCCCCCAAGTGAAGCAGTAAAGAACTGGCAAGTCTGCAGAGATAGTTAAAGATTAGACTGTGTGCTGTGTTTACATTCATCCATCCATCCATTCCATCCATTCGCTTCCGCTTATCCTTTTCAGGGTCGCGGGGGGCGCTGGAGCCTATCCCAGCTGTCATAGGGCGAGAGGCAGGGTACACCTTTTACATTCATTCACATGTTAATTGTCATTCATGCAAATTTGATTTTTGACTGTGACACTTCGGGCATGCACTGTAAATCACTGTGAAGTAATACAAAAGTGTGATTGTATTATGAGTTTAGGGTCAAAATATTCATTTGTCCTTCCCTGAAAGTCTTTTGTTCACTTTGTGATAAAAGCTGCTTGTTCACCTTCTTCCATTTTTAAATTCAGTGCTTTCTCACGTTGCCTTCCTGGCGGTATCACTTGCCCCGGCGCTACTTCATGCACCAGTCACTGTCAGTGCTGGGTTTTGTATCCTGTCAAAGACATTTTCACAGTGGTAATTGTCAGTTAAATTGGCACTCCCCTAAAGTAAATCGTTGTAGAGTGCGAGCTATTCTGTTTTAAACAGACCTTTGAACGTACATAATTACAGTCCATGAAGATGCACTGTGTGATTTAAAAATTCAAACGTCTCAATCATTACATCAATAAAGTGTTGTTTTGTTAAACCTGTAATGAGGCAAAAGTAAAGCACAGCCTGCCCGTCAGTGCATCCAACTGTGGTTGTGCTTTTACACACAGGGAGTTTCTTTTTTTAAGTGCCTTTAGTCACAGAGAGAGGTGGGAACATATTCAGATCTAAGGGAGGAAGTGTGCACCTCAGACTTGAAAGAGACACATCGAAAACCCAAGACACTTTGATGTTGAAGTGTAATTTGTATACGTGACACCGGTGCTTCTTCCAGCAACGGAAAAAACATTTTATCATTATCATAATGCAATACTCTTAAAACCCTGTCATGTTATTTCACTAAGCTGAGCCTACTAAAAGGCAAAAATGTCAGTGTCAGTGTGGCATCCTAAAACTTTGATTATGTGCTCTGTAGCATGGAGACTGAAAGTTTCATAGAATCCACAGCACAGATATTTCCCTGTTTAACACTCTTCCTAGCACACATTATGCATGTATTGGAAGCTTTTTCAGTGTAATCAGTTTGCAGCATTCGCTCCCTTGTCTTCCTCTTCTCCACTGACATTGTGCAAAGGAGGAACAGCCATTTAACTATTCAACAGGTGTCACAGCATGAGAAACATACTTATCAGGAGCAGAACACAGAGAAGAATGACTCACACAGTCCTGTCAGTCATCTTGACTCTTGCTTAGGAGATGAGCATCAAGCGTGTTCCATTAATTAATTATTTAACAGTTCAAAGGGCTAACAGCATCATGAAATTAACTCACTGTCCGGTAGGTTTCTACTATAGTTTACAAAAAAAAAAACGGAATCAGCAGCAATAATTTTGATAATTGTTTAATAGATCAACAAATTTATGCAAGTGCATTTCTTTTATTTATTTTCATTTTCTCAAATTTAAGCGTAAGAATGATGTTTCTTTTGTTCTGTTGGTTGGAGATGATGGTCGATCTCCATGCAAGATGACGACGCTGACATTTTATTCAATCAAAAATTAATGAAAAATCGAACTGATGAGGTTAACGTCCGTAATGACAAGGCAGATGCTTATCAGACAAGCTTCGCAGCTTTTTCCTTAATGACTGTTTTTCTGGACAAGAGGAATGAGAATCTAAATGTTATTCTCCCGTTTACCGAAAAACTGTCAAACGTGTCACTCCAAAATCGGGCTGAATTTTGGGGAGTCCATGAGGGTTAACACCAACTGCGGTAAACCCCTAAGAACTATATACCTGTCATTGA
Organism: Diplotaxodon limnothrissa; assembly: GCF_057381915.1. Classification (NCBI taxonomy): domain Eukaryota; kingdom Metazoa; phylum Chordata; class Actinopteri; order Cichliformes; family Cichlidae; genus Diplotaxodon; species Diplotaxodon limnothrissa. The sequence goes on from NC_140601.1 coordinate 35,742,490, forward strand.
TATTTTTTTTCATATTGCATTTGCATCTGCAACTTATTAGTTAGTTAGCTAATGGGTGGCATAGTAATAACTACAACCACAGCAATGACATGAAGTCAGTGACAAAGGGGACCTGGCTTTTGCCCTAGAAAGTCCAAAACTATGGACAACCTGCCTCTTATTTATTTATTTAATTCACTTTTTATTTTTTTATTATTTCTGTATATATTATTTCTGTGAACCTTATAATCAAGTCTTTTTTTTTAAATAACAATTCAAGCCCATGCATTTTCTCAGCTGCATGAAAGCTAAATATAAACTGGATTTACTGTCAGTCCATTTCTACATGTGCTACCCAGCTATCTGTTGTTTACACAATTGCTTCCCAAGTGTTTTTATAGTACCTCAGCTAACTTTTACATTTTTTTAAAAGAAATATGGGAGTTGTTGATGTTGCATCAGGTCAAGCGCACTTAAATCCATATGTATTACAGTACACTCCATCAGGTTGTTCTTTTGCTGATAGTTCCTTTTTCCTGCAGTGCACACACAAAAAGTGTGAACTTCCTCCAAAAGCTATTTGAACTACAAAAGCTTTCTCCAGTCCTAAAGTGCTTTGTGAGTCTTTGTGTCCTGTGTAGATGCCGTTGTGTTGGTTATGTTTGTTCACTCGTTTATGCAGGTTTTCCCATAAATTTGAAAGGGATAAAGTTGAAAGAAAATCAGCTTCGGTGTCTCTCAGTGCACTCTCAGAGTAATGTGCCAACACATTAGACTCTGTATATGGATGTGTTTCTGTGTGAGATGTGCTCTGCTTGATGCCTTTGTTTGCCTCATCTGTAAAACTGCACAATCAAAGCTCATAACTACTGTTCATGGTGCTTCCGCCACGTCAACTCAAACAAAGCTCACTATTATCACTCATTACAGCTCTGCGTCAACCCGACATTTGCATACACAGAAATCACTACACACCACAACTTCAGACCAGCCAACTCTCCTGCCTCAGTGTGACATACCCCACCCCACCTCTCCGTCACCCACCCTGCCCTTCATCCTCCCATCATCCGTTGCCTGTCGTTACAGATGGTTTCATTCCCCAACTAGAGCTGGGCGATAGAACGATAACGATATGTATCGCGATATAACTTTTACTCGATAGAGAAATTAAGCTATCGCGATAGACCTCGCCGCTCTTGTCCTCTTAAAAAAAGGTCAGCCAATCCAAATTAAGTAGCGCAGAGCCGAACCAATCACAGCCGCAGCGTCACGTCGCGTGACTTGTTACGTACCGCACAAGTGCCAAGCCGCACGTGTGTTTGTTTGGGAAGCAGCCAGCGCGTAATGGAGGAAATGAGTGCGCCGACTAGAAAAATCAACCGAGCGTGACCGAAGAGAAAACAGATGATGGTTCCAATGCCGGAGAGATTGTCGAACGGAAGAGCCATAGAAGTTCCGTAGTGTGAAGGTATTTCGGCTATTTCAAGTCTGACAAAAAATAGAGTAGCGTGCACTGTAAATTGTGCCGAAAGCAAGTCTGGAAATACAATAAACTGGTGCATGCGTCACACTGTGCGCCACGTTATTGTTTCGGTGAAATGAATTTCTACAATACTGTTACTGTTAATTGTACTCTCTGCAGTGTTTAAATGCTTACATATACACACAGTTACTGTCCCTCCACACATACGACTCGGTTCTGCTTCTATGCCGCAGCTTTGTTTACTTTTTCCCACCGAGGCTTCTAGACTTCTGATTGGCCAATATTTCTGCACGGTTAGGAATCTAGCGCCACCTGCTGCTTTGGCATGTTCATAGCAGCGTTTTCCTTCATTTCTGCCTTTATGTGTGGACGGGATTATTTTTTTAAAACGAAAACGGAAAATCTCCGTTTTCAAAAATACCCGTGTACGTGTGGACGTAGCCTCAGTCTCTGACTGGAAGCGCTAATTCGTCATTCGGCTTTTGTCAGACTAAAGTAACTGTTAAAACTGTTTGAAAAGCTAAGCTATACAACAAGGAGAGATTGAGAATTTCCTTTTAGTTCTCAGTTTATTTGATATTGACAAAAGTTAGTCAGTTTTGTCTGTTCTTCTGTAAAACAAACTAAGATTTATTTTTAGAATTAATATTTTGTTTCTAAGTGGAATTGACAATTTAGTCTGTTTCGTTTGTTCTATTTTGAAACTTAAATGCTTTAGCGGCTGCCTTTTGTGTAGTTTGCAATATTTGCCTTTATTTATCTGAAAAAGTCTCATGTTCCTTAAGTACATCTACCCTGTTGAACTTATTATGGGAAATAAATATTTAAATAAAAACAAGCTGCTGATTATTTCACATTTTACTTGTGAGCAACGGCACATTTAAATCTTACAAATATAGTTATTTGGCTTATATCGTGATAGATATCGTTATCGCCTGAAATGAAAAAAAACATATCGTGATATGAAAAAATCTCATATCGCCCAGCTCTATCCCCAACACATTAATAACGCATCATCCAGATGAATAAAGCTATAAAATACGTAGCGTTGCCAATAATCCCACAGGTAAGAGGCTTAGCAGACAGCCTTAAGGGAGGGAGAGACAGAGAGACGAACTTTGGGGGGGGGGGGGGGGGGGGTGAAATTAGATTTATCTAAAATCGGGTATCCATGTTAATATTTAGCACAGAGTTTAAAGGCTGAATATAAATGCACACATACACGCACAAACACTGGTTTGGACTAGAACCTCGCCATATGGAGGGATTATTATACCAGTTTTTTGTTTTTTTTTTTAATCTTGCTGTTTTTGAGTTTCAGGGTTATCCCTTTAAAAAGAGCGTTTATTTTTTGTGTAAACAGTAAAGAGATGAATGCCACCCACTGAAAAACTCAGATTCCATATGTAAAAATGTTTTTTAACAAACAATGAACAATCAGTCTGACAAAGCTAGATGTTTGAAGCTCAGTTAAACAAAAGTAATACATATTACCATGCACAGTAATCAGAGATTAGCAAAACTCAAGCGCAGTCCTGTTGATTTTCATTTACTAACGCTTAATAAATTACAAATCTCGTGAGAGTCTTAGATGTAACTGAGAAATATTCTGCCAATTTTTTTACACGATCATGGTTGATTGGCAATTTGCTGATTAATAAAAACAGGTGTGAGCATCTCTGAAGCAGTGCTGTCTGAGAAAATAAACTCGATGATGACATACTGAGGTCATAAGCGCTATCTTAGTCTTTCTGATTTGATGTTAAAAAGCCTATTTTACATTCAGCTTGAAGAAAATTGGCCATTAAAAGACTAAACGCTGTGAGAAATTATCACCCACTATTTTTTTTTAAATATAAAAATCATCTCTGCCACCGGTGCACACAAACTGTTTGAGTTCAGTTTTTGATTGATTTAACAACTCATTTCTGCAACTCTGCAGCTGGTTTCTGCTAAAACACAAACTCAAGTAATCTTTATCTTTTTTCTAAAGGAACATACAGTAAGTGATTTGCTTTCCTCCTGGTGTAGGCTGTCAAGTAGACATGATGAGAAACTGCAGGTCAGATTTTCTGTACTGGCACTCACGTCTCTTTTCTTGCTGATGTTTTGGCCTTGATGACACTGCACACTGCATATGTAGCATCTCTGTTGGATACCCTGCAGCATTCACCATGAATGAGCTTTTGCTGTGGCTCATTAAACAGTATGGAGATTGTTCCTCTTTTAACCCTAATGGTCACATCTTACTTAGGATGACAGTCTTGTCAATGAGGAAGCACATGACAGACTGTCCACTTCCCTTAAATCGTTGCAGCAACATGCAACACACTGGTCCACATGTAAAATGCAAATACATTAACATGTAATCATGCCCACACGTACTAATGACACTGACAATGAGCCAGCGCCTTGCTATTTCCTCCTCAACATGCCATACACTAATCTCCATGTACTGTGTTATTGTAGTAAGACAGAGGGAGGGAGGATGACAGAAAGAGAAAAGAGCACATGGCGGTGTGGTGAAGACACAGGGTAAAGACATGATGGCTGGGTAGAGATAGGGCTATCCGGTCTGTCAGGGAAAGCTTTTGTCCTTCCAGTCCCGTAGAGCAAGAGAAGAAGAACTGACAGCAGTGCTTTTATTCCTCTTCCTCCTCCTCTTTTTTTTCTTCTTCTCACAACTGGAGCTGAATGCCAACAGCCCAGAAGACTTGTCTGCGTGATTAAGAGAGAAAGTCAGAGGGGAAAGAAAAGAGAGATAGAGACATGCAGAGAAAGAAAGACAGATATGTAAGACAGAAGAAAGCTGGAAGAAGAAATGTTGGATGGAAAAAAGAAAAGATGAACGTCTCATCCCTTCTACAAATCCGATGTCGACTCAAATCCCAGCGTAATCCTCTGGGGAACCCGGTTTGGTTTGAAGGCTTGTTAGTGTAGCTTGAGTCCCACTGGCATAGACTTCTGTGGTTGGAGACCGTTTCTGGAAACTAACCTGAGCCCAAATAGTCTCCACTCCTTCAGGGTTCAGGTCTGTAATTTTTCTCTCTGTTGGTAAAATCTTAGATTTAGTGGAAATCTGGTGCCAAGACAGTGATCAGCAGGTTTTATCAACCGTAAATATATAATAAGAGCTCTGATTTGGGATTAGACTGAGGAAGATGTTTGAAAGAATAATCTCAGCTTGATGTTTCAACACAACTGACTTGGTGTGACTCCACTGGTTTACTTCTTCACTCTGACTGATAAGTTGTTCCATTAGGATATTTCTTTGTATTAACCATGGATAAAATTCTAGCATGCAAGCTCCATGCATGCAATGGGGCAGTCACCTACCTGGTTTACTTTAAATAATAAAAATGCAAGCAGGTGAATATTAAAGAACAACATCACATTATTTGCAAAATAATGCAAAAGTATGATTTAAATTCACCTATAAGTATCAGTATAATATGTATCCATTCATGTATTCTTCCCCTTGTGGGGGAGTTGTGGGGGAGCTGGAGCCTATAACAACTGTTGTAGGGCCAAAAGTAGGGTACATTCTAGACAGATAGCTAATTTGTGGCAGCGACAGAGACAGATAAGACGCAAATAGAGACAGATAACCCTTCAAACCTTCATTCAATTTAGAATTACCAATTAATCTAACCCCCTGCATGTCTTTGGACTGTGGGAGAAAGCACAAGCACCCGCAAAGAATCCACGCAGAAATTGGGCGAACATGCAAACTCCACACAAAATGGATGGAAAGTACCGTCCCTACACACTGCTCCCCGGGCACCCAATGGCTGCCCACTGCTTCACTGAGTGAATGGGTTAAATGCAGAGAGGAATTTCCCCACGGGGATCAATAAAGTACACTTTCTTTTCTTTCTATGAGGCAATAGTGCACCACAACACTGTGCTTCCTACCCCAAATCAGTCTTTTTTATTTTTTTCTCTTGCTTTAAAATTTTCTTTGCTCTTGAATGCTTGACAAACAAAGACACAAACGACAGAATAAGAAACACAAAGCTAAGCAAGCCAGAGTAATTAGGACACAATTAGGGAATTAGAGAAATGAATGAGACAAAGACAGGAAGTATTATGATTAACAAAATAAAACAGGAAATGCCAAACACAGTAACAAACAGCACACTTTGAAGCAGGAAGACAGAAAACTGGAATGGCCAGAATGGTTAAAGACTAAGAAACCTGAAGGAGGAGAACTATAAAATCAACACGAGATCATAAACATAACAAAAACCGAACTAGGACTATTATTTGTGTGAGTTTTTTCTCTCCTCATGAGTGTCCCGGTTTAAGCTTGAGTTTGGTCTCCAACAGCTCCTAAGGTAAATACCATTTCCTGTTTAACTGCATTGACCAGCTAGTTATGGTTTGGCCCGTGGCAGGTTGCAGGTAGAGTCATACATTCAACAGAGCTGAAACCTGAAAACCTGCTGTGTTGGAAATCAAGTTGATTGTATCAAGCAGTCAAGAATAAAAATTGTTGAAAAATAGTCAAATATGGTGTGATGGGGGTAACTGAGTCACATTTAGTCACAAATTGGAGAACAGTCATTACAAAGCAGAGGGATTAAAAAACAGTTAAAGGCATTTGAAAAGGAGTTAAATCTAGATATGAAAGTCTGTAGTAATTAAGAACAAGAGCAAGTAACACTAAAACTTAAAATTAAAATCCACAAAGGAGTTGCTGGATAGTCAAATGTTTGGTTGAAGCCCTAGTTGTATTAATTCAACAATATTCTGAACATTATTTAGATTGCACAGAGTGGTTTAATTAATCTCTTACAAATAAATATTTAGAAAAGCAGCATTAAAGATACATTAAGGATATGTTAGATTAAAATTAATGTGCTCAGATTACACTAACATAAAGAGGTTATCTCCTGTGATAAAATCGTAAAGTGCGGCGATGTTTGAAAGAACAAATCATAATCGTGATCATGACATGTTATGCGGGAGAGTTTATTGCCAAGGTCATATTAAGTAATCCCTCACCATGAAGTCAATTGTAACAGTTCAGCTGAAGCTGCCCTTGCTGTCGGGTAGCCACTGTACAGGAAATTCTCAGGTACACTAGAGACAGCAGGGATGCACCAGTAGATGCAAACACCTACATAAAATGCCTACATGTGCATACACACTCCCACACACTCTTCAGTGTCCCTTCTGTGCTAAAGGCACGCAACAGCAGAATGCATAAAATCATTAAAATGGTCTCTGTCCTGAATCACAAAAAACACTCACACATGCAATCTGCCTCTCACAGACGTACACACCCCGACTGCATGGACACAAAGGTTTTCATCATTCTGCTTTCTCCCTTGGCTCATGCATAACATACACACACTTTGGGAGTAAATAAAATTATAAAGCACCACCTGAATAGCTGCTCTTCAGTATTCATATTAAAGCACCGGGAACAGCCGGAGAGCTGGTACCCATTACTGAACAGGTGTTTTCTCCATCAGCAGCGCATTTAGATCCTGTCTGTCCTTCCTGCCTGCTTCCACTCTGCCGAACACTTTAACTGCAGAGCTCATGAGATTTCGACGCAGACGCTCCCATATTTTTCACCATTCTCCTTAAATACTCGCTCAGTCTCTTCATACCACTCTTTCACTCCCCGGTCGTCCTCTCCTGCCTCCTCTTCTTCTCCCTTCTCAAGTGGGGATGTCTTACCGCACTGCTGAGTCGTTCTCTGCTCCTCCAGACGCCGCAGGCCTCCCAAATCAGCTTCAATGAGGAGCCCTGCAGAGGCTGTCGCTGCCGGGGAGAAATTGCGGTGTAATTGAGCTGCGTGATAATAATACGTTCTTCTCTCTGATTTCCTACCAGCGGTGAATCATCAACACCATCATCATCATGCCATCACATCAGCAACGCTCCGTAGACGCTTCCACACTGCCACCGCCTGAGTTGACCTGCTCTTTCACTAGATTCTCTTTCTTGTCGATTGCTCTCGTTCCACTTATTTTATTCCCATTTCCTCTCGCTTTTACTTTCCCTCACTTTGTGCTCTCCACTACTCACCCTTCTCATCTGTCTCCAGCTATACTTCCAGTTTCTGTTCTACTTCATTGGATACAGGGCCTCAGAGGTATAGAGAAATTACACTGTACAAAAAAAAACATGTATATGTGTGAGCAGGAAACAGGGGGCAAAGGAAGAGAAGTTAATTAGGAAGTGTGATTGTGCAAGCGTAATATCAAACACATTTTGGATACATACTACATAAAGCATTCATGATTCTATTTCAGTAAACAGGGAAGCTTGGTCATTTTTTCACAATAGCACTTAACAATTAGCTCAAGTGTTGCATGTTTTTCACTCTCAAGACCCAAGCTCACGTGTATGAGTTATACTTCATGTATAACGGCCTCTGTGTTTCCTGCAATGGCCGTTACAGGGAGTTTGCTAAAGGTGAAAGACTGGGTATGCCTGCATATCAAAAGAAAGGGAGAGGAAAGGTTAATCCATACACATGCACTTTGTTGTAAAGGAGAAAAAGAGAAGTTAAACGGAGGTTGAGAATTTGCCAAGGCAGGTTTTAGACTTGCGTGTGTTTGTGTTTATATCTGTGTTTGAGCAGGAGTAGAGTTTACACATGGCTTTCAGTGTTTTAAGCATCCTCAGGAGAATTGGCTTTCCATAGAGGAGAACCATTAGGAAAATCATTGACCGCTTATTGGTGTCAGCACTCTGCTAGTGTTTGTGTGTATGAGCTCAAACAGAGAACAATGCTGCTCTTTTTTCCTCTCGCGTGCCCCTCCAAATAGCCAGCCTGAGATTTTCTTCTTTTTTTTCTTTGTCCTCAAGTTTCTTTGCTTAATTGCCGTGGCAACTAGGCCTACAAGAACAATTTTAGACAATTCTCAGTTTAATTGGTGTATAGATGATACCTCTTTTTTTTAGAGGTCTGGGCAGAGCTTCTGTGGGGCTTAAAAGGAAGTACACCAATCCTGGCGTATACATTGGATGGATGATTTTCAGCGTGTGACCAAGTTGGTGTGTTTATTCATATTAGGCTCGTGCACATTTGCTCCAGAGGTATATAGACTGTGCAGATAGAATTTTCTTAACTGCTGAGAAAGAGATTTGGTCAAGGCAATTATATTTCAGCCAGGGCATGTCTGCTTGCTTAGCACTCAAGTCTATTTGCCTAAAAGACACAAATGACTGCAATTTAACAGCAATAGAGGGGGAGTGTAATGAGTTGGTAGCTATTTGCCTGATGTGAGTGTGTTGCTGTAAGGTACAAAGAACAATCAAAGGCATAGAACTATATTTTCCCTGGCATTATGTCCAGTGGCAGTGAGGGAGATTAATAAGCAGGATTATTAGCTTCTCTAAATTATTGTGCGTTTTTTGCTAGACCTTCTGTGAGTATTACATTGCTTTAACTGAAATTATTCCTGCACAATCCTGTTTAACCAAAAATGTCAAAATTGTCATATGTGCTAAATAGATAATAGCATGTTTATGAGTGAAGGATTTTGTTACCTCTGAATAAAGCCTGGCTTTCTGTTTCTCCCAGTATACAGTCTGCTTAATCTTTTCTTTTTATAACTCAAGAGCAAGAAAATTCACAAGCAGATCTTCCAAAAATGTCAAATATTCCTTGTAAATTGCCATCCTGGTTTTGATCATCCTTGTTTGTGTTTTGTTGGTGTTTATGGTAGTCCATGTCCACAAATGCATTATGTCATTTTCTGGGATTTGGTGCAAGGATGTTGCAAGAATGGCTCTTTGTCAGATCTTTGATGTCTAAGTCCACTTTTTTCCCCCTGCTGCCTTGACACAGGCAATTTTAAGACGAGAGCAACAAGTGAGACTTTATCTGCTACTACTTCACATGATCCCCTCTAGCATGTTCCTTATCAGCAGATGGAGGCTGCTCATTTAGGTCATGGAGATTTTAATGCTCAAATTTTCCATTATACCAAGCGCCATCTGCTAATAAGGATTGCTTAATATTGTCAAAAAGCAGCAGAATATGTAGGTAAGAGGACCTTGAAATTAAGCTGTAGTTTGAACAGGACCTCCAGGGCTGAAAAATGAATGGAAGTGCTACAGAAACTACAGTTTCTGGAGTGGCCACTTTTCGCTGGCTCAAAAAAAGTAAGGTAATCCTCTTAGATGTCCACCAATACAACATTAAAAAGTATGCTTACAACCAAGGCAGTTGTAGTTTTGCTCTCTATAGCTAATATATATATATATAGCCCTTAATACCAACTGTGAAAGGAAGTACTTTTACATCTCACGCAATAAAAGTTGCAGTATTAGGTGTGTGGCCGTGACTTACAGGTAGATGCAGTGCACTGCAGTGGTTTCTGTCTTTTAGGTGCAGTTTATCCCACCTGGTGACAATGCAGTCATCAAAAAAGTGAAACCTAGTTAGGTTATTCCACCCTAATTTATGTAATTTGCATAAATGCAAAGAGTGAGTTAGCTTTCCACAACAAATGTGAGAACAAATTGCTTTTTGCAGTTTCTTCAACATAATAAAGCGACCTCTCAATTTTAAATACACGTAGACATTGAGGGCTAGCAGGAGGGACCATGCGCTTACCTGCTGCTCTCTGGCAGGTAGCTCCATGCCCTCCTGGGTTTTAAATGCACCTTAGAACACACATGCATCAACATTACAATGAGCGGGTGGAGGGAGGTTTGGAGTCTTCTCTCACCCCCGTTCTCTGCGACCTGCTGGAGCAGGGGGGCTAGGAGGAGGAGTTGGCCGTCCGACTGCGGTCTGGAGTGTGGAGCCTTCCTGCTGCTGCGGAGTCGGGGCGGTCTGCCTCCCCCCACCGCAGGGAAAAGGGAAACACCACCTGGGTCTGGGTGCAGTTCCCCCCTCCAGGGGCGAGGGCACCTAGACCCGGTTTGTAGAGTACGCTTGGGGAGTATGATCGTGTGTACAACGTCTCTTTATGTCTGTCTCCACGTTGGTTGAGTGTGGAGTAAGTGCAAATGAGAGCATGAGGGTGGGAATGGATGTTTGTATCTGTGTGTGCCTGTATGTCTGTGTCTATATGTCAGGTTGGGTGTCAGGCGCCACCTCTCTGGGGACATCTCAGGCTCTCCAAGGTTTGGAGGCCTATCTCCCCCTACCACCACTTCCCCTGCCAGTGGCGGACCCCCTCAGACATCGGTGCGTTGGTGGTTCTTTGTGTCCGGGGATGGGCGTCCAGGTACACACCGGCTCACTCCTTGGCGGCCGCTTATCGGGGCCTGGAGCCTGGGGCTCGCTCGGGCCACTTCGGAGGTGGGGTGCCCCCGGCCTCTCGGCCTGGGGCTCGGTCACTCAGGCGCAGCTGGCTGCCGGCGGAGCTCACGGGCGCGTCACTGCAACTCCCCCTGGCTTCTGCTCCGCGGCTGCTGAGTGAGCCCTCATCTGGGACTCTCCTCAGCTCTTTCCGGGACAGTGGCGCAGCTGCCCCTCTGTTGGTCTTCCATGGTCTCTTGTGTTCTGGGGGCCTCTGGATGTCTGGAGTTTTGATCTCCTCCACACCTGCTTCAAGCCCTGGAGGACGGGGCTGTGGCCCCCCCACACCCTCTAGCAGATTATTACATGAAGGAACCTTTTAAAAAACAAAAAACAAGCGCGTCCATGCTCACAGGTGTACACACGGGTGATCACACCCACAAACTACACCCTTTTTGGCTCCTACCTCAAAGCACACTGTGTTCTGTTGATCTTATGTGCTGCACAATAATGTTTAACATTTAGTATTCACTGTCATATTCCCATATATCATTGTGATGTTGTTTATTCTATTACTCTTGTTCTCTTCTGCTTGCTTTCTTTTTTCTTTCTCAGCAGGTGATCCAGGTGATTGATATATGCATTTTTTTTCTCTGCCCGTTCTGTTGGTTTTTGTCTTTTGCCCTTCTCCCCCGTCCCTCTTCTCAGCTGTTTCTCTTTCCCTCTTTCTTTCTCCCCTTCTTTCCCCCAGTCAAGTCTGTCCCGTATTCAGTAAGTGAAAATAAAATAAACAATAAAAGAAAAAGAAAAAAAAAAAAAAAAAACATAATAAAGCGACAGCATGTTATAGGTCGCTGCATTCCTCAGTTATATCTTTTTCCGTGCCCAATAGGAAGAGTAAGAACATCCCAGAGAAAGTACATGCACAGTAAATTATAAATGCACTGTGTGGTAAGCGTCAGAGAGATGCCCGAGATCTCACTGTTTGTTACTTGTAAGGCCTGTCAGTGTGTGCTGCATACTATATATATCATGTGCAGAAAACCTGCACCTTATTATGTTTAATGGATGAGAGTTTGTGAATTTATCATACCCCTGAGTATGCGCTCTTTAAGGGTGTATGTGGGTAGGTGGATGCAGCGTTGAACGTCAGAGGTCAGGGAAAGCTTTAGTCCTGTCTTGATATGTTCGTGTGTGTCTGTGTGTGTCTATGTGTGTGTGTTCATGTCATGCTCTGCATGTCGTCTCAGCCTCCAGCTGACTCGTGATTCAGAGGACACAGGCTGCGTGCCATGCACTGTCTTTGACCCTTTCCTATAGCAGCTGTTAATATAACGCTGCAGCTGTGTGTATATTTTTGTTGTAATGCTAGTAAATATGGTAAATGGGGCTAAATATGTATATTTGCCACACACTTGTCACAATTAGTATGTAGTCATTGTGAATGATATGTGCATATTTTGCTGCTTTCCATATCAGTGTACAGCTGTGTGTATTTAGTGCCTGCTGGGTCACCCCAGGCACTCTACGCTCATACCAATACCCTGCTTTGGCTCCCAGGGGCCCTAGAGGATTTTTGCTGGGATATGTTGACAAATTGATACTGCCGGACTGGCTAACTGCTTCTACTGTGGTTGGCACCGGCTGCGATGTACTCTGAATACCAAGCGACCATGAGCCGTAAACACGTTCTTCTGTCGCTTTGTTTCCTACAAATACGCACATAAACAACATGACATCGCTGAGCAAACCCTGACTTTCAGATGGACCCAGCTTGCGGAAAAAGCTCCAAATCCAGACTAAAATCTGGATCAAAAACTTAATCCTCAGCTCTGGGGTATCTTATCTGACTCGCTCTGGGGTATGACTTTGGACCATTGCTCCCTTCCTCATTGCACTCTCTTTCTCTTTCCCACTCTCCCTTGTTCTCTTATTTCTCTCCAGCTTACACTCTCAAATTTTGGACAGCTGTTTCACGATGTGAAAAAGGGGGAAGAAGCTTTAATTTTGCCAATAATGCCTCAGTCTGTGCATCTGCTATGTCAGAGTGATTAGAGCAGCAGAAGCTGTCTTTACTATGATGACAAGCCCATATGGTTTCCGTATGTACTAGTAGGCATTAGGCTAGATCTGTCACTTTCTATTAGAATTTGTTTTGCATGGTAATAGAATCATTAAATCTCTCCACAATACAGTGGATAAAGGCAATGTTTGCACATTTTGGTCTTTGATATTTTTTGGCACTCTGTTCAGTCTTATCACTGTTTCTGTTCACTGTGTTTTTGTACACTTGTATACTTCTGTATGCTGGACTACTGGGAAGCACTTTGGGTCAGCTCCTGTTGTTTTTCAGTGTATTTTAAGTGACTTGATTTTGTTGGAGGGCAATAAATGCCCCAAACAACAATGCAAAGGTCTGTGGGTTAATCCAAATTATGTTTGTGTCTGCTTAGGGAGGATAGTGGCCAGTGATTTTTCTTTGTGCTTTTTTAGAGTTTGGAACTCTTAAATCTAATCCCCTGAACACATACAAACACCCAACACATGCATACAAAGCAGTCTTTAGATTCATAGTGTGGCTGAACCCAGTGAACCTAGGCTATCCCTGCACTCTTAAGTAAAAGTACTCGCTGCATCGCATTCACACACACATGCACACAGGAGACTCTGTGTGGCTCTTTAAACAGTTTCCTCTCGGAAAGAGGGAGTGTAGCTCCCGACTGGTTTCGGTTTGCCACACAGTGCATCACTGTAGCTGGCTAGCGGAGCCTTCGGCTTCTGGTCCTTCAGTTGTACCAAGAATCAGCTATCCCCCACCACTTGCCAAGGCTAACCACATAATTACTTGTCTGGCAGAATCTCTTCGAAATGGAGTGCAGAGACACAATTCGAGCTGCAAAGAGCTGCTTTAGCTGAACCCTCAAGCACATGAGACAACAAGGCTAGAGCTCAGCCTTTATAGCCCTCACTGTGTGGTGAAGATAGAGCAGGCTTTCTCAGCTTATCTCTCTTAGAAGGTCATGTATTAGCAATCTTTGGGCCTTGTAGCTCTGTTTCATTCTTATGGATCAGCACTGAGCGCAGTCAACAGCGTAACAGTTTGAAGTGCTCCGAGTTGTGGTAGGAAAGTCTGATTGGTGGTGGTTGGACTGTGGTAGATCAGGATGTGGCAGGCATTCCTCTAGAGGACTGTGTCTCTATATCAGAGTACCAGAATCGACCAAACAAACTCTGCAAAACGATTAAAGTATTTCTACTTAGTTAGTAATTTAAAACGTTGTTTTCATGGTAATATCAGGTGTATATTTATTTATCTGTGTGGCTGAGTGTACAGATGTCTGTGTCTTTTCGTAACTACAAGTGTGCAAGTGGATATGGAAGACTTGAATTTCCCCTGGCTACATCCCAACTCCATAACAGGAAAAGAAGCAGCAGACAAAACTAAGCCAGGAAATTCTTAAATCCAAAGTCTCACAGTGCAGTCAGTCCTTATGTTTTTTCCTGAGAGCGAGAATACAACTGTAAGGAATACAAGACCCAAAAGAACTTCCTTAGTGGGTCAACTAAATGAGTTTTTATATTTAACCTCCTAAGACCCGAACTCTTTCATGGCATGCATTTTTGATTTTTCTTTGCTATTTGGGTTGATTGGGACCTGATGAATTTAAAAACAAAGAATTACTAGATTTTTATTTTTTTTTTACCGAATTTTTGTTTCTGAGAAAAATGAGATCCACATATGAGGACATTCATTTTAAATTTTGATAGAACAGTGACAGTATAATGTCCTCGTAAGTGGATATCAGGACCTTGTAGAGAAAAATTACGTATTTTGGTCCAGGCATCCCAAAATGTGATGCCAGGTCCTGGGAGGTTAATTCACCTTTCTCTGCTTGAAAATGCAGCATTTCAGTTACATTAAGTGTAGCGTGAGTGATATGACCCTGATACTCAGAAACGAGATAAGAAAGGAGTATCAAAAGGCCATCAAGCCCAAGTTGGATTTTAATATTAACAATCAACAAATCATTACTAGATCAATAATCTAATTATTCACTAGCTAGCTAGCTGGACAGAAGAGGTAAGTCCCAAACAAGTCCTCTGTCCTCCTGACTCTCAGCGTGGAATTCCATACTGACTTTTTTAAGCTTTTGGTCCATCTCTTAGCATCATGTTACACTAGCGTGTTTACTGCATTAAAAATTCTTAATGACCTCAATGGAGGGACCCATATCTGGTGTGGACATTCACAGATTGAATGTCGAAACCAGTTTAAAACTGCTTTCATGTGGTTATGATTATAACATCTCTCATCTCTTTCTTTGCAGTTCCTAATTACAGTTTATTGACTTATGTGCCATGCATCATATCACTCGACCAAAACATCAGCCGAAACATGAGTGGCAATAGACAAAACAGCCGTACACGCTACCAAAACTACTAGTGACGGTCGCATGGAGACATTTTACCACGACCTAACAGTCACCATACCAAACAGTCATCTGTCAGCGTGGTGTTTTAGGGCACTTACTCCTACTGACTGATCATTAAAGGGAATTGCAACCAGAAGAGAACTGTTTCTGTTCTGTGTTAGGCCCCTTCAGCAAAGCACTTAAGTCGCAGTGTATGTCCTGCTGCGCCACTGGAAAACGTGGTAAGGATTTTGCCTTGTCTGATGCTTTGCAGAAAAGTAATTTCCTCTTGTTTCCATTGAGGCTGGAGATAAGCCAGAACTCCTGCCACACTCAGAAACAACTTACAGATTATACAGAACATATTTTCTCTTATAGTAGAGAACAAAAAAACTCTCAGAGTACAACTACACACACACACAGAGGTGTGCATAGTGCAGGGAGCCATAGGAACTTTGTATAAGGTCTCAAGGAGACACTTATGCAAAATATGATGTCACGCCTCCACACACACTGCAGACACTAACCTACATTAACATATATAAGCACATATACAGCACAGACCATAGCCAATTTAAAGTTGACAGAAGCACTTCAACTATTTATTTCCACTAATCTTTACATTTTTTTCTAATACATAAATACCGAGAAGACATTTCTTTATTTAAACCCACTTTTTAAAAATGTATTTCCACGATTCAATTATGTATTTACCTCTGCTGTATTTACTTTTGGCAGGAGCAGGTCGGAAAACTACCGTACATCATTAGTGAGATAACCCACTGAGCAAAACTGACAAGTACGAAAAAGGAAATGAAAAGAGAGAGAATGAGAGAAGAAGCAGGCAAATGACAAATATGATGAAATAAAAAAGTTTTTCGGAATAACGCTGCGTGGGAGGAGATTTGGAGTGACCTAATTAAAATGTTGGAATCCTGAGAGGAATAAATTAAGAAAATGTCAGTTAGGCTGAGCCGGAGGAGGAGAGATTAAGAGGCGCAAGCTCATATACTGTCTGATTTCTGCTCTTCTCCTCTTTTATCACTGCTGCATGGGAACATTGGTCTTTAATGACAACACAGTGAGCTGTTGTTGTCTCAGTATTAACTGCTGGAGCGTATGGAGAGAAGTTTCAGTGGTGCATACAAAAAAGAAGGATGCTGCAGATTCAGAAGGGGTTAAGGTGTCATGAAAAAATCAACTGAATAGGCTGTAACTCATCTGATATGAGTGATGTTCTGTTCTTTAAACTTCCTGAGAGAACTCTGAAATAAAAATGAAAAGAAAGGAGACAGAATGCAAGAAAATAGTCCCACCTTGCAGTTTAAGCAGCTTACGTTTCCACATCATTACAGCACAACAGTCACCGGTCTATAAGCATCATCTAGCTACTGTCCCCACTGCCATCCAGGATACATTCCCTCTGTGAGAAAGCTCCCTCCATATGGGCCCCGCCTTTTTCTGCTGTGCTGGACAGGATGGGACCATACAGGTGTTGTTGTTGGACTGCACGGGTCGCGTCTTAGAGCAGATGACAGCGATGGTAATGTCTCGATTGTCAACACGGGGGGAGAGAGATGGCATGAACAACGAGAGGCAGCCCAAGAGGAGGAAGGGAGGAGAAGGAAGAAAGGACAGCTGGTACCAAGATTGGTGTTAGTTAAGGATGACTAAGTGACATGTTGACAAGAGGCTGATAAGAGGACTCCATGGAACAAAGATGAAAAAGGCAAGTATCAGTAAGCCTCTGATGCCAGTGTGCTTCCATAAAGTACAAGATCTTTGATTCTACTTCCCTTTGAAGTGATCCGTGGAAATAACACCATGTGGCATGCATTAATTTCAGCACTGGGTGGAAAAAAAGAGCAAGTCAGGCGCAGCATCTCTAATGCGGAGGCTTCACAATCGTCATTGACTTGCACAGCTACGGTAATTTCCATGTGCTCTGACAACATTACACCCGCGTGCATCCTCGCACTGTTTGGCCAATAAGAACTCACTTTATTTTCAATAGCAATCAATTCTGAGAGCTGGATTCGATAAAAGTTTGAACAATGCAAAACTTCTGCTCCGAAAAGGATGTTATATCTAATCTGTTGGGCAATAATCGCTTGCAAATGAACAGCAGTTTCAGTTTACATTTTCAAGCAAGCTGAAATGAAAGTAAATTACCCCCCAACACTTGTGCGCCACACTCCAGCACTCAGCCCTGCACTGTGTAATCCACGCATGGAGTGTTTGCTCAGAAAGCATCTATTTCACTGCTGTGCGCCACAACAACATCACCAGGTCATTTGTTTCAATCTAACAAGAGATGGTTACAACAGTAGGAGGGTAGTTTTTTCCCCGTTCTCTCAATTTCTCCCCAAAACTCATGTCAGCTGGAGGAGGCTTTACATAATTTCTGTCATCATCACTTACCACAACCTCAAATCTCCTGTGGACTGTTAGGTGTGTGGTGCTCTGCTCAACTTTACAGCAGCAGCAGCAGGGTCGGGACTGGTAGTTATTGGTGATACTGTTACAATGGCTGTGGGGCTACACTCCACTTAAGCTGTCACGCCTGTAATAAACAGCAGATTTCAGTGTGAAGAAGCTCATCTGTGGGTGTGTGAGAGTCTGAAAGAGAAAAATGGAGGGTAAGCTGAAGTGTAACACGGCACACACAGTACCTAACAGGAAAACCGCTGTCCTGACCATTGTGGGCTCAGGTGTCATTATCCGCATCGGCCACAACAATCGATCGCTTTTATCCCGTGGAACGTGACAACCAAAACAACATGTTAGCGACAAATAAGACGAGACAAAATAAGAAAGGATATTGTCTTTACCCACAGGTTGGGTCATAACAGCACACATTTGCCGGCATGCATTTGCCAAATCAAATAGGTGTCTTTATATATGTGGTTTGTTTTTTTGAACCACCGTTTTGTCCGATCAACAACCCCTATGTGTTATTACTAGGAAATATCACAGCACTGCACTTCACTGAAGAAAGTGCACGAAAAGCTTTCATTTTATTAGCTCCTGCAGAACTTTTGAATCCACCAAACAAGGAGTTTAGATTTTGTCGTCAGACTATGCAGGGATTTATTCAAGGAACGACTGAGCCAATGGAAAGGATTTTTCAAATTCACTTTCATGTGCAGAATCTGCTTTTTGTGAAGGCTCCTGCTCTGTAGGTTGATTTGGATTTACTGGGTTTATTTAATATTCTGCAATCTGTTCTATGGCGTTATTTTTGTGCCACTATTCTGAGCGCACGTAAAAAAGGTTTGCAGGTGCAAGTGTTGCAATTTATTTTGAGCGAAGAAAAGCTGAATTTGAGTGAACAAAATTCATTGCTGCATGCAAAAAATGTATATCCGTGTTTGCTATTATCCATATACACACGCACAATAGCAGCCCCTCTCGCTCAGTTTTTGTATTTGCGCTCGCAATGTGTCGCTCACGCTCTCAACATTTCTGCCCGTGCACGCTCAACTCTTTCTGTACACCGTTATATTTGTGCCACAAAACCAGCCAATCACAGACTTGGATGCAAAAAAAATCTGATTGGCTGTTTTTGTCTCCAATCAGCTCGAAAGGACGAAATGCAATATCCCAGAATCCATTTCGTCCAAAGCTCAAACGAGGCAGTGGCGGAGGAACACAGAGTGGCGGAGTTTGAAATATTACTCTTTCTGGGACACAAAATAAACTTTTAAGATATTTTCATGTTAGAATGTAGCTGTGTGAACTTCAAATATCTGCTCGATTTATCAAGACATCACATATTTGCATAAGTGCTCCAACGTTTTCGGAGATGCCTGTTACCCACCAGCTGACCGGGTGGGAACTCGGGTTAAACATAATATATAAGGCTGAACTGACAAAAAAATCACCGACTACACCACCAGGTATTATTGGAAAAACCATAAAGCCTTTGAACGAAAACAAACGCTGTTGTGACAGTGATGTACACTGTTTTGTTGGTATATATGTATGATTTGTATCACCTTCATGTTTCCAGCTTTACAGCTGTGGCTCCAGCAAACATCAGCTGATACTAGAAATTAATTTTAAATAAATTCTAACAACAGCTGATCAAATTTGAACGTGCTGCTGTTGTTGTTTAGCGCAACATCCGCTGGTTTCCTGTTTCTGGCGCAAAGTGGGAGATAAACAAACAAGAGAGACGATCAGCTGATCATTGATCAGTTTCATGATTGAAGTAGCAACAGGAGAGGGAGGGAGAATGAGGAGAGAAGAGGCAGCTAAGACACAGAATAACTCCAGCTTTGTGTCTTTTTTATTCTCGCTGAAGTCTTTTCCCCTCAATACGGATGTATTGTAATTGGTCCAGCCCAGAGTTGATTATTACCAGCTGGCTAATCCACCACCTTTCATTGTTTATACCATTACAAAAACAAACAAACTAACATAAAAATGAAAAATCACCATTGGCCCACCGGGCAAATGCCGGGTAAATGCCCAATGGCCAGTCCAGGTATTCGGTCAGCTGGTGGGTAACAGGCATCTCCAAAAACGTTAGAGCACTTATGCAAATATGTGATGTCTTGATAAATCGAGCAGATATTAGAAGTTTACACAGCACCATTCTCGCATGAAAATATCTTAAAAGTTTATTTTGTGACCCACAAAGAGTAATATTTCAAACTCTGCCACTCTGTGTTCCTCCGCCACTGCCTCGTTTGAGTTTTGGACGAAATGGATTCTGGGATATTGCATTTCGTCATTTCGAGCTGGTTGGAGACGAAAACAGCCAATCAGATTTTTTTTGCATCCAAGTCTGTGATTGGCTGGTTTTGTGGCACAAATATAACGGTGTACAGAACGAGTTGAGCGCGCACGGGCTGAAATGTTGAGAGCGCGAGCGACACGTTGCGAGCGAGCGCAAGTGCAAAAACTGAGCGAGAGGGGCTGCTATTGTGTGTGTGGATAATAGCAAACACTGAAATACATTTTTTGCATGCAGCAATGAATTTTGTTCACTCAAATTCAGCTTTTCTTCGCTCAAAATAAATTTCTCCTCAAAATGCAACACTTGCACCTGCAAATTTTTTTTTACGTGCGCTCAGAATAGTGGCACAAAAATAACGCCATACTGTTCTGGTTCATTTTGGTGTCGGAGTGTGAGTGGGTGGTCTCGCGTGTCCCTTGCTTGTCTCTGGCGTCAGCACCTTACAACACTACACTACGTCCTTACACAATTACACTGCCGACACTGCGGATTACTACGCTTTATGTGCACCTCTTGTTTCTGATAAATATTTCATCTTTGCTAACATTTTGCATGACCCATTTTTGTCACAGACCATTAGCTGGTTTATGACATTTTGAAGACAAAGTATTGGCTTTGAGCTAAAACTTTAAAAAGGTATAAAACAGAAGAAGAATAAAAACTGTGGGCTGTTGATTCAGAGGTGTATGTGCCACGAGTGCAAAGCCCAGATGGGAGTCGTAACTATATGTCACCCGTATTACACTATCAGCTGATGAAAACAATCATAAATAAAAATGAATGCATCAGATTTGCCACAGCAATGAGATGTTGTGATTTATGAGTTACAAAGGCTCAATTAATTTTGTAATCTTATCCTGCGGAATATGTTAACATGACTGTACTTGAAAGAAGCACTTATTCACATTTTATTTAGCAGCAACGTCATACTAATGAGGCTCAATGCCGTTTGATCATAATGATGATGATGTTGTCTGGCAGAGCTCAGAAAGTTTTTCTTCCCCCCACTAATATTTTTTAATCATTTTCTCTCATTTGCACAATTCCCTGCATGTTTTTCTCTCCTGCTGTACATCTGTGTCTCATTTGTTTCTTTTTTAGTTTCCTGCTCGTGTGTCCCCCCCCCCCCCTTCACTTATTTTCACACACTAGCTCTGTCGCCTCAGCACTTCTCACACTGCGTGTGTCTTCTGCTCGGGGTGTGTGTGTGTGTGTGTTTCTTTTCGTAGTGACATTTCCGTGCCAGGTGTGACAAATGGCAGGCAGAGAGGAAACATTTATCCCCTGTGGTGAGCTTAATTAGCCTATCAGCTAAGCCTTGGCACCAGCTTGTTTTGAAAACCACACAAACACACACACGCAAGGATGCACACGATATCCTCAAGTAAGGATCACCAACAAGTGCACATGTAGGCATGCACACAGCACACATACAGCAGACAAATCACTTCAGTATATGAACTGCACAGATAATTGGACAGTACAATTATATGATGTCTAAATCACTGCTCCAGTCCATATTTTTCCTCTCTGACTTTACATCCAGAGGGACTCAGTTGTAGCCAACCTCATCTTTTCTCTATTAAAAGGTTAAATCATTTACAAATTATAGCTCTCTTCTAGCCATTAGCATATGGTGGGTGTGTAGAGGCCATACAAGGCCAGCAGGAAAGGCTAGAGGAGAGACAGTGAAGAAAAAGCCTGTGTGTCCCTGCTGTGTGCGAGTCAGTGCAGTTTTACATCACACATCCATCTGCGTGTATCTTTGTGTTCATATGTGTATATGTGGAAACATCTGTCCATGCCAAACTGTACAGCTCGGATGGGGGCGATGAAGAAATCCTGGTGTCCAGCAACCCCTCTGTTAAGCAAGATGGCTGTAACGCATTGCTGCTAATTACACACACACACAAACACAAGCTCATAAATGTGCTTTCAACTAAATGAGTGGTGTCTGAGGGCTTTTCTTTGTCTCTTCTGGCCTCAATCTGTGGACAAATTACAGACATTATTGGCTGCAAAAGAGACTCCCTGTCTACCTCCATCTTTACCTCTTTCACACTGAGCCGGGCTTGGCATGTCCCTGCGCACCCCTGCTGTGGAGAAGGAAATGAGAGCCAGAAATGTTGCTGATGTGTCCTGCAAAGCGCTGGGTTTTTAGGCTTTGATGCCAGCCAGGTGGTGGAGGGGATATTAAGGTGCCCTTTAAGGGTAGAAATGGGGGAGGTGAACATTGTAATTTGACCAGATTGTGTTGCAGCTTGTTTTGGGTGTGGCCTGGTCAGGCAGCCCTGCTGTCTACACACGTCTTTTGATGTTGGGTTTAAAAGGTTTGGTGAGATTTTAGAGAGACTCCATGGTGTTTTGAGGTGGGATTAGTTTTGAAAAGTCAACACTGAGGGGAAAAGCTTACTTGTTCTCTAGAACCTTGGCAGTTAATTTAACAGTTTCCACAGAATCTGATGTTGCGTCTATGTAAATGATGCCAAAAGTGTGTTTTAAATATATGCAAAAATAGGTTGATCTTATCGGTATTAAAGGCAGTCCACTCATTCCACTCAGAGTTTGGCATGAATAAAAAGTCACATATTGGCGGGACAGGCAAAAAAAAAAAAGAGAAAATCCATCAATCCATCAAGCAGTGCTGCTTCATAGCTTACCAAAGTCGTGCTAAAACAAAAAATGTTTTGACAGATTTTGAGCGCTGTGTACCACATAAAATCGGTTCGAGGTCAGTAAGCACAACCAGAATTCATACACAAGGTGCACCGGATTATAAGGCGCACTGTCAATTTTTGAGAAAATTGAAGGATTTTAAATGCACCTATTAGTGTGGAAAATACGATATATATTTCATTCTCTTTTTTTTGAGACACCAGTTGAACACTGAGAACAGCACTCTCCCATCTCACTTTAACTTTTACTTTGATCTCTGTAAATGTGTGGAGGGCAAACAGTTTCAAAGGGAGGATCTCACAAAGACAAGCTCTGATTATGACACACAGCGGGAGTGTGATGTTATTGTCTGCTAAGAATGGCATAACTTTACAACATCTTTACAGAGCAACTTGTTTGTTGCTAGGTCAGTGTTTCAAATCTCTCTTATCTGATCTTTAATCGAGCGCAATGATGCCTCAAACTCACCATTATGTTCTGTATTTCCCATAAAATGCCAAGAAAAGTGTTATTTTAGAGAACCTTTGTGACCCTGGTAAAACTGTAGTTAAGCAGTGAAATCTCTAGATTTTATAAAAGAAAAACATTCTGTTACAAATTGATGTCTTTTTTGTTTTGTTGTTTTTTTCAAAGCCATAGTGCAAAATTTTCATTCTGTAAATTCTATTATTGTGGCCTGTTGATTTTTTTTCTGTGTGTGTTTCTGATAACTGTGAAAACTGCTTAAAGGCTGAAATCACCTCTGTGCCTCAGGATTGTCTCTGTTGGACAGTGGGGCCTTCAATCATTTAGAAGTTTTAATGATCTGGGTGTCAGGCCTGAAGATCGTATCAGCCATCTGTGCTTTCGTTATTGCTAGCTTAGGTTCTTAACTCCTCACCTTCACTTTCTTCCCCTCCAACTGCTTTCCCTGTTTTGCTCTGATCTTTATCTACCTGTCATTCTGCTTGACAGATAACCTCTGGACTTCTGTGACTTTAGACAGTTATTAACTGCATTCCTCTAAAGCAGTAGATTGTTATTTAAGTCTATTTTATTACATTTTTAGAGGCGACAGCATAAATGTGTTACACATTGGCAGTGTGTCTCACAGGATCACAGCTGTTTGGAGAAAAGTCATTCGTTTGTGTGCATTTTTTGTTCAAATGCAAATCTGACGTGACTCCCAAATGAATTGATTATAATCATTTGGAAAATTATATTCAAGACGAATGTTTAACTGCTCAGCATGCAGAATGCATTAAGCAAATGTAAATGTAACAACTGAACCATTCACACTTTTGAAAAAGTAATTTTTAGAGTTTTTCTGCTTCAGTAAACATTTGTGCTGCACCCTGACAGATTTGCACCCCCAATTCTCTCAGCAGATATCCAACCAGAAACTTCCTCTGCACACGATTTCTGATTCCTGCATGACAGCACCAACTGTTTTCTGTCTGTCTGAGATGAAATCATTATAAGGGACCAGACTTAAATTATCTCCTGGGGAAATAATTGGCCCTCTTAAGGGGTCTTCATTCATACTGTAATGCAGTGGTAGGCAAATAGCAGTAAGGGAACCCAATCTAATCCTCCAAGAAAAATATTTGCCACGCAATAGTGAAGCCGTTTCTTCTTTCATCGTCTAATTCAAGACCTTTGCCTATTTTTCACAAATCTACTGTTAGTTAGCAATGTTATACCACCCAATATATAACAACAAAAATGACTCTGTAACAACAAATATAATTTCATGTTTTAAACATAATTATGAAGCTGAACAACTAACCACAACTGAAGTGAATAAATTAAGTCACCGATTATTTGTTATCTACTGCGGGAACTTGCAGTTCTTTTAGGGCGGCCTGCAGGTTTGTGCGTGTTCAGACTTCACAAACGGCCTCTGAAGGACCTCTTTCAGGGCTGTTTTTTGGGTAGAATTGGTTCAACTCAGAACAAACACCATTTTTGGAAAATAAAATAAAATAAAAGGATCAAAAGCAACAGTAAGAACAGACTGCTTCTCTCGCTCTTGCCATCACAATGCAAAATTCGCCATGTAGGTGGACTAAACAAACAGGAGTGCAGAAAACACTATTTCCTCCCGTTTTAGACATTTTCATTAAGTCCTGCCGCTATCTAAAATTGACAATTTAACATGTGTCAATTCTCCCTGACCGTGTAATTATTAGCTCTTGCATAACCTTGTGAGGGCCTCATATATTGATTGCTGAACAGCGATATAGACTTTTGCTTTGAGACTTGAACAGATGATGCTTTGTGTCAACTCATTTTGACCCAATGAAAAGATTGCAAATCTTTTTTCGTTGGCGGCATTAGAAAATACCAGTTTATGTCTCCTTTATAATATTTAAATAAAACATTATGATTGACACCTGAGGGAAGCCAAATAAATCTCTAAGCTTCTTTATCCCGAAGGATCGTATGATTCAGTCATCTACCTTTAGCTCAGGAAGTTGTCTAATCTCAGCTAAATGGTTTTGCATACATGGAGAGATAAATACTCTCAGCTATAACTCCTCCTTTATCTTTCCTGTAGCAATCTGTAGTTTGGCTTGTAAGAACAAGCAAGAACATTATGCATCCTAACTATCTTTTCATCACCTTTTCACTG
Organism: Diplotaxodon limnothrissa; assembly: GCF_057381915.1. Classification (NCBI taxonomy): domain Eukaryota; kingdom Metazoa; phylum Chordata; class Actinopteri; order Cichliformes; family Cichlidae; genus Diplotaxodon; species Diplotaxodon limnothrissa. The sequence goes on from NC_140601.1 coordinate 35,767,615, forward strand.
TGAGTCTGTCAGTTCTCCAGAATTAATTTGCAATCCGGGTATAAATGGACAAGATAGGAACGTAACTTCTGTTCATAATACGCATGTTTGTTGTATTAGTGCGACCCAGGTCACTGGCAATACAGCTATACAGTAGTGCAGTTAAGATAGGTGAGGGTGTGGATAATTTCTACAGAGGCTATATAAAGTGCTAGTGGTTGTGAGTGGTGGTTCAGTCCATGTTATTATTGTGTGTTTGAGCGTACAGTTGTCCATTTTGTGTGTGTGTATGTTCAGTCCATGAGTTTAACGTGGGTCAGATGTCAGGAGGCAGAGTTCAGGAGTCTGACAGCTGTGGGGAAGAAGCTGTTCCGGTACCTGGTGGTCTTAGTCCGGAGGCTCCTGTAGCGCCTCCCAGAGGGCAGGAGGGTGAAGAGTCCATGTGATGGGTCACTGGGGTCTTGTTTTTGCCATTTGCAAAATTGTTCCCCAGCAAAATATCTACTGTTATTGCATGGTCCTTGATGTAGTCATGTACCATTCTTTACATTTACACTGAGTAAAGAGGAGAACAAGTTAAAGCATGTGTGGCAAGAGATGCAGCTAAATTTATCCGTGTAATTAACAGGTGCCTTTCATCCCCATGACAACATGTGTATTAGTCACTAGATCAAAACAATTTGAACTAATACCCCGAGCTGTGATTATCTCACACAGAAAGTGTTTGTTTCATGTTTGTTAATCAGGAAGCAAAACCTATAAAGAAAATTATGAAACAGCAGGGAGAAAATTAGGCTGTGGCACAAGAAAAAGGTGATTTTTTTTTGTTTTCTGGTGCCAATCTGTTAGCACTAATCCAGGAACCTTTTAACAGATTAACAGTGTTACACAAGGAGTATTTGTTGGTTTACTGTATGTTTCCATGAGCCTGTGCTGTTCTCATTCTGTTCTCATTGCAATAAAAGATCCCTGTTTGAATTTCAAGTTGAAGCTTACATGTTCGCTGTGTTCCCCGTGTCGGTTTTCACTATAAAAGGAGGACGCATCCACCATGACATCACACATTTTGCAGCTTCAGCATTAGCGTTTTGCTCGCCACCATGTTGGGTTTTTTGTTTTGTTTTGTTTTTTCTTAGAGCCAGCATTTGCCTCTTATGTATGGAAGGGTGAAGCGCTAATTTATCAGTTAACAGAAACTAGCTTGGTTCGAAGGCTACGTTCACAAAGTCTGCAACGCACAGATACACATATTCCCTAATTAGTGTCACGGATTGACCTAGTAAAATACTAGTATTTCCCTCACCACTTCTAGGGGGTTGTTACTTCTTAGCAAACCACAATATTAGTCAATCAGTACATGGAAATTGGTCCAAAACACGCAGACAGCACACACACAGTGGACAGAGCCAGTGGATGAGACAAGAGTCAACTCCAGCTGCCTGTCTCAGAACTGCTGTCAGTCAATGCATTTTTTGCTCCTTCTGCGTCATTTTCATTTATCAGCTCTGGAAGATGCCCCGAGGATTACTCTGGGTGCTACAGCTTTCTTCTATAGGCTAAAGACTTATATGTTATTTTAATAATAATGTGTACTTTATTAATCCTGTAGGGGATTGCTTAGTCCTCTGCATTTAACCTATTCACTCAGTGAAGCAGTGGGCAGCTACCAATCCACCACCCGGGGAGCAGTGTGTAGAGACAGTACCTTGCTCAGGGTTACCTCAGGTTTGATTTGAACCCCCGACCTTCCGATCACGGGGCAAACACTCTACCTACTGAGCAATCCCTGCACAACATGCTGTAAATAAAAGCAGTCAGAATATCAAAAAGGCGTACCATAGCAAGAAGTAAAACCGGGGAGAGTTCCTACTATAACCATTGAGTAATACTACCCCAGATGTGACTGAGCTTTCTCTGCAGAGCTATTCTGTCACCATATTTTATTCCACTGACTGCCTGGACCCTGTATAAAATACACCTCTTCTAAACGCTATAGCAGTTTGTCTTATTTCCCAGAGGCTCTTTCTCTGTATTCTGCACATTGTCTTATTTTTTGGACATATATTAAATGCATTACATCATTCATATGTGTGACATGGCCTCATACAGATAGCAGACGAGCCAAAACATGTGAATTTCTCTCTGGGATCAATAAAGTTATCCTTATTCATAAATAGTCCATCATTCTAAATATACCATAAATGTGTATGTGAGCAAGAATAGTTTTGCCCCCATGGCCCACTGGCAAACCAGGATAAAATGGGAATTTAAACCAATGTATTAGCCAAATTGCATTTTCATGTTTGTTAAAGTGAAAGAGAATCCAAATGATTATAAATTATCCTCAGTATAGCTTTTCTGTATATGCAAGACTACAAGAAAGAGGCAGCAGAGTTCGTCATCTGGAAGTCTGCAATTTCACGGCAATCGATGAAAATAGTTTTTGAGATACTTCAGCATGAAACTGGTGGCTTGCCCAACCATTTGTCAGATTGACGTTGCCATTCACAGAGCCTAGCCGTGTGCATGACTAAATACATTTCTAAAAATTCTGAATATTTCTAGAAGGTTTGTCATGGTGCAATTTAGGCCTGTGCCAAATACCCTTTTTTGAGCTTTGAAGCTTCGGGAGTCATCAGTAGTGAACATTTGACGCTTGTAATGTTACTGTGAAAAAAGCATGGTGAGGTGTTGCTTTTGTTGCGATTTCAGCTGTTTTTTTATGTGTAAAAAAAGTTTGAAGCAACAAAATGTTTCTTCCTGCCCCCTTTTTTTTGTCCTTTTTGGCATCTCCGATAAAAACGTCACTACCTGTTCTGTCACAAAAAGCAACAGACACAGCTCTTTAACTTAATGCACATTTGCACCCAAAAAAGTCCAGTTGGTCACCAGGGAGTTTTTGTGTTTTTCATGTTACGCAATAATGTGATTCTAGAGGCCTGTCCTGCAGAATTTGTGGTTGCATAGTGGAAGTGGAAGTGAAACCGTAATGCACGGCCTTGATATATTTGCACATCATTAGCATGTTATTCTGAAACACAAGGCACAAGAGTGAATTTGCACATGCACGCTGTATTTAACCCAATCCTTACTGTATATCACAGTCATGAAAGGGCATTGTTTACTGTAGAGCCATATCCAGTCTGACTTCTCCAGTAGGGTCACACTAGGGTCATGGTATACTGCATCACTGCTATGCCACACACAATCCTGGTATTTCAGCTGTTTTCTGACACACTCACTGCAGAGCTTACATCATAATTTCACGTGTTGCTTCCACCAGACTATTAATGCTGTAGAAAGAAAGCAAATGTCCCAGCCCTTTCCTTACCGTTCTGCTTTTTCTCTTGGTCTTTATCCTACACTACCCCCCCAACCTCTTCTATGTGTAATCTCTGTTTATCATTTCCACACCCTTCCTCCCCTTTTCTGTTATTCTTATCCCCTGGTCTCTTTGGATGGTATGTAAAATGTTTGTGAAGGGCCCTTGGTCCTTGTATCATACCTCCTTTGCATTACTATACATTAGCAGTAAGATCCCTCTGTGCTGTCGGACCATGTGGTCTCAATGCATAGAAGAGACCCTGTCATTCCTTTTAGCGGGCACCCATGATGTCACGGGGCCTTCATCTTTCACACACACACTATACACAGAGACGCAGCCCCTCCCCCACCCGCTTTTCTTCTCATCGCCGTGGTGAATGGAATTGCATGGCTGTGCAGTTCAATCACTGTCAAGTGCAAAGAAAAGGGGTCTCTTGTGCAAAATTTCATGATTCACAATTGATTAAATAGGGGTGTCATTTCATGGCTGAACAGGGAGGTGTGCAGTGGGGGGAGTAAGGCGTTTTCATGCCCTTGCAAGATATGGCTCAGAAATCGCTTGATGGGGCCTATTCAAAGCTGGAGATGTAAAGTTCTGGGGGTTTATTCACAGAGGAAAATAAGAGGTTGGTATAAGAGAGAGAAAGGGTAAAGAGACACAGTGGGAGAATTGCCAGTATCTTCTAACAGCCTGTTAAAGGACTTTCATGCTCTTGTGAGATATGGGCCTAATATACTGTATATAAGCTGTGTGATTTAGATTCCTGTTGTCATGTGTAAATTGCAAACATTCACCCATCTGCGAGGTAGAGGAGGACAGGGGACAAAACGATGATGATGGTTTTAAAGGACTGAGCATAGTTAGACACCAGACAGTCAGACATTCATGATCAATATGTGAAGAGCAAATTTTGAGCATTAATTCAAGTATTTTACACCAATTCTTAAGTAAATGCAGTCATTAACATTTAAGGATTGTTTAATTTGAGGATGAAAATCAGAAGATGACTGCCTGGCTTCACCAAATGCTTTGTTTCCTCCTTTGAGATGCTGTGCCAGGCCTTTACTGCAGTCACCTCCAGCTGCTGCTTCCTTTTGCATTTAGCGTTTCATGTAATACCTGAAAAACATATTGTACTGGGTTGAGATCAGATCAGAAGAATATCCCATTTCTTCGCCTTGAGAAACTCTTGGGCTTCTTTTATGCTTTGTCTCATTATCATTTGCAGTGTGAAACGCTGCCCAACCAGTTTTGCAGAGTACACTTCTGTACACTTCAGAATTGACTTTGCTACTTCTGTCAGCAGTCACATCATCAATAAACGCAGCCTTACATACCCATGCCAACAGGGATGTGGTATGCTTGGGATCATGACCTCTTTTTCTCCTTCTCCATACTTTAATTTCTTGTTATTCTGGATAAAAGATAAACTTTGTTTCAAACTTGCTCATACCTTTATTAATTCTCTCTGTCTTTGTGTGTCTTTCACTTGCAGTGACCTCTATTTGGAGCTCATATTTAAAAAATTATGATAAAAAGCTAAAAATACAAATTCAACAGTTTGAATCAACTTCCGACACTATGTCTGCTTCATTTGTCCTGAAATAACAAAGGAATAGCCCTCACCTGCTCATGAAACGGTTTGCCCACTTAATTTTGAGCCTGTTAAAATAGAGAGGACTATAATATTAATTATATTGGTTGCGATTCCTAAAAGGTTAATGGTTAATTTTTGTAAAACCCATGAAAGCTTTTTGCAGCTGGAAGTCTATTCTTCCGTGAAACTGGATTGGTATACAGAGGCAAAATCGGAAAAAGGTGGAAAAGGTCTTTGTCCAAATTATGGACCCAACTCTAAATGTTTGACTCAAATATTTCCAAGCTATCAGAATTGACATGAGGAAATATACAAACTTGAGGGACAAATATATTTGTCAAGAAACAGCAAATAGTGGGGACACAAGAGGGGAAAATACTCCCGGCATTTTATTTATTTCTATCAGCTTGCATCAGGTCAAGACCACAATGTAATTACCACATAATGCACAAGCACAAGCATAAATGCTAGCAATGGTGTCAGCCACTTGCATAGGTTATGTCACATGGTATACAAAGTTTCCCTGAAGAAGTCTAAATCAGTGCTTATTCATCTTATATTGAGCTGTAATGCAGCCATTGAGTCCATCCTCTAATTGACACAAGCCGTCATAGCTCCCTTGTCGCCCCTCTTTAATCAGCCTGTCTTTTCAGTAAAATGTTTGCTCATGGCCAACGCTAAGTGGCTGAGATAACCATATCGATAATGTCCACTCTCACTAGCATTATACAGTCAGAAGTAGCAACCTTAAAAAAACATGTTTCTTTGTGTCATTTTTTACGACATTTACTAAAATATTTGTAACTTTTTATATTTAAAACACAATTATAAATGTCAAATCTAAATTTTAGATCTAAATATTATATTTAAATCCAGCGATTTAGCTGAAAACATCGGAAGAGCCATTTTGTCGGCCATCCAAAGGTTCAGCAGTAGTGCACCCTAAGCAGCTGCAGTCTCCACAATCGCTGCAGCACATGTCCAGCTAAATCACTGGACATGTTGGTAGGCAAGAAGTGAAGCAGCTCATGGCGGTGAGAAGTGACCGTCAGGGGAGAGCAGACACACAACCTGACCACTAGCGGCTATCAGGTATAAGTATAAGTATACAGGTATAAGTGGTTAAGAACAAAGCAGCCATCGAACAAAGAACAAAAGAACAGTATAGGTCAGAAATACCATAAAGGAGCATATAAGTACAGTAAGGTGACCTATCATATAAAAGTTAAAAAAAAAAAAAAAAAGTATGCACATACAATCTAGCTACATCAATTGAAAAGCTGCATCAAAAATTCAAGTAAGGTGTGAGCTTTATTTAAGTCTAATGAAGCCTTCCACAGCAGGACTTCATTTTTAAAGCCAGGAAAAATCAGAGTAATTTTCAAGAAGCGACATTTGTGAATGAAAGATTTTGCAACTATAAATAAGTTGTTAATCCCAAATTCTATTTTTTTTTCTGTTTGTAGGCTAAATCTAATTACTTGAAAGGTTAGAGAAGGGCAGTCAATATTTTTGGAGGTTAACCAGTACTGAAAATCATCACAAAAAGATGTGGAACTTTCACATGAATAAAAAAGATGCTCTGTAGTCTCTATATCAGTATTGCAGAAATTGCATGCGTTCGTATCTATATTGAATTTCTTGTGAAGATAGTCATTGGATGGCATTTACAATTTTAAAGTAATTTTCTTTTGCTTTAGGTGGAATTGGAAAAGAAAGATACTTAGTCAAAATTAGCGGCACACTTTAGTACCGGAGGTTTACATAAAGCTTTTATTTTGATATTTCCGTTGACCCGTACCATAAATTTGCATGTTAGCTAAATATTTAGTTTACCGTAACATTTAGATTTAACATTTAGATTTAAATATAATATTTAGATTTAACATTTACAATTGTGCTTGTAAATGTTTGTAAATATTTTAATAAATGTTGTAGAAAAATGACTCGAAGAAACACGTTTTTGTAAGATTTTGAGCTAAATGTGGAAAAATGTTGCCGTTAATTTCAGCGTGTTTCAGTTTACAAACAGTGCCCCATAGCTTAAACCTATTTTGTCCCAGATATTTTAATCACAATGACTACCAGCTTAGAACAACCTGTCTTAAGTGTGGCATTGTCACATTTAATAACGAGTTACTGTAAGATTTTTTTTTGACTTCATAATCCCATAGATAGTTAGCTGGTTTTACAAGTTATCTCATGTTTGCATTCACTGTTTAGTCTACATAGTTTTTTGCCACATTTTGACTAGTTGTGTGATGCTAGCTGTTGGTTTGGGAAGCATTGCTATCTCAGTGTTACATTTTTGAAGAAGCCTCAACTCGAGTAAGGGAGCAGTGCGAGGATTTCAGGGTAATGGGCCGTAGTTGCTGACCAAAAAAAACATTGTCTTACATTGTCATTTAAAAAAAAAAACAATGACTGTACAATAACTGGTGCATTTTCCTCTTTTCAAAGTCTTGATTTAGTAATGCTAATGGTTTAGTAAGCTATTTTTTGCTGTTTGCCATGCATTGAAATATTTTGGTGGAAATTAATTTGCAAATTGCACTTTTCTTTTTTCTTTTTACAGTTCTTTCTGCTATACATAAAAACTGAAACACTCCCAGCATTACTCTCAGTACTCTGCCGGGCTCTTGCTCCTCCACAGACACAAACACAGGCAGTCCTCAGGACAAATGTGACTTGCACTGAACAAGGCTCACATGTGACTGGTGTGCACATGTGTGTGTTCAGACGTCTGTGTGTACAGTACTGTGTGGTGCGTGTGTGTGTGTTTTTATTAATCCATCTATGTAAGCTTCTGAGCTTCCAAGTAAAGATTTTTAACAGGAGAAGGCAAACCAAACCTTATGAGACTCAGGCGTGCCAGCCTTATTTTTGCCTCATGCTTTGGGGATTTTAGCTCTAACATTGTTCTCGGTATGAATTTCATTGTTGCTGTACACAGTCAGAATAAATCTTTAGGGTTATTTCAGGCTATCTCTCAACTCTATTTCTCTTTAATCCACTTTAGGCAGAAAGTATGAGAAAAGAAAAATGTTGATATAAAAACAGTTTTTTATAATTTTTCAAATGTCGAAGTCACCTAAGGTCATTTTCACAGCATTGAGTGGATTCTAAATTATACTGTGTCCATTAAGTGACTCATTTACATTTTAAACATTTATCTGATGTTGTTATCCAGAGTGACTAATAGTAAATGCAAGAGATGAATTAGCTTAAATTCCTCGATTTCAAATGCCCAAAACAACAAGCAATAAGGATTTTAATGGTGCAGAGTGTAAGCCAGGAATACAAATCTATAGTAATACATGAAGTAAGAAACAGAGAACAGCAAATGATTTCCCGCATTGCAGGAGGAAGGTGATTAAACAGCAAGGTGGGTTTATTGAACATGGCTGAATATGGTGGATAAAGGCCAAAAACACCCAACTGACAAAGAGACAGGAGGGGGATTGGCCGTTAAACTTTTCTGTCATGTTTTATTGACACAACCTTTGTCTTGTCCTCTTCATTTTTAGATAATACTGTTAGATGACCGATAATTCAGCTCATATGTTTATCCACAACAAAATTGCAGAGTTGGTTGAGAATATCGACACTATCCTACGTTAGATAGAAAAAAAGACATCCTGCAGGTGATTAGTTTAGCTCTGCAGAGCTGTGCAGGTCTGGAAAGAGAAGACAGCATTTATTGAAGTATATTAAACAATATGTTTGACCTGCTTACAAATCTGGGACTTTAAGTATTTGCAGGTACCTTTGTTAACTTCCCACGCTGTGATTGGTCCCCCAGGATCACACTGTCATCACAGTGATCCTCTGTGAATTCCTGAGGTGTCTAAAAGATAGAATTCAGTGCAGACGACCTGAACTGGTGTTTTCAGTAATTGTAGACAAACCAAAGATTTTCAGACAAAGAACCTGGCAATGATTATGAATCATGGTGGTTTGCTATTGTTTTGCTTTTTCAGAAGCTTGCGGTCACTGTTCCAACAATGAATTCTGCGTCATATCAAAGACTGCTTAAAGATTATATGAAGCCATGTGTCCGAAGTCTGAAATGGAACCAGAAGCGGGCCTTTCACCGGAATAATGATCCGCACGCAAGCAAATCCACAAAGGAATGGCTCTAAAAGAAGATATGAAGGGTTATGGAATGGATTAGGCGAAGCCTGAGATTTGAATCCCATTAAAATGTTGTGGGAGATTTGAAATAGGCAGCACATGTAAGAAAAGCCACAAACATCTTGCAACTGGAGGAATTTAGCATGGAAGAGTGGTCGAACACTAAGCAGATGTCAGAGAACGGTGCACAGTTATGCGAAACACCTAAATGAAGTTATTACTGCTGAAAGAGTGGAAAAAAGCTATATATTGGGCTTATAAAAATCCACCGTGGAGTAATGGCATGATTTGATTCTTTATATATATAAAGCAATCAAAGGACACAGTTCTTTGAGTGGGCTGAGTATTGTGGATACACAAGAGGGGCTCTGTGGAAACTATTGTAAGGGATCATAATACAAGTACTGTTATGGAATGCAAACATATTGCGAAGTAAGCAAAAGTATTTTTTAATTCCACTGCGGCCTTAAAGAAACCCCCTGGAGAGTCCCCCAGAGTTAATACGTTTCTTTATGTGTATCTTGATGGCGAGCTTCTCATGCAAAGCTTTCCTGTCCTAATTTTTTTTTTAGAAATAGAAACTTGTCTCTTCCTTCTGTCTGTGGTTTCGAGTGGAGAAGTCTGTGCTTTTTGTCTCCTTGCCTAGCTTAAATTCATGCATTCAAATATAGCCAGTAAAATCATATAATTATATTACAAACATGTCCATCAGGAAGGAGCAGGAAGTCTACTGCAGTGAGTTCACCTCTGCCCTCGTGTTCCGAATACCCACAAGGGTCAGCCTCCGGATCATTACATCTGGAAAATATTTAACATTTACTCAGCTGTTTTACATGTATTTCTGCTTTCTTTTCAACTAGAGCAAACTTCCTTCCCTTCTCTGAAAGCTCACATCATTTTTTTTAGATGTTTGTAACACATTTGCACTCACATACAAAGACACAGTCTGCTTCCGATACTTTTGCTCCAGGGACTTGTGCGCACGTCAAACCCGAACTATTCATTAGGAGCTGCTGCTAATCACGCGTAAACTTGTGACCAGCATCTTCCAGTTTTAGCCTCCGGGAAAGAAGAGTGTTGAAGGGGAAATAACAAAGAGAAAGGTACTGGACAGAATACACTGAACATCTTTTGGGATACAAACAAGTAAAACTGCCACATGAGATTTTTTTTTCTCAAGTAAAACATCAGAAAATATCTCTTTGTAAAATGTGACTGTTCTCATTGTGGGTTAAACTACATTTTAGACCCTTTGAAAGATTTCAGACACTTTGTTTTGAATTGAAGGTCAACCTTCTTTGCTACTTTATAAAGAAAAAGCTTCTTTTCTTACCCCCTCCACAGCTAATAAGCTATGATGAGTAAAATCTCTAAGAAGCATTTAGGTTGTCCCCACTCTACCCTGTGTGACTCTCCACGCTCTGTCCTGAGGTGTTTGAGCAGCTGTGAACTAAGTCTGTCAGTATATCAGTCTCCCATGTCATGCCAGATGCCACATCTTGCTCAGAGTATTGCAGGGATTCAGTTCAGGTAATTAATCTGAGCTCGTTAACCACATGGAGGGCAGGTCGTAGCAGAAGTTGGCTTATAAGCTGTTTAGTTGACATAGCAGCCACTCACTCACGCATGGGCAGTACTGTACTTCTTAAAAACCTCAACTGCGTGTTTATGTACATTTTGCCCACAAAGCTGTCAATACACCAGCTTGTGTTGACAGAGCGCAGCTTCCTGGCACACACAGGAGCTTGTCTCAGCTCAGGCCCCATAGGAATGATGTCTTTTAAAAGAAGCGGGCTGGGAGGGTGGGGTGAAACTGATATGTGCTGCTACCTTGCTCTTCTTCACATCTACCGTGAGGCTGCAACAGCAAATGATGGCATTAGGGAGGTGGGGAGGGTGTGGAGCAGATGAACTGCTTTCCCTCCCAGAGCAAGTGATGATACGGCAGAGGGGAGGAGGACAGGGGAGAAGCTGGACAGGTGCTGAGAGAGAGATATGTGCTTTTTTTCTTCTGCTGCATGGGAGATTGCAGGGAATGGAGAGAAAAGGAGAGAGAAAGAGAGCAAAAAAGGACAGGTGAAATATTTCCCCCTGTGGCAGAGGAAATGAGGGAAAGTGGAAAGGGCCAGCTCTGTATTGAGAAATGGACTAAGCCATCCCCAGAGGGGGTTCTGAAATTCCCAGCTCCACAAGGCTTTCTCTAAATGTACCCACTAGTGATAGATTTTTACGTTTACGTTTACCCCCTCTGCTTTTGCCTCAGTCCTCAGCAGAGCTCAGGAAGCTCACTGTCTGCAAGTGTGTGTGTGTGTGTGTGTGTGTTCACGGGCCTGCGCAACCACCTCACTGCATGCCAGACAATCCTGGCTTCGCTTCCCCGACATTCCCAAGGAGCAGAAAACATATCCCCTGTAACAATCGATAGCTCCCCCCAGCTCCCCGCCCCATCTGCAGCCTAACGCAGCTCTGTCTCCAATGGCCGCCACCGCTATTAATTCTGTGCCCCTCCGCTTCCTGCTTAGTGCCTGGTCCCTGAGATTAAAGAGCAGCGCAGCTACTGGAGTCCTTTACTCACAGGAGGAGGGAGAGGGGGAGGGAGAAGGGAGCCCAGTGTAAAGATTGTTTTGCTAGCTTACAAACACCACTCATTTCTACTTTAGACCACACGGGACCAACCGTGTGGGGCTCTTTGCAGTGTCAGTTAATTGCAGGAAATCTAAACCTGTGATCTTCTTCCCATCCCTTTAAGTGTGTGTGTGTGTGTGTGGGGGGGCAGTTATGGGAGGTAAAAGAGTTAATAGTTTAAATAGAGTAATCCTATGCTAAAAACTAATGCCACACATTTGCTCAAATGTGATGATTTGCTGTGTTTGTCTACATGTTTGCAAACTGAATATATTTGGCTTTTGGAGTGTGGATGCTTCCACACCTGACTCTTGCTGATTCGGCTGTTTGTCTTTATTATTCTCAATTCGAAAGAACTTTAAAGGTTGCTTCTTCTTTTTTTTTCTTGATGCTACAAGACAAAGCTCTGATTAAATAATGGAAGAAATCAATCAATGAATGCCAACTGTTGAGCTCGATTTGAAAAGTTCCCCCACACAATTATTAAATAGGAGTTTTCTTTGTGAAGCTTAGCACAGATTAGCTTTGATCAGTAACTTCCTGGATCCACTGAAACGGAAATCACCTAAGAAACAACAATTTTCATAATAGTAGTTTAAAAAAATCACGCAGCTAGTATTTGGACTAAATCAGATGATCAGCTGAAGTTTCTTACTTTGCCTCTGCTCACTCAAACGTTATTCCAATTTAACCGTGTCCCTCATCTTCTCATGTCTTTCACTGTAGGAGTCAGAGTGGGAGTATCCCCAGGGCAAACATATGCTGCCTCCACTTTGCTTGCACACTCAAGTCTACATTTCTTTTTTTTAATCACAAGAAGCTTGCCCAGTCTCCCATAATCATGAGTGCACACATACTCATTCTACCTCTGCAAACAGCCAGTGACTTGCACTGCATGGATTAGCCTTCTAAAGCATTCCCTTTGAAACTCTGCAAGTAAGGATTTCTTTTTAGGTGATCACTGGCCTAAGCAGCTGTTACACGCAGGATTAGCAGGTTCTGCCATTCAGACAAACATGTTCTGTTTAAACTGGCAGGGCGAAGGAGGTAGAGAAAGACAAGGAGGAGAGGAGAATGGGCGAGGTTACCGGAAGGAGCGGGGATGAAGTTGAGAATAATAACAGGGAAGCAAGAGAGTGGTAGTAAAGGAGGTGTGAGAGACGTGAAATGGGGAACAGATGATGAGAGAAGTGGACCGATATGTGGAGCAGAAGGGATGAGAGGTGAACGGAGCAGAGCAGAAGTGTGGAATCGGGATGTGTGAAGAGAAGTGTGAAGGGCAGGACAGGGGGAAGAGGCAAAGATTTCAGGAGAGGAGAGGCAGAAAGCTTCAATTCAGTGTTGTTAGAATCAAATCTCTGCCAAGGAAGAAGCTTAAAAGGAGCTGATGATAAGCACGTTGTCTTCGCCTTGTTTTCACCCAGGTTTTTGTTTTTTGTCTCACCTGTATAATATCAGCCCTCCTTCTGACTCTCTGAGTGTGAAAGTGTGTCATCCAGCCACCTCTGTAATTGCGCTTGTACAAGGTGTTTACAGAGAGAGAAGGTTGATGGGCTGATAACGGGCCTTGCTTTAGGGCCGGAAAGACATTTCCATGCCGAGCCGCCGGCTCACAATGGCTTCTCGCTTGCTTCTCTCACTTCACCTCCTTCTTTTCTGTCTCATACATCTTATTGCGCCCACCCCACCCTCCACCTCCCCAGCAATCTTTTCTCTTTTCTGTGTCTGTAAATGGAGAAACACATCTGGGATCTCTGCTGTTCTGAGCTTTATATTTTCACGGCTGCTATTGTCATTTCTTTCCCCCTCGCTTTTTTCCCCCCTCTCTTGTGTGCCTAGCAAGGGGGATGACAGTGGCGTGGCAGGCAGGCAGCTTTCTTAGTTTTTCATTTGAAGCATCACAGCACATTTCACTGGAACGCGCCGGCTCTTCCCGGGAGAAGAATTCATGCCTGGTGTCAGCGCTCCTTCCTTGCACTCCCCACTATCAGTCATTACCCTTTTTCCTCTTTCTGCTGTGCCCCTCTTTTCGCTTTCAGGCTATTCTACTAGAAAGATACTGAAATTGTACGTTCAGACATGTGCAAACACTATTTGGTAAATGTAGACAAGTTCAGCTTTTCCAGTCAGATGCCACGACACTACAATTTCTTGGGATTCTCATGTGGCTCCAGTGAAAAAACTGTACACATGTGCGCACACACATACACAAACTGACAGTCATATTTTGGCTCTTTATCCCTACTTGGTAATCTGTTTACGGAGTGCTGGGCCCATTTGAGGGAGAATTTAATTGAAACCGGGGCTAATCTGATGATGGCACAGAGCAGCAGCGCCCTCGGCCCTGCTTCACCTCCAGTTAGGTTGCACCTTGTAGCCCTCACACATAATACCTTGCTACTTCATTTCATGCCTCACGGTTCAATGCAGTGCTGCCCACTCTTACATGCCACATTGATTGTTAATCCAACACTTGATATGCGCTGTTTTCACTCAATTCTGATCTTGTTTTCCTTGTTTATGTCCCCCTTTTCTTCTTCTTATCCCCCCTCCCTCCTCCTTACCCGTTGCTTCCCTTGTCTTTCTCCTTCCTATCTATGTCCAGGATGGATATTACTCCCACCGCCCAAAAGAGAAAAGTAGAGTCGACAGCAACAATGAGAACTCTGTGCCCAAAGACTTTGAAAATATAGACAATAGTAACTTTGGTGCACGCTCACAGCCGCACCGACAGCCTGCAGGGGCCATCAGCAGTAAGCAGCAGCGGGAGCATCTGCAGGAGAAGGCCCACGCCCAGCAGCAGGCCTGGCGGGACAGCTCCCCCGGTCTGGGCCGCAGCTCAAATGAGGTTCTGCCATTAGGCCACCAGCCACTGGCAGTTGGCAACAACGCCTCTTATCCAGTTGGTGGAGGACCGCAGCAGCGCTACCATGCCTCGCAAGCGCAGCAGACCCAGTCACAGCACAGACATCAGCATCCCCACAGGAAGCAAGCAACTGCAGCAACTCTGGAGGTGACCTACGACCAGCCACCTAAGTGTGAGATCAGTGGAAAGGAAGCCATTTCAGCTCTGTCTCGAGCCAAAAGCAAGGAGTGTCGGCAGCAGATCGCTGAGGTGTACTGCAGACACAAGGAGGGGCAGTTAATGCCTGAGAAGGTCACTCGCTACTGCCCAATTGAGGGTAAGTTTTTCATTTTGATTGAAAGAACTGATTGTTTGATTTTAGTGAAAGGGGAGTCGTGCCAAGCTGGCACAGTCACAACTGTCAAACGTCCCCTTTTTCCACTATATCTGTTTGGAGCTCTTAAAAAGCTGCTTTCCAGATCTGAAATACTTCTTTTTTAACATTTCATTTTTATGACTAAATATACACTAATCATGACCTTGAAATAGGTACATATCAAGAAGTTATTGAGACTGTGACACTCAAAAATGTAACTAGTCTCTTTCAAGAGTTCTGTGTGGATTTGACTGACTGGCAGCATAAGCAAACAACCCCACAACACATATGTATTGTAATTGTTGCTAAACTCAAGCCCCCAGTCAATCCAACCAACTTAATATCAGTTATAAACACGAGGACAATAAAAGAAATCAGGAAATCTCAGATATAAAATAATCAGGGACATTTATCACTTTGTAGATAACCCAATTTATTGCAGTAAGTAGTCTGAATGAAAAAAATGGGTTTCCAGGATGTTCAACACCTCGCAGTTTAATTATTTACCTGGGATGTATACTTTTATATTAAAACTGCTTTAGGTTTAAGTAAACAAAAAAAAATCTGATTTACTTTAAAGGATGAAGGACATTTATTCTCGCCATCATACTGTAAAATACACCAGAACCAATCAAATCAAACAGCTCTATGACATATAGAAATGTATTAGATGGTGAGTGGGAACTGCTCTTATTCTTTGAGTATTTCTAAATCTCAAATTTAAGGACTACTCAAATAAATTCAAAGTCAGATAAGTGATCGAGTTTGAGCTGATTTTAGGGCTGTTCGATATAACGATATATATCGGATGACGATATAAAAACGTCTATCGTTTCATTTTACGCTATCGTTTGTTTCGTGCTGTTGCGAAATAAACTGTTTACGGCAATATTTTTTCATCGTTTTGATAGTCACTGTAGTGGCTATATTCATTTCCTAAAGTTCTCTCCTTCTCTTATATTTAATATAACCACACTACAGACGGACAAGCGCCTGTTTTTATGTATTGTCGTTAGCAACAACGACGGTAAAACCATCACGTGTCCGCTTGTTTATTTTCCACGTAAGCCTTTCACAATAAAGCTCAAGATCCTGTTGAGACTTTTCAAAATAAACTGAATCACGTGAAAGAGCAGATTATTTACGGATGAGAAGTAAAAAAGAGCCGTCAGGTGCTAAAAAATAGACCTTAGAGTCAAACGTTAGAACAGGCTTTTCCCCGCAGCACGCCGTGTAATAAATACTCACAAAGAAAACGGCGGCTGTTACAACTTATGTCTAGAAATGTGTAGTTTAATGCATTGGTAAAACACTCGACTCCAGATACACTATGCCCAGCTGGAAACACTTCACATACCTGAGATTCACAGAATTTACAGAAAATGTTAGATTTTTGTGATTTATATCGTTATCGGACGATAGATGTTTTATATCGGGATATGAGATTTTGGTCATATCGCACAGCCCTAGCTGATTTGTCTAGCAAACAGACTTTACTTTTTTATTATTTTAAAATATACCAACAAAGCTTGGTATAAAGGGTGTAGTCTGACAGACATGGATGGTCAAATAGTTCCTGCTCTTGTAATTGCAATTTCTCATCAAAAGCAAGAGCTGTCCTTTTTGCTGATGTCTGTGTAATTGGTGAAGTAAATTTGTTGGAGGAAATTGAGATGCTGCCTGTATTTGATTCAAATTGGTTTTCCATTTTCATTTGTTTTTTCAAGCTGGCCACAAAACATAGGTTCCCCTTGGTTTTGCACACACACACAGACACACACACAATTTTTCCTAAGAGTTTATAGACATCTGCAGTCTGGTTGTAGATTCTGTAAACAAAATCTGTTGCGGCTGCAGCCTTCAGTGAGCACCACGCATCAGCGGCCATGTTTAAGTGAACATCACATACACACCATCACATGTGCCCGCATGGGAGTGGACTGAATACAGCATGGACAGCAGGGGAGGAGGAGAAAGCTATTCAATACCTTGTCTGTCAGGCACCTTCCCAGCCCTCGTTCATGTTTTATAACTTGAAGAGGCACGTATCTAACTGTAGCTACTTTTGTGCATGTCCCGTCCCAGGAGCAGGAGAATGTGCCTCCGCCTGAGCTTGTGTCATCGCACACAGCAGCTCACCATCTCACTCAAACTGATAGTTTGATCAAAAGAGACATAGATATTGAAAAGGGCTTTCCCCTGGTGGCAGGGCTGTGACAATACGACGACAAAATTAAATCACTTTTCTTTCTCTCTGTCTGCCAGCCTGCTGCCTGCCAATGTGTTATTCACAATTCGAGTCCAAATCTCGTTAGCCCAAAATTGTCCAATTTGATTTAATGTGCATTCTGTCCTTGAGGCCTTTGCTAAATTAGCAATTGTGTCAGTTCTTTATTTGCATCATTGAATACAGGAGGAATGTGTTCACTCTCTTAGCTTCCCGTGTGTAAACTTTTTCTAATAATGATGTTACCCGGCTACATTGCTCCAGCAGGGAAAGCAACTGGCAGCTGATGCATCATAACAATCGAGTGATATCATAATGGCTTTGTAGTGAGAACGATTCCATACTTAAACATGCTATAATGAATGTTTTTGAAGGGAAAGCTCTGTAATGTGAATGAGCTCCAAATGAATCCTGTAAGTGCCAGAGCTGCACTGTGTGTAACAGAACCTTTATGTGTGTTTGTGTGCGTGTGTACATATTAATTTGGAGAGGATTTGTCAGAATTTGAATATAAATTAGTTATTTTTAAAAATAACCTGAGTAAACATATCAAACGTGGTCCAGTTCCCGAGGGAAAAGGGAAAATACTTAATGTATTTATATAAATAAAATCCGTCAGTGTGGTTTATATCCACAAACCTTGCTTTGTGGCTTGTTTCAAGCAGCTGGCACTATCCCTGAGACATTTTTAAATGCAATTTGGTACAATCCCTTTGGGATATAGCTCGGCTCTTGTTATAAGTCCTCATATGAGCAGTTAAGAAGGGGTGGGTAAGAACTCCAAAGTTATACGAGATGATGGAGGAAGAGAGTGGGGTGATAGCAGATGAGGGAAGGGCAGTTTAAAAGATTGATGGTGAAGGAAAAGATGATGAAGAGTGATGAGTTGAAGAGGAGGCCTTCTGTTTTCTTCTTTTTTTTTTCTTCCTTTCTTTACAGCGAGCGCTGTGGTGGCTGCAGGTACATAGTGTGATTTTTAAAAACTCGACACGTGAAGCTCTTCTGCGGATAAGCACACGTTTGACAAGTCTGACAGCAAAATTTAAGCACACACACACACACACACACACACACACACACACACACACACACACACACACACACACACACACAGCCATGCTCATTAGTTCAGCTAGCTAGCATGGCACACACTCTCAAAGTGCTTTGTGAAGCGACTGGCCAATTATCCGTGTGCAAAGCAAACCAGTGAACCTTCTTAGCTGGCCACCAATTACTGTTCAATCTGATACGGCCCACAGCAGATTTTCCCCTGAGCAGTCACTCACACACACACACACACACACGCACGCACGCACGCACGCACGCACGCACGCACGCACGCACGCACGGAGACAGAGAGAAACAGCAGCAAGAAAGATGTGTGAGTGAATGACAGGAGCCATGGCCAATTGGAGCTAAGGGAGCATATCATTACCTTGACCCTTGTTGTCAACCCTTAAACACAGCCATATTGGACACCTGGCCTTAAATTTGAATGAATAAGATTAGCTGGAAAAGAGGGACTTCTTAACCCTGTTTCTAAAGAGTATACATGTCAGACACAGTAATTAAAGGACCTCATAGCCAGATGCAGGCAGGAGCCAGGATGGGCTTTTTCTTTTTCTTTTTTTTAGGAAAACCTTACCCCAGGGGAAAGAACAACCCCCAGTATTCCCTCAGCTTCCTCTGCTTCTATAGCAAATACAGGCTCTTGGGAACTGAAGTCCCAAATTATAGTCATTAATCTCCTTAAGACACGTTCTGTGAACAAACATGTCTCGAAAGCTGCGTGTATGCATTTGCTGTAATAACTGAAGATTCAAAACAAACAATGTGTGTAAATGTTGGGGGGCTTGACAGTGTAGAACAGCTTGAAGGAAGGTTTGTTTTTTTTTAAAAGATAATTTTTTAAAGTGTTTTTTTTTTTTAGTGGTTAAAGGCAGTAAGAAACCACACAGTGGAGCTATGTGAGGTTAACAACGACTTTCCAGAGATTGCTGGAATTGTTCTGTTTGAAAGTGGCCTGGCTGGCCACAAGCAGGGCTGTGTTTGTTTGCACGCTTATTGTTGTCATTTGTGCAAAATCCCATTCATCTTTTGGGAGTTTCGCTTTAGAGGAATGGTGGCATATTGTCAAACGATGCTCCACCCTGAAAACCCGAAAATCCCAGTGGATTCGCTCGTAGGATTCCTGTCAAGGGGAGGATAGTCGTTAGAGTGGTTATTGTCTGGCTGAAAACTGTCATAGTTCCAATTTAATTACATAATAAATGGATGAATGGCTTTGTGGTCCTTTTGTTGTGTGGCTGAATTAGCTTTCTAACATTTCTGTTCTTTTTTCACTCACTTGTCAGTACCACAGATCTGACCTAGCTTTCTTGTAGATGTGCATATTTTGACTCTAATCCTAACCTAGTGGTATCAAAATGTGTGATTTTAGCCCTGTGATCATTTTTCCTGGCAATCAAAAACTTTTTATTTTCAAAAACTAACTAAATAAATGCCTTTTGTTCTACATTTAAAGGTTAGAGTTAGGTGAAGTGTTATTGCTCATGTCTAATAAGAACACAAACCTCAGAGGGTTATGGCTAAAACTGTCTAAAATATGCATATGTACAAGAAAGCTATAACTCGGTCAGTGTTTTCTTCTTACTCTTACTGTATATCTTCATATTTACAAGAAAAAACAGTCTTTCTCTATCAGGAAAACCGTTACTCAGTGAGCATTCACTTGTGACATAGCCGTTTAATTATTTTGAATATGCTAATCATTACAGAAACTTGTACTCGCTGTGTTGCTTAGCAACCTTGTTATATAGCTATTCCCTTGAATTGTTTAATAAGAGAATGACATTTAATTATCATTACTATTTATAATCATTATGCTTTGCATTTCTTCATCCTCTGAAGATACGTACAGGTGCTCCCCATCGTGTACTGACTGATACACTGTTTGCACGGCCTCTCACAGCTTCCATGAAATAACAGATTTGATTTAGTAATTAAACATGTAAACAACCCACGAATATATCACTGATGAAGGATCCATGCAGTCTTGTGTGAATTAAAAGTGCAACAGATTTATAGGAACGTGAAGACATGGTGTCTTTTTATATGCATAGGTAAAGCCAACGTGAATATCCAGTGGGATGAGGACTCGGCTGAGAGCTTTCCATCAAAACCAGTGAGAATAGCGTTCGTACTGGTGGTTCATGGACGAGCCTCTCGCCAATTCCAACGTCTCTTCAAAGCCATCTACCACGCCTCTCACTACTACTACATACATGTCGACCAGGTAAGGCGCAGATGGCCATTTTCTTTCATTTCCAATAAGTGAAGCTTCTAAAATGTATGTGTACCGTTAGTCCATGTTTGATCAATCTCTTTGTTTCAGCGCTCTAACTACCTGCACAGGCAGGTACAGGCCTTGGCTACCCAGTATCCCAATGTGAGGGTGACTCCATGGCGCATGGCCACCATCTGGGGTGGAGCCAGTTTGCTGACCATGTATCTTCGCAGTATGGCTGACCTGCTGGCCATGAGAGACTGGAGCTGGGATTTCTTTATCAATCTCAGTGCTGCCGACTACCCCATAAGGTAACAGCAGAGGACCTAATAATTAAGGCACCTCAATAAAGAAAGATGTGAGATGTTTGAAGGAAAAGTAGTTACTCCTAGTGACTCCGTAAAGAATTGTCCTGCAAGGAAAACTGCAAAAGGTGCAAGCATCCACTGAAGGTCAGAAATCTGTGCGCTTGGTTTTCTCTTTAGGAAGCCATGCACCACAGTAGTAGTTCACAGCCAATATGGAAGAAATTCAATACACAGTAGTCTGAGCTCTTGTGGTTAACTGTGAGCTTTAAATACAGAGTCACTCCAAAGCAAACAAATCAATGGAGCCGAACCTCTACTTTCTCCGACAGCATTCATTCACACCTTCCACATCTTCCAAGTGCCTGCTTCAGCGGTGAACTGATTGCAGTTTAATTGCCAAGGGTCAGTGCCTAGTGACTCTCCAGGCCTGTTGTGCACTGTATAGTCTAAAAGTCATCTTTTTACTCAAAAACCTCCCACTTAAGAAGCTGCAAAATGTAATTAAAAGCTACAAAGTCTCTGTGAACTAGAAGTGAAGTCAGGGAAGTAGCCTACTGGAAGAGAAATTTCATGACTTTTAAGTTTTTTTTAATGTGAGTTTATAGTCCTTCTGGGAGTTGAGGGTCTGCTGGGTTTTTGATGTAGCTCTGCAGCAGCCAATTAAAATCCTCCTATTAAGGAGCGAGTTATCTTTTCTGCACAGCCAGATGTCCACCAGTTGAATTTAGACAAGCTGTAATGGCCAGTGGGTGAAAGGAAGCTGGGTGTGATGTCTCTACAGCTGGAGCCAAGACGCTGAAACAAATGTGGATTTTGTTCATGGGTGGGTTCAGTCTTGTTGAGTTAGTCAGTTTCACCATATCGATGAATGCTGCTGACATGCTGTCCATGTGCGTTTGCCTTTTCGTGCGCGTCTATGTTTCTGCACCACTTTGTGCAAGCCTGACTTTCTGTCTTGCCGTCTGGATAGTTCGGTGTGTCTCAGCACCTGCCTGTACGCAGTTGTGTGTGTTAGGCTCTCTGTGTGTCTGTCAATGCATGATTAAAGGTATTTGCGAGTGTGCGTGCTGTTTTCTTCCCATCTTTTGTCTCCTCATTTGCATTAGGGTGATGTTGTTGAGAAAAGGGCTGACGTTGGAGGTTTTAAGCCCCATCTGTTGGGAGACGAAACGATTGATGGAGCGAAAGAAGGAGCCGAGAGGCAGAAATTGCAGGGAGTGGCGGAGGAACAAGAATAAGTTAGAGAAAGGAAACAAGACGAAACGGCATGATTTGGATCCATGCGATATAAAATTATGTAAACTGAGTTGTATCTTTGCTTAGTAAGTGCATTTGTAACCACAGCTTGGATTTGACTAAGTCTATGCAGTGCCCATCTACAGAGTTAAACTTGCAAATATAAACCTTTAAGTGGCACGGCTGGGTCCCAGTCAGAGAGTGAGTGCTGCTCAAGTGTCTTCAAGCAACAAAGTGAAGCCCATTCAGCTGGGTTTTTTTTTTCTTTTTTTATGACCAGACAATCCCTTCTCATCTCTTTAGGAAGGAGATCCGGAAAAGAGAGCCGCTCTTCCTTAGGAATAAACACATCAGCATTACATTATCATTATGGACTTAGGTTACTAGCGCAGAAAAACATGTTGGAATAAGCAGATGTCTCCCTCCTGTGCAATGGCAAACCAATACAGCCACATGAGTTAATTCATCACAACCCATAACCCATTACACAAATTGATCCTATTAAATGTATCCAAGGAAAACTCAACCATCTGCTCTAAAATTTCCTTAAGATGCAAAAACTTTGGTCACACATTTTTTTCCCATATTGATCGCACTGTGTTTTTGCAGGCAGGAATGTCAGGGGCTCCCCTGCCCTGTGCTGCTCTGACTATAGCTGTTGTTATCAGTGGGACTGGAGACAAGCATTATTTCCCCTCTAATTCCCTCATAATGTCTGTCCTGCCGCATGGATGGCTCTCAAAGGCAATCCCACAGCCCCTCACACCAGCAGAGGGTCTGTGTGTCCAGGGGGAGATATACCGTGTGGATGTGTGTTTGTGTTTGCCTATGTGTGTCTGTCTGTCTGTGTGTGTGTGTGTGCATGTCCAGAGAGGCCAGAGGATGAGTTACACGCTTGCTTTGTCAGAGAATACAGTCCCCTTTCCCAGCTTTTATCTACACACTCTCCCTGCTTTTTACCTCTTTTCTTTAAAGCCTCTTTCATAGACTTTACAGCAGCTTTTAAGAAGACTGAGCTTTGTGAGGCAATGACTGGCTGCAGGCATCATATCTTCTAATCTCTTTCGCTTTGTCATCCGCGGCTGAAAAAAAAGTGCAGCATCTCATACTTTACCTTTGCTCATTAGGTGATAGGTGTCATTTCCTGCTGCGAGAAGAAAATAGAACATTAGCCCATTTACAACAACACCAACCCTTTCAAGATCCTGCTGAAAACATCTAGTTCTTTTATTTGCTGAAGTTTTGTAAGCTTCTACAGGCCAGATCCACGTATGAAGGATCCATGCAGTCTTGTGTGAATTAAATGCAACAGACTTACAGGAATTTATCTGTTAACATGCAGAGTAAAAAGACACTCTGCGTGCATTCAAACTGTTTCAGCTGTTGCATTCAGCCATCCCCTCTTGAGCTGCATATTAAAAATGTTGGATTTAAAACAACACATAATAAATATAACAGTATGATCACAGCTGTCATACAGTGGCATAATAATTAAGTTTAATTGGCCCTTTTATTTAAAAGGTGCATATTTTTTCAGTGACAGGTGGGGTTAAAACTAACAGCGCTGTGTGTGTGTGTGTGTGTGTCTGTGTGCAGAGCAGCCACAGGGCCGAAAGTAAGCAAACTAGACCCAGTGGACAGGGTGACCACTCAGGTGGCAAATCTGGAGGTTGACATGAATTCCCTGTGTAGTGTGCATGTCTACAAGCATTTGTTCGTCTGTGAATTTGCATTGCATTGTCACTTGTAGTCACAGTAGCAGATACACAACGCGTAAGCATTTGTTTGTGTGTGTGTGCGGAGTTGAGACGGCGAGGACTGCATGCGTCTGTACAGCACATCATCAGTTAGGGTTTATGGCTCAGGACCTCCTGAGATAAGCCCCCCAGGCTGTGAAATTGCTCCTTGAAGAGAAAATGACATTAATATGCGCTTGTCCCTCCCCCCACTGATCCTTGAGCCTCGCTGATCTTTTAGAAAGGCAAGCCAGTGAGCCCTCATCTGGGACTCTCCTCAGCTCTTTCCGGGACAGTGGCGCAGCTGCCCCTCTGTTGGTCTTCCTTGGTCTCTTGTGTTCTGGGGGCCTCTGGATGTCTGGAGTTTTGATCTCCTCCACACCTGCTTCACGCCCTGGAGGACGGGGCTGTGGCCCCCCCCCACACCCTCTAGCAGATTATTACATGAAGGAACCTTTTAAAAAACAAAAAACAAGCGCGTCCATGCTCACAGGTGTACACACGGGTGATCACACCCACAAACTACACCCTTTTTGGCTCCTACCTCAAAGCACACTGTGTTCTGTTGATCTTATGTGCTGCACAATAATGTTTAACATTTAGTATTTACTGTCATATTCCCATATATCATTGTGATGTTGTTTATTCTATTACTCTTGTTCTCTTCTGCTTGCTTTCTTTTTTCTTTCTCAGCAGGTGATCCAGGTGATTGATATATGCATTTTTTTTTTCTCTGCCCGTTCTGTTGGTTTTTGTCTTTTGCCCTTCTCCCCCGTCCCTCTTCTCAGCTGTTTCTCTTTCCCTCTTTCTTTCTCCCCTTCTTTCCCCCAGTCAAGTCTGTCCCGTATTCAGTAAGTGAAAATAAAATAAACAATAAAAGGTGAATCAAATGGACCATTACGGCAAGGCTGGGATGGTCAGTTTGGTAAAGTAAATCCGTTGGGCATCTTTCTTTGCCTTTAGACAACAATTCTGATGGCAAAAGAGCCAAACGGGACAGGCCAAAAAAAAAGAAAAAAAAAAAAAGAAAGGCAAGCCAAGCCATCATGAAAGGCTCCACCGCAGATGAAATGTTAGAACCACTGACTGGGGCATAGCCTGTGGAGCAAAGCTTTTAGCCTGTCTGGCCTGTATATGAGGAACTAGACTGCTCTACAATGTAAGAGCAGCATGAAGTCATTCATCAAAATCATGGATAGCACAATCTTTTGTATAATCCTAAATAGCTTTAACAGCTTGAAGGAACTCAGAGACTGATCCTGGGAGCAGCTGAGGCCTTTTCTTCTAATTGATTGATATGTGACTTTAAGCCCTCAACTATTTCCTCATTACAGTAAAATTCCCCTCCGCTTGAAAATGTGTTTTCATTGTTGTTACATCACTTAAATGTTCGAGCACCATTGTGCTGAACTGGACACAGGAATGCTGTCTAACATGAATCTTCTGAAGGGTAAAGTTTGCAGTTACAAATACTTTGCGATGTGAAAACTCTGACTCTCCAGTGAAAATAACAATGCCTAATAAGTTGCATATTGCATATTTTGCGATTTTATGTGTCATTAAAAGTGTGTGGAGATGATCAATAAATAAGACCTTGATAATACAGCTGATCTGCTAAACTGGGACTGTGGGTGTAGTCGATCAAATATAATTGTTATTGGTATTACATAAATCACATTTTTTCCCCTTTTTTCCATGTGACCAACTAGAGAACTGTAACACATATACTGAATGTTTTTTATGTGAGGCAAGCAGTCAGCAGAAAAGAATTACGTGTTCATGATGAATCACAACAATCACAATCATTTTCCATGCCTTTAAAGTTACCATGAAACACAAATGATCGTTTTTCCCTTTGTAATGTGACGCATTTCAGAATGAGACTGAATTTATGGGAAAGGGCATTTAAATCCGATCACATGTGTAGAAAAACTCACATTAGTCACCTCCGTGTCTGGTCCAGAATGGTTTCTCTTAATATATCATATTTAAGCTGCAGCACCTGTGAACTAATAACCAAAAGAAAAAAAATACAGTTATGTCCGTAACTGTAAAAGATGTAATTTTGTTCAACTTCCTCTTGTACTGGAGCAATTGTGTATATAAGAATATGGAAAATGAGTGTTGTGTGTCTATAAAACAAAGAAATAAAACAAAATATCAAAATGTGGAATTATTTCTTCACTTGAAATTAAAATGGCACAAGTGAAAAAAATCGCTTACTCAGAGGCCCTGGCTCTACTCTGCATCTGTTTCATGCCTCCTGCCTAAACCAACAAGTTTTACTTTTCAGAGGCGCTCTGGGGGGACAGGGGCATAACTTTGTAGATTTCCTATAGAATCTTTTCAAATTAAAAGCCACCGCTTTGTTTTGAGGGGATAAAAATACTCAGTGACCTCGTACTGTAACTGGTTATGGCCACAATGATGCTTCTGACCTCCGTGAGGGTTAAAAGATTTAAAAGGTTTGATGACTCTGCTCCGAAATAAAATGCAAAAGCTTCTTTACTTCTTCTATGGTGCAGGACACCATAAATATCTATACAGGATTTCCTGAGCACTGATTTAATGTCTACTGCAAAGTTAAATTCAAGATGTGTAATCAGAATTGTGAAAACAAAAAGAAGTCAGTGCTATCATGTGTTTTTCATTTGTTAAAAGATAGTTTGCATAATTCTCCTCCAAAACTGATATTTGTGCTTCAAAATCAGTGTTTCCAGCTGGATGCTACCACATGTTCCTAGTCATAAGTAAATCATTATCTGTTATGTTTCAGGACCAATGACCAGCTGGTGGCCTTCCTGTCTAAATACAGATACATGAACTTCATCAAGTCCCACGGCAGGGACAATGCAAGGTGAGATGCAAATTCTGAAACGTAATTTTAATTTCTCCACAGCAGCCCACCCTCTCCCTTACTCTCTGGCTAGCTCCGTCTGTGTTTCTCTTACACACATACAGCACCTATGTGCACGCCCGACGCGCTCCTGCCAGCACGGTGTGGTCACTGAATCATAATACAATTAGCTCCCATCTGTGGCTTCATTAATTAACCTTCTTGGTGGGGTGAGCCAGAGAGGTGGCTGCCAGAACGTTTGTCTCTGCTGACGCCACCCTGCCTGCCCCCCCCCCCTAGCTTTCAGCCACATCACACCCCGCTGGCAAACCAGTCATCACCAAACACTGTGGGCAAAAATACCCCATAGCACATGGAAAAAAAATGTCCTGCATGAGTCAGCATGAGTCAGCACTACCTTTTTGTGTTTGCAGTCAGTATTATTAATTTTTCCAACTTTATTAAATACTAAGATTTTATTTTTAAAGAGAAAGTGAGACTTTCTAAGTTTTGTGTCCTTCCTACAGGAAGACGGTTGCTCTTTGCTATAAATGAGCGGAGCTTTAAAAAAAATCTGTTTACAAGAAAGAAATTGGAGGAAAATATAAATATGCTGATGCAACAGTAACTGACCTTTCTGAGCTTGTTTTTATGTAAATGATATCTCAAAAAAAGAAAAGAGGACTTCACAACAACAAGCTCTCACATAGTCACTGATATTACCAAAAGGTTGTTCCCGTGTGCTTGCTAGGTTCATCCGTAAGCAAGGTTTGGATCGTCTGTTCTATGAATGCGACACCCACATGTGGAGGCTGGGTGACCGTAAAATCCCAGAAGGCATCTCTGTGGATGGTGGGTCCGACTGGTTTCTTCTAAACCGCCTGTTCGTGGAATATGTTATCAACTCCAAGGACAATTTGGTCACTAACATGAAGCGCTTCTACGCCTACACTCTGCTTCCTGCTGAGGTAACACACACTGACAGAAGCTGCTCTCACAGGTTCGAGTGTCTCTTAATCTTTGACTGACAGGTAAACACTGCTTTGGACTTGCACCGTGTCATATATAGAAAAGTTTATTCTGTTCTCGTTTCATTGCCTGGAAAAGAATTTGACAGCAGAAATAAGATGAGAACTGAATGATCTCTGTGGGGAAATTGAATGTTTATCACGAGCTACTGTGAATCTCCTTTCTCTGCTCCTACTCTATTTCCTCTTGTGAATTGGATGGTGTAAAAAATAAAAGGTATACAATTTTCTAATTTCGTCTTTTTGTCTTTGCTCTCCGCCTCCGCCTCCCTCTCCCTATTCATTTCTGTTTCTCATTTTCCAGTCATTCTTTCACACTGTGCTGGAGAACAGCGCCCACTGTGAGAGCATGGTCGACAACAACCTGCGCATAACAAACTGGAACCGTAAACTGGGATGCAAATGTCAGTACAAGCACATTGTGGACTGGTGTGGATGCTCTCCTAATGACTTCAAGCCAGCAGACTTCCATCGCTTCCAGGTAGTAACGATACACAAAATACATTTAAACAAAAGCTCTTTTGTGATCATTCAACAATAACTGTTAAAGGAGTAATTTGTAGAAAGGATTCTCAGTAACAAAATGTTTAATCTTTTTAAGGCTGGGCCTTTGTTTTTTCATTTTTAAAGACAGTGTTTAAACATTGGTAAAAACAAATAATAAAAGGCTTAACATAGCAGTCTCCTTATTTGCATCGTAGCTAATTTTCAGTATCACTTAAGAATAAGGCGGGGTCAGTCTTTGGACCAATCACATTTGAGCAAGACATGTTTGCATATAGTTGAACAGATGGTGTAGAGAGCCAAAATGCAAGATTGAAACCATCACCTATCAGTTTTATTTTTTTAAATAGCTGTTTAAAATATATATTTACTGAGCTGCAGGCTGAATATGAAGCCCTGACATTTTTTGCTAATGTCTCCAGAGGTTAAGTAAGTGTTTGCAGATTGCTTAAAACCAGAAATCATACATCAAAATGACATACTTGACGTGCAGTTACAACATATCTATGGCATAGATTTAACGAGTGAGCATTTCAGGTACAGTAGTGTCTTATGTTTTTGCATAAGATTGCTAATCACAAAGTGCCTAAAGATACAATTTAGAATTTGTTCTTTGCTAACTTTTCTAACGGACTGCAACTTAGGAAAAAAAAACACCAGCAATGAGAAAAACGCTGCAAAACACAATGGAAATAGAACAAACAAAAACGGAAATAGGAAAAACGAAAACATAAATAGGAAAAACGAAAAAAGAAATAGGAAAAAACAGGTTTCCAAAAGCATGAGGGAAGTGTTTCTGGGGAGACAATAACCTGACGGACCAGTTGCAGGAACCAAAACATGCTAAGAATAGCACTGGGAGACACTTAAAAGAAGTGGAGGATCAATCAGTTTTGTGAAGAAAGAAAAGATGAGAGGTAAGTGTGTTAGCCTAACTAATAACCTAAAAATCTGCCATCAGTATTATATGAATCATGAGATTAAAGCACACTTACCTAACATATTTTGGTTCCTGCAACTGGTCCGTCGGGTTATTGTCTCCCCAGAAACACGTCCCTTGTGCTTTTGGAAATCATTTTTTTCCCTTTTCTGTTTTCGTTTTTCCTATTTCCGTTGTGTTTTGTGTGCTTTTGCAGCGTTTTTCTTATTCAAGTCAAGTCAAGTCATCTTTATTTATATAGCACATTTAAAAGACATCAAGTGTGGGCCAAAGTGCTGAACAGAGGGATAATATAATAAAAAGAATTAAAATAGATAAGATGAAAACATTATAGAAAACATTGTAAGACATCCATATATGTTTATGTTTATTTTTGCTGGTGTTTTCTTAAGTTGCAGTCCATTTGGCCTCTCAGGGCCACTGTACTTTTCTGTTGTGTTCAGACACAACACTGGCTAATCATTAAGTTAGGTCCCTTTTTTGTTCTCCAATTATTTATAGAACAGTGTTAAGTTCCTTAATAAAAAAAAATCATTACTCTGAAAATGCTCAGGTAAAAAGGAGTGAAAGTGAGTGGAAAAAGCAGCCAGAAAGTTTAGCTCCTTGGAGGGTAGCTCAGGAGTTGTGCACAGTCCTGTACTAAGTTAACTATTAGCACTTCTTAATTAAAAAGTCTACCTTCTTGTCCAGATATGGTTACTTCCAGCCCAAACCCAGATGCTAGGCACAGTGCTAAAACTGAGGCTTTACAGATGTCATTCTGTAAACATTTAAATTTTCTGTGTTTGATTTAACTTAGAAATAAGGGAGTCAGCAAGTTGAAGCAAGACTAATAGGTTTTAAATCCATGAGAAGGGCCAGAGAAAAACTGATGCTCCATTTTCTTTTTTTGTTCGCTTTGGATTTTTTTTTTTTTTTTTTTTTTTAAATTTCTTTTAAGGAGGAGGAGGGAAAAAAGGATTACAGTCAAAAAACGACTGTACAGCAAAGACAGAATAACATTGTTGTGGCTTTTCCTCATCATAAGCATGAGTTGGCAGTATTTATGCAAAAACTCTTAGAGCCACAGCAGTGGGCTAATGGCTCTGCACTACAGATTAAAATATCATAGAAAATATAGTGCAGAGAAACGTCTGCATTGTCCATTAAACTATATGACCATATATATGAAAACAAACTACCCTATCATAAAACTACAATACGAACAAACATAAAATGCAGTGAAAATGGAAAGAATTACGTGGCAGACAAGATGCAACTTCCACAGTTTAAAAAAAAAAATCAAGCTAACAAAAAGTGCAGTTCCTCTAATGGCCACTTGAGGCTGACACCAAAAAGCAACTCGGTGTTAAAATGTTCAGCCTATCACCAGAAATAGACGTTTACACGCTGGTGTTGATTTACTACTACTTCTCTACCTTCTTGTCCAAATATGGTCACTTCTACCTCCAACAAACCACAATGGTGATAGCCACAGTACTAAAACTGAGCCTTTACAAACTAATGGGTGGCATCACCATAGCAACGTCAACTTTTTATGCCCAGTCTTTTGTTGTCAACCTGCTAATTTAGCTTTAAAGTAAAGTTAAGAATTAGAACAAGGCCTTAATATGAATACAAAGGCATGTATCAAGTGACTTTCTTTTGCTGGTCATGTAATTTTAGTCTAATAACTTTCGCCAGATGTCACAAAAGAGGGCGAGATGGGAAATTCTGCAGCTACAACAGGCCGCCAACCTGGGTGGTTGTGTTTAGTTATGAGGTGAGGAAAGTGAGGCATGTTAGTGTATATGACGCAGTGCAGTCGACTTTCCAGCCTGAACTAGCTCACAGGCTTTGCTCCATAAAGTGTAATAGAGCAGGTTTCTGTTTATCACATGATTTATCACATATGCAGTGTCTTCAGTCCAGCAAAAGCCAGTATTGTTCATTCTTAAAGAAAAGTCAAGAGCAAGAGCTCGTATAATTTTGACATTTATTACTGTTTCATTCGTGGGAAATTTGTAATATTCCCCACAGCTATTAACACGACTGCCTTTAGCTTCCAGCCAAATGCTATAGGCATGAATGAAAGGATTTGCAAAAATGGAAATTCCAGCTGTCCTTTTATCCCATGTTAAGGAAAAGCTGCTGCTTAAGAAGAAAAAAAGTATTTAATAAGCAAAACTGGCAAAAGGCCAGGGGAAAAGACTATGCAGCGGATCCTCATCAGAGATGTTAATCAGACACACCTTCAAACATACAAAAATGAATGTTAAAAACAGCACTACTTTCAGCAGACGGTTGCAGCACATCAGTATGTTGCAGGAAATCAGCAGCAGTCAATCCTTAAATTCTTTGCTCACAAGGTCTGTCCTCTCAACCTCAGCATCCAATGTATTCCCACAGCTTTCACAGTCGATATGTGCAAAATTATGTCTCAATTAGTATGACCCTGAAAGGAAAAAAATGGTAGGAATAATTAGATCTTCTCAGCCTTGGGTCTGTGATTAAGGAGACAGTTAGCTAGCCTTTCAAAATGAAAGTGAATGAGTGGCAGTGACTCTAGAGCCCCAGAGAAAGTCAGCGTCACACTTTTAATGCGCTCCTAAAATCTTAAAGCTGAATTACAAAGTGAATACAAATGTTCTGCCTCAGCAGAATATCACTTTAAGTCGTATCCTTCAAGAACGGTGAGTCATTTCATCTCTCCTCTTCGTTATATACCAGTCGGCGCACGGAGCTCAGTTCTCCCTTCGCCAAAGCTGTCTGCCGCATGTCTAGCCTCAGTCTCAGTTTAGTGCCAACCCTTTACCCTTGGCACTGCCGCTGGGTCTGGTTGGCACCTTGGTATCAGTGAAGTCCAATCCTGGGAAAAAAGACTTTCCAGAAGCAAGCCAGAGCTTGGGATTACTAGGACTTAATTTACCGTAAAGTAATCTCTTTGAGACGGTACAGCCAAGTATAGAAAACTTTCATTTGTTTTCCAGATCAGAACAATTTTTTAAAGTCAGTACAGCTGTCAATTTCCTACCATAGTTACTTTAAACTGTACTCATTAGAGGAGGAGTTTTATTAAGGAAGATTGGTGTAATGTGCCTTTTCTCTTTGTGCGTCTTTGTTTAGTAATGTGTTTAGAATGGGTACATTTTGGGAAGAATGTGAGAAAGACAGGCTGTGACAGGCTGCTGCTTTCAGATGATTCCACAGAGGGCATATCAGAACACCCACAAGCTCTAGGACTGTCTGGGAACTAAAACCCACTCCTTTGCATTTCCTTTGATATCTCGAGCCAATCTCTGAGTGTTAGGGCAACATCTGGTACTGTGCCACGCCACACCAGCATCCAACAGTTTCTGTGAGAAAAAAGCACATCTCTCAGAAATGTGCCACAGCGTGATTTGGTCTCCTTTTTTAGCAAGTAGCACCGATGTGTTTGGTGCCGGTTGAATAGTTTGGTGTCTAGGACTTAAAAGATGTCTTTGTGTGGAAGCCAGGCTGTGAAGGTGGCAGATTTCGTGATGCACCATCAGCTGCATAACCAACAGCGTGGCAGGGACAAATACAACGTGGCTTGAGTGGATGATTCTAGGCAGAGCGATTAATGCAAAGAACTGATAAGGAAAAAGACAAATAATGGATAACTAAAGAAAAGCATGCAAATGTTTATAGGGTATAGCTTCGTGTCTAGTTCTTGCTTTTCTTTGTCTACTAGTATTGACTGTAGTTACTATAATGAAGCTGTCTGATACTGATACCCTAAGTGACTTACAAGTCCAGTGATGCACCCAAAGTCCTTCTATCAATAGCAATTGCACCATAATGTGATTAACCTTTAAACATCTGTGTTATTGGCGTGCAGGTGGATTTGCTTGTTCTGCCTCACAAGTTTCAGAATTTGTAGGATCATCTGCTGATGTGAAGTGACGTGCACAGGAGCAGCGTGAGGTTTTCTACGGGTTTTATGTCAGTGTTTTTAGTGATTATTTGTCCATTAATCATATGCATTAATAAATAAGGCGTTAATATAACATGTTTTCTAGTTTCTTTTGTTCTTATAAGCAGCTGTGTGATTATTTTACACATCAAAGTCTGTTTACAGGTCTGGATTTGTACTAAATTACCAATCATGTGAAAACTGTTTTTATAAAGCTGTGTCACTGCAGGGGGAAAAAATTTAAATTATGTCAATGTCAATAAAGAAAGGAATTTACCAGAATACTGTGTGGCAGCTTGAGGCCAATGACTTGAGGCTACATTAGCTGCTACAAGGCTACGCAGTCAAATTTCCAGCCAACTGGCAGCAGAGCTTCATTGTGGGTAACATAAGCGCCAGAGCCGATGAGGAAGAAAAGACTATATTTGTGGTTTGACATTTTTGTCTATGGTGATTTTGTGGTGTTAAATTAATGGGATAATCTTTTAAGCTCATCTAAACCCTCCAGTTTATCTTAACATCCCTTGTGGGGCAATGACCAGGATGCTGGGAACCGCTAAAGTACAGGACACCATTTGTACTGCAAAAGAATGAAATAGAGAGATAGTCTTGGGAGAGAGTATATTTGATTTAATACATAATAATTAATTCACAAACCCATATGGTAATGATTTCCCTATTTTTATCTGCTACTTTCACTCACTTTTATACTACCTCCTATCTAATTCTCTTTCCTGCCCACATGTCACTTCCTCACATATCTCACACATCGCATTTGTTCGGCTGACGTCCTGGCGCACAACCATTTCTTAATCTTCTCCTTTTTTTCTTCTCTTTATCTCATCCGTCTTTGCTTTGCTCTCCCCCCACCTTCCTACGCTCTCTGCCTGCAGCAAACAGTGCGGCCCACCTTCTTTGCCAGGAAGTTCGAAGCCAGCGTTAACCAGGAGATAGTGAACCAGCTGGATGCCTACCTGTTTGGACCATTTCCCCAGGGGTCGCTGGCATTGAACTCATACTGGGAGAACGTGTACGACGAGCCAGATGGCGTGGCCAGCCTGTCCGACACGCAGCTAACGTACTACCATGCTTTCTCACGACTGGGCCTGGCCAGGGCTGCCGCCTCGCTGCAGGGGAACCCAAAGGATCACAGCTGCAGGTTAGTTTAGTGAAGATGTGCACAATGCACAATCCCCGCAGACGTCCATGTATGCATGCTAATAGTTCTCAGGCCCTTGATCTTCTGTCCAGCCACACCCACACGCACTCATTATCATTATTATTACGCCGCACCTGCACCTACATCCACAGGTGCATTCAAGTTTGCTTTTGCTGTCAAAAGCAAGCCATACACGTAGTATACGAAACCACAACATAGAGTATACAAAAGCCTTTTGTTTGTCTGCTGATGCATTATCTCACATAGATCACATGTCATGGAAATAAGATAACAATGAACAGTACCAGTCAGCAACTGGGAACTCTGGGTAATGCTATTCATCTTGTAACACAATATGACACTCAATTTATCCGTCAGATAATGACGCTATATAGGTCATAACATTGAAAGCTGGCCTTTATGCTAGGGTATAATTAGTGGAAATGCATGAATTCCAGAGTGCTGTTAACATACAGTGTGTGGTTAAATTAAAAGGGAAAACCACAGTATGCGTTCATATTTAACAGGCAAATGGAACATTTCAGCTTCATGTCTTTTAGTAGGATTTTTAATAGCATATGCTTTCATCAGTTTAGTTTATTTGCACAGTGATGAGACCTGTATGCAAAAGAGTCACAAATTCAGTATGCTAATGTGGAACAGAAAGGGGAAGCGTAAACTGCTAATTTGCGTACATGCGACACAAGGCCCCATGTATCTCAGTGCATCCAGGAAACAAACGCCTACAACATCTTAATGATGTCAGCAAACATTAACACAGCTTGGCCCCACAGGACCAGGAACAAAAAAACATAATAGAAAACAGCATGAAGGCAGGCTGTTTGAACAGCGTATGGTGGCGAAAGGCGATATGATCTGTCGTGGCTTTTGTTGGGAGTCATCCAAGCTGCCAGTCTGTGTTTCCTCTCATGAAACTTTCAAAAATCATCAGGTGTCTTCGAAGGCAGTTTCAGTTGCAGTTTATAGAGTAAGTCAAGAAGGCAACTCTCGCCCTATGACAGCTGGGATAGGCTCCAGCGCCCCCCGCGACCCTGAAAAGGATAAGCGGAAGCGAATGGATGGATGATGGATGGATGGAAGAAGGCAACACGAATGCCATTACCTCAGCTGGCGCGCGCTGCATGTGAGCTGAGATAGTTTGCTCCTCACAAGCAAGTCCCCACTATAGCAAGGCGTCCGATGCCCCGCTGCATTGTGGGTGTTCTGTGAAATCTAGTAGGTAAAGCCAGGCAGTGAAAGAAGGCATGGTTTCAAAGTCAAACTTCAAAACCATCTCGCGGCGACAGCTCTTGTTATTCAAACACTGTGCATCTGTTAAAATAGAGAGCTAGAGCACGGGACAGGTGTGCGTGTGTGTGTGTCTGCACGAACGAGAGAAAGTAGAGGCTTCAAACACACAACTTATATTAGTTTCCAATCACTGAGAGGGCAGAGGTCATAGATTAAGAAAACAGAAAGAAATGCTTTAAATATCTGCATGTGTGTGTGTAGTGTGGGTTTGTTTGTGTTTAGGTAAGCGCCTCATAATTGATGCTGTTAATGTGTCTGTTAACATACATGGTAAATAGACTGTTTGTCATATAGCGCTTTTCTACTCTATCTCAGCCCTCAAAGCATTTTACACAACTTGCCTCATTCGCCCATTCATACAAGCACTTTTCTTTTTCTATGTCCTTTCTATGCAAGTGCTTTCTATCTAACACGCACACACATTAATAGTCCACTGGATGCATCAGAGAGCAACTTGTGATTAGTATATATTGTTGATTAGCAGATGGCATGAGTTGTCAAACATTTTTCATTCATGCCCCACTAGAGAAGACAGAAAAGTTTATACCCAACACCCCACAGTTTTTAGCCATCATTAACAATAACAAGGGATCCAGGTTGAAATTATACTGCAATAAAGGTCAGTACAATAGCATCGGTAAAGTGTTTATTTTCCCTAAAATAAAAATCGATTCACTCAGCTTATTCGACTACTTGTACCTGCATTTAAATAATTGATAGCTTAGAGAAAACGAGTGATTACGCTGGTATGTGGGGTTCTTTCTTGAATTACCACAAGCACAACAGACGGTTTTCTTTACAGTAACCGCTGGTGTGTTTTTTCCACAGTGAGTGACAGGATTAGAAAAAAGTAAACCTGGAATCTTACCCAACATTAGTCCCAGGTTGTACCTTTCATGTATTAGCATTGCATTAGAGGCATGACAACACCTCTACCTGGCTATCTTTGAAAAACGCAGTAGGTTTTTTAACCACACTAAACCACTTTGAGGTAATCCCGGAATCCTCACAGCACCTTTTCACCACTGGGAAGATATATGTTTTTTAAATTAAATATGTCTGCTGTACAGTAAATACAAAACATGTAACAAAGTCTTGAAGGTATATACCTGACGATATTAGAATATTGATAATCTGTCTGCATTTTATGTACAAAACTGTGTTAAATGCAACAATGTGCATTTATCCACTTTGATTACTAAAGACAGCAATAGAAATATTGAAAAAAATATTCTTTGTTTAGCACATTAAATATGTTAAATGTGTTAAATGTGTTTCACTTTGATTTTTATGTAGTGATAACACATCAGAGAGGCAGGCTGGGCCTAAAGAACATGTACATGATATGCTGTGTGAAATGTTATGATGTGATATTTTAGTCTCATAATGTGGTCTTAATTTTCCATAGCGTCATATGATGTCATAACTTAGTGCTTGGTCTCACAGTCCTCGCTTGTCTTTTGTGTTTTACGTCACATAAGTGTTTCCAGCTGAATCGCTTGCTTGTGATTTTTGTAATTCCACCACTCTGTGGTTTATTAACGTAATAATTAAACACACAATGTGTGTGCTGGCACTCTGCAAGGCCTGCCTGGAGCTGTCCTGTTTAAGTTTTATTGATCTGTAATTTAGTTCGTGAGCTGAGTAATTAAAGCTGATCACGTTTTTGCTTAAAGCGAGCCCCAGCAAAGCTCACATTTGAAAATATATCTTTTTCAAGTGTCGGTGTGATGTCTCGAGTCTGCTCACATATGGTGTGCGTGTGTGAATGTGTTTGTGTGTGTGTGGCCACGTGTTTTGCATGCATTTCAAATTCAGATGTGCTACCAACAGATGGATGGGTCAACTTCATTGTGAGACCTGAGCAGCAGAGAGAGAGAAAAATGGACACAGAGAGTGATTTGGCTCTTTTAGCAGCCTGCTGTGACTCAATTGGAGAGATTGTGGAGTAAAAGCCTGAATGGAGCTTCTGTGCAGGCTACGCCCTTGCCCCCTGCTCTCTGCTTCTCACACTGGCAGCCACGTCTCTTTTGGGAAAGATGGGACAGAAAGCAGAATGAAGGAAGAAGAGCGATGAGGGGAAGGGAGGAAAAAGCAGGTGTGAAAATGTAGAAGAGGAGAAAAAGAGAAAGACTCGGGGAAAAGGAGCTGGAGTGGAGGGAGTGTGCAAGGCTATTCTTGTGAGTGTAAATATTTGCTGTTCTGCTTGTCAGGGTAGCATTTACCAGGACGGGTTGACTCCTGGTCCTTTACTGGAATACTGATGAGGCCATAGGCACAGGGGAGCAGGGAGAAACAGTGCGTGGATGTGCGTTTGTGTGTGTTAAGCTGTGCAACCAAAAAGGAGGAATAAAGAGGAGTTTAAGGAAGCAGAAGGATGAGAAATCTGGGCGAGAAGGACTCAGGACGTGTGCAGAGAGCAGCTGCAGCGTGCTCCCCAGCAGTGCCTGCCCTGGCCCCTTTTTTGTTTTTCCAGAAGTCACTCCGGCTGGCTGCCCTGAGGGCAGACCCTCTGTCACGTATGAAGCGACACACACAAATAAACAACAGACTAATCAGAGGGGCAAGACCTTTATTCAGCTTCAGCTGACTGGATGACCCAGTTCAACTTTGTTCAGCTGTCTTGTAATGCTTTAGTTGGGTTTTGTTCGTGTGTGTGTGTGTGTGTGTGCGCGCGCGCGCGCATCTGTGACTAATCTGAATATGCTGCCAATGCAGCCCATGACTATTCTGTAATTTTCAGACCACTGTGGTGCCGCCTGTCACGTGCCTTCTTAATGCCATCCCTTCCACTTCAGAGCACATGTTAAAGCAACCAGCACATTGTAGCACAAGAAACTTTGTTGTTTACTCAGAAGTTCATATCTGATCTGAGATCTACTGCAGCAGCAGTCATGAACCCACAAAGTGTGGACACAGCAACTCACAAGCAGTGCGGTTTGGGAGTTATCTGCCTAGTTGACACATGTCTTTTACCAATTGGATTTCTGTTAAAGGTCATTGAATTAATGTCAGCCGTGTCACACAATCACACAGCACATTGACTCTCCACTAACCT
Organism: Diplotaxodon limnothrissa; assembly: GCF_057381915.1. Taxonomy (NCBI): domain Eukaryota; kingdom Metazoa; phylum Chordata; class Actinopteri; order Cichliformes; family Cichlidae; genus Diplotaxodon; species Diplotaxodon limnothrissa. Next base: position 35,806,041 of record NC_140601.1, read on the forward strand.
TCACGGCAAGCATTCATTAGCATCCAGCCACATTAGCATGTCCAAGGCCCCCCAGACCTTATCCACATGAATCTTGATATTCTCCTCTCCTTACAGTATCAGCTCTGAAAAGCAGCACCGTCAAGTAGGTAGGTCAGAAGGTATCGGGTTTGCTAATGGATTCTCATTTTCTCAACGCTCCATCAGGTATTTCCCCATGGGCCACCCAGTATCAGTGCATCTCTACTTCCAGTCAGACCAGTTCCAGGGCTATCTGGTCAAGCACCATGCTACTAACCTGGCAACAAGCAAGCTGGAGACCATGGAGACCTGGGTGGCACCCACAAAGAACTTCAAGTTAACCACTCCTCCTACGAGCACATTCAGCAGGTTGCAGTTCGCAGAGGTGAGTCAGCATATTAGTCTGCATGCCCTTGCATTCATTTTTAATTTGAATTCGCTTGTTTGGCGTGAGTCACAAAACAATCAGTCAGCTGCTGCCAGTGTCAGAAAATGAGTTCCATTAAAACTCTGAGCAGCACACAGCAAAAACACACTCCTCAGCATATAATTAGAGGTGAGATATACAGCTCATTGCCATGGTGACCTCATATATCACCCTTGCCAAGACTCATAGCAGTGCATCTCCACACAATTAAACTGGTGCCTGTAATGGCCTTGTAAAATGTAAATTGATTGAATTCATCCCAGTTTACAGGGATGAGCGCTTCATGTGCTGCTTATTTGTTGTTTCCTAATAGAACGTCTTCTCACCTTCACACTGGAATGCTTCCCTTGATTGTCTTGTTATGTTAATGTGTGTTTCTGTTTACCACAACGCCTGTTTAGGATACAGCCGCTCGGCTGTGATGTGACAGCCACAGAGTGTCTTTTTAAAAAGGACAAAATTAACTGAGTGAATGCAAATTGACCTTTTTCTCTGCTTTTATCGTGCAGAGCTTTAGTAGGAGGCAGAAATGTCAACAAATTTGCGAACAAATTTGTTTGTGCCCGCGGACAATGCTCGTGCACCTGGATACACTTTGACCACGTTCGACCTTTTGCGGCGCTCTCATTCTGAACACGAAGGGATGCAGACGCCCGGCCGACGTGTGGCTCCCTCTTGCTAAGCCCTGTTTGTCTGTCTAACCTATGAAACCGTGAGTGACAGAGAAGTGATGTGAGCTGTGGCTTTTATCTGAATGCTCAGCCTGAGAAAACATTCTCTGTCTAGCACTGTGTAGTGGCTGTCAGTCAATCAGTTTGTCCATCTGTCATTCAAAATACAAGACGACAGCACGGCGTAGCTGCAGCAGCGCACTGCCTTTTCTCAAATTTGTAGATATGGACCATTATGCTATAGCTATATACTGGGGTTTGCTAGATAAACCATATGGTTGGCTTAACAATGGTTTCCTTGTCCTCCTTTGGATATAAAGGAAGACAGATATGTCTTTTCACTCCCCTGTTGCTGCCTTTATAGGCCTTTTTTACAGCACTTTAGTACAGGACCGCTTAAAACCTGCACATTAAAAACCAGTATTTCACCTCAAGTCAGATTTGACATTGAGAGGCATTTTAAGCTGTGCATAAATCCTACAGCACCATGACTAACTTACGTCCTCATTCCACCACAGTCTAGATAATTTATGTGGACATACATGGGAGGAAAAAAGAGTAGCAACATATTATGATGTAATGTAACAGAATACAATGTAGAAAAGCAAGAGTAATGCTTCTGACAAAGTGTATGCATTTTTGAGCATTTTAGCTTGAAACAGCTGGGACCTTTCTTTGTGGAGCGCTTCCCATTCTCTCCATTATTCCCGTTACGTCCCAAAGACATGTAGGTGTTTAGTTAGCTGATAGACTTTAAACTCATTGTAGATGTGAGTGGACAGATGTCTGTGTCACTCCTGCAATAGACTGGCAGCTTGTCCAGATGTCCACAGCAAGAAGGTGGACATCTGGTGTGGAGTTTGCATGTGCTTCCTTTGTTTGCGTGGGTTTCATCCGGCCTCATCCCACTCTGCTTTTTCTTCCACACATGAAATTTGGACAATGATGTAACTACCTTTAAATTTACTGGACTGGTACATGGACTATTCTCACAATAGCACAAATCATTTATTGTCCCATTCGTGTCAGATGTTTGCATTTTTCTTTTTTTGGATAACGTCTAGAAACGTTTAGCTCCAGAAAAACATGTCCAAGAATAACTCCAGTTTGTGCTTTTATAACAGAAATTGTCTTGTTTTCTCTTGTTTTCTACTCATTGCATCACTGTGCATGTTTATTAGGGTCCTTCCATCTTGCCTCGGTAGCGTAATGTGTGCCCCCGGAGAGTCCTCTGGTGCTGCTAGTAGACACCTGTATTTGATTACCACTCCAAAAAGTGTCCCTAATAAGCCTGCAAATGCAGCCTCGAGGGGCATTTGTGCCCTATGTTTTTAAGCAGGGCCAGATGTAGAGTGGGACTGTCCATGACCTTGCTTGATAAAACTGACCAGACTTATTTAATGGAAGTGTCAAACTATAGGCACCGACTGCCCGATGACATGGAGAAGAGGTTTACAGGGTTACTGGGTCACAGAGAAAAAATGAACTGTAGCTGGATTATGAAATAGAGTGTTTTATGCGTTCTGTTAAGTCAGGTACAGAGCATGAAACAAGTAATACAGGTAATAATGGTGAACAATGAATTTGGGAAAAGTAATCCAGGTTATTATCAAGTTTTTTTATTTTTGTTTTTTGTCAGGTCAACAGCAGACGATAAATGAGGGCTAAATGTTTCAAACGTAGCAGAGGCTGTTAGTAATTGCTGGTTAAGAGCGGAAAATCTGAATAAATGGTCCAATTGGGTGGAAAGTGTGAGTGAACAGACTGGTAGAAAAATGTAGTAATTGGACAAAGAGCGTAGAGCCACAATGAGGTTGCCAGATCAGCATTTGTTCCACCTAAGCGTGTTCTTCTAAGTACAGCTATAAGCGAAAGAAGGTCGTGAGCCCCTGACTTGGTTAGCACTCATAAGCCTTGATTGAGTGTTGGTCTTAAGCCAAAGCTTATAGGGTAGGAGCACCAAGGGACAGGTTGAGTGTAGAGGTCATCGTAAGCTATAGGCTGAAGTAGGCAGGAAGTTAATCCCTGTTCGACCTACTTTCATACTCGAAGGAAGAGTTTTCTGGTACTGGTTCCATCTCTTATCCACAGATATACCTTGAACGTCATCACCAGGAGAGAAATATGTTAGTGGAAAACAATAATTGCAGTCTTTAAAACAATAAAATGAATGTAGTTAAAATGTTCCAGCCAACTTTTGCTATTGTTAAAACACTGCCATGTCTTTGCAAAAAGACCTCAAGTGTTCTGTATAAATAAACAGCAGATCAGTTTATACACCAAGCAGTCACAACATTAAAACAAGCCTAATGTTAAGTAGTTCTGGCTTGTAGTGTGGTGTCTGGCCTCGGGATGTTGGCAAAGGATCGTCCATGTTCCGGCACATCCAACTGATGCTGTATTGGATTAATATCTGGGGAGTTTGAAGGCCGTGAGGCCTTGTTTGTGTTACTGAGCAGTTTTTGTGATGCGTTAGGGTGTATTCGTCCTCCTAGAAGAGTTTGTTTGGATTGCAAAACTGTTTTTGTGGGTGGTACGTGTTAAAGTTACATCTCAATACTTTTTTTTTTTACACTTTTGTGGTAAAAATGGCCTTCTGTCCAGTATTTCTGTTGTAACCAGGATAGACCCTGACCTTTGGTCATGAGGCCAGACAGCAGTCAGGCAAGTTGCCTGTGCATCTTATTAACTTGGTACAGAAGTCTGTGGAAGGAGACTGCCCACTCGTCTGACCTGAAACGGCTTAGAAAAAAATGCAACTTGGAATGCAGATGTGCATATTTTATATTGCGCATAGTAGATGCTCAATAAACTGCAAGAACTAGAAGCAGGTCTCAGAGGGTTCCCCTCTAGGCACGTGAACACTGTCACAATCTTCTTCTTACAGCTCAGTTTAGACAGCCATCTGCAAGTTTCCTGGTAGTGGAAAACGGTGTTATTTCTCTCCAACTGCTCCTTTTAACTTCCTCCTGGGGCCTTGAAGGAGAGTGTTGCTAGCCATATGAGCGTTAGTGTGCATTAGCGAATCAGTATTGAATAAAGTAATGAGCTACAGAGGTGCAGGACAAGAGAGCTGATTAGTAATTTAAGGGGCAAGGTCCAAGGGGCAGATATGGCAGAGGTCAGTCCAATAATTGAGAGGAAAGTGAGGTGTGTTTTAACTGATGACAAAACACACACTGTTTCTGTGCGTGTCTCATTTATGCAAGTGGTGTCTATTTATACTGTACATGGTAATCGCAGTTCTCAGAGGACCTAATGCAGAGTCAATTCCAGTCAGGCATTGATCGTCCGGCTGGGTGAGGCTGTGTTAATCAGCTACTATTGTAAGGATGAGCGCTTCTTAAAGCCGCCATCCCTCTCACATTTCTGCAAACACCCTAGACATCTTTTATTGTCAGAGTGTGTGTGTGTGTGTGTGTGTGTGTGTGTGTGTGTGTGTGTGTGTGTGTGTGCGCCTCCCTCTCTATCACTCTGTCTCACAGTTTTGCAATTTAGATGACTTTTTTAAGTTGACCACAGCAAAGATATTAAACACAATTACTGTAATTGTGTTCCTATTGTTATGATTTGTCTGTCTTACTGCTGGATCTCGTTTGTTCTTTCTTATTGCGGGATGTTTTGTAGCGGGACTTTTGGCAAAATATAAGTTAGAAAGACATAACCAATAACCTGCAAACATGTGTATTCTAAATGTTAATTATGTAAGCTTAGAGGACATTATAATCTTAAAGTGGCTCATTGTTCCATTGGCAGCCCTCCAGTGTTTTGCAGGCTGGCAGCTTCTGCAGCCAGAGGCACTGTATGTCTCCTAACTCGCCAAAGATATATTTGACTTACTGCTACAGTTTGTTAAATTTATTTATCTCAAAATTCACGCAAAGAAAAGCGCTTTCTCTGATTTTGTGGAAGCATTGAAACCCAGTTTTTATTGAGCTTTTCTCCCTAGATGCTTTTTTTATCCGTCAAAAAGCTGCAGTTCCCTGTCTCTGCATATAATCTGTGTCTTCCTCTATTTGAGATTTTTTACTTATTTAGGGTTTTAATAATCTCCACTGTTGTTTCTGTTTGAGACAAATAGTGTTCACACTGGTGTTGGTGTTCACTGCCTTCTGATTTTGTCTTTGTGTGAAACGGGAGTGCGTTTGGTTTTCACCCCTTTGAGATATCTTTTTTCAGCATGACTCCTTAGCCTCATAGAGTCAGTCATAATAGCAAAACTGTAGCCAAATTTACTTAAAAGTGCTTGTCAGAAGAATCAGACTTGTCAGCTTTTGCAGATTAAAATAGTATATAACAGCTGTGTTGAGAGTAGGGCTGAAGTGCAGGGCTTTTAAATAAAAAATGCATACTTAAAATGACTCCCTATGATAACATAGTTGAGATATCACTCAACTAGTTGATATATTGACAACAGGTTACAGAATTCGGTGGCCATTAAATCAAAATGTTTTGTTTTTTAAATAAAGACTCAATCTGTAATTAGCTTTTTCATCATTCTGTGAGCAACAGTGATGGTGTGTCATTACTGCAAAACAGCACAGGAGCACTATGAAAGGGAGTTGGTTACCTCGCTGCAGCCTCACACCTGCAGGCTGCACATTACTCCCTGCAATATTTTAAACTGTCCAGAAAAGTTGAAAAAGGTCGTTGCCTTTTGCATTTTTATGAATAACAAACCATTTCCCCCACTTAAATGTTTTTAATGTGTTGCAGCAGCTCCTGTGCGTTTTTGCTGTAATCTCTCTGCTTGTCTTTGTTCTCACCCCAGCCTATCACCAACTCACGTGCCTATTCTTTCTCTTCTGGGGCAGATCGGGACAGAATGGGATGCCAAAGAACGCATTTTCAGAAACTTTGGCGGCCTAATGGGTCCCATGGATGAGACGGTGGGCATGCAGAAGTGGGTTAAAGGGCCGAATGTCACCGTCACGGTTGTGTGGATCGACCCTACCAACGTCATCGCAGCCACTTATGACATTTTGATTGATGCAAGCGCCGAGTTTACCCACTATCGCCCACCGCTCAACCAGCCTCTGCGGCCCGGTGTGTGGAACGTCCGCATCCTGCATCACTGGAGTCCTGTAGCGGAGATGCGCTTCCTCATTGCCCCGTTGGCTTATAACAAACACCAGCCCATACGACAAGGTGAGAAAGAGATTCAAGTTGTCTCTGTGGTAGAAGGCTCATGTATAAGTAGCACTTGCCATTTGTTTCAGCTTTAGCATAAAATTACTATTGATTGTGTTATTTGCAAAAGTAGCCTTACTAAGCATATTGCACTGATGTGCTATTCCTCAACAAAAGATGACCATTCATCAAAAAAAAAATACAAAGGGTGTTTTTCTAAATGTCAAACATACCTCTGCTCGTGGAGGTTTAGTGGAAGCTCTGAAATTACTTTATGGACCTTGAAAGTGCAATTCAATACAGCACCACAGTTTGTGATGCATATAATATTGAGTCTTTGTGAAACCGTGTCATAAAAAAGACTTGGGTAGTAATTTTGTGGTGTGTTTTCTGGGTTTTCTGTCATTATACTGTCATACTTTACTTTATGTTTCAAAGGACATCTGTAGTTGCTTGGCGATGAACATTTTATGAAGTCGACATACCGAGTCTCAGAGAGCCCTAAAAGTCCAATTTTAGTCAGGAGTTTGGCTCTTTTGTGGAACCTCCTTACACTTATTTATGCATCCATGGAAGGCCAGAGGTGAAGAGACCAGAAGCAACATGTTCATACCGAACAAAGCAGGCATCAGTCACAACAGATTGAGTCATACGCAGTACGACAGGCAGAATTGCTGTGGAAGTGGCTTGTAAAGGGGCTTATACATGTGGAACAATCACAGGCAGATTAAAGCAAGGTTAATAGGCAGCCTTACATGAGATCTGCCAATTGGATGCGTGAAAGTGTAGAAATCAGCTGATATAAGCTGGCTTTAAGAATATGGTCCACGAAGCTCATTGTGCTTTTAAAATAATAATAATAATCAAGCAGAACTGATGAGATCACTTTGATAAAAATCAGTCTTCATGAATTTTCTTAAGTGTCCTTTTTTTAAATTTCTGCAGTGATTCCCACATGACAATATCAGCTCAAAGGACTGAATGGGATCAGTTTTATATCGCACTCTTTACACAACAGGTCACGTCTAAAAGAAGCGATTGCTGATTTAGGTGTTTCGAAATGTCTGCACAGGCACGCACACAAATGCACACAGCCTTGCATTTGCAGCGATGCCCTTTCTAATCAAGCCTCTGGGCCTCGGTAGACCCTGGTTATTTGTCATCAAGTCAACCCTAATAACCCAGCGAGCTGCTCATACATACTAAGCAGAGTGTTAAACAACAGTGCACTTAGCCCTCCGAAAACAGTGACACAATTAAATCAATCAGTCAGCATGGATAAGGGGCAGCACTGCAGTCTTGTAATCCATAAGCAGCCAAGTTGCTTTGAAAGTCACATGAGAGCTGAGACGCCAGCTTTGGCATAATCATGTCTTTCACTGTTTAATAATTTCACTGAGCTTTTTAATGATAAAGGGGAACAGCACATGGCATTTTTTATTTTTCACCTGAATCTCTGTGGCACACTGGCTACAAGAATAAGAGGAATATTAATAAAAAATGGTGATATTATAAATATCACGGTTAGATGGGCTGCTGCGTGAGCTCAGTCTTTTTGTCCAAAACAAAGGGCCTTCTTACAGTTACACACTGAACCTCTGTTACAGTGCATCAAGAAATAGTAAATACCACAATGCTCCCAGGTATTTTGAATTTTGGATTTTTTTTTTCTTTCCTTAAAGTAACATTGAAACATTGTATTTGTTGTATTTTTAACCTAAAAAAATCTATTTAATATTTTTTCTAAATCTGCAGTTTCTGTTTCTATTTTTAAAAGCACTTATTTTAAGAATCTATTATAAGTGAGACATGAAACAGAACAGACAAAGCTATGTTAATGGTCAACACAGGTTTTTAGGTTTTTGTTTTTTTCAATACATTTAGCTTATTAAAACTTAAATATAGGATTCGGTAATAAAGTAACCATTGATTCCAGCTATCAGGTAAGTGTAAGATAGTAAAAAGTAAAATATACAGTCAATGCAGTGAAGCAGAAATATTCAGTACGATACAAAGATTACACTTGCACTTGAATAAATGTGTCTAATATTGCAAGCCAGCTATACACATTAAGTTGGGCTGGGAGCTGAAAGAGCTCCCTCAGAAGGATCGAGCACTTTTTAAACTCTGATTAGATACTTTAAAGCGGGGAACCATGAAAATTTTGGTTTAAAGTAAAATATCCATGGACATCAAAGAAAAGCTGCTTTAATTTTTCTGCTATAGCCGTACTTTGTGGCAGGACACAGCTTACTGTAACTTTTACTGTAATTTGTAGCAGACTAAAGATTAATATAAAGATTGTGGTAAAGCTGACATTTTTGAATCACTTCACTTACATTCTCATTTCCTCTTATACAACATTCAATTCAATTCAATTTTCTTTATATAGCGCCAAATCACAACAGTCGCCTCGAGGTGCTTTATATTATAAGGTAGACCCTACAATAATACATACAGAGAAAAACCCAACAATCATATGACCCCCTATGAGCAAGCACTTTGGCGACAGTGGGAAGGAAAAACTCCCTTTTAACAAGAAGAAACCTCCAGCAGAACCAGGCTCAGGGAGGGACGGGGCCATCTGCTATGACTGGTTGGGGAGAGAGAAGGAAAACAGGATAAAGACATGCTGTGGAAGAGAGACAGAGGTTAATAACAAGTACGATTCAATGCAGAGAGGTCTATTAACACATAGTGAGTGAGAAAGGTGACTGAAAAGGAAAAACTCAATGCATCATGGGAATCTCCCAGCAGCCTACACCTATTGCAGCATAACTAAGGGAGGATTCAGGGTCACCTGGTCCAGCCCTAACTATATGCTTTAGCAAAAAGGAAAGTTTTAAGCCTAATCTTAAAAGTAGAGATAGTGTCTGTCTGCTCAATTCAAACTGGAAGCTGGTTCCACAGAAGAGGGGCCTGAAAACTGAAGGCTCTGCCTCCCATTCTACTTTTAAATACTCTAGGAACAACAAGTACGCCTGCAGTGCGAGAGCAAAGTGCTCTAATGGGGTGATATGGTACTACAAGGTCATGTGTTTACATCGAGTCTGCTACAGATAAACATGTCAGCTGTGAAACTGCAAGCAGAAATTCAGTGCATCAATATGCTGTAAATATGAAATATTATTAGTTAGTGTTGGACGTGGGGAGCGATGTGGGGCATCTCTTTAGCTTACTTTGGATCCGGACATTTGTCTTTAACTGATGCATCACCCGAAGTGGCTGACGGAAAATAAAGTTGTCTTTAAAATTTATAACGTAAGGCTACATAATTATTAGACCCGCTAAGTTAATAATGTTTGTGTTTAATTTATAGTTATTATGTAATAATCTTGTTTTTGTTTTTCTTGATGTGTGTTGTAATGTGTTCTTTGGTTATTAGCTATTTCATGAGTCCACATACAATTTATTGCCATGGCTGACATCAGGTTTCCCTCCTAAATGGTGTGCCAGTCAAACTTTACGATGTGGCCTTCCATGCGCAAAGAGAGCGAGCAGCAGACGCATGCATATACAAAAACTCTACACAGATGCATGACTTCATACTGCACGCTGCTGCCACAAAGCTGGCTGGCATTGGTTGGCCACTGCCATGTCAGACTGCATCTTTCTGTCATCAGTGTGCAAAAAGTGCTGAAGTCTGCTAACATCTGGATGAGAGGAAGCTTGTGTTAGAAGGGATGGCTAGCACCCCAGTTAGAGTGGCAGTGAGGAATTTAAAGCTTCACTGGAGCTCAGGGTGGAGAGGGTGTTTTAAGGAGAAGTTCTGTCTATGTTTACCATCTTCCTTCAGCGCATAACCGTCATGGGAAGAAAGGATGACTTCATGTCTTGAATATTTCTCACTGTTTCCAGAAAGTCAGCACTGCAGTAGCCTAACAAACCACATCAAAAAAAGTTGTAAAAAAAAAAAAAAATCAATGCAAGCATCCAATTTACACTTTTAAGATAATAAGAAAGAAAGTCACGTTCACTTCTTTGATATTGTACTTTTTCCCTTTTCCCCCTTTTCTCCATGCCCAACTTTTTCCCCCTTCTGCAATCCAATCTGCATTTTTGACCACTGACTACCACCTTTTTTGTTCACTGTCTATAACTTCTTTGTCTGCTCTCTCTTTCTTGCTTCCCACAAACCTCCAGAGGATACTCTGAAGCTCCACAATGGGCCAGCTAAGAATAGCTACATGGAGCAGAGTTTCCACGGCCTCAACCCGGTGCTCAACATCCCTGTCAGTCTGAGTTACGTGGAGCAGGCCAAGAGGAACGCGGCCCTGACCGGCCCTGAGCTCGAGCGTTGGATAGACAGCCTGGTGGGCGAGTTGTGGGAGGCAGCTGACGTCTGTGCTGTGGGCCCTACGGCCTGTCCTGTCATGCAGGCGTGCCCCAAGAGCCCGTGGAGCTCCATGAGCCCAGACCCCAAATCTCAGCTGGGAGCACCTCGTGCCAATGGTCGTATCAGGTAGCAGCAAGGCCTCCAGCTGGACAGGAGGTCGTGGCACTGTTTATCTTTATTTATTTGAGGTGTTTGTTGCAGATGACAGGGGGGTGAGTGTTCTCCATCTCTCGCGGAAGATGTTGAAATCAAAAGAAAAAGTGGATTTTGGGGGGACAGAAAGCGCAGGGGAACATTTTCCTCCCACAATATTCCTTTTTTAGGGGATTATGCTGGCTTTGCTTTCAGTTTCTCTGTGTATTTATTTTTCTTCTCACGGCTGAGTTTTACTGTGATCAAACATTGCAATTTTTAAGCATTTATTTGGCTGCTGAGTGAATTATAAAGTCAGCTTTTAATGCCTCGCACAGGGCACATGGGTCAAGTGAGTGCGGGCTATCGACACTACTAGCAGACCAGGTTCTGCTGCGATAAGGCCTTAGTATTAAGACATACACAAGAAGATAGCTGGGTACTGAATTAAATGTGCCTACTTAGAGTTTATGTCAGCACCAACAAAATGACACAGTGTGTGAGTATTCACATATCCCCAGTTGAACAGATTATTTTGTGCCCACTCAAACATATCGTCAGTAAAAGCAAATTTCTCATTTTTAAGTTTCTTAAGTTTGTACATGAGTAGAACAACTCAAAACGTAGTTCATATCAGTGCCTGATTAGATTGTTGAACGTTTTGTTGCTTGGCTAAATCTTCACAAGTCACATTTTGTTGTAAAACTGCAAAAAACAGAGAAGAAAACAAGTACAGTCACTTTCTCAGAGTAATTGGAGGCTACGGGGTTCTATTAGGAATTTCATGTAGACATTTTAGTGTTAAAAATGTACTAAATTCATAAATGCTTCTTTTGTCATAGTTGTACGATAGCATTTTGAGATTTAGCATTTCCACGGTGCAGTTTTCCACACAAACAAAACACCCAGAGGACAGAACGAGAGCTGTTCTTTTATTTTTTAACCAACTTGCCTCAAACTTGAAACAAAACTATGTCACATTAACCTTAAACGTATTGTCCTGGTTTTACATGTTGCCTTCTTTTTCTTTATTCCAGTTATTTGAACACCACTTTATGTTGTACATAATTCTACACTAAGTCTCAAAAATGGCGTGGATGGAGGGGGGTGGGGGCGGGGAGGTCCATGAAGTCGCTATTTATTTATAAGTTTCTATAAATACTGATATTTTTAGTCAGTGACTAAATAACTGCAACGCTGCCTTGGCAGCTCGATAAATATTTTTTTGTAAAGAAAGCTGCCTTTATTTACAAAGGCCAACACCCCAAACTTATACTGTACCTTTTTATGGCCCGCACCTATGTGTTAGTCAGTGTTGTCCTGTCTGAATAGATCTTCTTGTCTTGGGTTTCTTACGTGGCCGTTTGCCAAGTGCATCACAAGAGAAAGCCACTCTGACCTGTAAGGTAAAAGGTCAGCTGCCTAACAACCTGAGCAAAAAACAGAAAAGCTGAACAAAAGCAGTCTTCACTAGCGAACACACTGGACGTTGTTTGTAGGAGAAACTGTGCTTTTTTTGGTGTTTAATGGTCGCCGTCGGTTTCAGAATGGTTTGAGTGGTAGTGATCTTCATGCTGTGACAATAATGTACAATTTCAAGTGAATATCATATTGTATCTCTTGATTATAAAGTGACTAATTTATTGGATCGGGTCTGTCGCGCCTTTGCAACCCTATTTACATTTAAAGTACTTTTTCTCTCATCAAGACAATCTCTGGACATTTGAGACAACCTAATTACACTAAGTATGGCACTGTACCACAATAAGAGGTGCGGTCACATATTTGTTTTAACTTGAAATAAGTTTCCTCTGAAGCCAATTAGGTTTTCAATCTGTGATTGTCAACATTGTTTAGTCATCACATGAGCTAAATCAGTGCTTTTGAACAGGCTAATTAGCAGACATTGCTGTTCATTAATGTCAAGTTCACCTTGCCTCTCTGTCAGATGTGTGTATTACGATTGCTATCTCTCCTTCCTCTCAAATCTGCATCGTTTCCGGGGTTAGGTTGTAAAGGGCGGCTTTGTTTTCCACTTTCTAGTGCCATCATGCTCTGTACAATTACATCACACAGTACATTTTGATGTAAGCTCAATGACCGTTTTGGAAAAAGTGAAATAATTCAATGTAACTAAATGTGAAAGTCCTATTTTGTAACAAAAATGAATAACAAATGAAGAGGATGTACATAGGTATTTTGTATCGAAATAATGTTTAAAGGGTATTGTACGTGTAAATACAGATGTGGTAAAATGACATTGAAAGTGTTGATAATTGGGCACAAATAGTGAATTGATGGTGTTTATTGATCAAAGTACATAACCTGTTTCAGTGTTTTTGGACAGCTGTGACAACGACCTTGTCCTATTTGCCTCTCAGAGAAAATCACATGCCAGATTGTTGTTGTTCTTACTGGAATGTATTGTTGAGCAACTGTTGCACAAATTTCTCTGACTGACGTTTCCCCGTCGTTCTGATTTTTTCTTTTGTTTTTTCGGGGAGGCTCTGTGTGCCTTAGCTGACTTTTAGAACCTTCTCTGTCCATTGAAATAAAATCCTTATTTTGCTGTTTGTTTTGAACTTATGTGAAGAATACCATGAGTCTGTCAAGTGATTCACTGGTACTGCAACACCAAAATGATGTCTGCTGTTGTATATATCATCAGGCCTTCTGTCATTATCAGCTTTTACTTCTTCCCTTTCAGGGATTTGTTTTGTTGTACTTGACTCGCTTGTTTTACTTTTCTCCAACTGCTTTTTGGAAATAAAATTCTATGGAAAAACAACTCATGGCTCTGTGCTGCTGCAGTGATATATACTATGAAGAATATGGAGGCTGATAACAAAACACTAAGCCACTGACGCATGTTCACACTGTTACTCTATTGTTGCTTATTAAATAGTGTACTTTTGCAGCTCCAGTCGGTTGTACTGGGAATGCAAGGACTCCCCATTCAGCGGTTTAATTTTATTTTACTGTTTATTTATGCGGTTTTAGTGTTGTATGTCAGAACACTAGTCTTTACAACTAAGACACACCAATCGACATGTGATTTAAATTGACATTAAAACTGCACTTATTGAAAGATTAATATTGTTAACTGCACAAATAACGTAAAGTTCAATGCTCACACAGAATTACAAGTATATGATAGTTCTTCTCAACTCTGGAACATGTTTTTCTTTCAGCTCAGCGTTTGGGTTATGCAGCTTCACTGTTTTGGTTAAGCCATGTCATCTCTCACCAGCACTGCTGCCATTATAGACTGTACGTAAAAGATGGTCTTTGTCATGTAACTTCATCTTCCTGTTTTGTGTTTTGAAGTCTCAATTATAGCATTTTGACTACCCCACGTTGGGTTTTTGGTTTTTTTGTTTGTTGGGCCCAGGAGTGATCATATTTGGCCAAGAGGGCAGGGTGGTAAATTATGTACCAACATTAGCAAACTTCAAGAATTAAAATAAAAAACAATTAAAATCCAAAAACGTCATTATGTTGCCAAGCTCCCGTTTAATGACACCACTTAGTGGAGTGACCAACAGTGTTGGGATTTTTACTCACAAAAAGTGTATTATTTCACTTAATTACTAACTTTACTAATAAAGTAATACTGTTTACTGCTCGGTACACTACTACTACTACTTCAGTATGTCCTGAGATGTGGTTTCACATACTTAAGTTAACAGTGTAAACCTAGGCTGCAGGCCTCACACTGATATGAAAAACTACTGTAATGAAGAGCGCACTCACAACATGTTTCTTTCAGTTTTTTAGTTTAGTGCAAAGCTGACAGCAGCCTAACGAGCACAGCAATTAAACCACCTATTCTACTGCAGAAATAGGTACAGGAAGGGGTTAACCAGAATGATCCAGAAAGGTGTTTCATCTATTCAATTCAGTTTTATTTATATAGCGTCAAATCACAACAACAGTCACCTCAAGGCGTTTTATATTGTAAGGTAGACCCTACAATAATACATACAGAGAAAAAAGCCCAACGATCATATAACCCCCATTGAGCAAGCACTTTGGCGACAGTGGGAAGGAAAATCTCCCTTTTAAAAGGAAGAAACCTCCAGCAGAACCAGGCTCGGAGGGGCGGGGCCATCTGCTGCGACTGGTTGGGCTGAGAGAAGGAAGACGGGATGAAAGACATGCTGTGGAATCTCCTTGAATTACTTAGCAATTAATGCAGACGCAAAAAGTTTGCATTTCAGCATCTAACTAGCACTACAGAATAGGTTAAACCATCAGCAAAGTAACATTTTACGTGGCTCATAATTTCAAATGCAGCTTTTTAAACAGCTCAATAAATATCCCAAAAAACACAAACTGCACAGTATGTGTTCATTCATCTCTAAACATTAACATGAACTAAGATTTAATGTTTTTCTGAAACTGTACTAATCAGTTTAGTGCAGGCTGAATTTGTCATTTTGCAGTTTTCTGAGACAGTATGTTGGATGCAGAGAGAGATTAGATTCATTCACTGAATTAAACCTTTTATACAACCTCTATAGTTTCCGGTGGTGGGAAATCAGCCGTGTAGCTTGTTAAACATCTGCTTATTTTTTGTTAAATTCAGTTGTCTAAATCCACAAAGAGCGGCAGCACAAGTTAACTGATCACAGCTTGTCTACACCAAAAACTAAGCTGGAGCTTGCAATACAAGGGATTATGTGACTTATTTTCCCTGTTTTTCACAGCACCTTATGTATTAGTGTTTCCCAACAACTGGATATGAGGAGGTTGCAGTGCTACCGCATTTAATGCTAATCACTACCTGTGTTGCATTTTGAAAATCCTGCTTCAGCTGCTTAGCAGTCATATACCTCGCTTGAATATCATTCTCAGTCCTGGGGTCTTCACTGTTAGCTCTGTGAAGCTGGAGGGTGTAGAAAAAGGGTTAGCAGTCGTCCGTGTCTATATTTCCACTGTAAAAGATGTAGATTAATATATTATTTTCACTTTCATTTACATGAACAGAAGTCAAATAATGGCATCTGCATTAAGTACAATGATGTGTGTTACAGAAAAGGTAATGTGATCTCAGCTCTAACATGTCTTTAAGTCTATGGGCATTGATTTACTATTGGAGGCAGTCTCAAGTGGCCCCTCGAGTAACTACAGTTTTTGGTGCTTCAGTGTTGGCTTCATTTTCCACTCCTGGAGCTAGCCCCTTGGTTGCCACCTGTTAAGACCAGCTGTTTTCAGCTAAAAGCTCTGATAAGCCCATTCTACCTTACTTTCTCAGAACCAGACAGCAGGCGGACAAATTTAGTAACAGGCTGGTGAACATGGTGGAGCACTTAGCCGCTAAAGAGCCAAGTATTTCCCTCAAGGGTTGATGGAGAAAAACTGAAGCTTAAAGCTGAAGCTGATAGTAATTAATACACTTTAAAGGGTCCAGAAAGGGAGCTTCAGAAACATCGTGTGCTGAATGTGTAAATTTGAATTGTTTTGTATGTTAGTAAAACAACTGATAAAAGCATATTTAATGATGAAATAAAAACAATAATGGATACAAATGTAATAACTCCGAATTGAGGGGTACAATCAATTTCAAAAGACTATCCTACTAAATATCACTTGAGAGTGGTTCACTGCAGATAAATCTGTATGTGCTTCACAGTTGGAAATCATTTGGGACATTAACACACACTTCATGCCATAAGTATTTTCCTCAGTCAAACCGAGGAGGTTGAATTGTTAACTGTGGGTACATGTAGTTGCTCCCATATGTTTTCCCCCAAATTAGCTTCAACAATTGTTCTCACACGGATTTTCTAAGCCCACACCCACAGCACAGCATAGCTCTGTGAGCTATGTGGCTACAGGGAAAGTTTTAGTATGTTATATTAATGTTGGCTTCAGTTTACACATTGTGCCCATGAATACCAATACAGCTGTATGCAACGGGGCAAGGCAGACCTGGAAAAACTGCACACTTTTTAAATGAAAATAAGCAAATCTACACAACTAAATAAAACAAAACATCCTTTTATTGGTGTGCTCTTGCGGTTTATTTTATGAACTTTAATTTCACAAAAATAAAACACACTCTAGAGTCAAAACTTGAGGTCTTTACTGTGTTGTGAAGAAATGTCATTAGGAATTGTCAGCTGATGAATTTGCTGACTGTTTGAACCTTGTGGTAACATTTACATCCCTTGAGCAAGTACATGTCGATGTGAGAAAAAAAAAAAAAAAAGGTTGTGCCTGCAAAGCAGAAAGGCTGTAAAAAGATCTCAGGGCCCTTCCAGCTGGCAGTTAAAGCAAAGTGGGGAAGTAAAGACAAGATCTGTAAGACTTAGAAAACTGCCTGCCTGTGGTGAGCTTGTTCACAATCAGCAAATATACTGTTGCCTCCAAAAGTACTTAATCTCCAATTTAACAAATTATAGCATTTTACAAATGATATGCGCTTAAACTCTAAGTAAAAACAAAGATGAAAGATGTACATCTAGACCTTAACAGTTGATAATACCCATTACTGCTTTAATGACAGTCAAAAACCTTATAATCCTTGTTAGCTCACCGTGGCTCAAAAGTTGGGAGTTTGCCTTGTAATCGGAAGGTTGCCGGTTCGAGCCCCGGCTCCGACAGTCTCGGTCGTTGTGTCCTTGGGCAAGACACTTCACCCATTGCCTACTGGTGGTGGTCAGAGGGCCCGGTGGTGCCAGTGTCCGGCAGCCTCGCCTCTGTCAGTGCGCCCCAGGGTGGCTGTGGCTACAATGTAGCTTGCCATCACCAGTGTGTGACTGGGGTGGATGACTGAATGTGTAAAGCACTTTGAGGTCCTTAGGGACTAGTAAAGCGCTATACAAATACAGACCATTTACACTGGTCTTGGGTTCCTCTTTGTTCATGTCAATACAGGAGGATGAAGGACATTATACCACTGACTGACCCCCAAACATGCCTGAAATCCAATAGAAGACCTCTGTAACATTATGTTTTGGTCCATTCGACTCACCAGGTTAGACTGTTCAGCTCAACCCTCAACTGGAACAAGATTCCCAAGACGTTGTTGTGTCATTAGGAGCATGCTCTGACATTGTCAGACATGCATACAAGCACTTAGGGGCCAAGCAGACTACTGAGTAGTCATTTTGAGTTTCTGCAGTAAAATTCCAGCAAAGTGGATGAGCCTGCTTCATCACTTTTTTACTGTCTTTAAATTCAGCTCTCTGTAGGTTGATCATTTTAATTTCAAACGATGTGCATTACCCACTCCATATAGATTTCCAGCATGATTCTTTTTTGCACTAATATATGATGTGTTTTCAGAGCATTACTTTATTTTTTTGAGCAGTATATTTTCTATGTTCTATTGTGAATAAAACATGGGTTTAAAAGATTTTCAAATTGCTGCCTTTTTAAAAATTGACATTTCTTTTCATATTTATTTGCAGTTTAACATACTTCCAATACGGAGCATGAAATTGATGTGTTGCACACAGAGTTTATAGCTATTGCTAATTTTCAACTCTTGTACGGTGGCCCTGAGAGGCCAAACGGACTGCAACTTAAGAAGACACCAGCAATGAGAAAAACGCTGCAAAAGCACACAAAACACAATGGAGATAGGAAAAAAGAAAAAGGAAATACGAAAAAACAGATTTCCAGAAGCACAAGGGAAGTATTTCTGGGGAGACAATGACCCGACGGACCAGTTGCAGGAACCAAAACATGCTAAGAATTGCACTGGGAGACACTTAAAAGAAGTGGAGGATCTATCGGTTTTGTGAGGAAAGAAAAGATGAGAGGTACGTGTGTTAGCCTAACTATTAGCCTAAAAATCCGTCATCAGTATTATATGAATCATGATAAAACACACCTACCATGTTTTGGGTTCCTGCAGCTGGTCCGTCGGGTTATTGTCTCCCCAGAAACACTTCGTTTGTGTTTTTTCCTACTTCCGTTGTGTTTTGTATGCTTTTGCAGGGTCTTTCTTATTGCTGGTGTTTGGCCTCTCAGGGCCAACGTACCCTTGTCCTTTGCTGTAGTGATGGGTCGTTCGCGAACGAAATGGCTCTTAAGAGCCGGCTCTTTGACGTGAACGACGCGAGCCGGCTCCTTATCGCGAGCCGTCACGTGGGGTTTTTTTTTTTCTTTCTCTCAGCCTCTCTCTCGCACTTTTTTCCCGCTTCACTCTGCACGCGGGCCTTGTGCTTTACGCTGGGCAGAGGGGGGAGGGGCGGTAGTTACACTCAGTAGCACAGGAACAGAGCCAGAGAGAGAGAAAGAGAGGCAGGGACAACAACATTAGAAAGGTATAGTAATCATCCACAACTATTTTCGGTTGCAGATGATAAAGGATTGAGAAAGTTTATTCATGCAGGTCCATATGACAGAGAATATGCATGTTCTTTTAGTTTTCATATTATAATTTATATTTAATTGTGTTGTGGTTTGCAGTGTTTTGTGTTCTTTTCACTTTAAATTTGTGAAAGGAAAAAGCTGAAAATTTAAATAGTTAAAACTTGAAATGTGAATAGTTGATTTTTGTATTATATGATTTATTTATTACATTTTATGTGGAGTGAATAAATAAAAGTATATTTACGGTGGCCCCTAGAGACAAAGCACATACAAACTTCAAATCACGTACGAACTCTGAAGCATGTACAAACTCCAAAACACGTAAAAACTCCAAAACATGTAAAAACACGTACAAACTCCGAAGCACGTAAAAACTCAGAAGCATATAAAAACTCAGAAGCACATAAAAACTCAAAACACGTACAAAAGACAACAGAAGTGCTCCAGGATGCTGGGCGCAGTGTTGAGCCTTTGTTATCTTGTGGCTACACAAGCCAGCAAGTACCAACGACCGGATTTGGTGTGTGGTAATAACAGGTAAATGAACTTTTTTTTAAATTATTTGAATATATATATGAGTGCCTGTGTATAAATACACAAACAATACACACATGCTTTCAATTGTGTAATTTAAGTGATCTAGTAGCTCTGCTTTGGAAGTTCAGTTCATGCTAGAAATGTGTTTTGGAGTTTGTACGTGTTTTGTCTCTAGGGGCCACCGCATATATTTATATATAAACATATATAAATAAAACCACTTGTTTTTACGTTAGTAATTCCTTTTGTGCATAATTTTATATTATTGTTAATAATAAATTAATTAAAGCAACAAAACAACCTGAAGAGCCGGTTCGGAGCCGAAAGAGCCGGCTCTTTTTAGTGAGCCGAACCGAAAGAGCCGGATCTCTAAAAAGAGCCGGAAATCCCATCACTACTTTGCTGGGCTTTAACACAAACAGCATTACAACACAGTGCATTGTGTCAGTTACCTAAAATCATAATACACTATCACTACAAAATTACAAAGAATTCAGTGTAAAATATAGTGTAAAAAAAGGGAAAGGGAGAAAAAAAAAGAAAAGAAAATTATTTTTAAAAGTATGGATACTAAAAATATAATATGATTATCTAAAATGACTACAGCTCTGATTTACCTTTAACCAACAATTACTGTGAAAGATTTCATATCTGTGATCAATTTGATTTCAGTTGGACGTGTGTTCCATAGATGACAAGCCTTCATAGAAAATGCCGCTTGCCCTAATTTAGATCTCTGATATAGTATTGTACAGTTGTACATGCTCATACTATTGCGCTCTATGTATCTAGAAAGACTCTCTGGGGCCAGATTGCGTGAGCATTTGAAAACTAATTTAAGAAAACACAAATAAAACTCTCAAGACTAAAGTAGTACAAAATATTTAATTTGCATACAGGATCCCAACCCTCTGATGATGAGATTAAATCAAACTATGTGGTATTTAAATACTGCAGAAGAAGATATATTTTAGGTGAAGAAACAAATAGAAATTTATGTACAAATTAAACTTTAAGAAATGTAACTTAATTTAACTTAACTAGCACTGAATCCTTTATGTTTTCTCTTCATTTTCTATGTCATTGATTTTGTTCTTACTATTCCAGATTAACTTTAATATAAGTATTTGTAAGACCTGGAAACGATAGACGAAAGAAACTGTCCATTAATTTACATCACATTCTTAAGAGAAAACATTATATGTATTTACGTCATCGTCGTAATATTTGCCAAAACTTTTGCGTCATTCATATGATGCAGAGTAACAGTCATTCTGCCAGCAGCATTGAAAAACAAAAGCAGAAGCCTGTCAGTAGATAAAGAAACCGATGTGTATGTGCGTGTGTGTGTGCGCGCGCGTGTGTATCCCCTGGAGGCTTTCCAACATAAGGCAGTACTGTCCAGTGTTTGACAGGCGTTGATCAAAGGAACAGTGCCAACAGATCCTATTTACTGTCCCGTAAGATAGATTAGGTCCACTGGGACACGCAGTCTAATTAGTCCACACTTACAGTGTTGTACGTTTATGTGTGTGGAGGTGTGCACATGCTACTGAGTAATAAAGTACTAAAGTCACAAAAATATAGCACGCAGGTTTACATCCATGTGTGGGTGTGATGTTTAACATGGATGTGAAGTGTCGCTGCTGAATTCACAGGCAGCAAGGCAAGCAGTATTATGTTTGTTCGACTATGATGTGAAACACTAAAAGCTATCCTGCTGGTGTTGAGAGGAAATGACTCGGATTAATAGCACATAAACATTTTGATGATCATTTTAAGCTTTTAACTCTAGCTCAGTGACACACGCTGCTTGATTAACAAGCATCTCTTTACGCACAGAGCCTGTAATAACAGTGATGGAAGACATCTTTCTCACTTTGGTAACATCTGCACGAGAAGAGCAGAAGAAGCCTTTTTGTGAATACATTTGAGCCACATATAAAGATCACTTTCGATGCACGATGTGTACATTTTATTCTTAAAACCACATTTGTATTAAGTGATAACACATGTTTTGTGCCAATCTGAAAGGACAAAGGCTGTTTTTCACTGCAAACAAAAATTTAATTTTCACTAGATTGGTAGAAGAACATGTTTTCATTGTTGTCTGCATATCTCTTAAATGTTAACTGATTTATTGATCTTAACAGGAAGCATTTACTGAGCTGATACTTTCTGCTTTATAGATTATTCCTCTGTTCCACGAGCCCTCGGTGTTGTTGTAAAGACTATTAAAAACACATCAGTGAGTCACACTGCTGCAAAGCATGGCTTGTTCCTTCATAACAACGAATATGGGTGCTGTAGTATTTTCCTGTAGCCCTTCTGTCATAAAATATACATCAACCCACAATTGAAAATAGTCTTTAATAAATTCCAGTTTTATGCAAAAAGCAAACACGCACACAAAAATTGCTGTACCCAGCTGCAAAATGATTAAACATGGGCCAAAACAAAATGAATGTTAATTAGTGTCTCTATGTGGTTGTTGGGAGTAACAAAAATATAAAGTATCAACAGCTATATTCCCATTGTTGACTGCACAAGTGACTCATGAAAAAATATTTTTGTGATGAGTAGTTTGCTGCTTTGGTCTCATAATTATTGCCTTACAAATACTTCAAGAAATGTGTGTTTTAACAGTGAGGCACAGAAACTTAGAATATTTGAACATGAGTGCATTCGAGAAATTCATGTATTGATGACCCATGTGGAAGAACATGATCCCAGCGGTGGTAGGATTTAGGACAGGCACCCTCAGGAGTTTAAATGCTGGTGGTGGTGAAGATAAAGATTGAGACTTGAATAGAGCCCTGGCTGAGGTGTCTGAGGTGGAGACGGGGAGGAGGTGGGTTGCACAAAGGAGGGTCTGAAAGGGAGAATGATGGAGAGCAGAGATTTAAACGATGGGAAGAGGAGGCTGATTGGCTCAAAGAAGGTGGGTGAGAAGATGATTGGACTAGAGAAATGATGTTGGTATTGAGATTGACAGCGTGGAAAGCAGGCAGATGAGACATTGCAGATCATAGTTATTGAACTTGTGCATAAGCTTCTGTCATGGCTGCACTGGCAGACCATGGGGATGTGGGGAAAGAGGACCCAAACGCTGGACTCTTCAATACAGACAGTACATTTATTTACAGTAAGGTAAATAATCACACAACAATAAATCCCCGTGCACCCCAGACTCCTGTGCCGTGTCTTCCTCCCAGTGTCCCTGCTCCTTGTCCTCGCTTCCAAGTGTCCGTGCATCCCGTGCTTGCTGCCCTCTTATTTCCATGATCTTCCTGTGAAATCACAGAAACAGACGTTAGACACTCTTAATGTAACCAGCTCACACTCTCTGAATAACTATCTGGAAAACTGACGGGAATTCTCATGCAACAATTCAGCATCGATGGGAGCGCAGCCACACTGCTAAGTAGCTCCCCTGACAATCCTGATCAGCTGCAGGTGTGCATGATCATCCTCCTCAGGTGTGGCCAGCCTGTCAACGGGTCACACCCACCAGGCCTGACAATGCCTGTAAACTGGTCCTCCGGAACACACACACCCCCACACCCACGCGCAAACACCTATACACACAAACCTGGAAATGAGGGACACAAGCGCCACACACCAGCAAATATGCACAATTCCACAACCTGCTCAAGAACCCTGGGTTTGCACACCCAGGTCCCTGACAGCTTCATGTTAAAAGTGCAGTGAATTCTCTTATCACCATAAACATTTTAAAGTTTCTTTTAATAGGAAAGTATGGGCACACTGTTGTAGATCTAAATTAATTTGGAAGTGTAGTCACTGGACTGCAGCAGTAAACTCATGTGTGCTGCCTGTGTTGCTGTCTTCACGCTCTTTTTGCTTATAAATTCCTCTGTTGCAGCTGATTTGCCCTCATCTCTCTTTTGGTGTTATCTTCTTTCTGTCACCTGCAGAGTATGACATTTTGAATTTCAAGCACAGTATGTGCTCATTGCCTCTGATTAATATCCTTAAATAAAATTAATTAGAATAACTGGCCATCTTACTATTAGATGGCCAGTTAGTGACTCCACTAACTGGCCATCTAATAGTAAGATACTCAATGATTGATTTCAACTCTCATCCCTCATCGTCCATCTGTGCAGCCGGCAGATCTGAGATACTTAGCGTCAAGATTTCACATCCAAGACTGCTTTGCAGTCAAACTCGTCTTTAAATAAGGCCAATATCCTCAGCGTTTACTGAATCTGAAATACGGCGTATGATGAGTATAAATTTGATTTTGAAAACCAGAACAAAGGAAAACAATGTTCATTTGAATATTTTTTGCAAATGCACTAAGGAATAAGCACAAGTTTAAATGAAAACCTGTTATCTGAAAGAGACATAAAAGATTGTTTTATGTTTTTTAACTGTTTCACTGATCCCAAACAAATTGAGTTTAATATTACAGTGAAACTTAAAACAGTCATCTTCAGAGAGGTTTGAACTCATTCCACTGGCACTCTGCTCTGCTTGATGCTCGATTTCAAAAAGCCGCTTTGCATTTAGAAACAATGAAGACTTTAGCAGTAAAGTTTGCAGCCATCTAACCATAAAACTCACTGCCAAGTCAAGTGTCAGTCCAAGAAAGCATCAAGTGGCCATCTGGTCACTATTGCCAGTAAGTCTGCAAATACACAGATGGCTGTTTTTATGCTTTTCCATATAATTTAGGGCTTCTCTCTTTTGAAAAGCACATTAGAGAAGTACTTAATACTGAAACTTGCCTTTTGCTGAGGTAAGGTTTGCTGTTTCTTTGTTTCTTCTACTGTCCAAATCTTAAAGCTAACTTAGGAAAATCACACATTAGGTCTGTCAACAATTGGCAGTCCCTTTGTAAGTACACTCATGCATACCAATTACAGGCTGAGCTTGGGATGTGTCCCGCTATGTACCTCAATGAACCCAGAGCCGCACAGTATTCCAGGCTTATGAAATAACCACACAACTCTGAAGACTGAATATAACTTGGGATTTTGGTCTGTCGTGTAAATTTAACTCTCAAAGAAAGCGGGTGCAACAGATGCACAGAAGCAAGAGCTTGCTTACAGTGCACGCTGTATTTTTGCAGTTATATGTAATTCAATTCAATTCAGTTTTCTTGATATAGTGCCAAATCACAGCAACAGTCGCCCCAAGGCGCTTTATATTGTAAGGTAGACCCTACAATAATACATACAGAGAAAAAAGCCCAACGATCATATGACCCCCTATGAGCAAGCACTTTGGCGACAGTGGGAAGGAAAAACTCCCTTTTAACAGGAAGAAACCTCCAGCAGGACCAGGCTCAGGGAGGGGCGACGGGTTGGGGTAAGAGAAGGAAGACGGGATAAAAGACAGTATATATATGAGATCTTTTTACTTTAAAACGACAAAAAAAAGGAAAAATACACTATTTACAGTAAAATAAAATGTTATTCTACTCTGTTGATGTTCAAGATTTGTAGGAACCAATTTCCCATCACTCTCACTCTACAGGACAGTGTCCATGTAACCATAACAAGAAGCTCAAACATGACAAATGTGTTGTTAGCTAGCTTCTTTTGGTGGTGGTTGTAGTCAATAGAAGTCATATAGTACAGTATGAACAGCTACTAAGAACCATCCTACTAAAAAGTACATCCCATCAAAAGATGTTGGCTTTTATGTCATAATTAGATAAGCAAACATCTTATCAGCTTTGATCAGCTTTGCTTTCCTGATAGAAGAAGTATACAGGGTGGGCCATTTATATGGATACACCGTAATAACATGGGAATGGTTGGTGATATTAAAGTCCTGTTTGTGGCACATTAGTATATGTCAGGGGGCAAACTCCTCAAAATGGGTGGTGACCATGGTGGCCATTTAGAAGTCGGCCATCTTGGATACAACTTTTGGTTTTTCAATAGTAAGAGGGCCATGTGACACATCAAACTTATTGGTAATGTCACAAGGAAAAAAATGGTGTGCTTGGTTTTAACGTAACTTTATTCTTTCATGAGTTATTTACAAGTTTCTGACCACTTATAAAATGTGTTCAATGTGCTGCCCATTGTGTTGGATTGTCAATGCAACCCTCTTCTCCCACTCTTCACACACTGATAACAACACCGCAGGAGAAATGCCAGCACAGGCATCCAGTATCCGTAGTTTTAGGTGCTGCACATCTCGTATCTTCACACCATAAACAATTGCCTTCAGATGACCCCAAAGATAAAGTCTAAGGGGGTCATTCAACTGGCCCACGACGACCAATCCACTTTCCAGGAAACTGTTCATCTAGGAATGCTCAGACCTGGCACCCATAATGTGGTGGTGCACCATCTTGCTGGAAAAACTCAGGGAACGTGCCAGCTTCAGTGCATAAAGAGGGAAACACATCATCATGTAGCAATTTCAAATATCCAGTGGCCTTGAGGTTTCCATTGATGAAGAATGGACCCACTATCGTTGTACCCCATATACAACACCAAACCATCACTTTTGTTGGTCCAACAGTCTTGGAGGGATCCATCCAATGTGGGTTAGTGTCAGACTAACCCACATGGTTTTGTTTGTTAACTTCACCATTCACATAAAAGTTTGCCTCATCACTGAACAAAATCTTCTGCATGAACTGAGGGTCCTGTTCCAATTTTTGTTTTGCCCATTCTGCAAATTCTGTGCGCCGATCTGGGTCATCCTCGTTGAGATGCTGCAGTAGCAGTAGCAGTGTTGGCAAATCCAACACTGAACCAGTTTCACGAAACTTAGCAAGCTGTTTGCTAACTGTAGCATGGGAGATGGGTGGTCTTGCACTGAAATCTGCTGCAATGACCTGGTTACTGCGTTCACCAGATATCAACACAATTTCGATCGGCTCCTCATGTGTTAACCTCTTCGACATGTCAATGGCTGTGAACAAAGAGAAACTTGTAAATAACTCATGAAAAAATAAAGTTACGTTAAAACCAAGCACACCATTGTTTTTCTTGTGACATTACCAATAAGTTTGATGTGTCACATGGCCCTCTTCCTATTGAAAAAACAAAAGTTGTATCCAAGATGGCCGACTTCTAAATGGCCACCATGGTCACCACCCATCTTGAGGAGTTTGCCCCTCACATATACTAATGTGCCACAAACAGGACTTTAATATCACCAACCATTCCCATGTTATTACGGTGTATCCATATAAATGGCCCACCCTGTAGATAAAGAAGACAGGGAAAATAGTTTATCTGGTAATTCCTTCAGCAAATATATGAAGAAATTACCTCCTGTGAAAGTACAATATCATCCATGTAGTGTTACTATCCAATCATGAAATTATTAATCTGCAGTGTGCAATTTTCCATTTCATTTATTTTTCCATTTCTATATGTATCAAAATGCAAGACTATTTACTTGCTCACTGTCACAGTCTTCAGGAGTTTTTGTTTTGTTGACACTACATTTATCACCCAACCACCACCACCACCCCCTGTATCCACTTTCCCTTTCCAGGACATTGTTGATACATCTGCAGCCTTGAAATTTATTCAGTTTAAAGAATTTGTTACAGCTCGAGTGTGCATGTATTCTTTCATCAGCTACACTGAATATGCAATGAACCTCACCTACTTTCTCCTTGCATGTTTGTTATGGTCCAACCCCACTGTTATGCCTTTATGAACAATTCCTTGCTGCATCGTTCACCCGCACAGCTCAAAATGTTGCTTCTTTGTGAATTTCAAAAATCCACGCCAAGGCCAGAATCAAGCTGAAAACTGGGATGGGGCAACTACCGTTTCAAACCACCATCATCAGCCACTAAAAGTTTTAAACAAATGGAAATAGTTAGACTTTGATCACAAGCTGCCTAGTAACAGTGCTTATCTTACCAGTGGACAAAATAATGATGTTAACTTTCAGTTTCGGCATGATCCAGATATTCTTTGGAAAACAGCAAACTTTTAGCTGCACGTCAGAAAAAAATTCCTTAACAGTCGACTTCGATTTGAAGCACCTCCTCACCATACAGCTCCAAGTTAAACCACCAAGCCAATATATATCCTAACAGGCAGAAAGAAGGCAGTACATGCTTATGAGTCGAGTGGGTGCTAAATAATTCAGTAACAGCTTCCAGACAGTGAGAAAGGGCGAGCGAGTGCAGGGGATGCAGCGGGGCTTGGTGCTAGACGCTATGGGAGCAGCAGTGAGGGGCGACAGGTTGGTGCTGGTGTTACATGAGGAAGTGTCTAAAAACATCAGCAATAGGACGAATAACAACACCTGGAATGTAAAGAGCAAGAAGGGATCCATTGGGTCTGTACTTATACACCTGCTGGTACAAGGTGTTGGTGAGCATTAGAGAGGCAGGAGGAGACAGGCTTTTCCTCTCACAGACAACATGACTCGAGGCAAAAAAAACCCAGCAGAGAATAATGCGAGCTCATACCTCAGATTCATAAATCTGTGAAAGGAGAAGAAGAATGTTTGCTGTACATCACGCAGAAATGAAATCAAACAAAACAAACAAACAAAAAGAAAAGTGTGAAGGTTGATGAATGCTAGACAGAGATCCTCTGAAAGTCTGCTTGAAAAAGTGCAAGTAAATGTAATTTATTATTCTTGCTGGCTGGTTTAGTGCTGAACCCAAAATCATATATAAACTGCAGCAAACACAAGTCAAAATCCGCCTGCATCCTTTTCCATTCTTCAACCAGAACCAGCCCTGCGTGCCAGAAGGTTCATCTGTGCTACAAAGTTGACCAACTTACCATGTTGAGAAAACCACTGCTGTCTCAGAGATACATGCAAAGCAACCTTTGGCACCAATGCTGCGACACAGCAGCTGCAGTACTGAATGCCAAAAGACTACAGCTCAGCTCGTGTTTTGCTTTTACGCTTCTTGCTTTTACTCACTGTTCAGTCTCATTTTCACTTGTGGTTTGGTTCTGTTTAAACTCTAAATTGCTCGGTTAGGTTTTGGAAAATATGATTTTGGTTATAAAATGCCTGTTAGAAATTTTAATCACCCACACTGAAAAATTAATGGCCAAACAGTGTGAAGAAATGTGGTAACAAGGGCTCCATATGTCACCTTATGAGCATGAGCACTGGCTTAGATGATACATTGGTAACTCACAGTGGTCCACTGAGGTCACCTGATCTTTCAAGTAAAACAGTGAATGCCTGTTCTTTCATCCTGTCCTCTTTTTAAATCCCGGTGTTGTTAGCCTGAATTTTATGCTTCATACTGTTTCGTACACCAGTCATGGAAAGGAAATACTTGTGCCTCATTTTCCAGTCAGTCCACTGGACAGTAGCTGTTTTGTGCTGTGTTATGATCTATTATATTATCTGTTATATCTGGGTTTCTTCCAAAAGGGGAAAAAATTCAATAATAATGAAAGCTAAACTGGGAGCCCATTAAAACATACATAATGACTTCATACTTTTCAAAAAAATTAAAACTGCTCAAAATTAGAGAGAAATTAGAAAACTACATTCCTGCTGACTGATTTTGATATAACAGGGTACTGTTAAGGTTCAAATATTGAGGAAGGAGAGTACAAACAACCATTGGTCCAGAAGAGCGTGGTCAAACAATTGATTTTTGCTCCACAGTACTCTATATCCACGATTCACGGTTGATTTACTATGTGTTTTAACATACTTGTCTATATCTGATGCATTCACCAGACAGCCCCTTTTCACAAGTCTTGGAAGAACGATGGGCACTATAAACACAATGTATGCATGTTGTTGCTTAAAACTTCAATTCAGCTCAATTCAATTTCGTTTTATTTATATAATGCCAAATCACAACAGCAGTTGGCTCAAGGCGCTTTACATTGTTGGTAAAGACACTACAACAATACAAGGAAACATCAAACGACCCCCTTTGAGCAAGCAATTGGCAACAGTGGGAAGGAAAAACTCCTTTTTAACTTGAAAAAGCCTCCAGCAGAATGAAGCTCAGTGAGGGACCGCCATCTGTCGCAACCAGCTGGAGGTGGTGGGAGGAAGACAGAATAAAAGACACACTGTGACAGACTGATCTTCTTGATAGCTTTTTCAATAATATAAATGCTTTTCCCAACTTGTTATCAGGTTGTTACACTATTGCTAATATGTAATTTTTTAACTGACCTATAGTTAAAAAATGTTACATATTAGCAGTAACTACATATAATTCATTATAAATCACTCTACACCAATGTCAAAAAAGGAAATGTAAGCAAATAATAATAATAATAATAATGATGATGATGATGATGATGATGATGATGATGATAGTACACAATATGTGAATTTGCACAATTAATCAAATTTCTTATTTATTTTCTGTCTTTCTTATTCAAATAATTAGTATCACACTATATGAATGACTCAGTTTGATGAGGCTATAATTGCGATGCTATTATTACATTATTAGGCTGTAGACCGTATATAAATAAATTTATATGTGGTTCAAGGACTATACTGGCTGCTTTTTAAATCTTTTTTTTTTTTAAGACAATAACAACATATACAGCTCAATTTTAGCTAAAGTGGGCTAAAAGAGTAAATCAACACAGTTTAGTTTTTCTTCATTACAAAGAAATTCTGCTTTGGTAAAGAAACGCGTCAGCAGGACTCTTTGGGCTCACGCTTTCAAAAGCAAATACAGTGAAACCCCGACTTACGAATACCCCATTTAACGAAAAATTCAAGTTACGAAGGCACTTAACGACAATATTTCTGCCCTTGTTACGGCAAAATGCCCGCGTAACGAAATCCGCTGGCTCTGATTGGCTGAGCCCAAAATGCCTACAATGCCCACAATGCCTTCCGAATCATGTGACAACCCCCTTGGCTTTTGTAGTAGTGATGTGCGATACCACTGATTTCCTTTCCAATCCGATACCAAGTAAAATTCAGGGTGGTATCGATGATACTGATCCGATACCGATACTTTGTAAAAACACATGTTTTATTTATTGCATCTCAAATTATAGCGTCATAATGATTACAGGACATCAGATTACTTGTTCTTATCACTTAATAATACAGAATTCATCACATAGAAATAAAAAAAAACCTGAAGCTGTGCGCTATTTGAACACCTTGCCTGCCTGCAGCACTAAAGGACTCCATGAGAGACGTTTGTCTTGCCCTAGCAGCACCTGTCCCTGTCCTCCTCTTCAGTTCGCCTCAACATACGCTCGTCATATTCTGTGATATTATTTACTCTGAGGTGTTTGACAAATTTGTGGTGTTGCCACAACACCTCACTTTCTTGCCACATGTATCGCAAACCACGTTTGTGGATGTAAAATACATCCGCACATGACTCCAGTTACGCTCAGCCATTGTTGTGAGTGCGCACGCCAAGGGGCTGCGCCACATTTATACAGCCATATTTCGCACATGACTATGAAAGGCAGAAGAGGAAGTAGTTCCTTCCAATGTAGACAATCTGAATGAAATAGGTTCTTCCCACTGTGTTCCTGTTAATGATAAACTACAAATTTACCCTAAATTACTAAAGTATCGATATTTTAATGTGAGAATCGATTCTAGAACATAAATGACTGGCATCGGAGGAATCGATATTTCACATCACTATTTCGTAGTTGTGCTTCACTGTTCCACTTGAACGACGTATTGTTGGTGCAGTTAGCAATTAGCCTATAGCCTATCGTTCACTCAAAAGGGGCGATGGGTGCTTTGATTTACAAAAATTTTCGACTTACGAAAGACCCTCGGGAACAATTTAATTTCACAAGTCGGGGTTCTACTGCCGGGAAAGGAGAGTTCGTCCGTTAGTCGAACCTCGGATACAGGAGGAACAATGCGGTTTTCGTCCTGGTCGCGGAACACTGGACCAGCTCTTTATCCTCTCCAGGATACTTGAGGGTGCATGGGAGTTTGCCCAACCAGTCTACATGTGTTTTGTGGACTTGGAGAAGGCATTCGACCGTGTCCCTCGGGGTGTCCTGTGGGAGGTGTTGCGGGAATATGGGGTGTCTGGCCCATTGCTACGGGCCATTCGATCCCTATACAACCATTGCAAGAGCTTGGTTCGCATTGCCGGCAATAAGTCGGACTCGTTCCCGGTGGGTGATGGGCTCCGCCAGGGCTGCCCTTTGTCTCCGGTTCTGTTCATAATTTTTATGGACAGGATTTCTAGGCGCAGCCAAGTGGCGGAGGGCTTTCGCTTTGGTGGCCTCAGAATCTCATCTCTGATTTTTGCAGATGATGTGGTTCTGTTGGCTTCATCGGGTGAGGGCCTCCAGCTCGCACTGGAACGGTTCGCAGCCGAGTGTGAAGCAGCGGGAATGAGGATCAGCACCTCCAAATCTGAGGCCATGGTTCTCAGCCGGAAAAGGGTGGAGTGCCCACTCCGGGTCGGGGATGAGTTCCTGCCACAAGTGGAGGAGTTCAAGTATCTTGGGGTCTTGTTCGCGAGTGATGGGAGAAGGGAGCCGGAGATCGACAGACGGATTGGGGCTGCAGCTGCAGTAATGCGGACGCTGCACCGGTCCGTCGTGGTGAAGAGGGAGCTGAGTGTAAAAGCGAAGCTCTCAATTTACCGGTCGATCTACGTCCCTACCCTCACCTATGGCCACGAGCTGTGGGTAGTGACCGAAAGAACGAGATCGCGGATACAAGCGGCAGAAATGAGCTTCCTCCGAAGGGTGGCTGGCCTCTCCCTTAGAGATAGGGTGAGAAGTTCGGCCATCCGGGAGGGGCTCAGAGTAGAGCAGCTGCTGCTCCACATCGAAAGGAGCCAGCTGAGGTGGTTCGGGCATCTGACAAGGATGCCCCCTGGGCGCCTCCTGGGTGAGGTGTTCCAGGCATGTCCCACCGGGAGGAGGCCCCGGGGCAGACCCAGGACACGCTGGAGAGATTATATCTCTCGGCTGGCCTGGGAACGCCTTGGTATTCCCCCGGATAAGCTGGAGGAGGTGGCTGGGGAGAGGGAGGTCTGGGCCTCTTTGCTTAGGCTGCTGCCCCCGCGACCCGGCCCCGGACAAAGCGGATGAAGATGGATGGATGGATGGAGGGTTCTACTGTATGTAAAATTACAGAAAAAAACTGCTTATACCTCATTAGTCCAGAAATGTAAATCTACTAATTCAAAGAAAATGTGTTTGACTGTAAAAAAAAAAAAAAAAAAGAAAGAAAGAAACCCTAAATTTCTACTGTAAAAAAACACAAAAACAAGAATTTAATGTAATGAAAAAAAGAAAATGTTTTTAAACCCACAAGAATTTCTATCATTTAACGATTTCTTTCCAATTTTTACATTTTCCAGAGACATCCACTGGGCTGGATTGGGCACTTTGGTCATGTGTTTGACACATACATGTCCCATTTAACCCTGTATTTTGAGTTTTAAAGACAACTTGCAATATAGCAGCTAATCTTAATTAGCAACCAGCTGATTTAATTTAACATGGTTCATATCAGTTCATAGCTGTAATTACCCAAGATTTGAGATTGTGGTTACAGGCCAGCTGTTACAGGCCTTTGTTCATTAAGTCTACATGTTACAGGAAAAGAAGATGTTGTGTAAGCCATATCTTATAAAAACAACACAACACAATACTGAAAAGAACAAATACACCTGAAAGGAGGCTTGTTAAAATAAATTGATACGCCTACAGAAAACAGACAGGAAGAGGTTGTTTTTTTAACAGCTCCCGTCCTGAAACAAAACAGTTATTTTTCCCCAGCCTACACTATGTCGAATTAACATACTAGAATTATTCACTCCCAGTCTAACACAGCCATTGATTCACTCAGAGCAAAGAGCCCGAGGTCAATTTTAAAATGCTGATCAGCTGCACCTTAGAGTTAAGATGTACAGTGGAAATAAGTCAGCAAGAGGGGAGTGGATGGAGACTGAGAAGGAGCTAGAACGGTAGAGACAGAAAGAAACAGGAAAGAGTGTGTATGTGTGTGAGAAGAGTGAAACAACTGAGAAAGAGACAGAGACAAGAAGACAGCTCCCAGCAGAACTCTAAAACAACAGCGCGTCTTGCTGACGGATGATACGCAGAGGCCGGCTGACCAGTCAAGCGAGCAGTCCATTCCCTCCTGAACAACCTGTCACAGAATGGGATCCACATCAGCAGCACATGAGAGGAGAGGATAAAGCAAAAAGTAGAGGATAGGAAGGTCAAAATAGGGCAGAAAGAAGTGCAAGAGGAATAGGTGAGAATCGAGATGATGGCACAATAAGGGAAATACACGAATCGGGCGGGGAAGAAAGATGAGAAGGAAGGAGGCAAAGTGAATCACAGAGGAGGCCATGGAGATTTGAAAAGGGCAGTTAAGCCATCTTTCTCAATTATTCATTCAGAAATCAATACAGCCTCTGTGCAGTAGAGATGAGAGGTTAAAGAAAGAACATCAGAAGAAAGGAGCTGGGTGAATTTCCAGAGATTTACTTTTTAATTTGTTCAATTATTTAGCTTTGGATGCATGGAAAATTTGGAAAATTCCTATGAATGTTGTGACCTGTGAGGTCAATTGTCCTCTCTGTTGGTTTACAGCAAATCTAAGGTTAAGAATGAAATGCTGTTGGAGAAATGTGTTCTCAAATGACCTGCCTGGCTTAGGGAAGAGGTTGTAAAAAAGAAAATGGCTGTAAAAATAACAATAAAAATACGCCATGAATTTACCTTCCAGGGTTCACTCATGGTCTTTTATTTGTTAAATTGTAAAACTGCTGACTGGCATAACAAGAAAAATAACTCATAAGTGAGGGTATTAGCCTTTTGTTTGTGATCAGATCAAGCCATTACACCCTGTGACTCATGGGGTCCTTACAGCCTCCTCTCCAAAGTTTTCCTTTGTGTGCAATGGCTAGGGGGATCGAGGGATATATCTCTTAAATGTCATGAAGACTGATGGCGGGTGTGTTTAAGTGTGGTGACATTACTGCCTCTATACTCTCCCTCTTCCTAAGTCAGGCTTGTCTGCTTTCTGCACTGACATTTTGCCAACCATGTTTACGTGGAACTTGCCGGCCAAAATGTCACTCCAAGATTTATAGCTGTGAACATTGACCGGTGGAGCAGAAAGAAGGTGTGTGCAACCAGGTAGAGAAAGGCAGAGAACAAATTAATCTGAGCAATCACCGGGTCTCCATCTTCGTCTTTTTCCTTTTATAATGTCCATTGCCTCCTCTTTTCTTTGATGTCCACTATCATCTCTTCTGTTCTGTGAAATTCTCTTGCCCTCCCAGAAATGTGTTTGCTGAAAATAACTGATTCTCCTTTTGGTTCAACTTTTCTTGTTTTGTATACGTGTTAATATTTTTGATTTAATAGAGAGAAATTAGCATTTTACGTTTTACCATGGTGGTTTTTTTGTGCTTTCAGATTTTGCAGTAATACCATTTGTTTCTTCTAAATATTAAGGTTGGTCATGAACATCGACAATTTGAACGTTGAATAAATTACATACGCTCCCTTGTTTACCAGGTCCTATCTAGTTGTATGTATCGCAATGCATGTTGTGTCACTGGCCCTCTTCTACACTTCCGTTGCATTACATCTTGAAGCTGCCAACCACCATTAAACAACAAAAGAACAGTACCAAAAGACACCAATGCTAAAAAATGCTGAGGTCTGGATTTGGACCGATCCAATGCAGCACCTTGATACTTTTCCTTTTTCAGCTACTCTGTTGTGGATGGTCTGTTTGGGATTGTTGTCTTGTTGCATAACCCAGTTTGAGCCAAGCTTTAGCTGTCAGATAGATGGACTCACATTTGACTCTACAGTGCTGTATGCAGAGAACTTCATGGTCAACTTAATGACTGCAAAGTTCCCAGGGCCTGTGGCTGCAAAATAAACTTCAAATCATTAAAGGCTTGCAGTTTGTTCAGATGCAACTTTGCAAACTGAAACCATGCTGCTGTGTTCCTTTTAGAGAGGAGAGGTTTTCTTCTGGCAACCCTTCCAGTCAAGCAGTACTTGCTCATTCTTTTTCTAATTGTACAGTCATAAACGTTAACATTTAACGTGCAGTTGTAATGAGTTGTACTGTAACTCTCTGTTTTTTTGTAGTTTTCCTCTTTTGGTAGGACATCCACTCATGGGAAGATTGTTGCATTGTGAAAAGACAATACCAGACCAAGAAATCACCAACACTTCTGTTTTTATCAAGGAGGTCACACTAGCTGATGATCAGTTAATCAAGTACAGTCGGTTGGGAGCACCTGGTACATGGAAACAGCAAGTGTGTCTTTACTTTTTCACAGGACTCTAATCAGTGTTTTTTCAGATGAGTGTAAAAGATGGATGTAGTTTCTAGGTTTGTAGAAGGGAAGACGATGTCAAAGTGCCTTAAACTACCATTCTTTCTAATGACCACTTGGGGGCAGCTCCCCTGGTTGCGAAATATAGTCTGATTGTAAAGAAGTTTATTGGAAAGCAACCCTACATTCTCCTTCTTTTATGGCTTTAGTAAACACATTCCTGAAGATTTTATGGTCACTGAATACAACATGATGTTCGTTTTCTAAATTATGCTTCCATGAGAATCAAAAAAGAGGACAAAGCAAATTGGGTTTTACCTTGTGACTGATTAGTTAAAATTGTTTGAGTATCAGACAGTTTCTAACTTCAGTCCACACCTCGTTTGCAAAATCCTGTTTTAAAACACCAAGATGGTGATGCACAACCAATGACATCATCTTTTGTAGTTATTTCTCATTTCAGTCACATGATGGTTGCAGGTTAGCATCTATAGTTTTCCATTGTTCTTTTTCCCCCCCTCATAATTACGCCAAAAAAACCATCCTGTTTTTACACAGCAGTTTATAGTTCAACAGGGAACGATTACATGATACTGGATGGATGTGCTAGTTTTTCAGCCAGCTTTTGTTATTTTAAAACTCTCAGATACTCCATCATTGCAAAGGTAAGAGCTTGTAGGATAGCATATTGTTGGTCAGTAGTATTGATTAATTATTACACAACAAGCCCCCGGGCCCCAACTTCTCACTTGAATGTTTTTGAGTTTGCGTTGGTGGTATTTGATTCTCTTCAAGGTAATTTGTTCCTTTTCTATTCTCTGTTTTATTTTGAAACATTTTTACCCAATTTGTGTTCATTCTTTATCTGCTTTTGACACTTTTGTGTCACTTTTTATTTAATGTTTAGGCTTTATTGTGATTTTACATCTCTTTGTAGAAATATGCTTTTGGTGTCATAGCAGTCCTTTTGCCCTTGTTTGCATTGTTTTGCATATATTGTTGTTGTTATAAAATGTTTTTCATCTCTTCTGTCTCTCTGCATCTCTTAATGGTTCTTCTATAATAAATACAATGAATAAATGAAATACTTCCAAACACTGACGTTTTTACTATTGCAATCAGTTCTTTTATCTTTATTCTTCTTTATTTTGCAATAAAACAATTTCAAAAGGCAGTTTATCTCCTGTCCTACCATATTTAGGGCTTTATCACTTGTTCTTCCTGATGTTTATGTTGTTTCAGATTCTCCCTTTTCCCTTTTTCTTCTTTTCTGCTATTTTCGTATGGTCCTATTGAAAATGTTAAAAGGAAAGTTGTGATGACTACATATCACATATCACAGTTTCTCCCAGGCCTAAATCCTCCCCTGGGGAGAAACATACACCACATGACAAGAATATTTAAAGCTTACCAGCTTATATGTTAGCGGTAAGATTTCGCTTTTGCTTTTTCTTCTCGTTAAATGACTCTTTTAACATTCCTGGCGTGCAAACGTAGAATCAGCCAAAAGAGGATAATTATAGGGGAAAATGTGAGTGAATTCACAATAGAAAAAGAAAGAATGTGTAAGAGCTGAACTTCTTGCATACATTCAGGATCGTATGACGTGCTGTGCACAAAGTTATATGATACAGTCCTAGTGGGACCGGGTGGTGGTGTCCTCTGAGGCAAGAAGTCACATCTTAAGGGCATTGTTTCGCTTCCTTTATGGGCTACGTGAAAAATGTCCTATCTGCCCTGCTTTGGCTCTAAACGCTGTATGTGACCCACATAAAACAGTCAAAAGGAACAAGGGCCCCATCCTATGTGCTCACTGTTTGTACACACATCATATGTCATGCTGCACTGAGTGTCATCATTGCATGGTGGGGAAATCAACTTCCTCTGTGGGAGAAGCTCTCTGTATAATGTGCTGGATGCATCATCCCTCAGCCTCTGCGCCAACCTCAAACCACCACAATCTCTCAGTGTGAAGAAGTGATCTGTCATGCAGGCAAGGTGGCACACTGAATCCCACTAAAACATGTACTGTGAATGATTTCTTTATGTAATGGACCACATCTCACTGACACTATGTGTGACCGTTTGCTCTAAATATAATTACAATGTACCAGCACTTGCTATATCAATGCATTCTTGCATCTGTTTTTCAAAAACCCCTCCTGTCATTAACAGCCCTGGAAATATCATTTCTCACATCTACCCAGAGAATGCACAGGAAGCACAAAGTTTTCATCCAAGTGACTTCCTTCTGGTGTAATATAAACTGACAGACACCCATTATCCTTTGTCACAGCTGCCACCACACTGTGCTCCACTGGTGCTTGAATGCACACACTAATCATATGTTAAATGAGTAACAAGTAGGTTGCAATTGATTCTCTATAGATATAATGTTGTTAAGCTTTGGTCTTTAGCTCTGTATATTATCGTGGTCCCCTCCATCTATTGCCACGTTATTGTGGTGGGGGGGTTTTGTGTTTCCTGTGATCTCAGAGTTCATGTTATTGGGGGCAATTTGCCCCTGGTAGGGTTTCCTAAGGCAAATTGGTCCTGGGTTATGAGCCAGATGAAGACTGATTCAGAAAATCTATGATGACCAAAGATCAAGTGATCAGTTTACCCAGGACATGTTTATTAGGGTTCCACCCTGGAGCAAGGCACGGGGTAGGGGGCTCAAGACCATGGGACCTGGCTTGCCTGAGACTGAAGGGGCTACATGAGTCACACTCATAAAGCTTTGGTGCCTTGTGGATTAGGCAATAGCCAGAAGTGGAAGTGATAGTGGTGAAATAGACAGCTTTCAAAACTTTATGTGGCTGGTGAAGATTCTGAGCTAGTACATAGCATAGTGTCTCTAAAGCTCTAAGTAATGACCGAAAGACTGAGATCACATATACCAACAAGATACAGTTAGTCTTCCTTGAACAGCTCTGAAACCACGTTCCTGGAGAGGGGGTGGACCCTGTTCCACGCTGGAGTTGTAATATGTGAAAGTCAGCAGGTAGGGGTGTATACTTGTATCCCTACAGGTTTGGTGCATGTACATTGGGGTTTTCCCAAGTGAACAAAGATTTGCTTCCCTGGCCTTTGGGTCAGGGAGCGAATCCTAACTGAAATTTGTGCATATGTATCAAAGAGAGTATCCAGCTTTCCATGAGCGACTGGGCACGGTGCTGGAAAATGCTCCACCTTGGGGCTCCATTGTCCACCATGACTTTAGTGCTCACATGAGCAACAACATTTGGAGGAGTGTGACTGAGAGGAATGACCTGTTCAGTCTGAACCAGTTCTGTTATTGAACCGCTGTGCAAAGCACAGTCTGTCCATAATAAAATCCATGTCTGAACATAAGAGCATAAGAGCAGTTGGCACCAGGTTGCAGATTGATGATTGATTTTGTAATTATTCATCAGATCTGCTGCCATATATCTTGGACACATAGCTGAGCTGTCAACTGATCCCCAACTGGTGGTGGAAGAGAAAAATGTTGGATATGCCTAATGTACCCAAAACATATCATGTGGATGTGCTGGGAGCACCTGGTAGAGCCCCCAGTCAATGGCATCTTAAATTATCACTCATCATTCAGGCAGGACCTCAACAGCATTTCAAGAGAGGCTGGAGATACTGAGTGGATCTCCTCAAACCCACTGACACGCCTTCTCTAATGGAAGCAGAGTGGACCATGTTTAGCAGTTCCATTAGTGAGGCACCTGCACGGAGCTGCCAGAGGTGAAGGGAGCTGTCAGGCTGTCAGACCACAGAGCAAGACGTCCGGTCAGTCTCAAAGCAATTCTGGAAAACCTTCAAGTAAGTCAAGAAAGGTAAGTAGTGCTCTACTCACAGGGAATACGGTGTGGAGTCAACTAAAGATACAGTCAGATCCTCAAGGTGTCCCTTCTACTTTGAGAATCTCCTCATTGAAGCAGAGTCTGGAGATGAAGAGTACAATTTGCTTCGTCTTGATGCATGCTCAATCACCCAGGTAAGTAAATCTCCAAAAGTTGATTCTGTTCATCTGGACGTAGCTGATAGGTTTGTAGCTTGAACCCATCCGCTGGAACGTTGAAGACAATATAATTACACTGCAAAGCAAGACACAAGTAGGCAAGCTTCTTCATGTTTCTCGTGCACGGGAGAGAACCGGACAGACGCCGTTCCTTCGCTTGACCCCAGTTGCTCTCGTCCGTTCTCCCGTACCACTGTTCTTTTATTGAGGTTACATGAATATGCATAAGTTCATTAACATATGACGTCTACATACACACAAAGAGTACCTTGCCTGTGTGTGTGTGTGTGTGTGTGTGTGTGTGCGGACTGCTGATCAAAGGGTCAAACATTCTTGGTCAGGAAGAGGGTAGCCTCCCCCTCACCCTAGATGGTTCATCCTAGATAACACGGTGAGGAAGTCCTGCAGTTCATCTAAACAAAGAGCACTTAGACTAGAACAGACGCAACTACGTTAATCCTACCATAAAACAATAAGACACGGTATGACCTCTCATGCTCCCAAAGTGCTGTCTAATACACACAAAGTTTGCAGACTATCAAGGATCAAAACCTCTACCAATCTACAACTAATTACAAAACTCTAAGCATATATAAGTAAATATTTCTAAGCATAAATGACAATCAACAATACAAATCTAACAGTAGCGTTTTGTGGGAGAAACATTTCGTCACTCATCCAAGTGACTTCTTCAGTCTCAGCTGACTGCAGGTTTCCCCAATCTTATAAACAGCACATTTGCATAATGACTGAACCCAGCCCACTGGAGGAACAATGGGCTAGGAGGTCAGTTCCTTAATCTTAATTATGCAAATTCTCATGACCATTGATCAACAACCACTGACCAAAACCCACTGATCAATGGCCATGAGTACTATTCACAGGGAGTTGGGGAATGGCTGCAATCACAGTATTGTAAGATGGCGAAAGATGTACCCTTAGGCCCCCTCCTCGATTCAGAGATGATCTTTTCCTTTTCACGTAAATGGCCTCCTTCTTCTCCCCGCTTAAACCAGCGTTCCTCCCTGTCGATGATGTGTACATCCTCATCATTGAAAGAGTGTCCACTGGCCTGTAGGTGTAAATAGACTGCAGAGTCCTGGCCTGACGAGGTATCTCTTCTGTGTTGTGCCATCCGTTTCGCCAGAGGTTGTTTGGTTTCCCCGATGTACAGGGAGTGCAGAATTATTAGGCAAATGAGTATTTTGTCCACATCATCCTCTTCATGCATGTTGTCTTACTCCAAGCTGTATAGGCTTGAAAGCCTACTACCAATTAAGCATATTAGGTGATGTGCATCTCTGTAATGAGAAGGGGTGTGGTCTAATGACATCAACACCCTATATCAGGTGTGCATAATTATTAGGCAACGTCCTTTCCTTTGGCAAAATGGGTCAAATAAGGACTTGACAGGCTCAGAAAAGTCAAAAATAGTGAGATATCTTGCAGAGGGATGCAGCAGTCTCAAAATTGCAAAGCTTCTGAAGCGTGATCATCGAACAATCGAGCGTTTCATTCAAAATAGTCAACAGGGTCACAAGAAGCGTGTGGAAAAACCAAGGCGCAAAATAACTGCCCATGAACTGAGAAAAGTCAAGCGTGCAGCTGCCAAGATGCCACTTGCCACCAGTTTGGCCATATTTCAGAGCTGCAACATCACTGGAGTGCCCAAAAGCACAAGGTGTGCAATACTCAGAGACATGGCCAAGGTAAGAAAGGCTGAAAGACGACCACCACTGAACAAGACACACAAGCTGAAACGTCAAGACATGGGCCAAGAAATATCTCAAGACTGGTTTTTCTAAGGTTTTATGGACTGATGAAATGAGAGTGAGTCTTGATGGGCCAGATGGATGGGCCCGTGGCTGGATTGGTAAAGGGCAGAGCGCTCCAGTCCGACTCAGACGCCAGCAAGGTAGAGGTGGAGTACTGGTTTGGGCTGGTATCATCAAAGATGAGCTTGTGGGGCCTTTTCGGGTTGAGGATGGAGTCAAGCTCAACTCCCAGTCCTACTGCCAGTTTCTGGAAGACACCTTCTTCAAGCAGTGGTACAGGAAGAAGTCTGCATCCTTCAAGAAAAACATGATTTTCATGCAGGACAATGCTCCATCACACGTGTCCAAGTACTCCACAGCGTGGCTGGCAAGAAAGGGTATAAAAGAAGAAAAACTAATGACATGGCCTCCTTGTTCACCTGATCTGAACCCCATTGAGAACCTGTGGTCCATCATCAAATGTGAGATTTACAAGGAGGGAAAACAGTACACCTCTCTGAACAGTGTCTGGGAGGCTGTGGTTGCTGCTGCACGCAATGTTGATGGTGAACAGATCAAAACACTGACAGAATCCATGGATGGCAGGCTTTTGAGTGTCCTTGCAAAGAAAGGTGGCTATATTGGTCGCTGATTTGTTTTTGTTTTGTTTTTGAATGTCAGAAATGTATATTTGTGAATGTGGAGATGTTATATTGGTTTCACTGGTAAAAATAAATAATTGAAATGGGTATATATTTGTTTTTTGTTAAGTTGCCTAATAATTATGCACAGTAATAGTCACCTGCACACACAGATATCCCCCTAAAATAGCTAAAACTAAAAACAAACTAAAAACTACTTCCAAAAACATTCAGCTTTGATATTAATGAGTTTTTTGGGTTCATTGAGAACATGGTTGTTGTTCAATAATAAAATTATTCCTCAAAAATACAACTTGCCTAATAATTCTGCACTCCCTGTATAAATCCTGGCAATGCTCCTGGCACTTAACAGTGTGCACTTTGCTAATCACTTGGAATGAGATCACTGATGTAGTTAGAGAAAATAATTCATCTATTAGTCAAACCTCAGATTCAGGAGGAACAATGTGTTTCCAATTCATTCATTTGGTCCCTGTAAAAACACAGTCAGAGCTTGGTCTGTATTTATGACAGTAAGTCATATCCTCTTCATAGTTTTTACAGAAAAAAAATCCTTGGCATAGTGGAGCACTTCCACAATCTCATCTTTGCTTTGTTGTGGATGATGTGGTTCTGTTGGCTTCATCGGGTGGTGACCTGCAGCTCATGGACCAGTTTGCACCTGACTGTGAAGTGGTGGGAATGATGATTAACAACTCCAAGTCTGAGGGCTCCCAGCCAGAAAAGGGTGCAGTACCCATTCAGAGTTCAGGACGAGGGAAGAGTGGAATGCAAGACTGACACTGAATTGATGCAGCATCAGCAGCAATTTGGATGCTGGATAATGTTGTGGCGACAGGAGAGCTGGTCGATCTACGTTCCTTTCCTCACCTGTGGACATTAGCTCTGAGTTGTGGCTGGGTAGAAGGCTGGCTGGGCTCTCCCTTAGAGATAGGGTGAAGATCTTGGTCATTTGGAAGGAACTTGGAGTATAGCCTCTACTTCCACCTCAAAGCCACTTAAGTTGGCTTTAGTGTTGATTGTTTCACATCGTTTGTTCCTCTTTTGAGGATTCTACTCCGACTTCTGATTAGGACGCCGCCTCCTAGGTGAGGTGCTTTGGACAAACCCAGGAAACGGTGGAGAGATGATATCTTTGGCTGGCTTGGGAACACTTTGGGATGCCCTTGGTTGAGGTGTAAGAGGTGACTGAGGAGAGAGAGGTCTGAGCTTCTTTGCTTAAATTGGTGTTCCCACAACCCAAAACCAGATAAGCATCAGAAACTAGATGATGGATATTATCGTGTTGTCTCATTGTTCATCTGATTTGGCCCGTAAAATGTTTTTTCTTTTTCTCTTTCAGTGTTTTAAAAGCAAGTCTTTGAATGCATTGCATTTGCATTGCAGTTGCACAGAAATATAATACACAGTACATCACACTTACATTTTTAAAATTTTATCAAAATCAATGCTAGGCAGGGAGCTAAATCAATAAATCTTACACAGACATTTGTGAACGATGCTTTCAAGCAATTACCCGGTGGAGCTTTATGTGAGAAAACACACGTGTGATGAAAATTTAAAAAGCTCTATGAAAGTCTGTATAATATCCAGTTGAGCCAATGTGTGAACAGGTCCAATGGATTCACAGCAAGGAGTGTGACTGGGAGGATTGGGCACTGTGTCCTGCCTCCTCCCACTCCACTCAGGCCGTTCCCTTGCTTGAACTTGCTTGAAGGCATCTGACACTGACTGTGTCCTACTGTCTTTATGCCACAAAATGTCACACAATGTCAAAACCTGATTCACTCAATATTATCCAGACTTAATGTGCGACACAAGGATGCTGTTTTACACACGGTATACAACTGCTATTTTTTACTATACTGTGATACG
The DNA here is from genome assembly GCF_057381915.1 of Diplotaxodon limnothrissa. Taxonomy (NCBI): domain Eukaryota; kingdom Metazoa; phylum Chordata; class Actinopteri; order Cichliformes; family Cichlidae; genus Diplotaxodon; species Diplotaxodon limnothrissa. Next base: position 35,850,136 of record NC_140601.1, read on the forward strand.
TATGCACGTTTTGCTGATAGGGCTTCTAACCTGATTTTTAAATAAAAAATCTTTACCTGAAATAGAGCAGTATGTTATATGCTATCACCTCTATGTAGTGATTATATTTCCTATTTTTCCTACAGGCTCCATTACCTATAAATGCAGTCTTGTCCTTGCGCTGACACAATTCAACCCATTGCAGAAACCTTGTAAGTAAGAGTGTCTCACATCGCTTGTTCCTCCAGCCTTTTGAGGATTCTCCTCCATCTCCTGTTTCCTTTCTTCCTCCTAGGGCCTACCAGTCTTTCAGTCCTAACTGCTCTCCAGGATCACCAGCCAGCCAGTCATGATGAATGTGGGACAGGGTCTAGCCCAGGCTCCTGCCATTACCCTGTGACAATTTATTACCCTTTATCTGTAGGCGCAATTAACCCAGGCCCAGGAAATAGGGACTTATCAGTCCTTCATTACTAGGGCCTGCCCATGTCCCCATCCTTCTCTGTCACCTGACACACACACACAGACACGCTCACACACACACACACACGCACCTCTCAGCCTGTGCGGGCTTTAAGTTTCCCTTTTTAGTATGACTGGATTTTTCTTGTACAATCTCCATTACTCACATAGACTCTGTCTCTCTCACACTCCCTTAAACCCTGTATCTTTTACACGTCCTTTGTTTTCTATAACTCCCCCACACTGACATTTTCCCTTTTTTTAGATTTTTTTTTTTCTCAAGAAGCATAATGAGTGCCCAGAGTGATATTGCAGGGCTGGTATTCTGATCTTTGTGTTCTAATCCATTACAAATGTGAACTCGCATTTGGCACAAAATAGAAGAGAAAAAGAAAAAGGCTCTACTGTGGACAGTTTACTACTGAGGCAAAAGAGTCTGTGAAAGTAAGTGATGGTGTGTAGTGAGAATTATCCAGAACAATGGAGACATTGTTTCTGAAAACAGTTGTCCCTGTGGATTCTTTTATCCAATGTGGTGAGCATTAGAAATGAAACTCGCTTCAGTTGTACTGTAAGGGCAGAAATGTCCAAATAACATATTTGCATGTCTAGATACCATTAGAAGTACAGCCAGAAGCAAAAGAGTTTCATTTTGCATTTATGAGGCAGTCTAATTTATGTTTTTTAAAGCTAAGCTCAAGTAAAGCTGTGGTGGAAGCTGTGAACACTAAATTGATATAAAATAGCTAAAACAGTGACTTACCTAACACGCAGTTTCTTGTTTCTACATCCAGTAAATACAAAATAACATTTACAGACAACCAGAACAATGAGGCCAAAGATCCTGTAGGCTGCTGATAAGAATGAAAAACATAATTCGGTTTGGGTTCATCAGTACAAGAAAGCACCTTTTCGTATTACATATTTCAACTGTCGTCATCCTAAACATACTAATTGGATCTACTTCATCAGGACCGTGGGTTTAGTTTCGCTGGCAGTGAAATCAACTATAGAAAACCTCTCCTGTCACCAGAATCTCACTCAGACATCTCTACATCTTGACTTGTGCAAGGAAAAATGTGAAGTCACCTTTTTGCAACAGAGCTCCACCCGCTCCAAACCAATCTGCGCTTAAACAAAAGGACAAATATACAAATCTCTCATATAAAATCAACACTTTGTCAGAAAAATAGCTGATAAATGAAGCCAGTGAAGGAATGCCAAAAAGCTAATGTTCCTCTACCAGTCACTCGAGGGTTGCTCATAAATTAAATCAGTCTCTGCAGACACCCATGTTAAAATGCCCAATTATACAGTGGAAATAAACATGTTTACAGCCTTTTACAAAATAAAGATTTTAGCATATCAGTAATCATGATAATAGTTTATATAATTCACTCATTTAAATTGTATTACCTTAAAGTTATCTGTGATTAATGAAGTGGCTGCTTAGAGTGACAAAGCAGGTTCTGACCTAGATGGTTATAGCCTCTACTCATTGGAGCACTTGTAAAAATCCTCTTACAAAAAAGTTATTTGTACTAACCGTGAGAAAAGTCTGCTTTCTTAGGGAGTGTAATTCTTGCTTTACTGTAATACATTAGCATTATTTGGCAGGTATTCCCTGGGTGTACTTTGCTAACCAAACTTGCTTGCATTAACCAATAAATTAGCATTTACCTTCCAGTACAAAGATCATCTCTCTTCTGGCTTAAAAAACTGCTTTAATGGCTTAGATTTAAAGCTGTGCCAAGAAGCCAGGTGCAGTTTATTGTTTATTGCATATGCATTACACAGAAAGAAGTTGAAATATGCATACATGGCCTTTAAGGTGATAAAAAAAAAAGAATACCCTGCATAATGATATTTAAAAAAAATTACCACATAGCAGAAGCAGAAGCTACAAGAGCCCCTTTGCATGATTGATAGGGCTAGTCCGCTCGCATTAACCATGCATGTCAAGGTGATATCATCCTACTGCGCATTCAGGCATTAGACAATAGCCTGCTACAGTTTGTACAGCACAAACCAGGTTGTTATTCTGGCTGACTCAAAGCTAATCAGTGCCAGCGTATGAGTGACTGCTGCTGGCACCAATAACTGAGCACTACTGACATTTTAGACTGCACTGCCGCACTGCAAAATGGAGGGACGTATAAAAAGCCACAGTCAATCAGTTCGGAGATGAGCCAGCTCTCCTGCAGACCAGAGCAGGCTTCGCTGGAAGCTCGGGGCCTCTGTAGTCACATAAACTATTGCTTGTAAATATTATATAAGAGCATGAAGTAACTAATGAATGTGGGTCCTGTCCAGTTTGCCAGGAGCGGGAGGATGATGACAGCAAGGCTTAACAATACGGCCATTTAGCAGAGCTGTTATGCATTGGCGTGTGTGGGTGAGAGCTTGGGAGGTGTTCTTCATTTGCAGCTTTAAGCGCCTATAAAGTGGACAAAACTAAATATATGCGTTACATAAACAAGTTATAGTTAATGATTTATAAATCCACCTCTCCTCTGGTTCCTAACTCAAAATGTCTCCTGGTCCTTTTTAAAATTTCCAGCAGCTCCATTATAAAGCATTGGGGTTGACTGTGTGCGTGTGTGTGCATTGACTTACATCAGAGCCACAATGATATGTTCTGAGATTGTTAACTTTCCCTCTAACACAGGGCAGGGAGGGGGTGATAGAAAAGCTGGATCCATCCAAAAGCTGGGAGCTGTGGGAGCTGAGTCAGAAAACACAGATTTATTTGAGGCAAAGAAGGATCAGAAAAGCCAACACTCCAGCTGCCAAATCATAATAACATACACATAGTCCTAGATGCACACCCTCTGCATCTTATATTCAAGTGCTTGGTATACAAAATGAAGATTTCAGAGAACAGATTCTCCAAAAACGGTAAAATGCATCCACCTGTAGTCTCAAATTAAACAGAACTGCTGCCTTAAAGGAATCTTTTCAATAAGCCTCCTACTCTCTGTGGGCTGCAGTTAGAGACAGAGAAGGATCTAAGAGAGCAGTCAGTCAGTCACTTCGGGATGAAAGGATGATTTCAGCAAGGAAAAATAATGAACTCCAAAAGGATCTGGAGCAGCAGCAGCAGCAGCTTGTTATTCTAATAGAGATGTTTCCTCAAAGATGTACTTTGCGAGATGTAACGTCAGAAAAATATCTCAAATGTCATCATGAAATGAGCAGAATCAATACATGAAACTCCCCTTGTGGAAACAGCTTTCATAACAGAACGCTCTTCCTTTCGAAGAGCTTTGAAAATCTGGTAAATTGACAAACACATGAAGAGAACAAGAGCTCATGCCTCCCTCTCCCAGAGGCACACCGCTAAAACTACAACAACGCATGTGTTCCTGATGGTAGCAGCCATCGACGCATGCTGGAGGTAACATGCCCAAACGAATGTCCGCTGGCAGCCACTGCATCCTTTATAACTTACAAGCTGCATCTTTAAGCAAAGATTAGCTTAAGGATTATGGGGCTGGAGGCTTTTAGCTCCACAAGAGTGCTCGATCTCTTTCCTCTGAGAGTTATCCTCCCTCGCTTTTCACTCATCCTTTATACTCATTAAACAGAAAAGAAATGTGTGATCGAGCAAAATGGCAGGGAAGGAGAGAAAGACAGAGGGAGAGAGTGAAAGAGAGAGAATTAGATTCTCTGACACCCCGCTAATTGAGCGATCTCCTCTGTGCTCGGCCCATCCTGCCAAGTTTTAATTAGCAACTAATCAAATCAATATGGAGGCTGCCAGGCGAAGGGGAAGGCACCTAGATGGAGGGATGATTGCATGGATCACAGCTGCATCTGACCTTTGCACCTGGGTTTAGTTTGCAAGGCTGCAAGTGATGGAAGAGGGTGGTAGTGGTACTGATACTGGATTCGTCTCTGTGAGAGAAGGGTGGAGCAGTTCAGAGACAGGCAAAATTACAATGTCTGGCATTACCCAGCTGCTTAAGATAACTGAACAGAAGGATAAAAGCCGGTATTCACAATGATATGTTGTGTTACATGAGAGGAAATTCGTGGAGTCAGAGTCCCCCTTTGATTGTAGCTGTGTTAGTCGTAACGTAGTTGTAGTTGTAATGAAAGCACAAATGCTATTTTTACATCTGCTCTACAAATCTGTGCGAACAAATTTGCAAATTCATTAGGCAATTTTTACATGAATGGGTCACACATAGACGCACCTCCTGCCTTCCTTTGGGCACACCTGCCCTTCAACAAACTCTTGAAAAGTGTTAATTACAGAGAAACTTGATGTGATGTGTTGTGCCATCTTCAGAGACATCTACATAAGCTGGAGATGAGAGGCAGAGCCACTTCTGCTCTCTCATCTGCCTCAGGAAGCTGTCAACACATCCTGACCTCCCCTGGAGGCGGCCAGCTGGGTCTGACGTCTTCTGGAGCCCGGGGGGGCCCATGGCTCCTCCAGCTGCCACCTCTCTCTTTCTCTTTCTGTCAAACACACACTAAATACATAAATACACACATAAAAACACAAACATTCACATATTTAGAGCATCACAAATGTCCTTCCGGTTTTAAGTTAAGTGTACAGTGGGCCCTCAGACCACAATTGTTCTTCAGTAGCATCAAAGTCAAAGTAGACATTGGCTTTTACTGGCCAACAACATCTATATATTTATTTTTCTGCAAGGAAGGAATAATGTAAGTGGGAAGTGAGATCATTTCCCAAAGTCCTTGGTATTGAGAAGTCATTAATGGCAAGCCAGAACCACATTAAATAACCATCATTGAAAAAATAAGCAGAAATAGCCTCTGAAAGCCGTGCTCTGAGTGGTTAAAGACAGAGTACATTAAACTAAAGTCAAAAAACAGTATTTGCATATTACTTTTGATGAATATATATTTTATTATAACTTTTCTTAAATGCCAAAACTGCACAATATCTAAAGAATATGCTGAAAAGTGAAAAACTTTTTATTAATTTCACTGCCTTTCTAAATAAGGTCACGACTTCCCTAAAAGTCTTAAATCTCCAGATTGCTTCAGAGAATGTTGAGAGCATTAAGATATTTGGAAAAATTTCTTGGCATCAACAAGGCTCTGTTTTTTTCAATAGGTATTCCAGTAATCTTTGCAAAGTACATACTCATGTTCAGGGGGCATGAGGGGAAAAAAAAGATTTTGTTTGTGAAATGTCAAATACACAACCCCAAAGAAAATGATTCACCACCTCTGAATAATAAACCTACTGAGATGTTGGAGCAGTGACAACACAGAAAATGCCCTTCAAGTATATGAATGTAAAGAATATAGGGATTTTTTTTACAAAACAGAAATAATACGCCAATCTTCTGCTACAATTTCATGGTTATAAATTCAAGTATTGCGTGAAATACTGAAATAGAGACAAGATGGGTTGTGAAATGAGTGTTTGCAGCTACCGAAGGGACATGCATGAAATATGTTGCGGATGTTCATGTTTCTCATGCTAGCAAATGCTGTAGATTAGTGAACTTTTTCTGTAGTGCAGTCATCAGGTCAAAAAGTCTATTTGACACCAAGAACGTTTTGGCCAAGTTAAAGACTTTCACTTTATTTTTTGCCTTTCCTCATCTACAGATACTTACCAAAGCAAAAAAGATTTACATAGTCTGTAGATAATTTATGGTGTTGTTCATGTGGACACCTGGTGCTTTACTTTAGACTTAGTTCCTCCTACGCCGAGCGGCGCATCGGGCAGCTAGTGATCTCCATCGATGTCGGTCAGCAGCGACTGCTTCAGCTTCGTCCCAGGCAAGGACACATGGTGCTAACATCATATTATCAAAATGCATTTAAACTAGTAATAATCACCGATTTTTTGTTAAATCGGTGTGTTTTGCAACTTAGCAAATGTTAGCAAGCTGACACCCAGATTTTGAACATTATAACAGTTAAGAAATGTGCATACATGACATAACGATGGATTAAATAAACCTCTGCATTCTTTATTTTCATTGTGTCTTAAAGTATTGATTGAGTGATAATTTCAGTGCACATAAAACCCTCTTTGTTCTAAAATACAAGTTGGCTAACAGTCCTCAAAATGGCAAACCTGTAACATCACTTAAACCGAGTTATATGTTTGCCAGTTCGCAAACATGTGGCCCTGTTGAAGTGATAACCACTTGTGTGCAGGTTATCAGTTATAATGACATCAAAGTGTTGTGTGCAAATTGAAATTGTAGCTGTGACGTGGTCATGCTAGGCTAACAGACTTTTTGCTGGCTGGTAAAATGAACTTCAAGCATACAGCAATGCTAACGAAGTACAAAGTGCTCGTTTTGGGAGCTTAATGGATGAAGAACTGATTAAGATGTTCAGTGGGTAAAATGTTTTCTGTATCTGTTGTTTTTAAGTTAATATGAGCTCACTTTAGTGGTATTAGGGTGTAATTCAGGTATACTTGGTCATGACTCAGTCATCTTTTTTAACTCAATAAAGCTACTTTGTTACTTTGTTTAAAATGTAGCAAGCATATAACAAGCACTTCACAAAGCATCGGGCTTTATTTCACTCATTTGCTGTGCAATCGTAGTCACAAATTAATTAGCAAGTTAACTTGTGAGGGCTAGCTCCCTGATTTGAATATTTGTCCCTAAACACTAGTGTTCACACAAAAGGTTGCAATAGTTTACAAACACAGACATGTTGCTGAAATGTTCATTGTGTGCTTCAGGTACAAGAACATGAACATTCATGGATATTCAGGTTTAATTCACTGTGCTTCCGTTTCCATTCATTTTCTGCAAATGCAATAACATCTATCACACTGTACTTTACAGTAAGCTGCTTCCTTGGTTAAGGAAGCAGAATAAATCACCCTACATCTATAATGTATAACCTCTGTAAACACTTTCCTACTAGGTTTATCATCTCAGTTGCTACTTTCTCTTTTTTTACAGAATGATGTACACTTTTAAAATTATGGTCCCATTTAAAATAAAATAGCTGACGCAGAAGGGTGAGGGCGGGGCTACACTGTAATTGTCACTGCCTTATAGGTAAGATAAGATAAGATAAGATAAGATAAGATAAGACTTGATCCCACAACGGGAAATTTTTTGCGTCACCTCAGCTCAGGTACAGATATCAGAAAGAAATACAAAAATACAAATAAGTACAATCAGTGAAAAAAAGTAAGATAATACACTATATACAATGGTAGCATACAGAGTATGTGATTATGGATATGGCTGGAAATATGGAAGACATAAACTATATAGCTTGATATGACTATTGTACCACTACTATTCCTATTTATAGACATGTACACACACACACACATGTACACACTAAACATACATATGTATACATACATATATACCTGCACATGTCCATACACATGGAAGGCCCATTATGTATGAAGTGGTGACCGTGGATGTTCACAGTGTCCAGTGACTTATGACATCGTGATTGAGGAGTTATAGAGTCTAACTGCTGTTGGGATGAATGATCTGCGAAAGTGCTCCTTCCTGCAGTGAGGGTGTTTCAGTCTCTGACTAAAGGAGCTGCTCAGCCCACTCACATACTCATGCAGTGGGTGATGTGGGTTGTTCATGATGGATGTCAGCTTTACTAGCATCCTCCTCTCGCCAACCACCTCCACAGACTCCAGGGGACATCCCAGCACGGCGCTAGACCTCCGCACCAGTTTGTCAATGCTGCTCCTGTCCCTGTCCGTGCATCCACTCCCCCAGCAGGCCACTGCATAGAAAAGGGCAGATGCTACCACAGTGTCATAGAATGTCCTTAACAGAGTCCTGCAGACTCCGAAGGACCTCAGTCTCCTCAGTAGGTGGAGACGACTCTGGCCCTTCTTATATAGGATGTCTGTATTTGTAGTCCAGTCCAGTTTATTGTTGAGGTGAACACCCAGGTACTTATAAGAGTCCACTATCTCAATGTCTTTCCCTTAGATGTTCACCGGTGTTGTAGGGGGTGACTTCCGCCTGAAGTCTATGATCATCTCCTTTGTCTTGCCGGCGTTGATTTGGAGCACGTTGGTCTCACACCAGCCAACAAAGTCACTGATGACCCCCCTGAATTCCTGATCATTCCCGTCTGATACGCATCCAATGATGGCTGTATCATCTGAGAACTTCTGTAGATGGCAATCGTCTGAATTATAACAGAAGTCTGAAGTGTAAAGGCTGAACAGGAAAGGTGAGAGAACCGTGCCCTGTGCTGCCCCCGTGCTGCAGATTACCACCTCGGACACACAGGTAGATAAAGCACCCTTAGTTTTTCAGTCAGATTCACTCCTAACTCAGACCAAAATACAAAAAAATCATGGCTTTAAGATGGGACTTCATGACCTTAACCTGGTAGCAAATAAGAGTCACTAGCAATATAACACCTTCAGTATTAAATTAAAAAGCAGTTTCTCAATAAAACAAGGTTAAATGAAAGAACAATTAAGATTAACTTAAAACAACATTAAAAAATACACATACACAAAATCTTTCTTCTTTTTTAATTCTTTAAAATAATAAATAACCTGCTCATAAAGGCTCACTACAAAAGCTACAAACAATTTTGTTTTTGTTTAGCTTTTAGTCCTTGCCCAGTAAAGTAATATAATAAGTATGCCTTAAGTTACATTACACTCTCACTCACTGTTAATTAATCAGGACTAAAGAGTAATCGTTCTTATGTGATGATTTATTGCAGGGCATACTGTAGTCTACATCAGTCACATAAGAGGCCAACTGCACTGTAATGCTGAAGGTGATCTATATAGCGGACAAATGAGAGGCCTAATTAATAAAGGCAGCCAGCTCACCGGCACCTCTTGGCCTCCCTGCTATTATATGTACATTAACAGCTTGTGCTCATTGCCTACTAATTAACTATTGCCCAACATGCAGTGAGGGAGGGGTAAAGGCTGCCGTATCATTTACCTGGACAACCCTGGTGTTCCCCACAGCAGCGACGGCAGCAGCAGTGGGATCCCTAGTGATACGCCTAAGATGGGATCCGGAGGAGCACGTGCCCTTGAGGACAGCCAGGGACTGCAGGACAGAATGGATGGCTGCATTCACAGCCATAAATTCACTGCTTCCTAACTATCTCATTCATCATATGCACACCAGACTCCTCGGCACCGCGAACACACCAACACACACCTCCCACCCACCACTCCTACCTCCCTGGTTTGCCCTAATAAATAAGGCATACAGGCTGAGATAGAGCAGAGAGTGAAAAACATGAGATAAGTGTATCAGCAAAATGACCATATGACAATGCACAGCCCTCTATTTCACCTTGGAATGCATGAATTCATTCAAATTTGGGGAGCCAACAGCTCTCCTCTTTCTGTCTCTCTCTCTCTCTTTACATTTTCATATCTTCTTCTCAGCTGGTCACCATTTATTCCAGAATTTCCTCGTGTCTTTGTAGATACGGCATCAGCCTGAGCTGTGTCGGGTGGTGGAATAAATCACATGGCTGGGAGTAGAAGTGCAATACAGAATATGATCTCATGCAACACCAGTATGGTAATGTGTTTGTGATGGTGCAGGAGACACATTGCCTGAGAATGTGTAACCTTATAAACTGAAATCACTTTAATGTTGTTGTTTACTCTGATGCAAGGGTATTGTCTGCTTTTGATTTTTGGCCTCTGATTCTAATTTTCTTGTTTTTTCTTTTTCCCCGCTATAAATGCAGATGGAGGATGTTGTTTCATCTTTGCAACACCCTTTTTTATTAGATTTTTAGCTGAAACAATCCAACTGAGCTTCGCTGTGTCTTAGAGGAACTCCGATTTAATATGCAGCAGACTTTGCTTCCCACCTTGTGTTTGAATCTCGATCCCAAAAGGTATATATAAAATGTATAAATTCATAAAAGTGTCTTAATTGAGTTTTGCACATCCATTTTTCCTTTCTAATCATCTTTGTTTTTCTCCCTCATTTCACTGTGACCAGCAAAATGATTTATGGCAGCAGAAGACATTGTAAGGCTGAGTAAAAAGAAATTTATCTCTTTTGACTGAATCCACATTTCATACTTTTAACTGCTATTTCAATATTAATTCTCTTATCTCTGAATCAATCATAATTAGTCTTGCTGCTTGCCAACCAGCTTGGCCTGAATGTAGTATGAGGACCATGACCGGAGGAGGAACGCTCCGCATGAGACATATTTCTACTGCCCCCAAGTGTTCAGGAAGAAAACTGAAAGCACAAAGGAGGCAGAAGCCCAGCTGGTATTAAACACACTGACACCATCTCTGAAAACTGATGCTATAGCAAGCAGCTAATAAGTTTCCAGACTCCAGTGGTTAGTCTCTCATTTTGCTGTGATAATGGATGTGATGTTTGCACAAGAAGCTCTGTGTCCACTGTAAAATCCTTCGCTCTTGCCAGGAATTTGCAGCAATGAATTGCTGCGCTCGACCTCTATCGCCATCGCACTCGGAAAGAACACTGAGGGACCAGATCATTTCACTTCACAGAAGTCTCATTTCTCGGCCCAAGTCGCAGAGAGAATTACTTGAGGCGATGGAGACTTTGTCTACATAATGATAGAGGTTAGCGAGGAGCACAAAAATCAATACGGACAGAACAGCACACAACCCCATTGAACTCCTTGAGAAAAAGCAGGCTGTTAGAATTCTCGCCATTACACTAATGTTATTATTTCACACGTGGGTTTGGTTTCACACAGAGACTGTAGAGCAACATGCTTTGTTTTACGGAAGAGGATTAGGGCCACTGGGGGGAATAAAGTGGGCACGTCTTTTTTCCCCCTTCTTTTCTTGAATTCTGAGATTAAAAGTCAGAATTCTGACTTTTTTCTCAGAATTCTGAAAAAAAAAATTTTGATGAAAAAAAATCTGAATTCTGACTTTAATCTCAGAATTCTCACTTTAATCTCAGAATTCTGAGATTAAAGTCAGAATTCTGACTTTTTTCCCAGATTTTTTTTCCAGTGGCCCTAATCCTCTTCCGTATTGTTTTGATGCCCCGTCCTTTCAGACTTTATGAATGACCCCACCACAGTATACAACCCCTGGTAAAAATGATGGAACGACCACACTTGGATAAATCGCGTGTATGCCACAAAACTATTTTGTTTCGGTGCATGTTTTTTTGTTTTGTTTAATAGCACTTCATTAAAAAATACCTCAAACCTCAAATAAAACCATTTTACTTAACGATAGATATTTTCCTCCAGATTAAGTGGAGACAAACATTTTGAAATCATCAACAAAAACATCACAATTAGTACTTTATTGCAGCCTTTATGACAGCCTGGATTATCCCAGGCATGGACTCTATGAATGATAAACAATATTTTCCATCAAGCTGGTTCCAGCTTTTAAATAGCAGCTGACAGATCAGCTTTGCAGAATGGACCATTGTCATGCACATGTTTTCGGTTTCTACCATAAATTTTAATTGGATTGAGCTCTGGACTGCTTTAAAACTCTGCTCTATTAAGAATGCATTAATACCCTGAAAATGACTTCATGATGGCCAAACTCACTTTCTATCAATAGAATCTTAGAGAGTCCAAGACTTCTGGGTAAATTTGTGCATTTAAAGCTAAGGTCCACCTGTCCCTTACCTGATATGCAACCCCATATCATAAATGAGTGAGACAGTATGCTTGTTTCTTTCAGGCAGACATAAAAAAATCCAGTATCATGTTCTTGGCCAACGCAGATTCACGATCCCTCAGTGAAGATCAATTTCATTCAATCATCCACAGTCCACGATCACTGCTCTTTAGTCCACAGGACCTGTTTTGGGGGGTTTTCTTGTTAAGGTGTTAGTGGTGGCTTTCCTTTGGTTTATCTATGTGTAAATCCCTTTCGATTCAGCCCATTTGCTACAGATCTATCACAAACATTGACTCCTGTTTCTTCCCATTTGCGTTTATTGTGCATTTTCCATTTTCCAGTCATTGCTTTGTGTTTTCTGTCCTGGTGATCTGATATGTGATCTACCCCTATGTTTTCTTTTTATAACTTCCTCCTTTGTTTGCCATTTTTCTAAAATTTAAGAAGAGCTGATTAGGAACGACCAAATTCTTTGTAATAACATTTATCACACTTCACTTTACAGTACAGTTGTTTCCTCTCTTGCTGGTGCTTCCTTTCAATCAGATTGGTGCAACAGGTCATTAAGGTCTGTGTTTTACATATTTAGATTTGTGCATGAATTTGTTTTAGAAATGCAGATTACAAGTAAAAAATCTAATGTTAAGTTACTAATATATTTACTTTTATTTATTTTTTCATATCTGTCATTTATTTGTTAGAAAGTTTTTAAAAAAATCTAATAAACATTCTGCAAATGCGATAATATTATATAAATAAATATTTAAAAAGTAAATCTTTTTAAAAAAAAATCTCCAAATGAAAATCATCTACAAGAGGCTTAAATTTCAAACAACTCTCACTTTGTCCCGGATTAGCTGCTCTACTGTTTTTAATCCAAAGAGCAGACTAGTGAGCACTGAAATTCACCACAGGAAACTCTGGCAACTGTTGAATTCTGCATCACATCAAAGAGCACTTAAAGATAAGGCGACATCCAAAAGTTCAAGCTGAATCAGAAGCAGGCCTCTTAGCAGTTTAGCAGACTGTAGCACACTGGTGAATCCACCAAGGAGTGTCTCAGAAAGAAATAATGAAATGGCCTAGTTAAGAAAAGAAGCCTACATTTTTAATCCCAGGGAAATATTGTGGAGGGATTTCAGATGGCCAGAATCTCCTCTTATGTGCTGAGAAACATCTCTGTGGTGGACACACACACACACACACACACACACACACACACAAGGACTTGCTTGTGCTAAAGGTGTGCTATGTTAGCCTCCACAGAACAACATTACAACATTTTTGTGTAATTGAATTTTCCTTATATAGCAGCTTTAAACGCGAGCACTGCATTAATGACTCATTCTGGGTCGTACTTATTTTTCACAGTTGTGACTCAATTTACTCATTTGTACTTTGGTCTAACAGCAGGTAAAATAGTTTCGTTTATGGTAAAGTTTATTTTTTTTAATTTTACACAGTTTCTATAGTAAGAAGTTTGAGGGAAAATCCTCAGTACATAAGCATGTCATCACGCTTTCACAAAAACAATATTTTGTATCTAATACATTCAACAAAGGCTCACAGAGACACAACCTAGTTGCACTTACATTGCCTCTGGCTCTTTCTATCAAAGCAGGCCAAACAGCAGACTTTTTATTATGGTATTAATGTATTCTATTTGTTTAGAGAGCTGCACATCTTCACTTCTCCTCTGCTGCAGTTCTCTAAAGCCTTTGGGGACATCTCAGGGATCCAACTGACATATGGTGAAGACAGGAGAAACATGTTGGAGGCTGCCAGGATGTGGACCCCAATCCCCAGATGTACAGTGACATATTGTCTTCAAACAGACCGTCTCTGTGGCAGAAACACTGAGAAAGACGGAGAAAGACTTTTCTAACCGCGGGTGTTTTCTCCCCCAAGCCATTTTCAGTTTGAAAGAGCCCAGGCACTTAATTCTCTTCTTGCTGTTTCAAGGGGTTGCAGCTACTCCTACGGATCATCTGAGGGGCTAAAACGGGTTTATAATTACCATGAAATATTAGTAAATTGCTTAGTTATGTTAAAAATACAGGATGCCATACTCACATTACAACAAACCAGCAAACTGACTCAGCAGAAAGAATCTGGGCTTTGTCATTGACTTTTAAAGACAAATTAATAAACTGCCATAATCTTAACAGCCTGTAGTTGGATTTTACAGCGAGGGGGCTACAAAAAGTAACACATTGTGTGTGTGTGTGTGTGTGTGTGTGTGTGTGTGTGTGGGGGGGGGGGGGGGGGGTTATGGGCTAATTGCAGGATTTGGTGAAACCAAGTAATGTAAGAGGGGGTCCTAAAAGTAGCCCCAAGAGATTACTATGTAACGTCTCGATATAGAAATGACCAAGCCTGAACTGGTTATGACCACTTAGCTTTAGTGCATTAATTATAGCACCCGCAATAAACTGGGGTTTATAGGAAAGGGTGTTTAAATAGCACATAACACGTAATTAGAGGTGTTTTCAGTTTATCATCCTTTTTTAAAATTATGCAGATCCCAACAAAGTGTACTGAGTAATAAACAATTTGTGCTAGCAAATATTATTTAAATGTTAACACAAGTTGTTAATTACAATGAAAATGTGAAGATAGTTCTTACAGAGCTTTTCTGAAAGTGAAACCGGTTTTACTTAATTTTGAATTACTTTTATAACTTTCTGGGAAATGATTGTAATTCTTATGGTATTTCATTTTTTATTATTTTTGTAACAAATTTAACTTTATTATCAATTTGCATATTGCAAGTGCATGGCCAATGAAATACAGTAGCTTATACCTGTAGCCAAAAAAAAAAAAAGGGAAAAACAGCATTTATTGCTTATTCTTTTAAACGGGTATGCAAATGCCAGAAATCCATAGTGAGCAAGGAATAGGTTTTAAAATTTTTACTAAGTCTGTTCCCAGGGGAGCAAATTTCCCTGAAGCCCTGATGATTTATTCAAGTGCTCTTTTAGAAATTGTTTTAAATGTATTTCTGTATGATTAGAAAGTTGTGTTTAAGCAGAAGACATGGGAGAGGAAGGCATCTGAGGTGGCAAAGCTCTCAGACTGAATTCATAATTGCAACATGACCAGTGTCTTTCATCAGCTCACACTGGATGCTGCCCTGTGGCATAATTGGTTCTGCCTTTGAGTCTGTGTAATATCACATTTTTTGCAAGCCATCCAAACAGTTCAACTTCTTAAGTTATACCTTTCCATCTCATCTTTGCACATTTTGCCTGATGTCCCCAACCTTTAAAACATGGGCCAGCTCAAGTTTGTTTCCCCCCCCCCCCCCATTTTACAAGATAGCAGTTAAGTGCTGTGAACCCATGAGGTATTCAGTTTGTGTGCTCTTCGCGCACAAGAAGCACTTGAACAGAACTGTTGCATTAGCAGGCCTGTTACCTTGTCTCTTCAGTGTCTTATGCAAGGTCAGCAGCCATACTCAAAGAGGATGGGGACGAGACCAAATACACAAAGGATTCCTAGGAAAAGTCTCAGTGTGTGCAAAGGCAAAAGGAGGGGGGCTGTTTTTCCCCCTTCAAACAAGTTGTTATATCTATAGCAAAGATTCAGCAGCTTCTAATAGCCATTAGAGGGGGGGGCACATGTACGGCACAGATGTATTTATTTGAGGTTTTTCCTGAGCCCAGACTCAATATCTACCCACTGTCAGCGTATAGCTTTATGGATGAAGTCCTCTAGGGTCTGTTCCCAGGTCACAACAAAATCCAACCACTCGTACTTTGTGTAAATGGTTTCTAGTTGTCTCAATAGGCAGCCACATGCTTTCAGGTGATGCCTGCGGGCAGACTGATCAATAGATCATCACTTTCTCAATTCTCAAACCAATTGGAGCTTTGACCGAGGAACAAACTGGTTGAAAAATTACTTTGTCTTGTCTGCACTGCATTTGTAGCAGTTACTGGGTTTCTTTGTGGACTTTCAGGCTTAGCTGTTATCTGAAGCCACTTTACTATACATCTCCAATTTCTGGAGTTGATGTGGTTTGTGTGGTAGTTCAAACCTTTGAACACGATTCATGTTCTTGTTTTGCTCATTGAGCCTACTTTTGTACAATTATGATTAAGTAACATTAATTGTAGTGCCACAGTGACACGTCAAGTTATCAAAGAAATCAAACCATCAACCGCCAACAGCACACACTTCAAGTCCTGGCTCAAACACTTCACTGTACGTAAGAAATCACAGTAGCCTGCCAGCTTTCCTCTGGTTGTTTTTTTTATTTGCAGTTCTTTACATTTTAGAAAAAGAATCCAAGGATTTTGCCTCCTGTGTGTTTTCGTCTGGCCTCTTCATGATCCATGATGCCAGCTGAGGTGGTCAGCACAATGTATCTATGGAAACAAGAGTCAAACAGAGCATTAAAATGTGCAGCACATTTATGACTGCATCTTCCAAAACATTAAGTGAAACTGCTGCCAGCTATGGGAGTGTTTAACAAGAAAAAGTACCAACTTCTATATAGAACTCCCAAAATTACATTATATTTTACCCTTCTGCGCTTTACCTAAACAGAAGCTGCAAAATATTCAAATAAAGCTATTAAAAAATCCCATTGAAATATTAACCCATACTTTAATAGAGAGTCAGTGGCTGATGCAAACTGGGCCCAATATGTCTGCAGGTTACTATGGATTTCATGCTCCAAAAGCAACTGCATTTAACATAGAGCTGGGCGATAGAACGATAACGATATGTATCGCGATATAACTTTTACTCGATAGAGAAATTAAACTATCGCGATAGACTTCACCGCTCTTGTCCTCTTAAAAAATAAAAATAAAAAATAAAAAAAAGGTCAGCCAATCCAAATTAAGTAGCGCAGAGCCGAACCAATCACAGCCGCAGCGTCACGTCGCGTGACTTGTTACGTACAGCACAAGTGCCAAGCCGCACGTGTGTTTGTTTGGGAAGCAGCCAGCGGGTAATGGAGGAAATGAGTGTGCCGACTAGAAAAATCAACCGAGCGTGACCGAAGAGAAAACAGATGATGGTTCCAACGCCGGAGAGATTGTCGAACGGAAGAGCCATAGAAGTTCCGTAGGGTGAAGGTATTTCGGCTATTTCAAGTCTGACAAAAAACAGAGTAGCGTGCACTGTAAATGTGCCGAAAGCAAGTCTGGAAATACAATAAACTGGTGCATGCGTCACACTGTGCGCCACGTTATTGTTTCGGTGAAATGAATTTCTACAATACTGTTACTGTTAATTCTACTCTCTGCAGTGTTTAAATGCTTACATATACACACAGTTACTGTCCCTCCACACATACGACTCGGTTCTGCTTCTATGCCGCAGCTTTGTTTACTTTTTCCCACCGAGGCTTCTAGACTTCTGATTGGCCAACATTTCTGCACGGTTAGGAATCTAGCGCCACCTGCTGCTTTGGCATGTTCATAGCAGCGTTTTCCTTCATTTCTGCCTTTATGTGTGGACGGGATTATTTTTTTAAAACGAAAAATCTCCGTTTTCAAAAATACCCGTGTACGTGTGGACGTAGCCTCAGTCTCTGACTGGAAGCGCTAATTCGTCATTCGGCTTTTGTCAGACTAAAGTAACTGTTAAAACTGTTTGAAAAGCTAAGCTATACAACAAGGAGAGATTGAGAATTTCCTTTTAGTTCTCAGTTTATTTGATATTGACAAAAGTTAGTCAGTTTTGTCTGTTCTTCTGTAAAACAAACTAAGATTTATTTTTAGAATTAATATTTTGTTTCTAAGTGGAATTGACAATTTAGTCTGTTTCGTTTGTTCTATTTTGAAACTTAACCGCTTTAGCGGCTGCCTTTTGTGTAGTTTGTAATATTTGCCTTTATTTATCTGAAAAAGTCTCATGTTCCTTAAGTACATCTACCCTGTTGAACTTATTATGGGAAATAAATATTTAAATAAAAACAAGCTGCTGATTATTTCACATTTTACTTGTGAGCAACGGCACATTTAAATCTTACAAATATAGTTATTTGGCTTATATCGTGATAGATATCGTTATCGCCTGAAATGAAAAAACATATCGTGATATGAAAAAATCTCGTATCGCCCAGCTCTAATTTAACACATCAAAGCTTAACTACAACTGTCACAACAATCTCGATCCTATTCACGCTCATTTTTGGCATTTCCATTCAAAAACAAAAGGATCTCCAAAAACAAAGACCTTTATCTCCCAAATTAAAAGCTTAGGCTCAAATTCAGTGTCCACATACGAAAATATTCTAATCAAAATTTACCAAATATTTCTTTGTAAAAACAAGTTTGAGTCTGCGTATACTTTGCAGTAAAATATGGGACTCTGAAGTGCTGCTGTTAATGTTGCATTTCCAGCAAAGTATAAAAATATTTTGCCTCACAGTTATTACCCATAGTTGTCCCAAAAGCTCTACGAGCACAGGTCTTTAAAAGTTAAACAGACTTTCGTTCACCTCAGAGCTGGTTGAAGTTTGTGAAGTGCTACAGTGTGTTTGCGTTGCTGGAGTTTAGTACTAAAGTCTGCTAAAATTAATCCGTTGTTGAGATTTTATGGTGTAGAAAGAAAATACTTCGTTCTTTCCTAATTAAGTCCAAATGCACCCAAGAGAGCCAACAACAGTACAAACTGTACACCATCCAGGGCACGCACCATGCCCTTTATTTCCAACACCAACCACTCAAACCCTTACAAAGGAGCGGAGTTACATTGGTAAGTATGTAGACAATCGGTGCAGTGTTAATTTGTTCAAACATAGCTGCTGTTTAATTCCTTACTGTCCAATAACAAAGGTGTAAAACACCCACATTCTAATACTGATGTGCTTTTACGATGTGTGCTCTCCTGTCATGCTTGACAGAGCATAATAATCACAAGTTTATTTGCCACATTTATTGACATTGTCGCTAAAAGCAATATACTGTCTGCAAAAGATGTCACAACATCATACATGTACATGGTCAACATACATGTCTGAAGCAGTTAAGTATGCTTGGCTGCTTCAGTGAAGTCTGTGCTCTCGAGTCTGATGCTGATGGAATTTGTCAAAGCAAAACGCTAAATGTAGCCTTAACCTCAGGATAAGGTAACACACTGCATCATGTCTCAATGTATGCTCAATCATCCCGGTAAGTAAATCCCAAAAGGTTGATTCTCCCACTGAAAACGCTACATCCAGATGAACAGATTCAACCTTTTGGGACACTGCATCATATTACCATTAAAAAAAGAAAAAGAAAAAAGCTGTAATTATTAGTTTAGGACATTTAATTCTTTAAATGCAGTCTTTAGAGGAGCTGCTGCCTCATCAGTGGACAGACACCAAAAAAGCCAACTCATTCTCAGTTGCTTGATTAAAAGAAAAAAAGGAAAGAGGAGGAGGGGAAGTGTCACAGGGGTGACACCAAGTTGGCTGAACAGATTTTAGGCCTCAACAGTGATGAGATGTCACTCAAATTGGGGGAGTGTTATCTGCAAAACGTATTAAGGGGCATGTGTGGGAACCAAAATTGTTATAAAAATTCAGCCAAAGTTCTTTTCCAGCCACACGTATGATAACAGCTGCAGCCTCCCTCTCTGTCAGACACAGTAATGCCACAGTGGAGTCAAGGTGGGTAATGTTTTAAAAAAAAAAAACTATAACTAAAAAGTCTTTATTGCTCTGCTTTCTGAAGCCATTTCTTTGATCTGTACAGTGAAAAAAAATTCTAATTTAAAAGTTGCTGGTAATGCTGTTATGTAGTCGTGAGTTAGGCCTTAGAGATGTTTTTAATGATAAAGCTGGTGTCGCAAGGACAACAGATTTCTGGCCTGCTACCAATACAGGGCGGAGGGTGAGGGCGCAGACAAAGGAGACGACACAGCCAAAAGTACATTTGGATACCTCAGAGAACCACCATGGGGGAGAACAGCTCAACTATCAGCTAAAGCTGAAGGCCAACTGTCATTCGCTACTGAAAGCAACACCGACAAAGTCAGTGACCCTGAGCAATTTGGAATCAAAGGAAACTTAAGGATCCTTTGACACGCTCACCCGCAGGAACCTTGTTTTACTTCATCCAGCTAGATCTTCACAACTAAATCTTTTAGTCATCTTGATTAGAGTGAGACTAAACTGTGAGTGACAGAGTAAAATAAATGTACACAAGTGATTTATAAAACATGGGTAAGGGAAGCAATAATGAATGTAAAAAATAAAGTAGTCATTTCATCCTGTTTTCATAGTACCTGGAGATAAAATTGTAAATAAAATTAAATTACAGCCCTACTGTAAGCACAAACTACATCAAAACCTTTGAGTAAAAAGACAATTAGAGTACTTTATCACACCACCTGCTCAAGAAGCATTAAACAGGTTTTTAATGCTTCTTAAAGCTGTTTTTTTTATGAAGACACTTCAATCAGCTGCATATCTTTAAACTCAGCTACAGGCTGAGACAGCAGCAATGTCCTCTCTGCCCTCTAGATCACAACTGTAACAGATCGTAAAATGATCTTTCAGACAGATCATCCAACCAACAGGGAAACACATTAACAATGTAATGTGTGCAGGACTACAGAAACAGTGTGGTAGCCATCTGATCGATGGGCCTAGTATAGTTCTGTACTAGTCACACATCTGTCTGAAAAACTATTAAGAGTGCAATTTAAAATAAATAAAAACATCCACTTGTGGCTGCCTTATACAAAATAAATCTTTGTCCAGTTGCATTGTGCCCAAAACATTTAAAAGCGACAAACGGCGATACTTATGCTACAGTTACTCATAACAAATCGAGACATATGGATCGACACAGTTAACCACCTGAAACACTAACCAACTACACCATTTTGTCAGGCAGGGCCAACAAAGAGAAGGCATCAGAGGAGCAAATGGCACACCTTTCAAACCAGAGCCTCACTCATCATATAGAGACATTTAGGGGCCAAAATACACTTAGAAATGCCTGGTTGCTCATTTCTATTGGTTTTTGCATTCAAAGTTTGATGACAAATAGTTCTCACCCAAACTGTCTTGAGGGCAGCAGGTTGTTCTGCCACTTCTCCAGGTCCTTGAGTTGGAGATCAAAACGTGGACTAATCACGCCACACTGACAAGAGAGAAAGAGTGGTTTAGACTCCATTCACAAAGCATTAAAGCTACAAGCAAGGCTAGACAATGATAAGAGTTAAACCAAGTTTAACATATCGAAATGAAAACAATGGCCACTGACTTATTGGTACATAACTGTAAAGACTGTATAGAAACAGCTTCTCTGTCGCCATTATCACTAGAAGCCCTTTAAGACCCAAGTTAACTTAAATGGCACTAACATAAAATTATATTTCCTTCAGTCGTTCATAGCAAAAGAAACAAAGCATGTGTTTAAAACTATCAAAGAAGTGACATGAATAACAGTGCAGGTTGGTTATATTTACCTTGTTCAGCCTGCCTGTGAGATTGACAACAATTTTTCCAGCTCTGTGGTCATCAATGATCTCAAACTCACCAATATAACCTGCAAGGCACAAATGACAAAGACCATTAAGTTAAACACGTTATTAATGCGCATAATTATTATACACATTAAGTTAAACACATCAGGGTGCTTCTAGAGGTCTCAAATTAAACTGAAGTTATAATTTTACCAACTGTACACACAAACAAAGCAGTCAGCCCTTCAAGATGCTTTACAACTGCATGTGGTGCATAAAGTATCAACTTGGAACGCATACACCTTTAACATAATGACACTCACCGTGCTTCATCATGACGGTTAGGAAGCGCACAATAACCTTGGAGCAGGGCCTGATGAGGACCTGACGTTTCCCACGCTTCTCAGCATTGTTGATGCTTTTGAGAGCATCTGCGAGAACGTTCATGCGCACCATGATGCCTGTGGACACACACAAAAAAGACTTTTAGCATTAGATCCAAAGGCCTGGACAAGAAGGAAATTAGTTCTACAGACTACACTAGAACACTGATGGTGAAACGTTACAAAAAAAAAAACTCAGTGAATTTGACAAAAATGCTCACTACACTACAAAGGAGGACTTAAGTAAAAGAAAGCCTAGTTAGCAAAACCTTGCTAACACGAATCATGCCGACCCTTTTCCTTCCGTCTACAATTATGAGCCTGGCGGCTAATATTTTCCAGAGATGGCAGGTTAAATACTGCTCACACTTTACTCTTGACAAGTAATGCTGTGGCTTCAGTTACACTAAGAGAGGAAAAACGGAGCCTTCCACTGAAGCATGGTCATTCATGAGCACTCAGATTAGCTACTTAGCTTATCCAAATGCAAACGCCACAGTAAGTAGTGCCCTTAGTTCTGCAGTTACAACGGTCAAAATATTATCGACAATATGTACCACATACAGACCTGTACGGACAGCTAAAATGTCTTATTCGTTGGACATTTGAAACTCGCATAACTGGGAGCAAAGCTAACAGCTATCAAGCCATCAAGCCGCCCTGAACGCACCAATTCCCGGGGCCAGGCAGTCCCGCTAACACAGGACAAAAATTATGAATCCGCTTCACTAATGGAAACCATAATCAGCCCAAATCATTACTACCAACTTTGACTTCGAAATGGACTCACTTATGGATTATTTCACAATATGATGCTTTAGATACTTAAAAGATTGAAGGTGACGATGTAAAAACACATCTTACCGGTTCTGCAATATGGCGGAAAGAGGAAGTACGAAAATCTTGCAGTGCATTATGGGAAAAAAGGTCGAGACTTTTTCAAGCCGAGATGGCCCACAGCGACAAAGCCCAAACTCCCCCAACAATGCCCACGTACCGAAAAATTCATGTTTATTTTGTCCCTGAAAACTGCCAGCGTTTTATAAGAAGTCTGACATTTATAAGTAACTAATATTTTATTTTGTTTGGCAGGTTTAGAAAAATCGTCTTATTTTTTTATAGTTGTGGGCTTAAGTGGGCCACTTTCTTCGACCTCAAACAAAGATGAAATTCAGAAAAATAAATAACTTTACTGTCAAGTGTCCCTAAGCGCTTTGTATAAATGTGAAATTTAAAGCAGTGTCCCCAAGGGACGATGAGTGTACTGCATTAATATCCAGGAGATTAACTATGAGTGCTTTTAAAAGTGAAAATATATGAATATGAAAATATACATGAGTATGTACACAATATTATTATTATTTCCAGTCCTAAACCTGGCTAAGGGCATCCAGCATATAATAAAACATGCAGATCCATCTGATCTGGCCACCCCTTAGGAAATACGAGAGAAGCCAAAATTATATTTTGTTTGTTTGTTTGTTTTGCCCAGGGAAAATATTGAAGTTCAGAATAGATATTGTAAATTGAAGACTTGGAAAGGCAATTAACTCTCAATGTCATGTCTCAGTGAATATGTCTGGTCATGGTTGTATGTTGACAGATTTGTGAATATTCACACTAACTAAAAACAACGCCATTTCCTGTTCTTGTGTTTACTTAGTAAGATTTGTTGACGCCGTTGCAAATAAAATTTCCAATTTCAAGGAACACTTTTTTGGTCATTAGGCAAATAAGACTCTGATTTTTGTTTTTTAAATATTCTCATAAATGAGGACTCAGAGATTATCTTAGCCTGGAATTTGAAGGACAGTACAGCCAGTGTGCTACCTTGGTGGTGAGTAAAGAAAAAAGGGGCATATATTCATGTTAAAAGGGAGTTTTTTCTTCCCACTTTTGTCAAAGCACTTGCTCACAGAGGGTCATCTGATTATTGGTGGTTTCTCTGTATTATTGTAGGTTTTTTACCTTACAATAAATCCTTACAATTTAAAGCTATACAAATAAAACTCAACTGAATTGAATTGAACTGAACTGAATTAAACACCATCATTTATGTCATTATTTCATATTGTTTCTGCTGTTCTCACATTTGCTAACAGTCTCTATGGACTTGGTGCTCCTCATAGAAGGAAACTGTAAAATATACTTTCAACAATTATTGAATCTTCTCAATGTGTATTCTGACTCAGACTCTGTGAAGAGTATAATAAAACAGATTGCAAAGTGCAAACTCTCAGATCCACATCATATTTTTTATTCCACATTTTGACACGTGCAACACCCTTATTGCAGTACCTAAAGGAAATTAAAACATACAGATACAGCATTATCTGTAAATGCAAAAACAGCACAACATTATGAAAAATCATGCTTTAACAACAATGAAGGACTGCAATATTAAGCCCTATGAAATACTAGTTGCATTATGTCTGTGTATGTCACTAGACATAGATTGTCACAACTGTGCAGTGAGTAACTGCAGCGTTTTTTGTTTTTTGTTTTTTTACATTAATAAGTTCACATGTCAAAACTGTGTTTTTTTCCTTGAATAAACTCACAAATTATTGTGGTAGGTCACTGATCACCTTTGTCTGCCCTACACAGAAATATTACAATAACTAATCACATTTCTATTTTGCATGCATAGAAAGTATGTATAGATACTATGTAATATATGTATATATATAAATATATGTATGTCAGCATAGCATCAGAATCTACACACTCAAACTAAGTCACCAAAATCGGTAGTGTCTTTGGAACTAAGTGCACCAAAAATTACTGAGTAAAAGTAAGTGAAACTTTTTGATATGTTTTCTCCAAAAAAGTTCAACATTTAGCTCATTTGTGTATTATTATGTAGTAATCTGATTACTAGAAATTTGACAGATTCTGTATTTTTCAATAATGCATGGTGGAAATCAGTGAATAACTAAAACAGACTGTAGATAAAGAGTATAAAGTTTAACTGCTAAAAGCTGCATGAACACAAAAGCATTTCTATCTTGTTTGAGCAAAATGTTTGTGTCTCCGTCAGCTTTCAGGTACTTTCTATTCATTACAACTCTACTACCATGCTCTGATGTTACATGTTCCTGTGGAGTGATCAGGCTGAAAGTGTGTTGTAGGAGGTTATGCACAGCCATCTGCTAAACACTAAGCTTGTTGATCAGTACAGCTGCAACACCTCTTTCCACTGGTGTCCAGTAGAGGGCCCACTAAACCATTCAAACCCAGATGCAGTGACATACCCTCCAGCCAAGTCTCAAAGTGAACAGTCATGTGGAGCATAATGGAATGCTGAGTAGCACAAGACATAGTAACCAGATTTCTACAGCATTTCTATGGTTACGTTAAATTTTCAACACATTTGTTTTCATCTATTAAGCCTCTGGCTAACCTTTCGTGTACCCTAAATTTTCACACTTAGCCACCATTCCTGACCATGCTGACAAGAGAATCTGCATCTCCCTGGGGATCCAGGCCCAGCCTCTGGAGGTCCAGACCCATGGCTACCAGCATCTGGAGCAAGGTAAGCTCCTGCTGGGTGGTCTTATCCACCAAAGTTGGGCAGGTGGGGTTACACTGTGGCCACTGACAGGAATCCACGAGGTGAAAAGGACATCCTTTAGCCGGGGTCCTGTTGTTACGTATTGCTTCCAGACTCCTGTCCCAGCATTGAAGGGCACGTGGCAGAGACGTGCCTCTAACTTGAAAACTTGTCCAGTTACTTTAGGAACAACAAGAAGGAGAAGTTATGAATTAGAAATAAAGAAAGAAAAATGGGAAGGTTGTCAGAGTTAGTAATTAAGGACCAGAAAAGGGCAAATGGCAGGAAACTGTTTTACTTTAAGGTTTGCAACTGCAAGTGTTGCAGCATACAAAGCTACAAAAGACCTTGAACTTTCAGCTCCTGACTTTGATTGCACCCACTTCAGCATAACTAAGTATACTTATACAAGACTGCAATGACCCATCAATGTCCATGTGAACAACTAAATAATCTCTATGTTAAAGTGGTACTGGGAGGCTAGAGAAAGTGTGAAGTGGCATTTGGTGACAATGTGGTTTGATGAACAAGCAAAACAAAAACAGCAGCATGAGCTCACTGGGTAGATATGACTGCTGGGGAGAAAAAACAAGGGTGCCAGGTGAACTTGAATATCCATTCTTACCTTTTGGTAATTAGTGTGTGGGAGAGACAGGACGGAGCAAATACAGCCCTAAAAGACACGCAAAGAGAGAGCATTTGTTAAAATCCATCTTGATTTATTTTTCAACTAGCTATAGTAAGATTTGAATCTAGTCACTGCGTGATGACGACTTTTGACAGGAATGCATAGACGGCACAGAGAACGTCAAGGAACTGTTGGATGTTAACATAGAATTTGATTGTCTGCTGTTTTAAATGGCTGGCAGTTCACTCAACAGTTACAGGCTTTGATATGTAAATGTACAAATGGAAAGTGGATAGTAGCTCACCACCACTGCTCTGCAAGCTCTATTACATTTTGTTAAAGTCACCAATTCTATTTTAAAATATTTTTTTATAATTATAAATTGTAGATTGAATTGATTTCCTGATCTATTAAAACGAATGATTGTATTTGCCACTATCAATGGTCAAGAATATTAAAAGAAAACACTAAAAAGCAGTTCCGTGTTGTCGAAAGGGCTTAATTTCAATTTCAGGAAATGGCTGGAAATCAATGAGTGCTAAACATACAGTTTTTATGTTCTGTTAATGTTAGTAATGTTTAGACGTCAATATATGATAAGTTCTACGGAACTTACGTAACATCTCTCAGGGAGTTTTTGAGCTCCAAGCCCAGGTTCTGTATGTACTGCCACTGCTCCTCAGACATGCTCTGTCCCCCTATATAGATGTTTTCCACCCTCAGCTGTTCCTCATCAAACAGCCACTGTACAATAAACACAGGGGCTGTAGGGAAAATAACATTTAGTTGATCAAATCAGTAAATTCCATCAAGTCTATTAGTCACTTCCTGCCAGTTATTAAGCTGTATCCACACACACACACACACACACACACACACACACACACACACACACACACACACACACACACACACACACAGATATATACACTCCCCTGGATGAGTAGGGGTCAAACAAAGTCAGGAACTACCTGAAGAGCTACGTAGGGTCTTTTGGATTTATGTTCACCGCCATGTTCGTGATCTTTTTTTTTTCTTTCTGTGTGTACAATTTCATAAGATCTGCAGGTTTTTGCGCTGGCCTCAGTTGGTGATTAAATTTGTTATTTAGACCAGTCTCTAAAAAGTTTTTATATTTAACAGCCAAAATGAAAAAATCCACCAGTTAAACATACTGTTACTAGCCACACTGGCCCCCTTTTCAATGATTACAGTGAATACAACTCAGAATGTCATGATCTAAAAGTTTACGCACCAGCGTAGCAGTTAGAGTTTCAAGATTTACATAGAAAATCTCTTTTCTTTAATTTCAGACCCTGATTTGGAGATTTTGACTAAACGTGCTTTTATATGCTTTGCTGATTTAGCAACTTTAAAATTCCATATATGTGACAATAAAGATCTTAAAAGTTTGCATCGAGGGCTATAATATTCAGAAGGCCTCTAAAAAAATGATGCAGTCCAGATGAACTTACATTGGCTTATCATGTCATCAGCGTGGGAATCAGTCTGTTCACTGATTGAGTGAAGGAAATTCACAGTTCTAATATGTCAGTGCTCATTATTTCTGAACTGCTCAAGTCATGTCATATGGTGTGCATTTAAATTTAAAACATCATCATAAACAAAGACACCAGTCAACACTCACACGTCAAAGTAGAGTATAGTCTATGACCGAAGAAGCACTTCCACTCCTCCCCTCTTTTAAAGAGCTGCCGACATCTGTCAGGAACAACCCCATTCCACAGCCTGAGATAATAATGCACAGTTAATCAATAAAATTCACGAATAATATGATTTCCAAATCCTACATCGGGCATAGGAAGAGATCTAAATATTGTCTTCACCTGAGTCCAATCTTGATAGCATCCTCAGGTGAGCAGGAAACTGTCTCAGGGCAGTTTGGTGATCTTTGCTGCTTGCTCTCCAGAAACCAGCCTGAGTCCACGAGGCCTCGGACCTGAGCTTCTGCACCAAGCTGCTGGAGCTGACTGGCCACCCTCTCAATGTTGAGCAAAACACCTGTTCCACCAGCGCTGCAGGGGAGCCAAGAAAATGAATAAATAGTTTGGCTTTGAGGGTGACATTTTTGTTTAGGATATCAAACTGACAGTGCATGCCAGCTCATAGCGGGGAAGTAAACATTTAGCAGGTTTCACATTCAGTTGATCCTGTTTTAGGGCCCGGGGACGTCTCAAGAACCATGCTGCTAACCTGGGAGGAATGTTCACCATTACAGGGCAAGGTCCTTTAATAATCATTATGTCACTGATCACAGTTGACTGTAAACATCTTCATTGTTAACAAGAGGATGCACCCAAAATAGGACTTTAATGGTAGATATGGAGACGGTCCAGATGGTACAGAGACTCTTGTCCATCAGAGCACAATAAAACAAACTCACCTGCTACCAGACAGCATGACAACCTTGGCCTGCTTGATTCCTTTAGGGATGAGATCTTTGATGACCTCACGGATGATTAGGGATCCCATGAAGTTATATTCAGCTGATAGTGAAGACAAGTATGACAAGATTTGTATTCTCTAATTAACTGAACATTTAGAGAATACATGTTTTCTTGTATCCAAAGGAGCTACAGTTACCTTATTGTAAAAGATTTGAGGAAACTTACTTGCATTTGTATTCCTATCTCTGACTTTGTCCCTGCCTTGTCGTGGCCTGGAAGGGGGTGTTGGTGCAGGCCCAGTGCCGCTCCACACATCACTGGAACAGTAAGGGATGAATCTGCCATAAAGAAGACAATCACATTTGTTAGACTAAAGCTGGAGGCCCTGAAGTTGGTTTCTTCCCTCCCCCATAAAAATCACCTCAGGCTGGAGCTGACAACTTCTGTCATATATCAGAAAGTGGCAAATCTCTATTTTGATCACACAGCCTGCATGTTGCTGAATTTCAGAAACAAAACTTTATCATTAAAGATTAAAATTGCTTGCATGGATGAAAGCGGAAAGTTAAAAATATCACCCAAAACACTACACGCATATGCCAGTTCACCACGCAGTATATATCCTGCTGTGCCACCAGACTTTTCAGACGTTTCTTTCCTCAGGCTGTGCGATCACTAAAGTCATCCTCGACATTTCAACATAAAAAACAATCTTCAAAAGAAAGAAAGAAAGGGAAAAGAAAACAAAATAAATTATTTATTCGTCATTAATCGGTGATACAGTTTTGTTGTTGTGCTGCATAATTAAGTAATCTTGTCTGACATAAAAAGGGTCACTGAAAGTGTTGCACGCACAAGGAATTGTGTTTTCAATCCTTTTTAAGTCAAGCATATTACCAGCTGCATTAAGAAGATATGTTTGCTGAATCCCTGATTATGCAACCTTTTTGTTGTTGTTGTTTTTCGATACAATCATTTTAGGAACTGTAACATTAGACACTTTATCCAACGTTTCACACACAAAAAAATCACCTAAAACAGCTTCAGGAAGCGACCTTACAGCTAAAAACAAGTTTTTTTTATAGCATTTCTCAGATTAGTGCACAGAAAAAAATGCACATTTATGTGTTAATTTAAGTTAATTTAATTTAATATAGCTGTTTTCAGTTTTCAGTTTTGGCCTGGATGTTTACAGATATTTGTGAATATTTATTCAGCATATTTTTTCTCAATGTAAGTAATGGTAAATGGCCTGTATTTGTATAGCACTTTACTAGTCCCTAAGGACCCCAAACCGCTTTACACAACCAGTCATCCACCCATTCACACACACATTCACACACTGGTGATGGCAAGCTACATTGTAGCCACAGCTGCCCTGGGGCGCACTGACAGAGGCGAGGCTGCCGAACACTGATGCCACCGGGCCCTCTGACCACCACCAGTAGGCAACGGGTGAAGTGTCTTGCCCAAGGACACACGATGAACTGGAGAAGTTTTATGACATCCAATAAAAACATCTATAACTTTTCTCCTTTAAAGAATGAGTAAAGAATCCATAGAAAATACACATACTCAGTAGCACTTACATGCAGAAAACCTTAGTTTTAGTTCAATTTTTTTTAATTTTCGAAGGTTTTTACAAAGACATTCTTTATAAATGTTACCAATTATATCTTGATTTACTGAATATTCTTCCCTAAAAATTATTTTTCTGTCAAGAGGTTTTCAATATATATAAAGTGACAGAAGATCTTGATGTAAAAACATTTCATTCTGATGTACAAACATGTGTTTATGAAGTGTCTATTTAGTAAGATAACACTTCATTTACATATTCAAACATCAAAGTTCAGAAAATTTATAATACAAAAAAATAACAATCTTCATATTTGTAAGTTGAATGTTTAATCCTACTCCCCTGCAGTGTCTCCCATTATGTACACAAATTAATTAATACAACAACTATGGGAACAAAGAAAAAGTTGTCTTTATACACCTTCATTAACCGCAAAAATACAAAGCACATCTATGCAGGTACTTACACAATATTTGTGTTATGCCAGTGTGGGTTGTCCTCAGCTTTAGAAGATAATATTCCACTTCCTGTAAATCCAACAATCGCTCATTAAACAGATGTCCACTTGCCTCACTAGTCAAAGAAAGCAACTCTGTGGAAACGTCTATGAAAGGCATTCTGAAACACTGTCGGCTGACTAACCTCTTTTAGTTTCAGGCCACCCCGATGAGCTCATTAGTCGGGGGATATTTTGGTACCTGTAATCACAGGTCTCTCTGCTGTAGCAGCACCAGCCACCTAAATATAATAGACACTAATATTAGACATTCACATCCAAGATAGGGACACCCTTGTTAGCCCATCACACAGGCCTGTGAGGAATGGTGAAAGCAATGGTTGCACCTGCAGGCTGCTACACTAACATGACCATAGTATGCATTAACTGTATTATTATGGGGTCTTTACCTTACAATATAAAGCAGCTTGAGACAATTGTTGTTGTGATTTGGTGTTATATAAATAAAATTGAAAAAAGATAATAATAACAATAATAATTCACAGTTGAGCAAAAGACTAGAATGATCTCTTTAATTTACAAACTGTCAGCATGCAGATTGCTCATTTTTGCTGATTTGTCACTCAGTAACATGCAGGAAAATGATTTGTGTTCAATATCAGAGTACAAGTAAATTTGGAAGACACTCCCCCGGTGTTAACCTCAATTCAAGTCTGTGACACGCAGCAACCAAAAAAGTTGACAGGACAAGATGACATCCACATTAAGATTCCAATGAGCGGGTGTCACGCTAAAACAAACTGACCTTAGGGGACTAAATTAACCATATGGGGTTTTAAATACTCACCTTCCAGAAATAACAACCATCGGCGGCTTCCTCTGAATTCCTTTAGGTAAAACCTGTAGAACAAATGAATGAGCATGAGGAGAAACAGAAGATAAACCATCTTTGTAAAATCACTGACTCAATCAGGAAACAGACATTAAAGAGCAAAAACAACCAGAACTTCTCACCCAGCTACTGTCCCATCATTACATGTAACTTGTGTGTTTGTGAGGTAGTGCAGCCTCATATCATCTGTCTGTTGTCCAGCTCCACGAGTCCCTGCAGCACCTTCCTGTCTTGATTCGGCTGAGCCTCCGGTGTTTCTGGAGGTGCTTCCAGTTCTTCCAGTGCTTCCTGAAGTAACATCAGCTGCGGAGGCAGACTGGCCAGCATCACCTTGTTGGATCCCACTAGACTTCTTTGTGGACTTTCCAGTAGCTTTAGCATTACGGTTGTTCTGACACCACAGTCCCCCAAGCAAGAGCAAGAAAACAAATGGACCCAGTATCTTCATATCTGAGGCAACATAAAAAATTAGGGACATGCTGATTAATTCATGCAAAACATGAGAAATCTTCAAAAACTTTCCAACTTGCAAATACTTTACCTTTCAAAGAAGAATCAGTTTTGAAGATTGCTGCAATGAACCCCTCACCCCAAGGGTCAGGCAGATAACTGGTTCTGCTGGAGAGAGAGACTGGTGAGACATTCAGTGCACTGTGACAAGGTGCGAGAGGAGGGTCCTAGTCATGAGTAAGTGATGAAGTCTTGACCAGGTTTTGATGAAGGCTGCAAATCAGCGACGACCTTTATAGTGCCACCATATGGATCAGATTTCCTCCCATTTTCTCTTGCAGCTCCTCTCAGGCCCTGAGATCATCTGGTGACGACACACCGCAAGGGGAGGTACTGGATGGTTAGTGGTGAGGAGAAAAGATAACACACGCATCTCTTCAACATATTTCAATTCTTTGCACACACCCACCTTCAAGCACTTTCCCAGCTGACCGTACCTCATGCACAAGTTCTTTTTACCCCTAACCTCCTTCTTCTCCCCCCTCCATCCGCTGCTGATTGCCATTTTTTTTTCTTATTTAAACATCTACATGGTCAGCATGACCGCACAGTCGCTTTGCATGGAATGTGACCCAGAGGTCATTCGAGCGCCCACCTCAAACATTTTCTGACATGGGAATCAGTCGTACCGTAAGGTTCCCGCATGGTCAACAGTCTCAAAGCACAGGTGGAGGAGACTCTTCTTGGTTGTAGCACCATACGCATTATGCATTGCCTCATTCTTTTAAGTACGCTCAGTTTTACAAGAATAACAGATATCTAACAATTTATTTACTGGGGTAAAGTCATTACATAACTAATATAAAGTATAGGAGCGTGGTTTAGTCCTTTTCAAAGGCACATTAACAGAAAAACATATTATAATTAAAGAATAATAGCTTCTGTTCCTTTACTTCATTTAATAAAATCATTAGTGTTATTAAAGAACTTAAGATAAAAGGTCAGGCCTTTGCAGCACACAAATTATTCTTTGTAAAGAAATTGGTGGTGGTGGTGGTGGTGGTGGGGGGGGGGGGGGGGGGGGGGATTAAGGCCTTCTACTTATCAAAATCCCCATTAAGATAATTCTTTGGAGCTTATTATGTCATTAGACAATCTGACTATTTAAGCATATTATTTTTATTAACTCAAATGCAGGAAGATTTGTAAATTCCTCGCACAATTTTCAGTTCAGTTTAATTTTCAAGCACTTTATGCAGATGATACC
Organism: Diplotaxodon limnothrissa; assembly: GCF_057381915.1. Classification (NCBI taxonomy): domain Eukaryota; kingdom Metazoa; phylum Chordata; class Actinopteri; order Cichliformes; family Cichlidae; genus Diplotaxodon; species Diplotaxodon limnothrissa. The sequence goes on from NC_140601.1 coordinate 35,883,201, forward strand.
ACCTAACACTTAACAGCTCCACTGTAAGACTTAATTTTAACTATCCTACCATATTTCTGTGATCTACAGACGCTGATTACAATTAAAGGAGGACTGCTGAAGCAGTTTTATATACTCTAACCTCCTTTTGGTTCTTGTCTTGGGCTAATCACTCAAGCTAAAAAAGTTCAGCGATTTCTATCCTGCAGAATTAAAGGTTTTGTGCACTGATGGTAACTTTACCCACAGCTTTGCAGACTTCTGTTTGTCAGGTTAAGTTAGTTTGCCTTTGGTGATGAAAGCGACAGAGTATTTGAAACTGATCTGTAGCTGTCGCCCCTGGGATGGCTGCAGGGTGACGTACCACCGATCACTAAGGATCACGAGCCCCAGAGCTCTAAAATTCTCATCAATGAAATGCACACCATCCCAGAGTGTCAATCAAAGCAAATAATGATCGCTTGGAAGGCCAGTGGCTACACAAGGCAGCACAGGGCTGTATAGGGTAGTCTGGGCTGAAAAGACTGCAGGGTGCACATTTCAGAATGATAAAGCAAAGAAGAGAAAAATAAATACATTATGCCAAAGGCAAATTGACATCTCTATTGGAAAACTGTACAAACAGAAAACAGCACACTTACAATCAATGTAAAATAGCAACTAGATGCTTTTGGAATGATTTAAATCTTAAAGGTTCATCCTGTATATAAACATTTCTATCAGGATACAGCCACATGTCTGAATGCATTCTGGATGTACATATGATACAATGATATAATATGTTGTCTGCAATAATCACCCAACCATTTAAAGACTTACAAACAAAGCAGACAGTTTTCCTTGGGTTTGTCTTATTGCTTTGGCATGAAAAATGGTATTTTGTCTCATTTTCAAGCACCTCGTTCTATTTTATCTACTTTCAACTATGGCCAGAAACAAAACAAAGCTACTCAAAAGTATGTCTGAGATCGTATGTGCCTACACGCAATAAAAATGTAGCCTAAGGCCTATACCGAATTTGATCTACCGAGCTGAACAATTCTTCATTCCTTCAGTTGTCTTGAAGCATGCACACCACCATCTGTCTTCCCAGAAATCAATGCAACAATCTGTTTAACAGATACCTCAAATAGCTAAAAAACGAAAGAAGTTGCTGTAAATCTATCACCATTTCGCGAGAATGTCACGAACAGAGAGATGGCATTGCTGCTATTTTGTTATTCTTTCATATGGGATTGGACAGAGTGATACGTTTTTTAGTACAGGCCTCAGATCAGCGGATCAAAATGAATTTGTGCTCTAGATCTTGACTGATTCAACTCCCAGAGCATTTCAGTCTTGTCCCTTTGTAGCTTCTGCAGCAGACACTACCAGACCACCACAATCACACACTATGAGTGAGACCAGACATGCTTCTGGAGCCTATCATATGTGTATTTTTCCTTTGATAGACAAACATTGTAGATAACACATAAGGGGCTTGTGTGACATGTTGAACTTCACCCTGACCGGGACAACAACTTGACCCCTTGTGCAGCATAGAAGGCATTCTTTTTCCCCTTGTGTTGTTATGTTTCACAGCGAGCCTCCAAGGTCAGGATACCTCAGGCTTCGGGTGGTCCGGGCACTTTGTCTGCTGTGCATGTGTGTCATCACCAACCACAAGAGCTGAGGGCTCAGCCATGAGCGAGAATATTTGACGGCTGATAACTTCAAAGAACAACGATCCAGGGACGGCTGTCGTGATCTAAATTCCATTGCTTACACTAAAGCACAGAAAGGTTGCGACCCACGCGTAACAAGTATAAAATCCAGCCCTCCAACTTTTACAGTAAACCTTTTTCTTTAGAATAATTAAAACTCTCATGGGCTGCATCAATACACCAGCAAAACTTTAAATAAGTTTATGATCCAAACCTAATCGTAGCTTGAAGCCTCCTTTTCACGTTGCATGTAATCTGAAAATCTGCAAGAGCATCACTTGTTGTCACCAGCAGTGGAGGGCATAGCTGGACATCGAGGGCCATGATTAATAGGTGATAAGAGTGGCATCTTTACAAGCGACACGAAAACGAGCCTCAGGCAAGAGATATGAGACTTGGCCAGAGCACTACTGCCAGAGCTCTCCATTCAATCAGTGAGGATGACAGAAAGAGCCTTAGCGGGATCGGTGTAAAGCGCTGAGCCACTGCAGGAGGCTAGCAGGTGGGGTGGGAAAAACTATTCCTTAAACCAGGTGTTAAGAGGCCTTGCACGGTAACCTTCTGCAAGCTGCTTATGCATCACAGTAAATTGAGGAGGGTAAGCAGCAGCAATACAAGTTGTTGAATTCTGGGGGATGGGGGTGTAATGTAACATACAGAAAAGGATAGATGACTAATGAATAAGTCTTGTTTGCTTTGACACACTGCAGCTCATTCTGCTGATCCCTTCACAGCCAACTATGTTCTGTGTGCACTTTATTCCGATTTCAGACACAACTTCATCCAAGTAAGTTCCTTGAATTCCACAAGGAAAATTTTGATGTACAAAGGGCAAACGGAGATCAGAACACTAAAAGCTTCACATCATGAAAGCATATTGCAGATTTGTATTACTGAAGTTCATACTGATGTTGCACAGCTTGCACACGTTCTGTTTTTCCCTGAACAATTTAAATCAGTGGAGGTACAATTATTATTTTTATGGACTTTTACACTTTCTAAATATTCTTTTAGATTTGCATTAATTGCTGAAGATGTTTTAAATATCATATACAAAGTAAATACTAAAATAAAGCGACGTGCTGGTAAGTTCATACTCAAGCAGCAGTTCCAGGGCTGAAAAATGAAGTCAATATAGACATTACAAAAAGAATACAGTTAACAGTTCCTAGAATGACCACTTAAAGTTAGCTGCAAGAGCAACCCGTCCCCACCACCCCCACGTAAAATTCAAAAACTGTATAGGAAAGTCCAATGTAGACTCTACATCTAAAAGGTGAACCCAAAAGTTTAACCTGTTCTTTCTAATAGCCGGCAAAAGCAGACCCTTCTGGTTCAATTCAGACTGTGGCTGTGAGAAAATGATCATTTTGTAATTATGATTTCTGATGTTAGTCAGAAAGGACAATAAAGAAGGTCATGCTTTATGGTGTGTCTTTTGTAAGGTAGCGATTAACCAGACCTTATGCATTCACACTTTTGTTCAACACATTCAGCTTCACTAATACCAAGACGGCGAGAGCCAAAAGTGGATCTACCGGTGGTGGAGTGATTAGCACGTTGACTGACAGAAAGAAGGTTCTGGGTTTGAACTCTTACCTCGACCTTTCTTTAAGCCTTTCAGTGCAAATATATGTATGCATGTTAATTGGTGATTGTCTGTTCTTGGCAATAGATTGCAAAATTGCTGTATGAATGTACACTTTATATATAACTTGTAATCTACAGCCCTTTGAATGGTCAGTAAGGCTGATAAAGCATCATAGAAATGTGAGTATCCATGACATATAGATACAGTCTATAGTTACATAGACATATTTACAGACTTTTTAAGCCATGTTCTCCTTTTATAAAAGCAGGTTTTATAACTCCTGGACTTGAAAACTATAAAGGCTAAAATTGTGCATTATCAGGGTTGTAGCCTCTCTGAGTGACAGGTGTTTGCAGGTTAAATCTGATTAGCCTGGTTGTCTGTTACCACCACAGCTGATTTGAAACAGGTTTGGTTTGGTGACTTTTGGCAGATTTTTAATGCAAATACTTTGGTTTTAGCACTAATTAGCAGCTGTGAATGCACCTATCTAAATAAGATAGCTAGCATTAGCTGTTCACTTAGCACTGCTCTCTCATCCAAATATGGTCACCTCTGGTGACAAGGAAGACATGATGAAAAGGCCCTAATGCAAATTTCAATTATTGAAAATGGACATTCACAAATAAGTGGCTGAAGTCACAGTGGCTACGCCCATTTACATTTATATACAATTATTTATAGCTTTAATTACTGACTTTACACTATGCAGTTCAATGGCTTTGCTCGTGTCTTACCTAAGTGGGGCACTGGTTCTGATAGAAGGATGGTTGTGTTGGTGCGGGACAGGGAGGGTGTCAAGCTGCGCTAGAGTCAATAGCTTTAAGCATCTTTGGAGCTCATGACATAGTGGAGCAGCAGCGTGGCCTTGGAGTCATGCTGGATGAGCCACCATGCCTGTCAGTATATTGATTGATACCAGTGGAGGGGTCACGCCATGCTCAACTCCGCACTCAACAATAAGTCCTTCACACAAGTCCTACAACTTCATCAACAAACTATCACACTACCCCACGTGTAGGTCCCATCTGAAAAGAAGATGGGACCTAGATGTCCATTTTGATGTCCATTTTCCATTGATTCAAATACATTTCAGTTAAATAAAATAGTTCTTATTAAAGAAATCATATATTTCTTATTAAAGAAATCATATATTTTATACCACAATGAAAAGGGATCATTCGGTGCATCCCTAATTAAAATTCCAAAAGAATTCATCTACTATAGTTTAGGATTCTCTGTGGATGCTAAAGAGAAAGGGAGACATGTAAAAAGGGTTTAAAGGTATGTGCCCCAGAAATCAGTTTTCCAGCTGAGGATTTTGGTTTTATTTGCAAAGATCATGATGAAGCAGTTAAATCACAAAAACAGCATAGTATTATGTTCATACTGATTCTACAGTCATGCATATATGTACAAAATATTCTGCCAATTCATGAATCATATGCACTTAGCAATATTACTGGAAATGCTATAGGGATGTCAAAACAATCCATTTCATTTTTGTTGAAGGGTCTCTGCTGAACTTACATTTTACATGAAACGTTGCTTGATAGCCAGTTTTCATACTTACTGTCTGATTCGGTGGATTTGACAGAACGAAAGATTTGTTGCACTCACAGACACAAATAGATCTATACTCCAGACTTAACTTCACCTAAAAGTTCTTTGATGTTGCAGTTCTATATACTGAAAATCATTCTGAAATGTATGTGGTTGAATATGGATAACAGTTTTTCGATATGAATTAAAGAATTTTAGGTTTTGCTCAGTTTAACCTTCCTAGAAGACTGACCTTGATGTGTTTTTCTCTCACCAAAGCCGTTGGTGGTTGGCACTGCACGGCAGGCCATAAATCACAAATTCCAGCTTCCAGTGATGTCAGTCCTTTGCATCTTGTGTTGTCACTTCACAGTGTGAAGATGTGAACACGTGGTCACTCTTTCACGCCACACACCCCTCAGTAACCCAAAAGATTTCCAATATGTTTAGGCATTTCGATGCATTTGTACATACACATATGCACAGAGCACACTACACTCATTTACATGTCAATAAAAGGGTGGGGGAAAATGAATGTGTTACAGATCAAACTAAAATTTACATAAGTTAGTCCCTCAATGCAGAACAGAGATCTAAAGCATATAGTAACATCACACCACAGGTATTTACTGTATGTGCAGACATACCCCAGAACAGTAAAATGTTTACTGTTTGCTATTTATAGAGCACGGCCGTTGACCTGGAAAACCAGATGTAGATGAAAAGCTCCACTGACTCCTCTTGATTTATAAAACCCCCCAAAACTTCAGATGGATGTAAATTTAAAATATATAAACAGAATGCAATGACTTGCAAATTATTTAAATCCTATATTTCTGTAAAAATAGTACAAAGGCACGACATTAAATGCTAAAAAATTTGATTTTATTTTTAGATATTAATGCAGCATTTTGAATTTGATGTAGCAACACATTTAAATAAAAAGTTATAGGCAACAAAAAACACATGAAACACGGTGAAACATCTCACATTTAACTAGTAACAGGATAGTAACCTCACTAACCTGCAACTTCAGAGTTTTCAGAGTCTTTCATATATATATATATATATATATATATATATATATATATATATATATATATATATACCACCTCTTGAAAAAAAAAGTGATTGTATTTGAATTAAAAAGAAAGAACACATGTTGAAAGCTGCCAGACATTCATTAAATCATATCAAACTACTAGCAAAATTCTATCTACTTAATTCCTTGTGCTCTCAGTTCTAGAGAAGTACTTTTTTGCTATTAGTTACCATAAACCCCAGAAAGGCCTTATTACTGGCAAACACCAACTATTAAAGCCAAGAAGTAATAAAATCTGTATCCGAAAGATCTTATGACTTATAGGGATTTGTATTTTTCGTGCTGCTGAAGATTTACAACTGCAATTATTCATGGGTAGCAAGACAGTCCCAGTTTAGTAAAGTTTTATTGCTCTCTTCAAATTCTTGTTGCCAATTTCTGAGTCTGTGTTTCAGCAAATTCCTTTTGATACTGAGAAAAGAACCTAAACAATGCACATGATCTCCTGATGGTTTTAAATGATTGAAGAATTGACCAGAATGTGCAGACATTATTTTTATTTATATATATATATATATATATATATATATATATATATATATATCGAGCACGATATAAGATATATCGAGCACACCATTTGTGTTTACATACGGTGGATAATTTAGATGTAGTCTACACTACAAAAGGAGCTTTACATATGTTGCTTTATTTAAACAGTTACACCTTGCTATAAAATTGTCAGCACTATTAATCGGGCTCAAAGATAATGTATGATGATCTACCTTTGATTTGCAAAGCTGCCTATTGTCTCATGTTTCTGATCTATAGTGGGTGACCTCCTGTGATTATAAAAGTGAATGTCATGCGTTTCCATCCTATCCTGAGATCGTGAGAATACTCCAGGCTTTGCTCACAGTAATTAGTACTTGGTCACGAAAATCAAATAACATGCAGTCAATAAAGGCAAGCAGGTACAAATAAAATGGAAAAATAATGGGGAGATGGGGATTATGGCAGCCACACTCATGGGTCAGTTGAACTACCAACTGTAATTATAAACTCTATGTATAAAGTGGCTGTAGCGAGCATTCATCCACTGTAACCCAGTTCCTTTCTTTTCCTGGAGCATCGAGTTAGCTTTTTTGGTGATTCTTTGTTTATTAAGCCAGATTTAACTGTATTCGTATGAGAGGATGAAGTGCTTAGCTTGGTTCACGAAGCGCATGCAACCAGGGCTCAAATGTGAGCATCAAAAGGTCTCGAAAACTCCTCAAGCAGCCACTTGAGGCTGGTTTCAAAATATGATCCTTACCCATAGATTACCAAACTAAAATGACTACCAAGAGTCAAAGAAAAAGGCACAAAGTTATACTGGTGCTTTCCTTTTACCTCGAACGTTGGAGCTGAAAATGACGTCATACCCAAGTTGACAGCGTTCCTGTAGCAGTAGTCAGAAAAACTGGCGTTCGTTTGCTCCCTAGCAAGTTAGCCTTTCAGTTTTCACTGGAATATAACACAAACACTTTTTTCCCTCCCCCCATTAAAAACACTGCTGTAGCGCATTCATGAATACACCCTGGTTTAGTTTCTGTATGGCTTATTTAGTGAGTCACAAACATCTAACAGTGATAATGCAGACTACAAATTATTTAACTTGATCTTTTACTGATGGACATTAAACAATTCTATTTTTCAGGAATGAAGGATAAAACTGCATATTAACCCCTGAAGTCAGGACCTGACCTTATGCTAAGGTAAATGGATCTTCACACAGGGCTGCAATAGCATAAAGCAAATGTAAAGATTGACCTGCAGTCAGGCAGCCGCCATTAATAAGCAGCTGAAAGTGAAATCTGCATATTTCAATATCTCATCTAACATGTGCAGGCTGAACCACTTATGATGGCACAATCAAACTGAACATTTTACTATGACTCTGTCTGTGGTTTTTATTTTTTTTATATTTATCAATTCACATACAATGAATAAATATCAGATTTTCAGTTTTTTTAATAACATTATTATCATCTGCTCAACCAACAAGATGATTAATACCCCCCACTACTGGCCATGAGTCAGCATGTATCATATGCTCATGCTCAAAAAAATGCTAAAACTAGGAGAAATCAGGTTTGGGTCACAACTGAATGGACATATGGACAGAATGATACTGAGTCAGGGGGGGAATGAACATTTGGCTCAAGCTACACAACCTGATGAATATTAGGGGCCCCTGGACAAGCCTTCTTGCTCAGTGACCTAATGTACCCAGAACAGCTGTGTGAGGCTGCTTAGCAGTTAGGCCTGGATGACAAGTCATTGCTCAGCTTGATATATGAACTATTACATGTGAAACAGAATGGTATGGTGGTGGTAGTGGTGGTTGTGTGTGTGTGTGTGTGTCTGTACTTGGATTAATATGTTCTTATCATGCGTGTTTAGGGAGTCGAGCTTTTGGTCAAAGGCAGCTAAAAGTTATTAAAATATTGGTCTTTGCAGCTCTTGCCGATAAGAAAAACACTAAAGCAACTTAAGGCACAATTATATGAAAAATATGTTATGTATGTGGGGGTAACTGGATACATGTACAAATGGAAATATCTAAAGTCCATGAGTATCTTTATTTCACCAGTTTCTCACTTTCTCATCAACACTGACACTTTTCAGACAGGCAGACTGACCTTCCTGCAGCAAGCACAAAAGTAACACAACACAAAAGTAAAAATTTGCCTTCAGAAAACAGAACCAAGGCCTGACATTTATTACAGAAATTTTAACAGATACGATCAGGTACAGGTACGTTGTGCTTCATTTACATTTACAAAGATGCAGAGTGAGAACACAGGTCCAAATTAAGTCATTTACAAACTTGAGTCAGAATAACAAAACAATTCAACTGCTTTAAGAACAGTGTTAGATACGTTGGGAAACATATATTGCAGCTTTGCAGCCTAACTGTATTGCATTTTTTAATAGCCAGTATCCAGGTACCTAAAACACACACACACACAAAACACACATTTAGGCAGCAGTACTTTCAACAACTTAAAAATTGTAAAGACAGTTAAATACTCTAATGAAGCAATATTTATTTATTTCTGTGTGGAGTCATTTTTCTAATTGATATAAAATTAGTTTTCGGTGCTGTCAACAAAGCAAAGGTGGCTATTTTAAGGAATCTAAAAAATAAGACATATAAGAGTTATTTATCATTTTTTTCTCTGACACATAATTCCATATATCTTGCTTCATATATTTGCTGTCTTCAGCATATATCTATAATGTAGAAAGTAATAAAAATAAAGAAAAAAAAAAACATTGAATGAGAAGGTGTGTCCAAAGTTTTGACTGGCAGTGTGTATATATTACATTTAAAGACATAAAATACACTTACATTTTCAGCATCGTGCGCCAGTCCTGTATCATGATGTTCCATCTCATCATCTCTAAATTCCTTTATCACCTGTTAAATATATTCATGATAAAACAAATTAATTTAATTAATTAATTACATTTCACTGCACAAAATTCTCAAGCTATTTGGCCTTGAGTTGGTTACATTAAACCCATTTTCTTTTCAAAATAACTGCAAATAACTGAGTCATGAAAAATTTTATACACCGTGGTCAGAAAATGTGTATCTAATAAGAACTGCTTTGTGCTGAAAAGTGCTTTGTCCCCATCTGGAAACATCCAGAGAGGTAGAGTCACTCTTGACAGTATATATGAAAAAGCCACTGGTGAAATGCCAATTTTATTCCATGTGCTATGATCTGTGAAGCTGCGTTGGTGTGTGGAACTTGTCCAAATTAGAAGTTAAATAAACTTCAACCTGCATCAGTGCGCAGTAACAAATGTCAGTAGCCATTAAGTGATGTAATTGTGTAATGGCGAAAGCACTGAAGTCAAAAATGTCAAAAATCATGCTGCATAACCTTGGAGAAATTGCCTATAAAACTGTAAAACTCTCCAAGTAAACCTGAACTGTACTGAACTGCTTAGATAAACAGAAAAAATTCCACCCACGAATAGATTTAACACTGAAAGTCAACAGAGATCCAGGAAGAGAACAAGGCTGTGCCAGAGGTTTGACTGTGGTTGGCTTACATGCAAAAAAGAAAAAAAAAGAAAATGATCCAGCTGCTAGGATTGCACTAAACAATAAATGAGTGAAACAATCAACAAAGACAGTTGTAATTTTTTAATAAATGCAATTAGAAATATGCACAAGCTAACTATAAACCCATATGGAAAAGAAATAGTAAAAACATATATGATTTACTCATGAAAGTGGCCACTTTCATGAGTAAATCATATATAAATCATATAAGGCTTGCATGATTTACTCATGAAAGTGGCCACCTTCTCATTACTTTCATATATTTTTTTAGTAAGTATACAAAACATACAAGTTTCATTATATAATTTTTCAAGGGATCTTATATGTGTTTTCACTCTTGTATGCTTTTCATACAAGTTTCATACAAGACAGATAAAAACTTTATAAGATTTATATATATCTTTTCCATATGGGAAAGACCGAGACCATTTCAGACTCATATTGGCATTAATGGGATACAGACATCATTGAATGAAATTTTCCTCAAACAAAATTTAAGGTGGTTTTATTTATTTGCTGGTTAGATAACTCTTACTTAAATGTAGTAATGTTAGTAAAAGGCGATTAGCGATTAGGTACAAAGCTGTATTAACTAGCTTGAAACTGAGTTTAATTGATTAATTATTATTTAGCGTGGCTTGTAACAATCACCATAATCAAAAACATTCAACATTATTTCCATTTTGGTATGCTAGACTCTAATCTCTTTTTTTTGGAGGGGCAGGTGCCTAATATTATCACCCTTCGGCTCCTCTTTAGACTCAGCTGTTGCCACAATCTCATAATGAACAATATGAATTTCATGCACAGTAAAGGGCAACCACAGAGCAGAGCTACGGAGATAAGAGACTCACTTGTAAGAGTTCAGTGTATCTCTCTGGGTCCTTCTCCATCAGAGTTCTTATCTGGCTGTTATAGTGTTCAGTGATACTCTCTTCCACTGCCACAGTACAGGCCATGGCCCCTTCTTTTCCCAGTAATGCAGATGATGCCCCTTCAAAAGAGAGAGATACATGCTGTTAACATTTAATGAAGAGATTTCCTACTGCTTACTGTTTATACACTTGTTAATGACACGTCAGGGAGCCATTGTGAAATTCAATAATCATTACTCTTTGATGCATTTGTTTATCTTCTCAGCAAAATTATGTCTTTATGTGTTGTACCAACCTAATACAAACCCAGCAATATTCCAGAAAGGTAACAGTGCTGTGGGGCGAACTCTGTTCTCAGCAAGAATTTCATTGAATTTCTCAAGGTGTTTCTTTTCTTGATCCCACATTTCCTGTAGGAAAAAAAGCGCAAAGTGTCAAAATTTAGGGACATATACTGATTAGGGCTGTTCGATATAACGATATATGTCAGATGACGATATAAAAACGTCTATCGTTTCATTTTACGCTATCGTTTGATTCCTGGTGTTGCAAAATAAATTGTTTATGGCAATATTTTTCCATCGTTTTGATGGTCACTGTAGTGGCTATATTAATTTCTTAAAGTTCTCTCCTTCTCTTATATTTAATATAATCACACTACGGACGGACAAGCGCCTGTTTTTATGCATTGTCGTTAGCAACAACAACGGTAACAGCATCGCGTGTTCGCTTGTTTATTTTCCACATAAACCTTTCACAATAAAGCTCAAGATCCTGTTGAGACTTTTCAAAGTAAACTGAATCACGTGAAAGAGTATGCAGACTGTTTACGGATGAGAAGCAAAAAGGAGCCATCAGGTGCTAAAAAATAAACCTTAGACTCAAACGTTAGAACAGGCTTTTCCCCGCAGCACGCCGTGTAATAAATACTCACAAAGAAAACGGCGGCCGTTACAACTTATGTCTAAAAATGTATCGTTTCATGCATCGGTTAAAACACTGGACTCCAGCTACATGACGCGCAGCTGGAAACACTTCCCCCAAGACGAGCTGCCCGAGATTCACAGAATTTACAGAAAATTTTACATTTTTGTGATTTCTATCGTTATCGGACGATAGAATTCTTATATCGGGATATGAGATTTTGGTCATATCGCACAGCCCTAATACTGTGGGGGCTGTGCGATATGAAAACATACGGACACTTTTAACATAAATTAAAAAATTAAAAAAAAAAAAGGGTACAGCTGTCACTTTCATTTTTATTGCACAAAAAAAAAAAAAAAAATCAGGACCATGAGGCTAAAGTGCAAACTGCACACAGAAACAACTATCCAATGCAGCAGCTAACATGAGATCAGCTCTTTCAGTGATGAGCAATAAGGCCTCTGTTAGTTTACCCTCTATTTCTAACCATTCCTAGTTCTATGTGCCATGTCTGGAGAACTGACTGAAGGAAAGATCTTGTGTATGTCCTCGTTAGGATAAAGATCTGTGGCAGTCAGTGGGAATTTAGACTTTTTATATGGTTAACTGGTAATCATGTGACAATTCTTCTCAGGTTGTAGAAGAACCAGGATGTAATTTGCAGGGGAGTCTATATGTCCCTATAAGTAAGTTTTACTAAAGTTTTTTTAATTTAAAAAAAAAAAAGAGAGAGAAATGAACTGGATTCAGAATTTTGGGAGACTCAGAAACCCCCTAGAAATACTGTTTATCAACCACATGCCTGAGAATTAACATCAAACAGCAGTGAGATGTGCAGCCTGTTCTTTCATCTTATTGAATTTCATCAGCTGCCTGCAACATCCTGCAGAAATCATGTGCACGGTTTACTGGCTTTACGTGATGGTGCTGCAGCTGCTGTGACAGGCTGATGGAGAGGAACAGACATGCTCGTATGTAAAAAGATCAACCCTAATACGGGCATCTTTCACTGCATCATTCAGCTTATTTCATTTAAAATATTGTATTTAAGAGGAAGGAAGAAGAAGGAAGATTTAAATGGATTGTTACGCTCGACTGGATTGCCTTTGTCCAAAGAGGCAAACATGACACTAAGAGTACTATGCATAATCATTTAATTAAAGGTAATTTGAGTATTCTTGTAAAAGCTGCTGTTATGTTTAAATTTATATAATAATTCAATAAACTTAACCACAGCAACAACTGGGGGCTGAACCCCCTGTTATTTATTTGTTTTTTTTAAATAAATTATAATCTTGGTGTGACACAGAAGTAATGAAATGATCAGTTTATATCAGTTTATTCGGTTAATACCTGAATGAATGGCCCAGTCTTCGATCGACCCAACACTGCCATCTGGCCGGCGTAGATGCGGTTGGCTCCATATTCTCCAGCATGGTCCACGCGCAGCATCCGGTGCACCATCTCCTTCTCCTCACTGTCGCGCGGGGGCGGAATTACTCCGTAAGCGCGAGAGCTCTGCTGCAGAGTTAGTGCTAAAACAAAGTAAAAGACGTATGTAAAGCTCCTTCAGTCAACCGCCTTGAAGCTGAAACATTTATAATTACACGACTCTTAAGTGCCCACTATGAAGGTCACGCATTTACTTCGTTTACAAACTAAGTAAATGTCAAGAGTTTGAGTTGAGAAAACTGACAATGACGAGTAATCTATCAAATATTTGATTTAGGCTACATTACGTTTACAAGTGTAGACCCAGTCTAGTCTTACACCTAGAGATAAACGTAAACTGTATGCACTGATAGACGCTACATACTGTGAGGGTTAGATAAGTGTTTTTAGCATGTAGCACCGTAGCTTCCAGGTATCACTGCTTACCTCTGCATTTTAAACACTGACGAATCATCGCTGTGCTATTACTCTGTGGCCAGTGGCAAAAAACTCTAAGTGCGGCTGTCTGCATGATAGTCCGGTAATGGTTTAACTAGCTGTGTAATTAAAAAAAAACATGCATCAAACTGACATTGAACGCCAGTAACTGCACGTAACGGACGTCTGCTCTTCTTCTTCGTTTATTTAATTGCGGGCGCCAACTAGCGTTTAGGATGTGTTACCACCACCTATCGAGTTTCCCTCCCTGGCAGGAGGAATATTTTCTCTGTCAACCATCATGTTTCTGAATTAGGTGAACTAAAATTAAACTAAAAACTACGTTTTTGAAGTTTTTGGAATAATAAGTTAAATTGAGGAAAATAAAAACCAGTCAGCTTTTTTTGTTGTAGCACAGCCTGGCTGATGATCAGACTTGTTGACAAGATAGCTGCCTAAACAGTAAAGTGTTATATTTTGATCATGATACCTATTTTGAAGGTCGCAAATATTGATCATGCCATTTTATTATATTTAAAAGTCAGGACGAGGCATTAACCCATTACAGTTGGTTGCTGGTTATTCTAATGTGTGAAGCACAGAAAGAAATTTATAGGTTTTGCTATAATTGGTTGGGCGTGTTGCACAAACTAATTAGTAAAATAAACTGAGAAGTAAAAGAGGTTTCTGAACAGCCACGTTCAGGACAAAATAACCTTGCTTCACTACAATGTGTCCAATAATTTTTGAGGAATAGTGATTCTTGTGAGTTGTCCCTTCACCTCAGCCTTCATATGACTCTCTAAGCAGGACTGCTGTGGTTAAAAAATAAAAATAAAAATTCAGAAAATTCTTCCAAATGGCATTGAAACTAGCTTAGCTGTTTCAGGCTGTTTTTGCTGTGCGTGTTATACTAAAAGAGTATGAAATACTAATATGCAGTAAGTGAAAGTAGCAATACAACAGTGTTAAAATACAATACAATCCCAGCCTATCTAAGCCTATCCCAGCTGATTACCACTCCTACTCAGGGCAAATATATAGAGACAGAAAAACACTTACTACATGAGCATATCTTTGAACTGCTGGAGAAAACTGGAGTACCCGATGGAAACCTACACAGGCACATGGAGAACATGGAAAATTAATTTAAATTCAATTTAATTCATATAGTGACAAATCACAGTAGCATCGCCACCTCAAGACAGTTTATACTGTAAGGTAAAGACCCTACAATAGTACAGAGAAAACCTCAACAATCTGATGACCCTCTATGAGCAAGCACTTGGCAACGGTGGTAAGGAAAAACTCCCTTGTAACAGGAAGAAACCTCTGGAAGAATTGACAGAAAAGGGGCAGCCACTCCACACAGAAATGCCCCAGTTAACCAGAGGACTCAAACTCAAGATCTTCATGTTATGTGGTGACAATGCTAACCACTCCACCATGTGCTGCCCAGACTCAAACCTCTGTTTATCCGTACTAAATACTAGTTAATGCCTCAAGAAGGAAAACCTAATCATCAGAATGGCTAATTTCAGGATTTTACACGTTATACTATAAGATATTTATTGTTGATTCATTGAGAAGTACATCTCTTTACATTCCCCAGCTTGTTTAGCTATTTTATCCCCTTGTGATTTACTCCCCATATAAGCCTGACCTATGGTTCTATAAGATGTAGTTGCACTAGTGTTTAGTATGTTTAACAGAGTGTATCTGGGCTATTTAGGTAGCCAGTTTGAAAATAATATGTCCCTGTGTAGTTTATTTTGTTCAATCCACTGTAATACTGTTACAATGTATATAATTTTGGAAACAAAGAACACCTTAGAGATCAAGTTTCCTTTGATCTGTCAATCATAACTATATCTGCCTTATTTCCTTTTTAAAAATAGTTTCTATAACTGAAATAAAACTTAATTTTCTTTAAAATAAAGATCAGAGAGAAGAACATGTCAGAATAACTACTAGAAAATGAGCTAAAGACCTCTGTGTTTCCTTATGTAATACTTTGTCTTTTACCATTTAGTCACTTCCCAAACAATTTCTTCCCTTCTGCCCCCGTGCAAAATTATAGTGCATGTATTTTTCCATATGCAAACATGTCTCTTTGTTTGCACACAGATCAAAATATCCTTAAAGGTTCGTCACAGGATGGCATGCTTTTTAACAATCATTTTATTAAAACAATAGCAAGAACCTTAAAGAGAACTGATTTATATTAAAATTTTCTGTAATGATTTTTGTCAGTACTAGAAATCAGAAATTCTCTTAACTTGGATAAAGGTCTGGAAGCAGAGGATCATCAATGAAGCTACCTTGTCTGAAGGTTTGGTTTGTTGATTTTTAATGTGAGGCTTGCAGTCAGCATGAGCAGTTTAGAATATTTTATTAAAATATTGCTTAGCTTACAAAGATACCAGCTCATATTAAGAAAACACAATGAGCTTTGAAGTACTTTATTAAAAATCATTATACCTAAAATATTCAGCACAAAGCTGCAGGCAGTTCTTTGGTGCAAGAAGAAAGCCTGAATATGTTCATCAAGATAACTGAGAAACTAAGATACATTATAAAATGTAGTCTTATTTGGTTCTTGTGCCTCCTCGTTCTCGGTGTTTGCTTCAGCATGACCAGGAAGGACTCAAAGTGTTCTGTTGTATAATCCTCCATTGAGTCACTAGCTGCTTATTGCTGTGCAGGTTCACAGGGTCAGCATTCTGGGCAACTAGTCACTAGCCTGTCGCAGGATTATATCACAACACAAACAAATCCACACTAAACACGTAATTTAGAGTTCAACCAGTTCACTCGGCCTACGTATCTTTGCCCTGTGGGAGGAAAACAAGTATTTAAAGAAAAAAGTAAATAGAGAAGAGAAAATTACCTTCTGGTCGCACATGCTCATTTTTTCTGCGTCAAACAAATCATGAGTTTGCCTTTTGTTTAGGCTTGTTATTTAAGGGAGCAGCCGGAAGTGACACAGAATTCAAGACTAAACATTCAAGCGACAAAAATTAGGGTTTTCAGGAGCAACTAGAGATGTTGCTGATAGTCAACAGATGGCAGTGTTGCACAGATTAAGACATTTAAGCAATCTGTCCTCTCCAGCTGGTCCCAGATTCCATGGCAGTTTCAACTTGTTGATATGCACTTCAGTGAGGCCTTCCCAGCATTTTTTTTTAAAATTTTATTGTAAATAAAATAAAAGAATTGTGAAAGTCACCGCCTTAAATCATAATAGCCTGTGGTCTAGGCCTAACCCACCACCTGTCACTGTTATTCCGCTTCATGATATTACTTTGTACTTTTATTTAGTAAAATGTTTCCTGCTTTTGATGAGTAAAAAAGAACTACTTTGACAAAGCACATCAAATAGTTAGGACAGAGGAATCTGTGGAATGATGAGGTCGGCTGCTGCATAGCTGCGATGGTCATGAGTAAACAAGGCCAGGATAGTGAATGGTGGGGTGTGTCGGTTTTGTCTGTGTGTGTGTTTGTGGTGAGACGCCCGGTTATGTGTTTCCCTATCTGTCTGTCTGACTGTGGGTGGCTACATATGTGTGGCTGCACGTCGGTAAATGTGGTTTGCCTTTGTCCTTTCTGCTGGTGTGTCGGCCATAGGTGTGAGTGAGGCTAGATTAAAGTGAGCAACTTTCCTGGGAATACAAACCCAAACAGGTCCTGGGTTGATTTTGTCATTTCTTTTTTTTTAATAGTTGAAATATAATTGTATTTATTTCTTTGTGAATTTACACTATAGCCTAAATCTGTCCTGCATTAGTATAATTTTGTGCTGATCTTTTGGAGTTGGTTACTAAAGGATACAAGTTAATATCCTGTTTTATCTCGATAATATGGGAACCTCCAGGGCTGATAAATAAAGCCAGTTTAGAACTGCTAGGATTGACTTCTCGAAGCTGCCTCCAAAGCCATAGACACCCATGTTAAAATGCCCAAAGTTACAGCCAAGTAAAGAAAATAAAACCGTTTTTAATTTTATGACTTTTATGGAGGGGTGAATTTTTATAGAAATTCACGAGTTTAAATTATATTGAGGTTTAAACTTCTGTTTAATTATGTGGCCATTTTATATCATTTTATATATCCATTTTATATCAGGTGGGTGGTATTTACTCATGTTCAGCATTCAGCTGTGTTAAAAGACAGTATATGGAGCTTTGGGGTTTCTCAAAGCTCAAACTAATTCCATCCATCCAGCTTCCACTTATCCAGTTCAAGGTTGGGGGGCAGTGGAGGCTACCCCAGTTACTATTGTTACGTTATAATATTATTTTATGCCATGTTATACCCCTAATTAAAGATTGTGAATTATTATGTAGTTTTAGTTTGCATTATTCTCCTGAATTAGAAGAAGCTGATAACTATTGCATTAGTTAAACTGATTTGCATTACATTAGACTGCTGATTTATTGTGGATGAATGATATTGTTTTATGATGTTATAAGAAATACTGTTTGCAGAGAGTCATCGCCTTATTTGTCTGATTAGAAGAGAACAGAGCATGCTGGAGTTTTCTGCCCCATCTCAGCAGGAGCAGATAAAACGGGGAGCCAAGGTCGTAACTTAGGCGCCGTGTGAGAGAAAAGCATGTGAATGTTTAGGCTTTTATGATAAGGTGGGGGCACCAGAGGCTATAAGAGTTTGAGTAATCCTCCACCATTTTGAGATCAGAGGCTGTCTGCATTCAGTTTCCATCTCCCACGTGTGTGATCATTAAAATCATCGTTTGACCTGACCCGGCCGGACCAGTGTTGTTATTGTGGTTTTTTCTCTTGTCTCCATCCCCAATATTTTGAACCATAACACTATATTGTGTGAGGTGGGGCACCCTGAACAGGTTGCCAGTCTGTCGCCAATTTAGAATCACCAGTTAAACCCTATGCATGTCTTTGGACTGTAGGAGGAAGGAGGAGTACCCAAAGTGAATCCACACAAACTCAGGGAGAACATGCAAACACACAGCGTTGAAGTAAAGGTGCGCTGCACTGTTGTGCCACTCTCCAAATTTAGCTTTCCCTTTAATATCACAATATCATATTAATAACTAAGCTACCTTCAGCTGAGAAGTTCCATCGTCAACTATGGTCAAGTTCAGCTAAAAAAGAAAAAAAGGCCTTTTTTGAATCTACAGAAGGACATAGCTACCATCTATCTGCATATGGACTATTGTTTTTGGTTGCTTGTTTATTTTCTTTAAAAAAGTTTGCTAGAATTTTCTTTGTGGCCTCTTAATACAAGTTTTATATTAATATGGCAACAAGACGTTACTATCTCTTGCCTGCTGGTCAATGCAAGTCAGATATTTAACTCATTTTTGCTCTATTTTTTGGTATCTTACAAATTCTGAAGCTATATTTATCTTATAGGCTCCTAAATGCACAGCACTAAAACAGCTGCCTGCTATAGTCGAAACCAACACACTACACATAGCAATCAGAGTAATCTAAAACAGCATAGCTGTGGGCCAGAGAGGTAAACAGAAGAAGTTCTTTTCATATTGCCACGTTGTTCTCACATCATGAAAATGATTTGATCCTTTATTATGAACACTGTTTCTTATAATTTATTATACTTATTATTACATCTTGTTAAAAAGCTCTTTGGTGGAGAGTAGTACTGAAGTGCTGCAGACACTGAATACCATAATTATTTTAGTCTAACTTTTCTGACATCTTGCACACACCTAAGAAAACTGGTTTCAATCAAAGTTATACATAAAACTATATACATCAGCTAAACTGTATTTCATTGTTATTACAGCATGTAAGTAATATTTGTATTCTGGTTTTCTGGGCTAGAAAACCCAAATGTTTGCCTGGGTCAATGTAACAGAGGTGTGAGGCATCACACGATAAATCAAGTGTTATGATCTTTTAGATCATCTTTAAGCAAATGTCTGACAGATGTACATTAATTATGAAGGCATAAACATTTTGTTTCACATAACAGTGCATATATGAACTAATTAACTTTCAGTTCAAAACTTCAGCAGCACAAAAGAAAATATAGACCAACAGAAAGTGTTCTAGTCCTCAGGTGTGACCAATGAGGGGACTGAAAAACAAACCACAGAGCAGCAGAAGAGTAAAACTGTCTTTTATGTGCACCTGTATGTATGTGTGTCTCTTTGCGTAGTGTTTACATGCATTCAAGGATGTGTGTGAGTCTGCACACCCTTGCTTCAAGGCTCTGGTCAGACGGTGCATAACTGTGGTTGGACGCAGGCTAAGCGCCTCTAGACTACAGTGAGTCAACAATGTCTGCTCTCAGCGAGAGGAGACATGATAGGTCTTGTCTCATTTGGTCCCTCACTCTTGCGGTGGGACTCCCAAAATGTGAGTGTGTGTGTGTGCGCATGACTTTAAAGTAAAATTAGCTATTTACTCAGATGTAGAATAAAAGCAGAATGCGTCAGTGTCTGTGTTTACATAAGTTATGTTGTACATGATGCCCCCTTAAAAAAAATATGAATTTGGACAAAGGTTTTTAGAGAAGGGCCAAGTTAAGGAAAATTCTGAAGCCTAAGCATTAACTGTTCCCTTTCCTTTATGAACCTTCTCCTCTGTAGGTAGTATAATACCTTAAACCTTCTTTCTTATGCTTTTTCCTGGTTGGTAGCCCATTTTAAGCACAGCTTCTGCCCAATTCTCAATGTCTCAATCTCAGTGTGACACCCTATGACCCATAACTGGGCAACTATAAGAAAATGGACAAATGGATGGATAGATGGAATTCATTAATTAACTTCACCTAACCCTAACCTTAATTGTCGCCTAAATTAAAGAGCAAGTTTATCTGAAAGTTGGGGCATATATTGTGTATTGTAAAAGATGCTGCTTAATTTGATATGATATGTGTCAAGGGGCTCCATCGTATACCAATTTAAAATAAGGCAGACACAGATTAAAAACTGTGACTGTGACCAATAAAAGGTTGCTGGTTTGATTCCAGCTGGAGACATAAACTCCTTTGGGGGTTGCATCAGGAAGGGCATCTGATGTACCTGTTGTGGTGATCTCTTGTGACAAGGGAGCAGCCAAGCGTAGCTTTTTTAGATTTGTGTGATATACCTCCAAAAACATATTGAATTATTTTATCAAATATATGAAAAGTAAAAGAAAAACATTTGTACATCTGTAAAGTTCATGTTCCTACACTGCAAAATCTCCAGTAAAAAAAAAAAAAAAAAATCTCCAGTGCTAAATTGACACTAGAAAGTGGAAAATAACTAAAAATGCTAGTAATATTTCAGTGTTAGAAAAACAACACTGCTAATGTTAGTCATTGTTAATCTTTAACACTGACTAGGCTACTGTTAGAAATATAACGCTGTCAAAAGTGTTAATTTAACACTCAAAGGAGTGGACACATAGAGACACTTTCTAGTGTCAGCACTGGAGATTTTGCAGTATAAGTATCTGATCTGTGAGGATTAGTTTACTAAAATCAATTAATTCTTTTAATTCAGTTTTACTCATTGGATTTTTTGTTCAAAACAACATGTAACTTATGGTGGTTTATAGTGTAAGGTAATGTGCTTAATGTATTAGAGCAAGAACCCCCAAAGATTGGACAATTATTTCTTACTTATGTCTAAGTACTTGGGGACAGTGGGGAAGAAGAACTGCCTTTCAACAGCAAGAGATCACCTGCAGATTCAAGGTCAGGGAGATACAGCAATCTGCTATGAACAGCTGAGGGATGAGATGCCTTGTCTGGTTGCCCAGCCTGCATTACACAGATACACACACAAGTGAATTTCCAAGAAATCCAGGGTGACATAACATAGCTGATGTAATGCAGGGGTTATACATTGTTATTTACGGCCATAACTCTTATGTCACAAAAAAAAATCACTGGAAAGTTTGACTATCTGCTGACTACACAAAGGACTACATATCATTCAAAATAAACACACTGCTTTCATGCAGCTTTTAATTTAGAAATCATCTGAGGCCTATCTTCCACACACTACAGTCTGTATTTGTCTTGCGGTATTGGCGTTAAAACCGTAAAATGTGAATAACGCTCTAATCTCACTGTCTTCCGTACTTTCTGAGCAATGGATGTTTAAAATATGATAGATGAAAATGCAAAATAGAAAGTCCAAATATAGTTTCTAGACAGTGATGCAGGATTCATTATGTGGTGTAGAAGCATACACACAATGCTCCACTTCTCCACATGGGTTACGCGTATTGCATAACATTGTTTGTAAAGCATCATTTCTTCTCCTACTCAAACAGAACAGATTCATCAAAATAGCTGAAAATGCAATAAACACAGTCCCAGTGACGTGAAATTGAAAGAAAGCACATACAGTTTCAGGTAAGTTGTTCATTTCTATGCATGAACTAATACTTGTACAAGAAGATCATGCTGTAGGCTTTTTAAAACTGGACATTTAAAAAGAAAATCCTGACACTAGAAGCCCTGTAGTGGGTTTTCTCAACATACTGGGCAAATTTCCTCAATATTATAAATTCTGAATTTTCATAATCTAATATAAAATCACAATTGGGCTTTTTTTGCATATATATTCGATTTATTTATTACAAATTTATTACATACTTTCCATTTTCTTCTTTCCTTTTAATGTAGTAATTCCACTCATAGATAGATTGATAGAGTAACTCAAAATTGTTGTTAGTAGTCATATGTTGGTCTTGTTGTTTTATTTATTTATTGTTGATGTCAAAGCAGCCTGCAAGGTAAGGTGTAGTCTTCTACAACACTTAACCTTAAACCTTAAAAACCAAGGCTACGTCCACACTGATGCGTTTTCGTTTAAAAGCACATCGTTTTCTCTCAGTTTTGGCCTCCCATCCACACTGAGACGGCATTTTCTCTCAAGGAAAATGCAGCGTTTTGAAAATGCTCTCGAAAACACGTACATTTGAAAACGGTGCTTTCGCGTCGCAGTGTGGACAGCGAAAACAGAGACTTTTTGAAAACGATAACACATTTTAGTCATGTGATGCAGTCAAGTGACCAATTAAACTAAGATAGCAGATGGCATGATACAGCAGTTGTTTTGTTTGCTCTCAATTTTGACAGCCCTATTAAAGGTTGATATCAGTTTTTACACGCTTCAGATAGCTTTTCTTCAAATTCTTTAATTCTCCCCTGCTTTTGCAACTTCGTACTTTTGTGTTTTACTCGCAGCAACAACTCCACCTCATTGTCGGACTCTGTAGTTTTCTCTGGTCCCCTCCCCAGTCAGACCAGGAGTGACATGTTTAGCCGCATGTTCTCCTTAAATTGCTGGCTGTCGGAGTGGTGTCCCAGAAACGATGTGGGCTTCATAGATAATTGGCAAACCTTCTGGAGGAAACCTGGTCTTGTTAGGAGAGACGGCATCCATCCCACTTTAGATGAAGCAGCTCTCATTTCTAGAAATATGGACAAATTTATTAACTATCCAGAGTTGGGACCAGGAAGCAGAGTTGCAGTCTTACACGCCTCTCTGCAGCTTCTCTCCTCCTGCTACCCCCCCAAAAACCCATCTCTATAGAGACTGTGTCAGCTTCCAAAAAGACAAAAAACAAACTAAAAACCAGCAACAAACAACTTAAACTTAAAAAATCACAAAGAAAGAGTAAAATCTGAACCAAAGAGTAAAACAGTGAAATGTGGATTATTAAATATTAGGTCTCTCTCCTCCAAGTCTCTGTTAGTACATGACTTAATAATTGATCAACAAATCGATTTACTCTGCCTTACAGAAACCTGGTTGCAGCAGGATGATTATGTTAGTTTAAATGAATCAACACCCCCGAGTCATTTTTCAGCAATTTTTCACACCAGTCTGTCAATCAAACAAAGACCAAGACAGACTTTTAATTCATTTGAAAGCCTGATGCTTAGCCTTGTCCACCCCAGCTGTAAAACTCAGAAACCAGTCTTACTTGTTATCATCTATCGTCCACCTGGGCCTTACACAGAGTTTCTGTCTGATTTCTCAGACTTTTTTCTGATTTAGTTCTGAGCTCAGATAAAATAATTATTGTGGGTGATTTTAACATCCATGTAGATGCTAAAATTGACAGCCTCAACATGGCATTTAGTCTGTTATTAGACTCAATTGGCTTCTCTCAAAATGAAAAAGAACCCACCCACCACTTTAATCACACTCTAGATCTTGTTTTAACATATGGCATAAAAACTGAACATTTAACAGTGTTTCCTGAAAACCCTCTCCTGTCTGATCATTTCCTGATAACATTTACATTTACAATAATTGATTACACAGCAGTGGGGAGTAGACTTTATCACAGTAGATGTCTCTCTGAAAGCGCTGTAACTAAGTTTAAGAATATAATCCACCCACTGTTATCATCTTCAATGCCCTGTGCCAACATAGAGCAGAGCAGCTATCTGAACGCTACCCCAACAGAGGTCGATTATCTTGTTAATAATTTTACCTCCTCACTACGTACGACTCTGGATACTGTAGCTCCTGTGAAAACTACTGAAATCTTCTTGCGTTTCACGCATGCACAGTACTGGAATGTAAGCGTTTTCGGCCATTTCAATGTGGACGCACAACTCTGAAAACAACTGAAAACGATAGTGTGGACGTGGAGCGTTTTCAGACGAAAACGCTGTTTTCAAATCTATCCGGGCTAGTGTGGACGTAGCCTAAGGTGAAAGGTCAAAGTGCAAAATCAACAACTGTAAACTCCCCTTAGATGGCCTTTAGAGTTGTGGTTTTAACGCCTACTGTTGTGCATGTCACATTGGTTTTATTTATGATCTTTGAGAAGAGTTGTTAATGGTCACAAATATAGTCTGGTCTGTCCTTAACATTGTAAATTCTTTAAAAGTACGGTATTCTCCCTGAAAACAACACTTAGTCACCCCAGATTGTTGCAAAAGTAGGTTGAGAAATAAATTAAAGTTATGCAACTTTGTTTTAAAAAGCCAACCCTTTTAGGGTTTGGTGGTATTCCTCTGGAAAAGGCAAGATGTCTCATAAAAACAAAAAGAGATTTATTTTCTGATTCAAATTCACCAAGTCTCCTAAAATCCCTTCTAATCCTTTTTATAGATGTACAAAATTAAAACCAGAGGAAAGGGATTTCTCTTCTATTATTGAATTGTTTACACTTGAAAAACTATCTTGTGCACCATGCAGACCTAAATCACACTCTAAACCGCCTGTTTTCATGGATACTAGAGTGTATTTAGCGTCGTCTGGTACAAGTTAAATGGCCCTTGTCTGTCTGGCAGTATTCCTTCTGCAATTTTTTTTATACGCTGAAGGGATAAGAGAAAATATTTAAATGTGTTTTTCACCGTCGGAAAATCGAAAATATATGCATGTTCAGGCAGTCCTCATCAAACCAGAGATCTCTGAATGAATCAGTCACATAATAACCACTGTTTATGATAAGAAGCCAATGGAGACACATTCATCTGCTACCCGACACAAGACTATTTCAAGAAGGCACATAAACAAACCCAGGAGTCAAAAATACACCCTTTAACAAATTAGATTTTAGATTTACCTCAAGAGCAAGCTCAGACACAGAGGCTAGTTTATATAAAGAAGGTGTGTTCAGTTTGAGAATTACCCGGGAAAGGTGATGCATTTGAGAAAGAAGATCCACCAGAGACTTCAGATAGAGCCATAACAGTTTTCCAGTTTTCACACATTGTGGACGAAAGGCTAAAGAATTCAGGGAAACAATCCCGTTAATAAAGGGTGTGGCGAGAAGCCTCTGTTTATGAAACCTGTCATTTTACTAGAATTTCTAGTTAACCACAGGATGTGGCTCACATTGCTTTGCCATCCCAAGAGTTTCCGTCCTATATGGCTTTCCGGAAGCCTGTTATGTTTGTACTTACTGATTTACAGAGTGCAAACTGCAGGTTACCAGTGCATGAGTTTATAATAGAACAAATAGTCCTGCAACAGGAAGCTGTATAATGAGAACCGCTGTTGAAATTTGGATATATCATGTGAGCGGATATATGATTGACTGCTCTTTTTCCCAGAACTGAAGACAAACTTGAAAAAGTGCTAGCGGAAAGTATTAATACGTGGATTTAATACTATTGCTCATAAATACTTTGGCATGTTTTGATGTGGCTGATTGTTACAGCAGAAAAACATAAAGATAAACTTTCAGTGTTTTGGGGTCATTTTTACCACTTACGTGCTCACGCTGGGATGATGAGCAGCAAACACATGTTAACAATCTTTTTTTACTGTTATTATGAAGTACCTATGACTCAAACGAGTGTTAAACAGTTGGCGGGAATCCAAAAGACATAAAGGTAGCAGAAAATCAGATCAGAGAAGTGGCTGCGGCTGTGGTATTTTCTGTGTTCTGTTAACAGATATGATATTACAGTATGACAATAAGTGGTAAAAAAATTCTGCCGGTCATCACTTCATCATTTTACCACACTGCATTCATCCCATTTGTTTTCCACCCTGAAAAAGAAGTGTGTTTTTACAGCCTGCAGGGAGTGTATGGTTCCCTAATAAATGTCACAACGTTCCAGGCCACCCCCTCAGTTTTTCTTGGTGATATTTTTAGACAGGCTCTGTCCACAATCCTGAAGTGAAAAGCGAGGGAATTGTTTTTGTTGATGATCGTCTTACCACTTCAGTGTGATGACTCGTGATGAGCTGGTGCCTCCATACGTCACAAGAGGCCAGAGTGAGTGGGAGTCGGGCTCTGGGTTCCATTAAGTGGGGAGCCAGTCACTGAGATAATTAAAGAACTAGTGACGCGGGACTGTCCGTGGATCTCCACTCGCTACTATTTTTGGATAGCTGCAGGTCTGTTTTGAGTTTAGAGAGAAGCCACAATATCCATTGTTAAATTGCATTGTTAAAGCAATGTTTACTCAGTGACTCTGCTTAGTTAAACTGCGGCCTCTTTGTCTCTGAATGAAACGCATCACAAATGGTTAGATGGTGGATGGATGGAGGAGTAGTGTGAGGTCAAAAAGTCACCAGATTTGACGCTGTATCAAAGTTAAGCTCTTATTTTTTGCCTGTCGCTGAAGGAATTCAGCCATGTTGTGACCTCTTAGCTCACAGCCAGGGTCTCCGGTTTGTTTAGACTATCTAAACCATATTGGACCGTGGTCCAAACTGTGAGGCAGAGACAAGTCGCATAGCTGGGTAGCTGACGCATAAAGCTCAGCTACCTAACAACATGTGTGTGGCTTATATTTAGTCGTAAAAAAAAATTGGCTTTGCAAATTACCCTAAAGAAGTGTGCGCAGTTGGTGCGTCATCAAATTTAATTTCAAATAAATGTTGATGGCTGAGATTACAAAACAATGCATATGAATTGTTGCTATTTTAGATCCTCCAAGAACAAAACAGGAACATCAAGATTACATTCCCACAGAAAGGAACATGTTGATTCCGTGAGAGATGTGTCTGACGTTTTAATAAACTGCAATTTGGTTCTCCGCTGGAAACTATGTAAGCACAAACTAACACACACATTCAAAAACTGACTTTTTGGTATAAGAGAGCAAATAAATAGAACCTTTAGAAAAGCAACTACTAAATAACTATACTCTACCAAATTCAAATTCAGAGAAAATTGTCATCATTGTATTCTAAGTGGCTCATGCACTGCCAAACACCATTGCCAATTTAAAAATCAAGTCATGAAGAAGTGAAAAAACACACTTCTGTTTTTGAATAAACATTAATAATTTGAGTGATGACTGCTTTGTCACATTTCTTCTTTCCAGATTTTTTTATAATGAGACGTGTATATATATATATATACGTGTGTGTGTGTGTGTGTGTGTGTGTGTGTGTGTGTGTGTGTGTGTGCGTGTGTCAAGCTAAGTCAATGTAAAAGCTAAAAAAACAAACACTACGCACCCAAACCATCTCTGCCATTACTCTGGTTGGCCGTCATCCAGCGAGGTTTTCCTCTGAAGAGTAAACACAGCACAGTCTCATTCAGACACCTTCAGGTTCCAGCGCAGTTGAGAAAATGATGGCAAGCCATCTGTTGTCTGAGCAGGAAAAGATCATCCTGTGTCTGAGGTTTGGAGATGTCAGGTTGTGATTGGAGTCACTAAAAGAAAAAAAAATGCAGCCCAGCAATTACCTTGCTAATTCTAGATTGGTTATGCAATCACAGTGTCTCCTAATGTTGTGCAGCACAACTAAAATGCAGAGTAAATAACATCTGGCCATGAGCAGGAAAGTGTTGGAGCTTTTCTTGTAAGTTTGAGTGTATAGTAAACAAGAGATGTTGTACAGTTACATTAGAGGACTGCTGTCAATTTTCCAATCCTACAGTTGCACAGCTTCGGCCTCTATATTTTAGCCTTAGATATAAGAATCCAGACATATTTCACCTCCAAACAAAATATAGACCACTTTTTTTTAATTACCTTACTATAGTGTAAAAGATCTGAAATACACTGTTAAAAAAAATTCCGTTATAAAACGGAAAAAGTGCTGGTAATTAATTACCAGCACTTTTTCCGTTATTGTACGGGCACTTCCGTAAACCTTAAAACGGATATTTCTGTAGATTTACCCGAGTTTTTCTGTACCATTGACGGACATTTCCGTCAAACCTAAAATGGAAAATTCCGTATTTTCCATAAATTTCGGAGTTATTGCACAGACAATTCCGTAAACCCTATAACAGATATTTCCGTAGATTTACCTGACTTTTTCTTTACCATTTACGGACAGTTCCATCAAACCTAAAATGGAATATTCCGTATTATTTAAGTACTCAATCCATACCATTTACGGACACTTCAGTCATCCTAAAATGTTTAATTCTGTACCATTCTCTATACCGTTTACCATCAATAAAGCACAAATGTAGAATCACAGCAATTACTTATTTCCTTTAACAGCTGCCAGTGCTTTAAAGTGATTTCACTTTTTGTGGTGAATGATTTGCAATATTTACATTACAACCATTAAAACATTCAGAACATCACCTTCACATTCAGATAAATTTTACATACATAAACCAGCTGTTCTCTCAAAGAAGTACAGCCATGTCCTTTAACAGGGAGATGCCAAATCTAGCAACTTTTTAGCATCCACAGGCTGACAGGCATTAATAACAAATTAATTTGTTAAATACAATGACAAAATAAGACAATAAAACTGCCAGCATTGCTGTTGCTGTCTCACCTGTCAGTGCAAAATGAGGAGCCCCCTCCAGGAGGATGCAGAAACCTACACCTCCAACTCCACATATCACACCGACAGGCAGAGCTCTGCAACCAGTGGCTGACCTTTCTACAAAAAACAAATAGAACATTAGAAGTATTACATTATACAACTTTTCTATAAAACATCAGTGCAGCAATAACAACCATGACCTTAGAAGGATGACTGTGCAACATGCCATAAAGAGATTTTTAAAACTCTTAAAACAACTTAAAACTAAAAAAAAATTAAAACTTACACCTCCAACTCCACAATGACAGGAAAAGCTTAACTGGAATGACAAATATCGCCCACCTTCCCTCCCCCTTAACATGGGGGATTTGAAACTGCAGCATGTGTGTTGTGGGCATCTAGTTAAAACATCTGAACTCACCTAATACTGTAAAAATCTGTATTTCTACTCCCAAGCCCCATGTTTTTGGATTCGCCTTTGTGTGTGTGTGTGTGTGTGTGTGTGTGTGTGTACATTCAGTCCAAAAAGGTATTTTCTGAGCTCTGAGAACAACTCAAATGGCCCATTCAGATTCCTTCTGCTTGCATTCAAATTCCTTCAGCTGAGAAACCAGCTTGCACACCTGTGGAGGAATGAAGTGCCGTTTCTTCCCCTTCTTCTCTGCCTTGGAGCCTCGCTCAGGATTGACCCCAAAGAAAACTCTGAGGAAAAAAAAAAACAATAGTGATATGCAGACAAAGTTTGCACATGTAGTGTGGCTTGACAGGAGTGGAGCAGTTCAATAAAATCCTACATTTGTTTTCTTCAATATGCCCCTATGTGTGAACCTCTCTATCATTCTAGTTGACCATCTGTCTAGAACCCAATGTTGTTGTGGTGCTGGTGCCAGTGGCTAAGCTTATCTCTTCCTTTGTCTTTTCAAGACACATGCATTCACACTGCGCATATACAGAAATGTTTGCAAGGGTGAGAAGTCTGCTTATCACCAACACATGACAGCATGCATCCTCAATGTGTATGCAGGGATATTATAAATGCACAGAACACAGAAGGGGATAGAAAACACAGTTGACATTGTCCTATCAAAAGGTGTAACAGCACATTTGAACACGGACTGTCCTGGGGGTTATTCAAACATGGAGTGGAGAAACTGTGACATTCAGTGCACGTTACACATCAGTACAAGTATTAACATTTGGGCATGAATCCACTATGTAGTATTTTTTAAATTAATATGTTTAGTCTTTCCTTCGGGGGGGGGGGGTCCCTGGAACAACATATTTTGAGTTTGGGGTCTGCAGCCAAATAAATTTCAGTTTGTGTGTCTTTGACATGAAAAGGTTTGACCACCACTGACATAACCTGGTCTCAGGTGCTAATGGTTTTAAAGAGATAGCTCAAACGAATTTTGTGTCAACAATCCATTCTGAGAAAAATATGTTTTTGCTCCATTTCCCAACTAGAATCATGTTATGTTTGTTTTGTTATTGATTGACTTAGGACACTATTTAAAGCAAAAAGCCTGTTACCTGCCCTTTAAAAAGATATGACACATTTATTCTAACAATAGTCTTCAACAGGGAGCTACAAAATCTCTGAACAAATCCATATTCAGGGGGATCATAAGCCAATAACAGCTGATCTAAAAGCTCACAGCATGTGACGGCACATTTTGAGCTTGTACATCTCAGACAAACGGGTTTAGTGTAGATTGACAAAAAGCAGGTCAGGTGCAGAAAGGCACGGCAAAGTCACATTTACAAAGTATTTCCAAACAATGAGTGCTTACCTTTGCATGAATTCGAGAGTAAAAGCCATCTCCGGTGGGTATTGGACGTTGCAGACATAAAACATGGAGAAGACGTAGCTCAAGGCCACAATGGGAGAGGTGATGTGGTCATTGACAAGTAACCCATCAACAGCAATCTTGAATTGCTGGTCACCTTAAACACAGATAAAAACCATGTACCATTTACAAAAAAAAAAAAATCCTATATTTTAAGGCAAGCAAAACATTTCTTTAATAAATATGACACAACAACAGCTTATAACAACAGCTAACAACAGCTTGCTGGGATACAAAAAAAGATTTAACTACAAACCTCTGATTAGGATGCATGGGGTCACTGGGAGTTCGACTTCAGGATCTGCAGAGATCTGTTTTGGTGACAGACATGATACATGAATTAATGTTTCCAGTGCACACAAACCTGCTGGCAAATTGACTATCTGCTAGTGTCTTCATCAGACAGAGGTAGCCATTATGCACAAACATTAATGTAAATAGTTTATAGATAGAGAGTTTATAGAGAATATCAGCAGCACAATTAGGGGAATCTATACTTCCTACTGTGGTTGGTTACTTGGTTCACCACTGGATGCAAATAATTATCTTGCACACAGTTTAAAATCTACAACATCTACCTCTTTTTTGTGGAAGAGTTTATAAGAGTCTTCCTTGAAGTATTTTGAAATGCCACAGATGAGCTGTATTGGACCTTCGCCCATCTTCATCCCTTTGGAGTCAAGGAAGTCATTGATCCCCTTTTCTTTTTTGGAAAGTTCCTGTTCAAGGTTCAAGGTGTTAATTTTGTACAAGTACATAAGACTAACACTCATTTTCGTTTGGAGCTATGGAGAGAATTTTGAAAAAAATAAAAATAAAAATGAATTATTTCATTTTCATTTGCAACCTGTTCTGTTTTGATCTCAAATGTCCTGCTTTTTTGGTTGTCACTTCCTGATTTTTGGTCTCAAATCTATTCCATTTGATTGTTCATCCAAGTTATTCTATTTGATTGGTTGCCAGTTTATCTTTTTTGGTCTCAACTCTCTTTTTGGTTGCAAATCTTTTTCTGATTGATTAATAAAGACAAAATTCTCTCCATATGGAGCAGCACAGCACAATCATAATAATAACAATAACAACACACCTGTGCCAGCTTGTTTTGTACAGAGAAGCCAAGGAGTTTAGATGCATGATCAAACAGGTGAGGAACTTCAAACAGGAACGGCCACTCGTCCTTTACAACGGCAATAGTGGTATCATCATCGTTGAGGATTTCACGTTGAATGGGATATGTTTCAGTCATCAATTTTCGAACAGATGACTCCTAAAGATATGAGGCAGTTAGACAAACAGTCGAACAGTTAGTCAAACTAACCAATTAAAATAATAAAACAGGGTATCAATTTCAATTGACTATGGGCATAGTGATCTACAGACGATCTACAATTTCACAATGTGTCCTAAATTGTACTTGGACCCAGACCTTATCGCATTACTCCTGCTATATACTATTGCTGTGTGAATGGTTGTATGTCTAGATGGTGGACTGTAGGAACCGAATTGCCCTTCGAGGATTAATAAAGCTTTCTGTATCTGTAATGGATGATTGCAGACCCACCTGAAGATCCTGGGTTTGAAAGGCACGTTTCAACTCATCTCGTTTAGACAGCAGGTCTTCTCTACACACGGCCCCCTCAATGATTGGATCCCACGCCACACATCCATACAGATCTGAATTCCTGGGCCTTTTCTTTGTTGAATTTTCACCCCCTGCTTGCCTCTTCAGTGAGCTTTGTGGCCTCTTCATATTTTCAATTCTGTGTTCCAGCTGACGAAAGAGAGTTTCAGAACCATCTTTTGCAAAAGGTTTGTTTCCAAACGGCTCTGTCAGCTTGAAGGAGGCAGGATATTGTCCTACAATCATACTGGCGAGTTCCCTCAGCTTTTGTCTACCAGGTCTTCCTGGGTGTTTATGGAGGTAATCTTCAGCGACGATCCGAACCATCTCTCGTCTGTCTTTCCCCATTATGTACTTTTTTTCACGCAACTCATCCATGACTTTTGAGGGAAATTTGTGCCATGGTACAGAATATGTGTCTTGGGATGGGGAGTCGGCTGTCTCAGGTGGTGTTGAGGGCAGCTGAAACCTCTGTGGTTCAGGTGTTGATGAGGGGCCAGGCCGGGTGAACTGCGGTGGAGTTTGTGAATCTATGGATGACATGACAAACATCTCCATAAATTAAACACATCACAATTGTTGCAAATCAATTAATACATTGGTCCTCAATGTCCAGTTTGGGTCAACCAGGAATACAAATGGACCTAATTATGAAAACCAATTATAGAGTAATTATTGCCATGTACAGCTGATGGCAACTTTTTTTTGCATTTTTGGAATAAACCTTTGTAGTTTCAGAAAACTTGCATTAAAACAGAGGGGCAAAAACTCACCTGCTTCCAATGCTTTGACAGCTCTGACGAATCTTTTGCACTGAATGAATGGCAGAGTGTCTTTAATGTCCTCCGGGTCCACAAGGCTCAGGTCATCTACAGAGAGAACTCCTAATTCCTCCAGTTTAGCCATGAGTGTATCCATCTGATCGCTACTGAGCGATGGCATTGCTTTCTTGACATAGTTTTTCACAAGTTCCATGTTGGTGTGTGTTTAAGAGGAATGAGCCACCGAGTACCTCTCTGGTAAGAATAAAGTGGATGATAATCATCAAGTTTGTTCAAATCATGGCAACTGAACAGGTCAGAAGCATTTTCATCAAGTTCATAGAGTCCAAGATCAGGTATCCAGCTGGCAGTTTTCCCTCGAAGCAAAAGTAGGACAGTAGTTTCATTTTTTACAAAAATGCTTGCTATTTGTCCTAACTGCAGTAGTCCTTTTGCGTAGCTCAGTAAGACCAGCATTCCATTTGCATATGTAGTGCCTTTAACCTGCACACTCTCTGTGACAACTGAGTTACTTGAGTTCAAATCAAATTCTCCAACCACTGTCTTTATGTTCTGGTCATAGAGCTCTGGATAGAACCGTGTTGAGTCTGAGACATGAACCTGGGAACGAAACAAGGTACCACAAGACTGATAAGCCTGAAGCAACTGGTGCCGTTCAGCCAGAGACTTGGTTACATTTATGAAGTTCTTACTTGCCCTAATGCACCTTTTAAAATAAGAATGTAATGCCTTGTGCATAGGGCTCTGCTCGTATATACTATTCCCAAGAGATGTTACAGTCTCCCTTGGAACACCATACTGCCCCAGTTCACAGGCTAGTGCATCCACAGTATATTCCTGTTGAATATCACTTATAGTTCTCATTTCATTTGCTATTTCTCTTTCAACATGTAAATTAATCAGAATGTTTTTTTTTTTATGTAATTTGTATAGTATATTTTTTTTCTCTCATTTCTTTTCTAAATGTACTTGTATATTGTTCACATGTTGAAATAAATTACCAATCAATCAATTGTGGAGGCTGGAACCAAATATTTTGCCTGTAAACCCAAGTAAAACTGAGCAAGACTCTCTGTGAAGTTGTCTTTCACTTGATCACTGCAGAAATTATCACTTTGTTCTGCATCAATGTTAAAACTTTCAGGTTCTTCAGGTTCTACATGTGATCCTTCACCTTGGGAAGACCGTTCTGTTGGTTCACATATATGAACTGGGGCTATCTTGGTAACATCCCACCCTTTATGGTATCTGGAAATATGCGTTAAAAAGGATGACTTTACATTGAATGTCTTAGAACATCCATCAAAGGGACACGTTACAGTCAAACCCTCATCTATGTGACCACTCAAATGACACTTTAAAGTTTTAAGATCATCATATTCACTGCTGCAAAAATTAAACAAGCACCTTAACTGTACAGACACATTACGGTTCCATGTTTGTGTGCTCCTTCTGTCTACATGAGCTCGTGACATATGCACAGCAAGGCTACTGTATGTGTTAAACTTCCTTCTGCAATCCCTATGGCCACATAAAAAAGATACATTATTATTATTTCTGTGTGTTCGGCAGTGTTTCAAGTAATCAGTCGAAGACCGAGCGTTAAAGCCACAAATGTTACAAGTCAACATTTTTAAGAGATTGAATTTGCCAATTGACGGATAGCCAGAATCAGAACAGAATCAATATGAAAACAATAAATTTATATCAGCACAGTGAAGCATATTCACTTTTCAGGTACCTTCAAATAAGTAATCTGCGTTGGGCTGCATGGGCCACTCTCTTTGGGCTGCAATGTTTTCTGCAATGAAATCTGATTCTACTTAACTATCACCCCTTTTAATTATTACCATGTTCAGTTGCATGCTAACGTAACACAGCGAGCTATAACAATACACACATGTGGCTAATTTACACACATACACACACCCACACACACAAGCGCGCGCATCCAACTTATGGGCTAACGTTAACTTTAGTTGGGCAAACCACGCTTCAAAATAACGCAAAACCCACACATTCAAATGTTACCATGAAAAACACACGGCTACCAACTGACTATCGAGACCAAATTTCATGTAAGAGGGAGGGAAAAATGGTTTTTGACGTACTTACGAAGCGCAGGCGGCTGGCTAATGCTAACGCAGCTAGCAGCAAACGTCCACTCACATACACACCACTACCAACTGCCTATCGAGACCAATTTAATGTACGAGGGGGAACAAGGTGGCACTCCATTCTCATTCTCATTCCACACAACCAACCTGTTTCCAACTTTCCTTGTGACTTGCAGAAATTTAGGTAGGCACTGACCGCACTGAAAGTAATGGCGTCGGAATATTCTGGCTGGGGGAGAAAATTCTGCCTTGCGCAACAGCAAACTTTCCGTATTTCGCAAAACGGAGCGAATCCGTAGCAAATCCACGGTAAAGGGACCCCTAAATTTACGGATTTTTTTAACAGTGTATAACATGTATTTTACATTTGGCACTTATTGATAATGACTTATTTTTGGAAAGTAACAAGAATGCAGATTTGCTTTTTTATTTGAATCTCCATAACAAATACCAAAGATCTAGCTTTGGTGGTTAATTGTAAGAACAAATAATTTTTTACAGTACAAAAATGCACAAAGCAAAAATAACTGGGATGGCATTTTTACTAAAGGTCCTAAACAAGCTCAATTTAAAAAAAACAAAAACAAACTGTGAATAAAATGTAAAATTGCAATCATGATCTGAAATTGGTTACATGGTGTGCTGTCGGCCACCATGAGACCTTATTTCATTTTCCTAGTATAAACAATTTCAGGGAATTTGGCACAGCTCATTGCTCAGACAGAGTACGGTCACTCTATTGTTAACATTGCTCTTACTGTTAACAATTAACGGCACTTAATTGTACAATTCATGAGTAACTTTGTCTGTTTGACACAGATTTGTTTGCTGGGCTGACCTTTATAAAATACCATGAAATGAAAAACCATTTCACTTGTTATTTGTACAAAAAATACATAAAATCTCACTGAAATATGACTAACAGGAGACAGAACTATATTGTTTTTGTTTATTAACCATCAAAAGTGTTTCAATTAAAGCGAGGTGCATTTCAAGGTTAATTAAAAAAAGGGTTTATTATTAATGAATTAAGAAACACAATAATTTTGGGTGTGCTCTGGTCAACAACTGTTTTGTCCATCGCTGTAGGTGTAATATGATAAAAGCTATAATGCATTACAACTGTGAAACCAGAAAACAAGCATAAAAGAAATAGCTAAAGCTGATTGACTGGTCAGTCAGTCAGCTGACTGGTCATTTGGAAATGATGTTCTGTCACAAATTTGCAGTGTCACATGGCTGTTGTTCCCTACATGTCAACGAGTAACTTTAAAAGTGAAATATAAAGCTGCATAAGAAACTTTCCTGAACATGTCAGTGTTTTGGAAACGTGTGTCTAACCTGTGATTTCTTACCATGAGAGCTTAGGAACTGAAAAGCAAACTGAAACAGCTAGCCAGCTCTGGTGCAGTTAAAATGAAGTTGATGACTGATGTTTTTATGAGAGAGTCGATGAGAAGACTTTACCAAAAGCATGACAATTCTTCCCTCGTACCATTCTGTAGATGTGTTGGGACATGTGAAATATATGTAATTAAACTTGGAGTTTGACTACATGTTAGCATGCAAGTGGCTCACCAACATTCAGAGATGTAGTTTTTCTGCCAATGCTGTATATGTTTGGGTTTTGTTTTGTTTTTTGGGGTAGTGTCCCGAAGAGTCTGGTCAAACAATGATTTTATTGAACACACGCGCGGGGAGATGGATACTGCACGCAATCAGCATAGATCTCCACCCAAAAATACACAAGCAATTGCTTTTATAATGTCAGGGTTTGACGCCCCTTCTCGCGTTTTCCAAGAACATTATTTGCATCTTAAGAACATTATTTACATTTCTTACAGACAATGATCAATTTTAAGAGATAAATGCAGACACCAAAGTTCCCCTCCCTAGCATCTTTGTCCAAATATGGCGATGAATTCAGGCGCCTGAAGATCCTCCGGGACTTGTCTTCTTTTTGACACATCTTCTGTCACCTGTTACTAAGCAAACTCAAATGCAACAAGAAGCTGAATACATTCAGGCCTTCACTCAAGCCTGTTTCTAGATTATATGTATTATATGTGTTTTGTAGGCATGTATGCAGTTTTAACCTTCCATAGCTCCAAGTCACTTACACAATAGATCGCCCGGACATCGCACCGAACGAGGCACATGACTTTTCCTTAATTGACTGAGCTTTAACAATTTAATAAGCACAAAATGCAATGTGTGTATACAATTATTATGGCTGCCCCTGTAATAAAAGGTTAATGTAAAGCCAGCAGGTTTAATAACCATCTTAATGTAGATTATATTGTTAATGCAATGTTAATGCTGCAGGATATATTGTAGCTATAAAATAATTTCTTTAATTCTACAGTAGTTAACTGTTACAGCAACAAATTTAGGCCATAAAGAGCTCTTTTATTTTTATTTTGCTATCGTGTCTGTACTATAATTGTCCTTTGAAAAGTCCTTTCTCCTTTTCTTTCGTGACCCCGACCACTGTGAAGCAAAAGTGTTCATGAGGCGGCAACCACCACTGTATAAGCATGTGCAACAGGACCTGAGTGTTCACACAGACATCACATGTTCACACAACCTCATCATGGAAAAACTGTATTTTCTGGCAATGGCTATTTATTAACAAATGTTCTGCTGCCGCACGCCCTTAAGTTAACTGGTGTACGTAATAATCCTGCCTGCTGCAGTACTTCCACCTGGGCTCTAACTGGCATTTCTTCTGATTTCACTCTAATAAAATAATTAATAATTTTGTATCAACTGTTTTTTCAAAGTAGCTTCTTTCAATGTGAAATCCTTTGTAGTTTTTCTCATCAACACTTTCTGTGCTATTGAGCAGATCTGGTACGTCCAGAAATATGAGATGCTGGTCTGATACTGCTGGACCAACTTCTATGGCATCATCTCTCTATGTTACCATACTTGCCGAACTGCTTATTTCACAGTGTGTGAATAATCAGTCCTTTTTGTGAATGAGCAACTCGGCAGGTGCCTGGGCAGCAGGGTGATAAATACTTGTCGGCTTGTATCACTCGCAGGGTCATGTGAGAAAGGTCTAGACTCTGCAGACTGAGAAAATGGATCTGACACTCTAAGATCATACGAGCAGTGTCTTCTTCATCCCACCAGTTTAAACAATACAGCAGTCGTGCTGACAGACAGGAAGCAGAAGTCAAAGCTCAAGCAAAGAGCAAAGCTTTAAGCACGGATTACGATGGCACTGTGGGTTAAAGCAGGAGGGAGAAAAGCGGAAGGCAGAGCCCAGGTCTAATTGCTTGCGTAGGTTGACACATCTGAATTTACGGCCTGCAGTGGAGCAGTGCCACTCATTTAAGACTCTTTATTTAAGAGCTAAGAAAAAAAACACACACATAACAGATATTTTGTTCACTTGTTTCATAATCTGTTTAAGTCTCCTCTTTTCACTTTGCTGTTGCTAAATTTGTCTTGCCTTGCTCAAACGTAAAAAGCCAAAATGACACCATTATTTTGACTAGACTGTTTTCCTCCCAGAGAGAGAGGCCAGAGGAAGTGTAGGTGACCTAGACTGGTTAACCACCACACAACCACGAGTTGGCTGGGGCACTGCCACCTCCGCAGCCACCCTCTGCATCCAGCGCCTGCCAGGTCCACATTACTACTACTACATGCCATGACCACAAGTGGCAATGTTCCAGTTCTAGCGTCCCATTGGGTCCACGCTGGGTGCTTTCTCTCTCCTCATCGGTATAAACAGTCTGCAGTCTGGCCATCGACTGACACGAAGCTCATTTGGGTCGCATTTACAGGCCAGACGTGCATATGTTTACATTTGGGTCTGTAACAACAGTTTGCACAGCGCTTGCTCTTCACTGCATGTGCACAGTTCTGCATGTGTGTGTTGTTTTTGTGCTCCTTTTTCTCCACGAATTGCAAAACCCAACCTCAAGCTCCTGTCTGGGAATGATCAGCTGAGATCTCGGTTGAGAGGCTGCAGTGAAGGTTATTCTTGACCCAAGAAAGGATATTAAAGTGTATCTGTGGCCAATCTGCAAACCCATAGAATATATAAGCACGTTTACTAACAAGCTTTTTTAGGACCCATTTAGAGGAGCATAACACAGAAACTTCAGGCTAGATCAAGTAAACATAAACAGCATAATGCAGAGCCACCTTTTGGGAAGATTTCTCACACGCTTCTGAAGCCATTTACTCGATGTTGTCATCTTTCTACTGCTGATTAGAAAACACAAACACACTCGGCCACAGAGAATCAAGCCTCAGTTATGTGAGTTAAAACAAAAAGGGAGCACATGCCAAATCTCTTTTTTTCTCAATGTTTGGACCTGAGGTATTATTTGGGACAAAAGGTGCACTTTCAGCAGCTACAGTCACATACACACACCACCCACTTCATTGGCTGTGATACACTGCCTGTGGTGTTTCGGACCATTTCTTGGTAGCAGCAACTCTCCACTCATGCTTTAGGACTGAGACATAACACAACACTCGGTTAGACCGTGAAAGTTTAGATCTGACAGTCAGCTACATTAAGTTAACAATTACACTAATTCATTTTCTCTTAATGCTTATTGGTTACTGTTGAAGTCAGCAGGGTAAGCTTTAGGGAAAATCTGAACTTTCTAACCCTCTGACCACACCTAAAAAAAAAAACCTAACACAAAATATTTATTGCTAACCAGTATTTTTAACCATAATTACAGTTCCAGACTCCCTCTTGGTGTCTTCTCTATTTGCTCCATGAAACAGCTTTGAAACCAAAAAGCGTCACTTACAAATGAATTTGCATGTCATGTTGCATAACATTTTGCAGTAGAGGCTAACTGAAGTGCTGAATAAAAAGCTCTTGATTGCATGGAGGAGAATCATAAAGTGATGAGTCACTTTTAAAAGAATAATAATCTCATATTTGCACATGGCGAGACACAGGGCCTGGTGGTGGTCTGCCTCTCTGCCGAACTTTCCATGTTTCTTCTTTGTGGTGATGATGCCGGTGTTGTTAGTCCCAGTCAAGACAGTGTCATACTTTCCTGCGCAGCTGCTGTGCTGAAGTTTTCCCTTGTGTATTACCCGGACTAACCAGCATCACGCCATTTCGTGATGCTTTTCAGCAGACTACAAACAGCTTTGAGACCATTCGCTCTTGTTTTTGCACTTTTCAATTAT
This sequence comes from Diplotaxodon limnothrissa, assembly GCF_057381915.1. Classification (NCBI taxonomy): domain Eukaryota; kingdom Metazoa; phylum Chordata; class Actinopteri; order Cichliformes; family Cichlidae; genus Diplotaxodon; species Diplotaxodon limnothrissa. The sequence goes on from NC_140601.1 coordinate 35,923,560, forward strand.
ATAAAAGCTTTTTTAAGTCAGATTTTGCCCCAGTTTCACATTACAGATGTGCTGCATTTAAGTATTTGCACCTATTCCTTAACAAACTAGTGACAGTAACACAAGCAACCAAGTCCCCCTCTCGTCTTTCAGTTTTTTCACAGACGAAAGGGACACAGATTTACTAACCCCCATCTTATTCAGCATGATGATGTCACATTTTCCACTAACAGTGCATGTTTTAGCTCAGGAAGATGACTAATTAACCAAATATATTATATTCTTGCCATATCAGCAATTTGTCCAATACTTGGAAATGCATGTGATGCTTTGTGCTACCAAGATAGTTCCACAAAAACAGTGTTTAGACTAAAAAATAGAACATTTCAAATACACAGCAGCTCAAATATTATGACATATGCTATAAGTTGGTGCTACCTAGGCTTGGTGAACTTAGGTAAGAAAATATTCACTGCTAATATCTTGGATTTGTGCTAAGTGGAGATCTTATAAGCATGGTATTTATCTGAGTGTGGCTAGTTTCAGTTTACAAGGTATGTCTATGCACAAACAGACACTTTGTGGTCAGACAACTGGCTGTTTGGGATGTGGGGAAAGAGGGGAAAAGAGGGAGCAAGGCAGGAGGTGAGGGGCACTGAGTGAAGATGGGAGGAGTGTGTCTGGGTGTGGAGCTGTCATCCCACTGAGGGAGTAGCTGTGGTGTTTTGATCAAAATCCAGAAGATGTGGGAGAGAAAAGAGGGGTGTGAGTAAATGAGGGAGAGTGTGAGAGAGCGAGAGAGAGAGAGAGAGAGAGAGAGAGAGAGAGAGAGAGAGAGAGAGAGAAATATTTCCACCCACCCAACAAGGAGACACACTCATAAACAGCAGGCAGACTGAGTGAGACTCAGAAAGACACAGAATCTCAGGGCAGCACCAGTTCAAACAGCGAGGCAGACAGAAACAGCGTTTGATTGAGAGAAGCTGTTTTATTAAAGAGCAGGAAAGGTCACACACTCAAACAGACACACACACTAATAAACACAGCGTACCACACAGACAGACAAGCGAGGACTGGCTAAACCCAAGAAACACAACCATTAGTCTTTTAGGACTCAGTGTCTCTCCCCCCGTCACACATACATACACCCACCGGTGCTGTTGCAGAGAGTCTGTGCTACCCATTGTGAGGAGCAGTGCTGATCGAGCCCAACAAGTGGAGCAACAGGGAGGAAGGAGCCAACGAGTGGATGGATGCCTTTTGCAGACTCAGTGGCCTGGACCCTCTGTGGGTGAGTTTATGATGTGTTCACTGACCCTGGAATCACATCGCATTACTGAGTGTGTGGCTCTTTCAGCCAAGGTCACTTTTAAACAGCATTCATTTAAAAAATGAGGTATGTCTTTATAATTCCTGCTTATTCCTGCAAAGATGTCTGTTAATTTCAGCTCGTAGTTGTCTATGAATTGCTAAATATGAAATCAAAGATATTTTTGTTATTTTGGCAGATTATATTATGAGTATTAGCATTTGTTTACAGAAGTGTTGGTGTATAAACACACTGGTATAATTCTTGATGAAACTCTCCTAAACTTGTTTTAATCTTATTATTTAAATGATCAGTGCCATTAGCATTAGCCAGATTAGCATTTTGTCCTTGGATACCTGTTGTTTATTGGGATTAGAAGGATTACTGGCACTAATAAATAAATCAAATGAGTAATACTAATTTTGTGTGTTTAGGGAGAAAACCCCCATACACTGACCTTCTCAGTATTCGCAGCCAGTATTACTAATTGTAATCTAAAGCTTCTCTGAACGCCAGCCTTTACCTTTGATGAATACCACAGTTGTGTGTTTATTGTCATCCTGCGGCATAATTCATAACAACGAGATGCTGATTGGATGAAATGCACCACAGTGAGTCTGCTGCTCTAATTGGAAAAGGTTTTTAGTCTTGCATGTTTGCAAGACTCCACACTCTAAATCCCAGCTCTAAAATAAAAGGAACGGCTGTGATCCAACTGGAATGCCAGGATTATTAAATGCACTCATTCCCAACTTGACTTTTTCAACCCTCGTCCTTCCTCTTTCACTCGGTTTCTGGTTCTCGTTACTTCTTGTTCTCTGTTTCTGCTCCTGCAAAACCTCAAAACAACTGCCATCAAACACTGTTGGGAAAGTGAAAGCGTGTTACTGTATTTTGTGCAGCCCTCGCTGCCATGAAACTTCAAAACACAGATGTGCTGTTCTTACGGGATGTTTTAACAGATGTTTCTGTCTTCTGCTGGCCACAAATATCTATTGCTATTAACTACACTGACCTTTTTACATGTTTTGGAAATGACATCATTGCTGACTCACTGGTCACAGCCTTGGGGCAGCAATGCAGATTTATATGGATCTAAAACTGAAATTGTAAAGTCCAGCTCAGCAATCTGTTCCAGCAACACCTGACCTGAAAGGTTTTAGGAAAAATTTGAAAGGGGCCAATTTAGGAGCTAGGATTGTGTTTAGCGTCTTTCTTTTTAGATCAACCTAATCTATAATTTGAACAACAGGCCAAAGTGAGACAGACAGGGGAGTGATCAACGCTCCCTTAAATTACAGTCTCTATAGTTTATACACGTCACATACTCAGAATAGGTAATCCTCTAACAGTTCCTCAAAACTCAACGGGATTGCAACACGCTGAATTGGTTTCTGAAATAAAGGGGATGTAAAAAGCAACAATGAGCAGATTCAGAGGACAATAAGTGTCTCTGTTCTCCACTCTCAAATCACTTTGTCAGGTAAAAATAGACACTATTGGCATCTACCAGACACCATTTCAGCCAAGGGTCAGAAACAAGCAAAAAGCACAAGAAAGAGCGCAGAGAGGCTTTGACGGGTTGGATGTCATCATAAAAGTGCTCATCTGCCTGCCACTGACCACAGAACTCAGACAGGTCTGTGAAAGTAGCCACCCACTCGCTCCTTCTCAAGCAGTTTTTCACTTAAATGGATTTTGATATGCCAAACCTCACAGAAGCTGCTGTTATACCATAGGTGCAAAATCATGCACTCGTTGCATAACCTTAACCAGATATGTAGTGAAGCTGTATGTGAGAATCAGACTTTTAAGGCGAGGCAGCCAAAGAAGTGTATCATCATAATTGCTAGCAACTGAAACAAGAGCCTGACAGTCCGATCATGATTCAGACCCATGTGGCAGTAAACAGTATTGACTGATGGTAAACTTGAATTAATCACAGTTACCAGAAATGACAGCGTCAGTCTGCCCAATATCTCACCTGCTGGGCTTCACTCAAAAGCCTGTGTGTGGACAGACGGTTGTTACATAATAATCTCGCAGCTGCCACCAATTTTGGCCACTTTACCTTATCCCAGTTGGAATTCTACCAGCAGAGCCAGACGTATGTGCCATGCTAGAAGCTTTAAAACCACTTCCTGTGGTGACTCCCCAGGGCAGTGTTGTTAGCACAGCCAGACACCCTGCCCCTCATTAGGGCAGCGAGGTGATAAACAAGGGAAGCTTGACAACAACAAGCCATTTAGCCCCAAGTATCTTTTTTTAACGATAGACAGACTATCTTGGTTGCGCTACTGTTACATAATCGCAACATTTTGGCAGCATTTGCTCAACACACCTCGTCTGCACAAACTTTTATAGTTTATGGGCTTCATTATTACTATAGTTCTTGACCTCATCGTTTGATTTGTTGACAGTTATATTGTCCTACTCAAATTTGGAAACAAGCCAGAGACGTGGTGAGGGGGAAAAAAATAAAACATTCAAATACTGACTCAGCTTTTTTGGCAAAGGAGGCCTTTTCCAGCTCGCACTCTCTCAGGACTGAGCACAGATACGTTTTCTGTTGACCTGCTGTGGTTTCGCTCTCAGTGGATTGATGGATGAAACGTAGGACCTGCACCAAGTCGGGATTTTTGCCACTTTGTCCCGCCTGCTTAGTCTGTCAGATGATGAATATAATCGCACAGTTTGACCTCGGTTTCTGGCTTTTAAGTATATTCTTTCAAGCTGAACTTTTGAACTTCTTTGTTTTCTCTCTGATGCAGGACTGGAACCGTACATGGTACACAGCCAACCCAGACCTAACCCAGTGTTTCCAGAACACAGTGCTGGTGTGGGTCCCCTGTATCTATCTGTGGTTGCTGGCCCCTTTCTACTGTCTTCATCTCTACTGCCATGACCGCGGACACATTCAAATGTCCTGTCTCTGCTCTGCCAAGATGGTGAGACATCATTTTAAATGCCGGCCAGTCTTCAGTTTATTGTTTAAGTTTTTCCCATGACAGAAAAAGAAAAAAAGTCGAAACATTTGCTAAGTTTGTGTTGGTTTTTTTTGTTTTGTTTATTTTTGTTTTTAGCTTCTCGACTCATTCTCCTCATACTCTCTGCTCTGTTCAGGTGTTGGGTTTCCTGCTGGCTTCATTTGGCTTTGTGGAGTTCTTCTACATCCTGTTGGAGAGGAGCCAGGATATCCAACACCACATGGTCTTTCTGCTCAGCCCTATTATTCGCAGCATGACTGTGGTAAATACTGTGGCTCTTTTTTCTCACACATGTACACATCTATCCAAATCAAACTCCAGTTGTTTTAATTTAATGTTTTATTGACCTGGAAAAGGTTACGCACACTTTAGATCTTGCATGACATTTGGAACATCAAGGATAGGAGCAAGGCGCGTTTATCAATTCCTTATTTAGCCAAAGCACTGCACTGTGTTCTTAGTGTTTGTACTAAGGGGGGAAACTACATGTCGTCAGAATGGGAGTGATAACATTAAGGCACAGTGTTGAAAACAAATCCTTTAAAAATAAAAAAGCAAGAACTACAACGCAAGTTTTTAAACACAGTTATTAAACACAGACAACAACTTTAATATTACTGCGAAGCAATCATCTAATTGTGCATCAGGTGTCCATAATTTCTATATATAGATGCACCGTTGATTTGTAGATCTGACATTTGTTCTTCATTCAGAGTAGCTTTAGCTAACAGAGATGTTTGGGAAATATTTCGACTTGTGTCCTGCTGGCTCACATGTCACTGTGCAAATATACAGTATGCTAGTCAAACACTGAGGTGCAAAGATGCAGAACTATAGCTAGATTTATGGTGTAGCAGGCAATGCAAATATCACAGTAACCTGCTTGTATTTGACAATCGCTCATCGGACTGCAAAGCACTTATATAATGACATCACTTACTGTTTCATGTGGAGTCAATGTAACTGCATATGTATGTGCAAAGTTCCAATGCAATGAAAGTGTGACTGTTAGGTACTTTGGCAGTGGCCAAATAAACCAAATATAATGAATCAGATATTTTGCAGCCTGGATCCCTCTTTTACAAAATATATACAACTGACACTGAAAAAAATGGGAATTGCTTCATGTTTCCATCTGTGATTTAGGCTTTTTAACACAAACTCCTCTCAGCTGAGCTCATGAGACACCAGAGGAAGTCCATTCCCTCTGACTTCCCCTTTCCCAGTTTGGACCCTTCCTCTTTAATTTTCTTGCTTCTGTGAGTCTACATGCGTTGTTTTTTACATTATGGATATAAAATCTGCAAGAATATGACTGAATATAATGTGTCAGAGTATATACCTTGGAAACAGTATACACTACATAATGAATAAACACTGCATAAACCATAATATTTCTTATAGGTGATGATCTAGTGTATACTGTTTCCAAGGTATGTACTGTTTGTATCTGACACATCATCATGCATCATGATGATTGGTCAATTATGTATTAGAATTCAAATGAGCTGCTTAGTGGCGAAGAACATTGACAATGGCATGGCTTCAATCCCAATTAAGTCCATATGACTGTCTTCCAACTATGTGGTCTGTCTTTAAAACAAAAACACACAAATCCAGCAAATACAAAGGTGATGACACACAATTGTAGTCTGTGTTAACCCTAATTACACAGGAAGATTCGGTCTTTATATAGCCTACAGGTGTACTGTTGGATTGGAAGTTTAGATGCCAGATGCTTCTCTGAGCACAATTCTTCTGACCACAACTGTACAGTTCAGTGGGTTCAACTGCAACGCCTTAGCAAAGAAGAAGAAAAGATAAAAGACAAAATAGCCCTCCGGATACCCTAGCAACAAGAATCCTCGGTTGGGTATAAACCAAACCCAAAATCCAAAAAACCCCAAAACAAAAAGCTCTGACTCAAATGTTTAGATCTGAATCATGTACGTAGATGTACGTAGTCTGGAAGAGATCTTTAATCTTTACAAATGTTGTTTGTATCTTCCCTCAAAACATCTTGAAGCAAACCATACTGGCCTCCACGACCCAGATCACAGTGGTGTCTAGGGTGAGCGGTAGAAGGTTATTTATAGAAAATAAGGCCCAGCGTGCAATCAGAGAAATGTTTTAGCCTTTGTTGATAGAAAAGTCCCTGAATGTTTCTGAGAACATCGATCCCACTCATTTTCAGTACATCTTAAATGATACTTAACTTGGATGAGAAGGCAAAGGAGAAGAGGAGTACAGCTCAGCATGGGTGGCATGGCAAGTTTAAAATGCTGTTTATCCTGAGCAAGAGTGATAGAAAGTACAATGCTATGCAAGGGTGCAGAGCCCAGATGGGAAGGGTCCTGTGAGCTTATAAAGTTGTCGTATACGACCCACACAGTTGTATAAGTTTACGTACAAAGCTCTCTCTCTCTCTGTAGCCTCATACAGGTTCTGCTCAGTCTCACTCTCCAAGTCAGACAGCTTTACCCACCTGTGGTCTTTTCAGACTCTTGAGTAAATACCAGCACGTGTTTGTGTTAAAAATACACTGAGACGTCTCTTGTATCAAAAGGATACATCTCAAAAAAGGTCCCTTATTTGGAATATCTAATTTCTCACACCGGGGAGGAGGGTGGGGGGGCAGACAACAAACTCCTAAATCACATTAAGAACATGTCTCCAATCTTTTAATCTATGTGCCAGACTTATCTTTATTAAAGGATATAATTTTCTAGATGTTGATTCTAGCCACATACCACCAACCAGTCCCTGGGTGCGGGAACGGAACACTGTGCTCTTGTTGCTCTGACCAGTTTGTTTTGTTGCCCTTCAACTCAAGTTAGTGTATGGGAACGCTTTCGCCCAAGTCAGTCAGCCCACGAATGAATCGTGGTCAGTACGGATGTAAAGTACACACATGACACCGGCTATAATCAGTAATGCCATGACGTAAAGCTCCTATTCCATCCCCAGCACTGCACACTTCCCATGTAATTATAAGGTCGGGGTTTGATTCAGGCCTAGTGATGAAGTTAGTTCCACCCACTGACTCCTACAAACAGATGGGCTTATGGTTTGCAGCAATATGGTGGCAAGACGGAGCGGAAAGCTAGGAATAAGATCAACCTTCCTCTTGTACGCTGACCTAAGGCCAGTTTGGTGTTAAGGTTTGGACTGGGGCTGATGTGATCTTATGTGTTTAGGAGCAAAAGAATAAAAAAAAAAAGAAGGTTTATCCCATGGGCTTGGTACAGCACACTAACATAGAGTGTGCCTAATAGATATGGTGTTAAGTAGTCCCATAGTCTTACTTAACTCCTCCAGCAGTCAATAAGATGAACTGACTAATGGGTCAAATTAACCTATGAAATACATTCATTTATATTGATTCATCCCCAGTGTTAATCAACTAATTATCGCTAAACTGTAGCATTTTAGCATCTTTTAGCTAACTATTTTATCTTTATGATCACAAGCAATATCTAGTTTAACATAGTTAAGAATATTGTTCCCATATGCAGCAGAGGAAAATACTTCTAAAAGTGTATTAAATAACAGTTGAAGTTATTGACTTTTGCATTTGTTCAATCTTTATATCATGCTGGGCTGTCCCACAAATCCATTTTTACCATTCACTGGCACTTTAATCTATTGTTATGTAACTGGAAGATTAACTGTGGCATAAAAATGTCCTCTTTTTCTCAAACTTCATTTGACGATAATCTTAAATCTCCAGTAGTTGCTATACAGGTAGTATTAAAGCATTTCGTGTTTAGTTGGCTAAGACCACAAAATTGAGTTAAGAGAGGGCTGGACTGGCACTGCTCAGGCGCGTGCAACCACAAGCACTAATAGGCTCAAAATCTTTTGCTAACAGCGCTGCTATGCTATGTATATAAAGCAGTGAATGAATAAATCAGGCCAGTGTTGCTGATTTTATGTTCAGAAAACAAATATGCATTTAAAGCAGAATAAAATTCCATTGAAAACTATTAAAGAAGCTACTCAGTTAACTAAAGTATTGCTAATTAGAATAGCTTCGGTCCTAAAGCACACAAGATTCTTTGACATTTGTGTGTTTTGGGTTGGCATGTTGTTCACATCCCCTCTTTACTGTATCTATGGCTTTCCCTCCAACTTCCCAAACACATTCAAGTCAGGTAGACCAGAGACTCTAAATTCCCCATATGTGTGACTGTAAGTGCGTGTCTATTTATATTCTCTCTCCCTGATGGGCTGGTGAGCATCAAATGTGTTGGGGAAAATGAATGAACAAATCAAATCAAATCAAATCAAATGTTTCATCATCACTGCAGCAAGAATATTGTTTATATTAGCACAAAGACATTCACTGGATTTACACAAAGTGCTTCAGGTTGTTGATGCAAAAAGAAAAGTTATATAACTGACAGACCAGCAGTTTATAACAGGACAGCACTGCGGCTCGTCCCGGGGTAACCAATGTGGGTGCTCATTATGAAACCTAAATCCGCTTTCTCCCCACTTGGTGATGAGCTGGCACGGTGAAGTGACGTCTCACTTGGCCAACCACTCGGTGAGGGACCAATTACAGAGGTTCACAAGCCGATGCGTGCCTCCTCTGAGCACAGACAGATAGCCAGCATGTCTAAACCAAATTAGTCTTTTTTTGCTTGTTTGTTTGTTTGTTTGTTTTTTGGAGAAAACAGGAAAGTATATAGGACAGTGTGGCATGCGGCGTATATGTGTCATTTTTATAAAGAGAAAAGAGCCAAGTCATATTCGTGTCTGCAGCCAGGGAATTCCCAGAATCAGAGCTATTTTTTGGAGGTTTTTATAAAACCATTGACCGCATTACATTAGATCACATGAAATCTGTGCTCTGTGGAAAACACTCGCACTGACAGTTGCAGCTAATAGAAGAGAATGAGGTTCTGTGGTTCCACGAGTGGCATCCGGTGACACACGCAGCCATTAAAAGATCGTCTGTCAGCATCCTCGGGTCATGCATTTGTTTTAGTAAGCAAGATAGCATTTGTTAATATTAACCAGAAAAAAACAGCTTGTTGGCAGTTTTATTCCCCTGCATCAAGTGAAGGTTTTTCCATGAATTAAATGTTGTGTAAAATGTTAACCGTAGTTAACTTCAACGTTTGTCAGCATTTTTTGCAATTTATTTTGTTGCTATATTAAGTTTGCACTGCATTTGTTATTGGATTGTGAAGTTATTGTACTGATTTCCAAGCTAGTTTGGCTCATTGTTGGTTAGGTGAGAAACGATGAGCATAAAAATATCCCTTTCTTTGGATTTCTGCAGAATATCAGAATATTCAAATAACCTGAAGTCTTCATATAGACATAAATCCAGAGGCATTTAGAGTCAAAGAAAAAGCCTTTTGGAAGGTCTCTGTTTTTAAATTTATAATGCAATCTATAGACGCAATGCCAATTAGAAAGCAGTTGACATGACTGTACACAGACTATGAAATCTGAGTTTCCCAGAGACTGAAAAACATTGTTGTGCTCTACAAAAGTTGATTCCTCCTGGTCCTTTTGTCCGTGAAATAATTTCAGGCAGTATCAACGTGGCATCACAGACTGGAGTTTGGCTCTCTTCTCTATGGTGCTCTCAGGGACAGAGTTGTTTCCTGTCCTGTGTTGCAAGAACCACACATGTTAACTGTTAAATTAAAGTCTTTCTGTCTCTCTTTCTAGATCCTGGCCATGTGCATCATCCAGTTGGAAAGAATAAGAGGCTGTCGTTCCTCTATATTCCTCTTCCTGTTCTGGGTCTTGGCAGTTGTTTGTGCTCTGGTGCCTCTAAGAGCAAAGATCCAGCTAGCCATGGATGAGGTATGTTCTTAGCCTATTAATGAATATAAAAATAAATGTACCCTTTAATATAAACGATATCATCTTGCATCCAAAAAGACTGAAATCAAAAATAGGCTCATGCCAAAGTGAATTTGTTAGCATGCCCAGTCTGAACTTAGTGAACCTGCCATGTCTAAACACCGTGAAGAGGTATCTAATCAGCTGTGCTCCTACCCATAGTCTAGACGCGAGACTCCAGCAGCACAGCTTGAGCTGTACCCTGTGTCAGAAAAGAATTTCTATCTCTATCCCCCAATTTTAACCAAGGTAGCCCAAAGTTAACACAATGTGTTGGAGGATGACACTGCCAATTCTGGTCAAGCCTGTGTGTGTTTAGGGTTTCCTTTTCTTCCTGTGTCTCCCGTCGAACACAGCAATCATTGTTGTATGGGGGTAGGTTTGTATTTTTGTTCACGCAGCCGTGGGGCAGTCGCATTTGCATTTCCATAAAAACACACACACATCCATATTTCTGTTTTATCGTTTCTCAGTGTGACATTCCCATACTGTTTGGGGGAGAGTAATGATGGGCCTGGGATAAATGCTGGTGAGACATGGCAGCCCAGGGTCAGACCAGAGGAACGTCAGCGCTGTGTTTATGGACCTACACTGCTGTAACCACGGCCAGATGGAAATCTATGCATTCACACATAATGTAAAGCCATATATGATTTACACGCAGATGTTTTCATTTCACACATGCGGACACATGAACGGTGCACACATGTAACCACTCATAAATTCTTACTATATCCTCCATACCATATTTCTAGTTTATGATGAACCGTATCTACGTATTAAATTTGGTTAATCACTTTAGGCTTTTTACCACATCCTCTCCTCCAAAAACTGTTGTTGCTGCCAGCTAGAAGGTATTATACGTCAAGACTGGCATTTAAAGTTTCAGATTTGCAGGCAACTCCCCTAAAACTCATAAAACAAAGGAAGTTATAATTCCTGGTAGACTAATTGGCTTAGTCTACCACAAAGACAGTAAACTGATTACAAAAATTAAATGTAATGTGTCAGCTACTGAGACAGATTTTGTTTTTATGCTAAATAGTGGAGCTAGGTATCAAGCATACAGCCACAAGCAATATCACTCCTCTCAACCAACTTGGGAAGGAAACTGAATGTGCTTTTTCCTAGAATGTACAAATATGAATTTAATATTCATACAGTTGCAACAGAAGTAGTGAGGAATTTCCAGGATCCCATCGGTAAATAAAAATTGGACTAGATCTCAGAAGTAAAACCAAAGAAAGGAAAGATTTAGGCAATGAATAGTGACGTTATAGATCTGTTTAACAGTTTCAAAATTGCAAACAAAATATTTTTAGTGTTTTTTTGACTGGTATATTTCAATGTCTGTAATTTTCATTATTTAAAAATGCCATTTTGTTCTCAGTTATCCTGGCCAGTATTTGTTTTCTGAGGGTTTTACTATAGCGGTCATCACTAACATCAGTACTGTTGCATGACAAAATACAAACAGTAAGACGTTTTCTTTTGCTGTGATGAGCTATAAAAAAAGCGGAGGCTGCACAGCTCAGCAGTTTTATTCCGTGTGGACTGTATATAGCGCTGAGATGTATTCTAAATGTTTACGAAGAATGTGTCCATTTCAAATTGCAGCGTTGACAGCTCAAGTTGATGGAGTTCATGTTTGCGGACCCTTGGTCATTCTTAGCTGCTTGACCTACATTTTTCCCACCCACTCTCCGACCATCCTGACCCTGCTTTTCACAGTGTGGCCGGATCCGTTTGGCTTCTTCGTATCGCCTTTCTGGGCACGGCACCACACTTTTCACAGAAAATCATTTTACTGTTTACCATGGCTCCAACTCTTATGCATAGCCATACTGCTGCACATACACAGCACACAGCCTGTGGCAGTGGCTCTGTCCCAGTTGTAAACAAAGCCTGTGCCAGAGCCCAAAGTTTCTGTATGTCAAGAATAACATGCGAGTCCTACACTTCACAAAAGTCTCTGAGTGGTTAATATTGCAGCTGCTCCCTTGATTGAAAGTAAGGGTGCTGGTTTGTGAAACCACAATTTCCCTGTTTACAGATATGGGCTCTAAGCGTGACTGCGAGACAAATTTAACTGTTGTTTCATTTATAAAAAGCACACCATTAAAGACTCTGGGTTTTCACCCTGATTTGGCTTAAAGGTCCAAAATACTCTTTATTGTGTCTGTGATCCCGGTGCAGAAACCATCCTCCGCTATACGGCTTGCGCTCAAAGGAAAAGCTATATAAAAGCTATATAATGAATTTTGTGCTGTTGTGAAACTGCACACAAAGCCACAGTGGTGACAAATGATCCGTTGTACCACAGTCAGGATGTTGTGTGATTTGTTAAGTAATGTTGAAAGAGATGAAACAACCAAAATACATTTTGATCCAAATGAAAACCCTCGTCATGTCGGCCGCAAAGCCAATTAATTGTGTCCCTAGTTTAAAATAAATGTCTAAATTGCAAAACTTGCTTGAAACCAGTAAACTCAAAGAACTTTAACTGCAGCATTCTGACATTATCAGCTGCCTTTTCATTGCTTTTCCTATTTATTTATTCCACAGGGCATTGCCTCTGATATTGTACGATACCTCGCCTTCTTCTCCTACTTCACAATCCAGTTGGCCCAGCTATTCCTGTGCTGTTTTGCTGACCAGCCTCCAGAGGGAAAAACCATCTCAGAAAAGGTAGGCAGAGGAGAATGTAAACCGCTTCCGTCAAGAACATCCTCTATGATTACCTAGGAACGAAAAATGCCGGAGTGGCTGTCCTGTGGTTTTCCGCTTTTGTTGTGAAGACACTTTTCACTTTTGGAGGAAATGATGTGATTCACATCCTCCTTCCTTTCACTCTCACATGTCCACTTTGGCTTCCTGTGAGAGGAGTGTGAATGACTGTGTGTGTGTGCCTGTGTGTCTGCATACCTTCAGTACTGCTCACTCACTTTGTGAGATAACATCGAGACCACTGCTAAGAGTCTGTGACCACACAACAGAAAAGCAATTACTTAATACAGATCTCACTACCCCATCAAACATGAGCTTGGTAAAACGTTGTTGAGCTCAGAATAATACGCTGATTAGGGGCAACTCACAGGTGAATGAAAATGAGCCTCTAACTTATCAAACAGACATATGATGTAATATTTCCGCAGTGGTAAACAATTGAAATAGCTGGAAAAGTCCCTTAAGAAATTGCTGGCAAGTAGCAAGGAGGTTGAGGGTGCAGAAGCCACAGTCTGGCGTGGTGGACACACCCATTTTCCTCCACCTCCTCCGCTGCTCTGCCCCACGCTCTGGTTAGAGTTACTCACAGGAAGAGAGGAAGAGGGGAGACAGAGAGTAAGAGCACTGGTAATGATGAGAGCAAACACCCCAGTGAGGGGGTGGCAGGGTGGAGGAGATGCCAAAAAGTTTGCGTGACGGGACAAACTCTGTTTTTCTGCGTGTGTATCCACTTGTTATAGTTTGTGATGACACATTTCCACTCTGTCTGCAGCAGACCTCAAAACGTCATATTCACCCTGCGCTAACACTGAGCACTATTTGTGCTGTTCTGTGGGAGTTCATGGCCTTTGGTCGTCAGACTGGACCACCTGAGTGTGCAGTGTTGTTTGCGCACATTAGCATTCTTAAACACAGCCCGCACAAGTGCACCATTCAACCATCAACCGACGGACTCTGTTAGGATGTGTATTTCTCAAAAACCCTCAAGTGGTGAGAGATTTACTGCGAAAACAACAGTGAGTCTGGTCTTTAATCTGTTGCAGAATCCCTGTCCTGTGAAAGATGCCTCTTTCCTGTCAAAGATCCTCTTCTGGTGGTTCACTGGGTAAGATGGTTCTTTAAAACCCTTTCATTTTTAGGCATCGGCTGACTCACTGCAACAACAGTTTGTGCTTGTTTACAATAATATGTTTATTCTGTTTGAATCACTTCCCGTGTTTCTTCCTCAGACTTGTCGTAAAAGGATATCGCAACCCACTGGAAGCAGGGGATCTGTGGACCCTAAGGGAGGAAGACAGATCACAAAAGATCATCTCAGATCTGGAACAGGACTGGACAGCTGAATGTGCCAAACTTCAAAAGTGAGAATTATTTAAATTTGATAAATTTTATTTGGTACTTTGGGTATTTACAGTAGTACTGCAATGCACTTTGCATATGCATCTGTATACCTCTCTAGTATGGCTGGGATTACGCTCCTTTAAGACACGTACACAAACATCTGCAGACACCACAAACACATAATTGTTCTCATTATACTACTTTCTAGTCCACTTGGAGTCTGCTCGGGGGAATCATGTGCAGTTGGTGGACAAGTCTGTGGGGTCACCGCAAATTGGAGGGTACAATAACAGCCGTGCTGAGCCTCACATGCAGCTGCTGCTGATGAAACTTACATCATTCGTACCCTAGTGGACTCTGTGTACTAGTGGATGCAAAATCTATAACAAAATCTGTTACAGTACTGGAACCAATAACATTATTTTAACATTAACCTGATAAACAGTCATCTTTCAAGTCCTCAAACTGCCATTCTGACTTTCTGTTGAAAATTCTTATTTAAATCCTAACCTTAGGTAACCACGTCTTTACTGGGATCATCAGCTTTATTTGTTAGATTTTAGAAGGCATCTGCTTTTACATAGTTCTCCACATCAGAAGCATGTCAAATGTCAGCATACTCCTTTAAAGAACCACATCTTCAGCTGTTTAATGTTTGATATGTATCAGGCAGCAGTTGGTGCATGAATCTGCAGCACAAAAGACAGGACACGACATGTGCAGGAAATGCACGTGTCTTGCTATTTTGACATAGGCCTGTGATCCCCTGTACTCCTCTCCTTATTGTCATAGCCAAAAATCAGTTCCATTTTATTGCAATGTGGTCAAACTTCAACATGGGGCTGGTCGAATTAATGACCCGAGCAGAGCAGAGCTGTAACTGTGGTAAATTAAAACTTGGGATGTCTCATCACCACAGGCATTTAGGGCTAAAAATAGGCCCAAAGAGAGTCATTTGAGGACAATACAATACCATAATGTCAAGACTAGAGACTCTGTGCCATTTCCAAGGCTTGTTAACACAATCCAGTGCTTTGAAAGCAGTTGTTAAGTCTAATAATTATTTCAGCAAATAATGCTTTTCTAAGCTGCCAACAAATTCAGCGGTGGCACGAAAAACAAGTGCTTTTTTAGAGTTTTACATTGGAGACTTAAAAGACAGCAGCATGTTGGTGCATCTCTAACATAGATGTCTGTAACTGTGACAATGTCTTTGCTCTTTTAGGCAGGAGAAAGCCTTAGCATCAGGTGTGGCGCTGGGAAGCCGACTGCCAGAGCAGGCTCAGCTCCTCAGGAAGTTGCAAAAGGAACAAAGCTCTGGCTTCTTCCTCCTCAGAACACTGGCACGCAAATTCGGCCCGTACTTCCTGACTGGTACTCTGTGTATCATATTCCACGATGCCTTCATGTTCGCCATCCCTCAGGTGCTAAGGTAAGAGTGCACCAGAACCTCAAATTCTGCTTTTATGAAAGACATGTGGCTTTAAGTAGATGTAGTATGAGTTGCCAATATTTGCAAATATTAAGTGTATCTCAGCCAGTACCATGAGGCCCATGAGTATTTTTTTCCATTGCTGAAAATCCCCTAGATAGCAGTTCTCTCATTTATATAATCCATAAATGTTGTGACGATTTAGCATAAAGATAGAAATGAAGTAGTCTAGTCTGATAGAAAGAGGTTTACTTAGTGCAAGAAACTGTGCCATTATATTTGGAATGAGATACTGTTGTTGAGTTCCCAAATATAGCTTTTTCACTGCTCAGTGTCCCACAAACCAAATGGCATTGAGTGTACTGTATTGAGGAAAGTTCCAGCCAGACCTTTCCAAACCTCAGCTCTGACTGAAATTACCTGGATGCACTGCAGACCAGGCTAGGGTAAAATAAAGTTTTATTGTTTTACTGCTGGGAAAATTCAAGAAACAGCAGACAAAAATACAACCGTCTAAAATATCTCTTTAAATATAGAGATAGACAGATAAATAGCGTTAAGGGATTTGGTGATTTATGACAACTGCCAAACAACAACAGAAGCTGGCAGCAGTGAAAACAGGTCATGGCCGACCCGCCACCCGCCTCACCATCCCACCAGTCATACTGGAATGTTGTTGTTGATGCAAAGCACAGAAGCAGTGGAAGTGTTAATTACGGTCATAGAGCTGTGAGCAAGAAAAGTAGACGAGACCACAGCCCTCTTTGCTCCAGTAAGGAGGACATGAAGAGAGAGAGAGGAGGCTCTAAATGGCAGAAATGCAGTTGGACCACAATAAGGGAGCCGCTGGCCAAGTGTGAGGGCAGCCTGGCCACAAGCTGAGCTCTGTTGTGCAACCTAGGCTACTTTGTGATGGCCAGTTAGCCAGCAGCCACAGCAGCGCTCAAGGACATTGGCAAAAGCACACGAAAAGAGTCAGATAATACCAGATTGAATCTGTAAAAAGAGTAAAAAACCTGTCTGTGCCTGTTTTGCTTTGCATCATTCGCAACTTTCCAGGAAAGATATAGAAACAGAGCCTCAATACAGAGGTTGAAGACAAAATTGAACATGTGCAACCATCTGAAACATTGCGATTAAGTATCTCTTTGTCCTCCTCCGTAGTCTTCTGCTGGATTTCATGAGAGATGAAGATGCACCACTGTGGAAGGGCTATTTCTACGCCACGCTAATGTTCCTCCTCTCTTGCCTTCAGTCCCTCTTCAACCATCAGTACATGTATACTTGCTTCACAGTGGGAATGAGGGTGAAGACAGCTGTCATGGGCTTGGTTTACAGGAAGGTGAGTCACTCTATATCTACGGACACTAACCGACACAGACACACAACATAAATTATGTCTCAAGTGGCACAAACAAAAACCTTATCTTCTTCCAGAATGGAGTATGTGATTAGCAGTTTTACCTAAGATGAATGATTTTGTGAAATCTTTACGAGGATATTAAATTACACTGTAAACAATGCTGTCTCTTTTGTTGGCAATCCAGTCTTTGGTGATAAACAGCTCTGCCAGAAGGACTTGCACTGTGGGCGAGATTGTGAATCTGGTTTCAGCAGACACTCAGAAGCTCATGGACTTTGTGGTGTACTTTAATGCTGTGTGGCTGGCTCCGATTGAGATTGCGCTTTGTCTCTTCTTCCTCTGGCAGGTATGTTGAAATGCAGTGTTTTTACAAAGCATCCAATTCATGCACAAATGAGGCCTAACAGAGTAAGAGAAAAAAAAACAAACCTTGAAACAATCATATCCTTTCTCCTTTTTTCAGCAACTTGGCCCGTCAGCTCTGGCAGGAATTGCCACTGTCATTCTCATTTTTCCACTCAACGGATTCATTGCAAAGAAAAGAAGCAAGCTGCAGGTAAAAGCTGTTACAGGAATCCTTCACACTTTCGTTCCAGTAGCCCAGACATCTGGCACGTCAGGTCAGGGATACCACAGCTGGTTTAGATAGTGACTGAAGAGCTGTGTGGGTGTTTGGCCTGGATGGTGCATTCTCCCTTGTCCTTTTGATGTCTGGTCCATATAACATGCTTGAAAAACAATGACAGGAAAGGGTGGGCAGTAGAAAGGCATAATTTTTCATTTCTTTGGAAAAACAACAGAGGCTTCTGTAAATTTGGATGCCAGTTTAATCGAACTTAGTCTTGAATGCAGTGACCACATTCCTGGCTCTTTGTTGTTTCCTTGTTATAAAATTCACTAAAATGTAACAAGCAATAAATTCTTACTGAATTAAACAAGTTCTGTGATGTTCAAGAAAACTACTACAGCTGTAATAAGGGGAGTCAAACCCATGTTCACAAATGCATGAATCCTGTGGTCTGCTAATTGTCTATCCACTGTGCCTCAGTTCCAGCTTTGCATGCGGTCTTTTTCAAACAATACTGAGTAAAAACCCCTGTGTCTGGTCAACAGGAGATTCAAATGAAGTTCATGGATGGCCGTATCAGACTGATGAATGAGATCTTGAATGGGATAAAAATCTTGAAGTTTTATGCCTGGGAGAAGGCCTTCCTGGAGCAGGTTTTGGGCTACAGAGAAAAGGAGCTCAAGGCTCTGAAGAAGTCTCAAATTCTCTACTCCATCTCCATCGCATCTTTTAACTCCTCTTCTTTCTTGGTGAGAACAATCATTTGATAGACATTCCAATACAGAGGCTAACTCCACGATACTAACAAGCAGTCCTGCATGTCTAAAGTCTGAATAAGCCCACTGTGCTAAAGAGCTATATAGTCTGCAGTCTTGATAGTGAGGCGGTCTTGAATAAATAGACATGTAGACAAAAAAAATCTTGTAGTTTCTCAAGTACAGTAGCAATATATTAGATTTGATTGATTTGTTAGGAATTCACTTCATGACCGTCCCATGATAGCACCAAATGCTAACTATAGGCTAGGAGTGTAGCTTAAACAGTAGAGAAATGTATATGCGTGTATAACAAGCAGTCAGCTGTGACTGAAGGTGATTGCTCTCAGGGGGCTAATGCTACAATGTCTCTGCTGCAGCTCATTTAATGCTTAAAATCTAAATAACAGATGCCGTGAAGAACTTAGTGGTGCTGTGAATTTCCTCATCTTTACAGAAAGGAATCAGTCAAAGCCAGTAGTATCTATTGTCTCAGCCTTTTCTATCGAAAAAATACAAGAAGAATAAAGCGTACCTCATGAAATTACATTTAGGCCACAGCTCCACAGGTTCCCATTCATTCACGGCTCTTGCACCATACCTTTAAATAGTAGCATTCTACTAGTAACTAGTATTTTCTCAGTCATGCTAACGTGTTGGCAACCACCAGGTATAACCATTATACCATCTTACCATGCCAGAAACACAAAGTAAGCTGAGACAATACAATAATTACAAGTGTTAAATCAATAAGGTTGTGTTAGATCATCAAATCATTAAGATTTATCCTCTGGAGATGTCTGAAGAGAATTTCATCTTATTCTATCAAACACCTTGCTGGAGACGCAAAAAATAAAATTATACATAAGTGGCCTTATTTTAAAGATTCAAGTCTACAGAACAATAAGACTTGGCTAGACTTAGGGTTACGTGCCACAGACAGGGCGGGGAAGTCAGAAAGTAGTATCAGACATTTAAAGCATTGCTGCTGATTTTCGTCTCGACGTGGGTTAAAGTATATTGACAATTTAGACCTGTGCAATCCTTGTTCTTAAAACTGTCTGTGCCTAAAGAGCATGCAGGGTTCTGCCCATAAAAGTAACATTTAGTGCCTTTTTTCCCCCCCAAGATTGCTTTCGCCATGTTTGGAGTCTATGTGATGCTTGATGACAAGAACGTCCTGGATGCACAGAAGGTCTTTGTCTCCATGGCGCTAATCAATATCCTGAAGACTCCACTCAGTCAGCTTCCATTTGCAATAAGCACAACCCTGCAGGTAGGTTGCATTTCTTCTCCATCCCTGATTGAGGAGATTATTTTCACAGTCCACAGTTTAACAGCACATATCGACCATTTCATTTCTGACTGTTTCAGGCTGTAGTCTCACTGAAACGTCTGGGGAAGTACCTGTGCTCAGAAGAACTGAAAATGGAGAATGTCTCAAAGGCACCACTGAGCTCTGGTAAGAACCCCACCCATATATACACTATATACACTATATATATATATACACTATTACACTGAATGAATACACTTCTAATTTCCCCCAGGGATCAATAAAGTATTCTGATTCTGATTCTATACTTTTCAGTTTCACAAATATCCACAGTTTGGTTCCCCATACTGCCTGAAATCACAGGCTGTCATAATCAATATAAGCATCCCACAAGATGTAGTTGTTTATAACTGTGGACTACCACAACCTTGTATGGATCATGTGCACTGTCACTTCCTGGGTCCCCAGGCTGACTGGTAGACAGGGTAATTATAGGATGTTCCCTTCAGCGGTTGAACGTAAATCACAGCATGAATTCAGACATATGATTCAGAAAGAAATAAAAAAATATACTGCACTCCTCTGTCTGTAAACTGTCAACACTTCCTAAGACAGCTTGTGAAAAAGCAGCGGCTCTGTAATTTGTATGATTAAGAAAATTCACTTGTAATTACGCCCCGGCTGCACCCTGCCGAGTAACTTCAAGGAGAAGCTTTGTTTTGAAAGTTTGTTTATCACTAAGGATGAAAGAATACATCTGTTTTCCAGTGCTCGCTGCAGGTTTTGTTCTTTTAAGTCAATCTTTTCTTTATTGTTTAGACGGAGAAGATGTGGTCATAGAAAACGGCACTTTCAGTTGGTCTGCAGAGGGTCCTCCATGTCTTAAACGGTATGTCTTAAGTATGTGTTTATATGTTTTGGAAAAAGAAGATTGAAAAAAGAAATCAACAACAGAATAAAAGATTTGAGGCTTACAGGAAAATTCACTTCTTTGTTGACAGGATCAGTGTCAGTGTACCTCGAGGCTCCCTTGTTGCTGTGGTAGGACATGTAGGCAGTGGAAAGTCCTCGTTGTTGTCCGCTATGCTTGGGGAAACGGAGAAAAGAAGTGGCCAAGTTACTGTCAAGGTACTAAGCTTGCGTTCCATAACAAGGTCTATTCATAGTTTGTGGGCAACTTGTAATAAATATTGATATTCTCGCTTTTGACTGTCTCTTCACAGGGTTCTGTGGCGTATGTTCCCCAGCAAGCCTGGATTCAGAATGCCACAGTCCAAGACAACATCATATTTGGCTGGGAAAAGCTGAAAACATGGTACCACCGTGTGCTCGAGGCCTGTGCCCTGCTCCCTGACCTGGACATCCTACCTGCTGGAGATGCTACAGAGATTGGAGAGAAGGTATTGAATACTTTGTTTAAAAAAAATGCTGCTTCATGCATATGTTGAGTCTCAGATATTTTAAACGTTTTTTCTCCATGCAGGGACTTAACCTCTCAGGCGGGCAGAAGCAGAGGGTCAGTTTGGCCAGAGCTGTCTACAGAAAGGCTGATGTATACTTGCTGGATGATCCGCTGTCTGCCGTTGATGCACATGTGGGTCAACACATCTTCGACAAAGTCATTGGACCAAAAGGAGTCCTTAGAGACAAGGTAATGCCATATAACGTCTGCAAAGTGCAGTCTATCCAGTTCAACGCAACCACAAAGACAATTGCGCCAGTTACAAGTTCTGTGCTATTGTTATCATAATATGGAAACAACCACTTTGCTGACACCTTTGTTTTCAAGAAAGCCTCAATTTAGTGTTGGATTGTGCTTACATGTCATTTTTCTGACTTGTGTGGCTTGCTATACAGACCCGCATCCTGGTGACCCATGGGATGAGCTTCCTGCCGCAGGCCGACCTCATCCTCGTCCTCGTAGATGGAGAAATCACAGAGAGTGGCTCTTACCAGGAGCTCCTCAGCCACCACGGCGCATTTGCAGACTTCATCCACACCTTTGCAAGCACAGAGAGAAAAGAGAGTGCCATACAACGAGGTGAAGAGACATTTCAGACATTAGTTTTGCTGTTTTACATTAAGACAATCTCTTAAATTCCCAGTAATAACTCAACACTATGCACACTTTTCATGTAGCTGGTTCCAGGAGGTCTAATGCTCGCCTCAGTATGGTCGACTTCATGCCATTCTCCAGAGATCTCTCACAGGAGCAGCTCATTGGGTACATTGACAAATGCATCACTCCTCATTCTCATATTTGGAATATAAACCATACTTTTTTATGAAACTGACCTCTGACCTCTCCTTAGGGGTGACACCACTAATACAAACCTGCAGAATATGGAGCCTGTTTCTGAAACAGACCAGGAACAAGTACCAGAGGACTTGGGAAAGCTCACTGAAGTTGACAAGGCACGCACTGGAAGAGTAAGTCTGAAAAAGGCCTAAAATTAGGTGTCAGTGCCACTCCCTACCATGCTCTGCAGTTTCCCTCAACTCTGCTTAGCTTGCCAATATATTTCAAATCATTGTTGTTATTTTAGATTGTGCAAGTCTAATGTTTTGGTAGACAGTCACTCCCCTTATGTTATTTTTGGCTAAAACAAGAAGCCATCTTCAATGAAAAGCAATTTTACATGACATGTGCCCAGCACCAAACGGCAAACAGATACACAGCAGTAAAGTTAAACACATGGTCATGGCAGACACATTGTTCTGGTTGTGTCTGCAAAAATAGTTATTGCTGGTTTAATAATTATGAATAAAATTGTTTTATTATCTCTGATCTGGACTTGGATAAATGGAGGGAATGGATGTGAAGATAGTTCTCTTATTCCTGCTGCTTTTTATCTGTTTGTAACAGGTCAGGTTGGATATGTACAAGAAGTACTTCAAGACAATCGGTTTGGCCATCATCATTCCCATCGTCTTCCTGTACGCCTTCCAGCAGGGCGCTTCGTTGGCTTACAACTACTGGCTCAGCAAGTGGGCCGATGATCCTGTTGTTAACGGCACCCAAATTGATACAGACCTGAAACTGACTGTCTTTGGGGCCCTTGGGTTTGTGCAGGGTGAGTTAGTGGGTTTAATTCAAATGATGCTTCAAATGATTCAAACAATTTAACTTCGTTTGGACATAACAAACACTCATTCTCCCTTCCCTTCAGGTGTTGCTATCTTTGGTACGACTGTTGCCATCTCTATCTGCGGGATCATCGCCTCTCGCCACTTGCACATGGACCTCCTGAACAACGTGCTGCACTCTCCAATGTCTTTTTTTGAGTCCACGCCAAGTGGCAACCTCCTGAACCGCTTTGCTAAGGAGATTGACGCTATTGACTGTATGGTCCCTGAAGGCTTGAAGATGATGCTAAGCTACGTCTTCAAGCTCATGGAGGTCTGCATCATCGTGTTGATGGCTACACCCTTTGCAGCCGTGATCATCCTGCCTCTCGCTTTCCTCTATGCCTTTGTCCAGGTATATTTTCTCCCCAAAATATAAACTCTCCACTCTGATCTTTAGTTTCTTATTTGAGATGATGCTGTTGAATGTTGCTTAGCAAGAGCTGGGTTCCATTACTGTATGTTATTGGAAAGTTCTGGGCTCCAAAACCAAACCTGCTGATTTTGCCATCCACTTGAATTTTGTTCCCCACCTGCTGACATGGACTTTGAATGCATTCACTCTGAGTTATGGGAAAGCCCTGAGTGTTCCCACTTGTTTCATTCATTAAAGATGGTGTTTTACTTTTCCACTGTGGCCAACAGAGCTTCTACGTTGCCACATCCTGTCAGCTGCGCAGGCTGGAAGCTGTGAGCCGCTCGCCCATCTATACCCATTTCAATGAGACGGTGCAAGGCGCCAGCGTCATCCGAGCCTTCGGAGAGCAGTCCAGGTTCATTCTGCAGGCTAATGAGAGGGTTGACTTCAATCAGACCTCCTACTTCCCTCGATTTGTGGCCACCCGGTGAGAGGATATGCAATCATTATAAAGTGCCTTAGCTTTATTCATATTCCATTTGCTCACTTAGCAGTTGATGAGGGTTGGATAAGGTTTATAACATTAAGAATTGTGGTTGATTTATGAGATAACAATGTTATTAATGATATTAATGATAACACTGATATCTACAGGTGGCTGGCAGTCAATCTGGAGTTTGTTGGTAATGGTGTGGTCTTAGCTGCTGCCATTCTGTCTGTGATGGGGAAAAGCACCTTGAGCCCAGGCATTGTTGGTCTGGCTGTGTCACATTCTCTCCAGGTAATACAGTCTACCCACAGTCACGTTGTTATACTGTTATCCAAGTAGCCACCTTATTACCACCAGAAACACAGTATATATTCTTTGATCACACAGCTACAGAATGAGGCATTTGGGAGTTAAACTAGAAAAAGTGAAAATTGCATTGTTTTTATTTCTATCCGGAAATGCATCGCATTTCAGGAGAAGTAAAAGCCTTTTCACTAAATATTGCAGGTGACTGGAATCCTGAGCTGGATTGTGCGATCTTGGACTGATGTGGAAAACAACATTGTTTCCGTTGAGAGAGTGAACGAGTACGCTGACACTCCTAAAGAGGTCATTATTCCCACCGCACACACACGTACACCAATCACTGCTTAGGACAATAAACTGTACTAGAGGAGGGCTTTTGTTTCTCTACTTATCCTTCCTTATTGGCTCATACAGGCCAGTTGGAGTATAGAGAGCAGCTCACTACCCCAGGCCTGGCCCCAGAACGGTACTATAGAGTTCCAGGACTACGGACTGCAGTACCGTAAAGGCCTTGAGTTGGCTCTGAAAGGAATTACTTTGCATATTCATGAGCGAGAGAAGGTAATTCATTTTGTGTGATATTAAAAGTGTTCATCGCCTTGATTTAAACTGCATAATTATCTAAAACATCATTTCTAAAACCTAATTTTTTTCAGGTCGGAATTGTGGGTAGAACTGGAGCAGGAAAATCCTCACTTGCCCTGGGAATCTTTAGGATCTTAGAGGCAGCAAAGGGAAAGATCTTTATCGATGGAGTCGACATTGCTGACATTGGACTCCATGACCTCAGATCGCGCATTACTATCATTCCTCAGGTATAATAACTCTTATTGAGATCTGGCTTTCATCACATTAAAAAAATGATTAGTGATTATATTACTAATTTAGACATTTCGGTGATGAATAAAATCTCTGTCCTCTCTCACAGGATCCTGTGCTGTTCTCAGGCTCCCTCCGGATGAACCTTGACCCTTTTGATACCTACACAGATGAGGAAGTGTGGAGTTCACTGGAACTTGCTCACCTCAAAAACTTTGTATCTAATCTGCCTGACAAACTTAACCATGAATGCACAGAGGGAGGAGAAAACCTCAGGTACACATAAGCTCACCAATATGACACGCAGTAGCGTACAGTAGCGTCTACTCCAGCACCACGTTTAGTATGATATTCTAATCTTCCCTTCTCTTCCTTTGTATACGTAGTCTGGGTCAGCGTCAGCTCGTATGCTTAGCCAGAGCCTTGTTGCGGAAAACCAAAATCTTGGTTTTGGATGAGGCAACAGCTGCTGTGGATCTGGAGACCGACACACTCATCCAGTCAACAATCCGCACACAGTTTGAGGACTGCACTGTGCTGACCATTGCTCACCGCCTTAATACCATCATGGACTACACCAGGTATATTAATGTTCATTGTCTATTTAGTGAATCGACAAAAAAGTAATGGTGACAATTTTAAGAATTCATTAAGTGACTGAGGCTAGGTAAAGATCCCACATTAGATGATCCCAGCTTCTGGAATATTGCTGCTTTTATCCATTTCTTGTCACAGTCCAAAAGTCTGTGAAAAGAGAGGACTCTGGACACTAACATGTAAAGGGCATTTATTATTAGAAGAAAAAAAACTGTTTTTATTTACCATTTCAAAGACAGTAAATTGTGGGAATGGTTCTAAAGAAATATATTCTTTCTTGTAGCCCTATAAACAAACTTGTTAATATTAACTTTTGCCTAAACCAGTAGTATCTATGCAGTTTGTGGAGTCAAAGAGTCAAATCCAGGTGTAACATGGTCACTAGTGACATGCATTGTTTTTGCATTATTTAACTGCACTAACTTAATCAATGAATTGTTAACTTATATTCTGTCATTTGTAGATACGAATTAACATACAGAGGAAAGATCTGTTTGTAAAAACTGCTTTAAAAATGGATCTGACTCTTACTGCCTGTGGATCTGAATGAGAAACAGCTAGATTATTTGTTGGACTATGCAAAAGTGTTTGAGGTCAGACTCTCTATGTGATGCAGGCATGTTATATGCTAGTAGAGTGTTATGCTATATCCAGATACAGCAAAGGAAATGATGACATGTGAGATGACGAATACAGATGTGCTTTGCAATATTTGCTTGTACTGCACAGCTTTATTACACACCTATATGTTGCATATAAACAATATACTTTCTTTCTTGCTGCTTCGCAGAGTTATCGTCATGGACAGAGGCCACATTTCTGAGATGGACTCTCCAGCCAACCTCATCTCACAGAGGGGGCAGTTCTATCGAATGTGTCGGGAAGCTGGACTGGTCTAGGTCTCCGCTGGGCTTTGGCCATAGAACTGATGACCTGGTGTACAGATGTGGCACCTTATGCTTATGGCTCTCCAACACACATTAATCTGGGCCATTCCAAGCTTTGTGGCAGCTCCAAAGACCTCTCCGTGAGGGCATTGTCGATGAATCTCAAAAGCATTTGTTGGTTTTTAACAGACAGACACACTGTCCCAAGTCAGGAAAAGACATTGTTAACCTCAGAGGATGAAAACTATACAGGAATGCTATACTGGATATTTGAGTCTCACTACAAATGTTGTATTTCGATTAATGGAGTCAGTTTATTCCATAAACAGGATTAAGCCAAAGGCTGGAATGAAAGGGTAACACAAATCTTAAGGATTTTCATTCTCTTTAAGAATGGAAGCTATATTATTTTTGTAGTTTTATAAGTGTGTATTTTTTTATGTTTTCTCAGGCTTAAATATGGATGTTTACTCACTCTTTTTTTTAGCCTTGTATAGAAAGAAGAGGCAATTTTATAATTTTAAAATGATAGAAGTCTTATTTTGTCTTCTTGTCTCAGAAAGTGGGTCAGGAAATTCTCTGACACACTAACCTTCAAAAGGTTCACTTTGGCAAAGGATGGGCAAATGAGGTTTGTACTGCATTCAAAATCTGAGCTTGGGGCAGCCAATTTGGAGTTTTTATATGTCAGGGAAAATGAGGAAAACATTGAAGTGAGCCAACACATTAGCAATCGTCCAACTATGTTGTGGCCATTGTTTATTTCTGTCAAAGTAAACACATAAAACTGTCAATAGAGTCCTTTCTGGTCAGATTTAACCTGACACCGGTAGTGAAAACCACCATGAATGAAGAGAATGCCTCATGAAAACAATGGTGATAAATCTCTGTGTGATTGTCTCTCAGCGTCTACCACACAGACCAGGCCATACACACACGGAGAAGATAAAAATCAGTGTTTGTTTGTTTTATTTTTTATGGTGCTGACATGTTGATTTTACTCTCTATTCAAAGAATGAACCCTATGAACTTTTCAAGGAGAAGAAGCATTTACTGTTTTGTCTTACTGGTTTAGACAATATATTCTAAGAGAAACCCAAGTTTTTATTTATACCATTTGACAAAATGTATTAAGTGTCCTTAAAATTATGAGGATTATGTTATATTTATACTTTTTATAACAAGCTTGATCATTTTCACTGACCTTTTACTGTTAATGGCTTTTGTTCCATACATCATGCTGGAAAATAAAATTTATTTGACTCAATGGTTATGTCTGGCTTTGCATTCGTAAGTATATAATGGTAGGTGCTTTCACAACCAAGTGAACGCAGATTGAAGAAGTGCTACAGAGCAATTAAGGCAACTTAAAATAATCACAGGATGGTGTCGAATGAGATTATATCTATGTATTTATATCAAATAATATTATGCCCCACTGACTTCATCATTTTAAAAAAAAGACACATTTCAAGTAAAAACCAAGTATTTCCTAATAATTATATTTTGAAAGAGTGAGGCAAAAATGCCTGACTCTTTCATTTAGGACTGTTTCTTTAAACAAGACTTTTGCCTCCTCATGTGTCAAGTTCTGTATGTAGTTTAATCCACATCCACATTTTTGTGTCAGAGCCTGTGCACAGCTCATTCAATGTGAGATTTACTGTGGTTTGTTGCATGTAACCAGAGCTGAGTTTATAAAAACCAGGGAAAGGTGCATGTAAAATATAAATTCACACAAAACTTAGTTTAAGTTACCAAACTCAATCACTAGGTGGCAGACAGCTATGAAGCTGTTATCCAAGCTATGAAGCACAATAGCTGTTCGTTTACACCAATGACTGCAGAATGACTGTTTTGTCCTTCCAGTTACTGTTTTCTGCAGTCATGATTAGGGTTGCCAACCGTCCCTTAAAAAACGGAATCGTCCCGTATTTAGAAACAAAAGTACACGTCCCGTATTGAGCTAATAAGGGACGCACTTTGTCCCGTAATACAGTGAGAATCAAAAGTAGTCTATAAATGTTAATGGAATTAACGCTTTGTTTGAAAACATAATAGTTGGGTTGCGGTCACGTGGTTCTGATGACGTGCGGAGGCAGCGCGATTTTTGAGTGGAGGGCGGAAGTAAACATGGAGGACACTGTGGAGAGTCAGGAGAGCAGCTATTGTGCAACTTTAGACCCCGTTTCTCGGGAGAGATATAAACAGATAGTTAAAAAATATATCGGACGTGATCCGTATTCTTTGAAAATGTCCGAATACACCACAGAAGTAAAGGATTTGCCTACTATCGAGGCTGTGGATATCACCAACTACTTGGTCCTCCAGACTTCTTACTACACTAGGCAGCAAATGAAAGCTTTCAAGAGTCTGGAGGCGTACAATTTTTTTGTCAGCGGGTGGGTCCACAACCTTGGAACAAAACGTCTCCGTGATGGATACAGTTTGGTGTTTGCAAGGGTGAGTGTTTGTTCTTATATTGCTTTATCTTAAACACGCTAACAGTTAGCGGTAGCGGCTTTAACGTCAACAAACATGCCACATCCTTAGGACTTCGTTAGAGTGACAGTTGTTTGTTTCAAGGTAAACCATTCTCAGCGGTCTAACGAGACACCTCTGAAGACTTGGGTAATTGCAAAGGAGGATGGAGAAGTGATTGCAGCTCATTGCAATTGTATGGCAGGGTTAGTAGCCTAATTAAGTAGGATGTTATTGCAATGAGAACACACACACACACACACACACACACATATACGCATAGGGCACTGCTAGCATTTTGCAGGTGTACTTCAGTAGTAGTGGGGAGAGAGTGTTTTCTTTTAGCTAAGAATTCATCAGCTAAGAATTTGTGTGATTGCCTTAGATCCCTCATGACACTCAGATGCATTTTTCAGATAGAGGGTAGAACTATTCAGTCATGTCATCACCTAGATAATGATTTCTCTATAGGCTGTTGAGAAAGAGTTAATGAATAAACATGTTACTTCAAATAAAGTGCCATTGCACATTAGTATTAGTAAGCTATGCATCATCAAAATGTACTGTAAATATTGCATTTCATGTTAAAAAGATTATGTGCTCTATTTCCAGACTATCAGAATCATGCTCGCACGTTGGAGCTGTTCTTTTTGCAGTTGAAGCTGGGGTGAAAATGAGAGCGACATGCACATCAGAGCAGTGCAAGTGGCTGATGCCATCTCATGTTAAAAAGGTAAGCCAAAAAGCAAAATGTAGGATAAAGAATGTTATATTGGGACTTCATGTGACAGTAGGATAAAATATCTTCCCCTATACTGCTACCTTGTCGTGGTGGGGAAGCTTGAGTGCCTCAATGACCCTGTAGGCTATACCGGCGGGGGCTTCAAGCTCCTGGTAGATCTAATCAAGCCGGGCAGGTTGCAGGTGAGGGGTCAGACAAAAGGCAGTACTTTAATAAATGAAGAGTTCTATTCCAAAACGCTATAACAGCATTTAAAAGCCATTTCCTTTTTCATGACTAACATAACCATGACTGCAGAACCGTATACTGTATATCACACCCTTCTCATGCATGCCTCAACACCCTAGCACTTGTTTTCTGCGCACACACACACCTGACTGCAGCACTTTATATATTCACATTTCTCATGCATTCCTCAATACTCACAACTCCTCACACCACATTTTCATCAACATGGAACTGCTTACTTTCCACTCCTTTTATACCCAGCACATGGCACCTCCATCCCCACCCAACATACACACACACACTTCACTGCCAACCAACCATTATCCCCAGCCAAAAACACACATACTCACTCCACTGCCATCACTGTTCAATTTCGAATATTTTTGGAAACGAATATATAGCGTTTTGGAAAAGAGCTTTTTAAATTTTAATGATCTTCTTTGGCTTAATTTTTCCAGATTCCTGCTTGCCCAGTAACTCTGATTGACTTCTCTTCAGCAAAGTCAAAAAAACGAAAGCTTGAGTGTTCCATTGATGGCTGCACAAGTACACAAAAGGTTGGGAAATCACTTCCATGCCCAAGAGTGCAGAGAGATTCAGAGACATACTGTAGGTTTTTTGAGAGTTTAAGCAAAAACTGTCCAAGGAGTGCAGCACTGATGTCTAGGGAACCTTACCACAAAGAATTTGTCCCCCAGTCTAGCATGCTTCCTAAAACTGTGCCTGAGTACAGAACACCAGAGACACTGCAGCTCCCCCCCAAAGACCTTGAAGAGCTATGCCTGGACTTCCAGCTTGAAGAGCTCACCCTGTCCCAAGTCCAGGCTGTAGAGAGGGCGACTCGAAGTCAGAGTGCAAGCAGTATTTGGTTTAGGCAAAGAGCTGGACGCGTAACTGCCTCTAAGCTGAAACAAGTTCTTAAGACCAACCCCCAGCAACCATCAAAGAGCTTGATCAAGGCCATATGCTATCCAGAGGCATATAGGTTCACCACAGCTGCTACAAGGTATTTAGGGTTTGATGTAGGGTAAGGCAGAGTTAAGATTTGGGGTATGAAACTGTCCATAACTGTAACTAAAAAAGTGTTATGAAGATGGAGGTTAGTTATAGGCTTATACGGCTAGGGTTATACAGGGTAAGAACTAAGTATAGTTTAGGGTAATGGCATATTGTATAATACATCACTTTACTGTTTTACACATCCAATACTAAGTAATAATTTCCTTTTCATGTTTGGCATGTGTACTGTTTATAGTTATGGATGCAAACATGAAGCACAAGCCAGAGGAGCATATGAGAAGCTTATGAGCCAGGAGCATGCAGGCTTCTCATGTATGGACAGCGGTCTCTGGCTGAACCCCAAGTGGCCATACATGGGGTCCTCCCCTGATGGGATAGTCACTTGTGACTGTCATGGAACTGGCATCTGCGAGATTAAGGTATTGACTCTGTTGTAGTCAAGGCCATAGGTGTGACATCTTTCCATAAGAATCAGTGAACTGAGTAAAAATGCAGGAAATACCTTTTCTAATTTCTAATCTATTGTTCAATTAAGATAAGATGAGGCTTTATTGTCTGTGTCAAATAGACATTTGTTTTGGGCAATGAGAGATTATGATAACACAGACCACACCCATCATCTTTGCTTCTTCACTGTTTCATCAGATAAATCTTGATTGTTGTTCTCATCACTGTGATTTTAGTGCCCACACTCTCAGAAAGATGCGGTCAACCTGCGCATGCGTGCTGGGGAGAAGGGCTTCTGCCTCATCAGTGACGGGGATAATGTCACACTGGACCCAACTCATGACTACTATTACCAAATTCAGGCACAGCTTCACATTGCAAATGCAGAGTACTGTGACTTTGTTGTGTGGAACCGCAATGACATATTTGTTGAAAGGATTTTGCCTGACCTTGAGTTTTGGGATGATGCGATTCCTAAAGTTGAGTGTTTTTTTAGAAACAGTATACTCCCAGAAATACTGGGACAGCAAGTTACAAACATACATGTGTAATGTGATAAAAGGACGACAACATAATGACATTTTGAATATTGTTATGACCTGATGGTAGTCATTATGAGTTCTGGCTATTGTATTTGCTCTGACGTAGCATTAGAGCACAAATTGTCATTTAATTTTATTGTACATTTAATTGTGTCATTTAAGTGTTGTGTAACACTACACAATGATTAAATGCTATTGAGGCAGCATAATAATACATTGGTGGTTTATTTACAAGATTAGACTTTTAAACAAATAAACAAAATAGATTGCAATCCATCTCACAGTATAATACTGTACAAACTGCCAGCACAATATGACAGTTGGAGAAAAATATTTCATTTGAAAACATTTACAAACTAATCAGGAGTCAGGACTTAGGTACTACTATTACTCTACCCTGTTCTACTTATCACCAGAGCCAAGCAGCAGATACTGGACACTACTCTTCCTCTCCACCCCCTTCTGTGAGCCGTGACAGTGACAAGACATTTAATTTTTTTTAACTGATTGATTACCACCCACCCCCCTTACTCCAGTGGGACAACAGACTCGGAGAGATTTGATAAGGCACAACAAATTACCCCAATCTTGTCGATCAATGCATGTGTCTCACCTGGCTTTGTGGACATGTTCTCTATTGGCATAGCCCTGCTCTGCAGAATTTGATATTTCCTCCTGACTAAACCTATGACTCGCTCAACATGGATACGCAAATTGGCTATTTTCCTTGTCTCTGCCACTTCATAGGCTGACAGCTGTTTTCTCCCTTTAGTGAATGCCGGTGTCTGTAGTGAAGCACAGTAAAACCCCACATTATCGCCAATATTGAACCCACGATCTGCAAGGACAATATCTCCAGGTAACAAGTTCTTTAGGAGGCCACTCTCTATTGTGATCTGCTTATCGCTAACTCTCCCTCCCCAGGCAGAAGATATGTAAGTGACGTAGCCTTGGGGGGCAACACCAATCAAAAATTTTACAGTGTGATGGTGCTTGTAGTTGGACCAAGTTTGAGCTTGTGCAAGAAGATTAGATGGTCTCTCAATAAAGACTTCAAAGCAATCAACAATCACAGCCACTTTACATCCAAATGCCTGTCTGAAACTCAGTGGCATCGTAGCTTGAAGAACATGTCGCTCTGGCCACTCAATTAGGAACTCTAACCTTTTATGAAGTATGTCAATTACTTTATGCCAAACTCTAGAAGCAGTGGACAGAGAAATATTGAACCTGAAAGCTAAATCTTTCAGGGGCAGATTTAGTCTCAGCCTCAGCAAAACTAGTATGAATTGTTCAAATTTGGACAACAAAGACATAGGTCCCGAGGTGATATAGGGCTCGCACAGTTCAAAAATCTGAATTAAAACTAAGAAGTTGGGGAGCCCTGTGTAGAACTTTGTGTGTCCAGAGCCTTGCTCCGAAGATCAACCAGCTCTGCTGTGTTCTGTCTCAAAACATCCTCCATCTTCTCGATGTCATCCATCGTCAGCTCTGTCTGGCATCCAGCATCCGCACAGCCTGCAATATAACAGTGGGGGAGCATAATCAGCATAATAGAGGCAACCTCAATTTTTACTCATTTTCACTGTAGGAGTTTTTTAGTGGGCTATTACAATCTGGTGTAATGTGTTTAATTCACTATGTTAATTTAATGTAATTATTTTTTTTAATCAACAAAAAAACATGTTGCGTCTAAACAAAAAATATATTTATATGTTTCTCACCACAGAAACCTTACATTACGGATATCTTTACTTATCTTTGAAAGGAGACTGTCTGGAATCTGGCAATATAAGAACCATAGCAGTGTACAAAAACCTGTGGTGTGTGCCTGACGGTAATAAGTGCCACTTTTTCTTTTTTTCTGAATAAAATGGTATGGATTTACTCTGTGATTAAAAAATCACAAACATGTAATATGTAACTTGGACCATAATCATTACAGATAATGGCATCTTTTTCTCTTTGACATGATTCTTGTTTGTTTTACATCTCAGCACAATATCTTACCTGGATAAGTGAATGTCTCATTCACACTGAAGTCTTCTGGTTGTGGATTCTCAGCTGGAAGCTGCAGTTCGGGGTTCTCCACTGTCACTAGGCTCAAATCCGGGCTCTCAGCCGTCTGTTGCATATCCAAAATCGCCTCTGCACATCGATGCTGTTCTGCCTTAAGCTTCATTCTTTTCTCTCGTTTGAGAACTGATTCCGATCTGGGTTTTCGTTCGTAGCCGAGATTGACCGTCGGAGCCCAGTCCTCCGACTCTTCGTCATCCAAAGCACTTGGGCAGCCTATAGTCCCAATCAAGTCAATATTAGACTACTAACTTAAAAGCACTAAGTAAACGAGAATTTAACGACAACCTAATGCTAATAAGTTCGTTTGCAAACATAACATTACCTCTGACGAAGTGGTCGCTGCAGACACGGGCATTGGCAGACTCTGCTCCTACCGACTGTAAACGTAAATTTAAAATCCATTTTTTCCTACGTTTTTCGGTTAGAATTTTCCATTTTTCTCCTCTTCGTTGGGCTATTTTTGGTACCCTAAAATACCGTTTATCAGTTTCTCTGGTCGACCTACTGGAGCATCCGTAAACACAACAGGACATAGGCATTTTGCGTACTGTCTGTCTGTGATTTTGCGCTTATCTTTTTCACTTCCGACCGCCAGTCAAATTTCGCGCTTTACGTCGACGTCACGTCTACGTCAAATGAAACCTAGCTATTCCCAGCCCCTCTCCTGCTTTGTGACCAATGAGCTGACAGCACACTTATGACAATTCGAGTATGACAATTCAGATTATCTCATTGGTCGAGGAAAGGTCGCTTGCGGAGAAAATACCGGAAGACAACAGATGACCACAACAACAAGCATGGCCAACAGGGAAACAAACGCCGACACTGCGGTGCACGTCTCGGATGACAGTACACCTAAAGCTGGGCAGACACTGCGATTTTTTTCAGTCACGTTATTCAGCTCTTGCTCAAACTGCACGATTGACTCGCAGGGATTAGAAGTTTGCAGGTCACGATGCAGGTCTCACACTATACGGCCCGATGCTCTGATGCGACCTGAGTGCTCACACTGTGCCAACATAACATGAAGGTTATAACAGAAAATCTGTCGCTCGCTCTCTCTGTCTTTCACTCACACAGACACACCACCATCAACTTTGCTAAATTGCTAATGAAAAACATGATCAGGCAGCTGTGATTGAGCAGCAGTGTAAATCCAACTATTTTCACGGTTGTTGTGGTCGTGATAATTTTGTGATGCCACATCGAAAAGGCTCGGATGAGCTTTCCAAAGTTCTACAAGTGCCTCCATCACTTGTGTCCAGATCACACGCTGCACAGCCGTGCTGCGCCGTCTTTTTCACCGATGTTTACGTGTTTGCGCATGAGCAGTGTGAGCGGCTGTGGTGACACCCTCACGAGCGATTGATGATCGGGAGCTGGTCGTGAGGTGTTAATCGCTTCTCGTTACCCCACGTATACTACACGATGCACGATGAAGGCCAAAATCGGGCCGATCACCAAATCGGTCGCACGACTCAAAAATCGGCTCAAAATGGGCCAAAAATCGCACAGTGTAAGCCCAGCGTTAGAGCAGCAATGTTTGTTCCCCTCAGAGAAAGAAAAGAAAAAAGGCTGCAAAAGTACAGGGAGGACTGGGAAAAGGAAAACACCTGGGCCCTGTTTCAGGAAGCCGGTTTAGTGGAAAAACTGAGTAAGTATACCCTGAGTTAACGAAAACTCTGGGTTTTCGGTTTCACAAAGCGAGTTCAGCTGCAGCCTGAGTGAGTCACTATGACGACACACTCCGTGAAGCTAACCTGCCCCCTAGCAGGTTTACTACAACTAACCCTGACTGTCTCCGCCCCTTTGTCGGAAACCTGACTGTAGGAAGTGTCGGACATGGCGTGCCACTTCCTTGAAGAGCCAGTAGATCGTGAAGCCCAAATTCTCCGCAGAGCTCTCCGCCGGGAGAGAGTGATCAGAGCGCGTTTGGACATTTTATCATTTCCTGATGATTTTCTGTGCGAACGTTACCGTTTCTCAGCACAATCTATAATTTATTTGGATAACATCCTCAGGCCATATATTACGCATGTGACACATCGCGGACATGCTCTCAGTTCATTGCATATTATTTGTATTGCACTTCGGTTTCTTGCAAACGGGAGCTTTCTGTATAATATTGGTGACGCTGAGCACGTTTCCAAGGCTACCGTCTGTCGGGCAGTCAGGAATGTTACAGTTGCACTGAAACGTCTCCTGTACTCGTCTGTGGTGTTCCCCGGTCACAGACCCACAAGATTTATCAAAGAGGGATGCCACAAAATTGCAGGTATCAGGATGAACAAAACTTAATTTATGATGTGGTGATACTTGGACTACTACTTAAATTGCACATTTATTTTCAGGGTTCCCAGGCGTGATTGGCTGTACAGATGGCACTCACATTCCAATCATTGCTCCTTCAGTAAATGAAGGAGACTATGTGAACAGGAAGTCTTTCCACAGCATTAATGTACAGGTACATAGTTCCCTGTAGCATGTCAAACTAACAAATTATTTCATTATAGTAATGGATGCTAATTTGTGTTCTCTGCACTGTGAAGATCATATGTGATGCTGCCAACATTATCACAAATGTGGAAGCCAAGTGGCCAGGCTCTGTCCATGACTCACAAATATTCCGTGAATGTACACTGAGCACAAAATTTGGACATGGTGAGTTGAGAATACTTTAAAATATATAAAGACCAATTGCTTCAGGGACATTTGAACTGAAGTGTACCCTTCTGTCTTAGGAGAGTTCACTGGCTACTTGCTTGGTGATAGGGGGTATCCATGTTTACCCTATTTGCTTACCCCTTACCCTGACCCTGAACCGGGCCCACAGCAGCGATATAATCTGGCTAATTGCAGGACAAGAGCCAGAATTGAAATGACTATCGGAATGCTTAAGGCCCGGTTCCAGTGCCTGCAAAGACTCAGGGTCACCCCAGAAAGGGCATGTGACATTATTGTGGCATGTGTGATTCTTCACAACATTGCCACAATTAGAGGAGAACACTGTCCTTCTGAACCAAACATCAGCAGTGATCCAAACCATGAACATCCTGACCCTCCCACGGACATACAAGATGGAAGAGCAGTCAGAGACACCATATGTCACAATCATTTCTTTTGACCCATCACCTCAACATGTTGAAAGAAGAATAAACAGATTTTTTGTTCAACTGGCTTTATTGGTCGCCTGTATTTCCTGTACACAAAGTATTAAAAGATGTAAACCTCATAAAGTGTCTCTGTTGCTTCCTCCTCTGTAACAGCTGTCAATGTTTCTTCATTATTTTCCTGTAGTAAAGAAATAGACAACATTGCTGTTCTACTGTAAACTCATATAATCTGTGGAGTATTACTCACAACTGCATGTTGGTCTGGCTCAACAGGAGGCTGCACCAGATGCAGTACACCATCACCATCAACTGATAGAATATGAGGTTTATACAGGTCACTTATAACTTACAAGGGACCAAATGGCAATTAACAAACATACCAAGCACCTTACACTTCATTGTCATTATGCTCTCAAAGACAACCAAGACTGAGGGAAGGCAAAATCAGTAGGAAAATAACTTCACTACAAAATAATTCATTATGGTAAAGAGTTTATCAAATGAATGTGTCGCACTGCAAAGGTGACTGTGAAGAAAGGATGTATGCACATCATGTATTATTTTGAATTTACCCCTTATGTAGGCACTTGTGTCTTGCGGGGTTATTGCCTCAGAGGATGTCCCCGCAGAGATGCCTTCGGCCACAGGGCGCCCACTGTTTTGGCTGAGGGCCAACTGCTCAGCCTCTGTGAGTGGTGGTGGTGGAGGACCCCCACCTGTTTTTCGGGCCTCCACTTTTTTTCTGTTGGCTATAACGGGCCACATTTGAGCATACAGAGTAAGCAAATATGTACTTGTAATGTGCTCAG
This sequence comes from Diplotaxodon limnothrissa, assembly GCF_057381915.1. Taxonomy (NCBI): domain Eukaryota; kingdom Metazoa; phylum Chordata; class Actinopteri; order Cichliformes; family Cichlidae; genus Diplotaxodon; species Diplotaxodon limnothrissa. The sequence goes on from NC_140601.1 coordinate 35,961,206, forward strand.
ATAATTTCAATAAGTGCTTACAGAAAGAAAATTAATGTAGCCTCTAACTGCAATTGATTTACATGGGACAAACAGACCAAGCACTATGGCTCATAATACAATTACACCTTACCTGTTTGGACTATATTTTTATATTTCATTTTTACTTGCTGCCAGGCACGTTTGGGGCCTGTTGGGTTGCACCTGCGCTCACATCACATCACAAAATAAAATGTATAAAATAACAAATAAAATAACATATGATAAAATAACGTGTTAAATGGGTGGAAATCCCTCGATCAATGTTTAAATTAACACTCACGCATTGACTCTGTCGGCTATGTTTTGCCATGCATGCTTTTGCAGCTGTGGCTGTGTTACTTTTTTCCGCGGAATTTGCATGTTATCGGCATATGCTGCCATCAGAATTTCGGCCTCAAGCGCTGTGAAATACATTGACCGCGCCTTCTTTCCCTCCGTCTCCATGGTGACTCGCTTAATCTGTGCTCCGCTTATCAGGGCTTTATGTATCCTCGTCCGCGCGCTTCACTTGGGGTTAAAGCAACTCCGCGTTGACTGAACTAATTGTTATCAGCCTTTCTGAAACGGAATATTCCGAGTTGGACAGTTCGGGGTTACTCAACCGTGAGTGTCGTTTTTCACTCTGAGTTTTCCAAACCGGCTTCCTGAAACAGGGCCCTGGCTGGGAAAGTGCACGATAACACCTATAAAGCGCACTGCACTGTGTGCCGGCGCACTTTTTCCATAGGCATGCTTCTAGTGGTGGGCACAAGAAGAACATGAGGGGCGTGAAAGCTCGGGGAACCCTTAACCAATTTTTTGTCCACCAGGCCACGGCAGAAGCAGATATGGTATGTAAACACTGGTTTGTTGTTTAAACCCTCTGGTTAAGGTTAATATGGGCATGTGCGGTGAATATCAGCGCTATGTGGCCAGAAGTGTGATAATATCATTTATTTTGTGTAATAAACAACTGCAAGGATGGATGATTACAACAAATAGATGAATAATACATAAAAGTAATACATAGATGAATAATGATGATGAGTTAAGGTGCGTAATCATGGGAACAAGCGGGTTTACAAACAGGAGCAGCTGATTAGCATTAGAAAAGCTGAAATAATACCTCAACTGAAGCCAATTGTACTAAATGCACTATATGTGCACTGTTACAAGAATATTTTTCGTTCTATTGCTTTCTATTAATTTATATAATTTTAAGTTAAGCAGGACAGAGTTCTTTTAAAGAAAGATTTACTTATATTCTCAAAAGTTAAGCATGACAGGCTTCTGTTTAAGAAAGAGACCTGTTTTACTGTGTTAATGTTGTCATTTTGAGCTAAAAATAAATGGCTAAATGATCATTTGTTTCCCATATGGTCATATCACAAAGAATATGCATCTGCTTAAATCAAATTCAAGTCAAATGGTTAAAAAATAATTTCACACACACAAAAAAAGAGCTACCACACTGGGAAGGGTGAAGACAACTGGGTTGCCCGGCCCTGGCCACGAGGTGTCCCTTATTTATTTTTCAGGGAGTTGGCAACCCTAGTCATGATGGGTAACCACGGGACAACAAACCCAGGAACACACAGGACTTAAATACAAAGAGTGATAATGAGGGAATCAGACACAGGAGGGGAGCACTGCAGGGAGCAATCGTACATCACAAGGAGTGGAGGAAGCAAAACTGAAAACATTAACAAAGGACGCAAGACTATCAACGTGAAAGGCACGGAGATGCGGACTTGACAGGGACACACGTCTGATGGGAGACAGAGCAAACATGGAGAACAGGGAGACTTCACTGTCTATGGAGAGAAGAGGAGATGAATAAACACATAGACAAGGGTGACTCGACATGAAACGAGGAACACAGGAACGGCACAGAGAAAACACGGAGACAGACTATACACAGCCTAAGATAAACACTGAGGGAGGGAGAACTACAGTCAATAAGAGCCTAAGACATAAAAGAGAGTCAAAACTGTGAATAACACTCAAAGAATATTGTAACCCAACCAGTGCAACCAGTGCAGGGGCAGAGTCCCTACAGCCCGGACTCTGCGTTGTGTAATTTTGTGTTGGATTGGGGTGTACAGAGTAGGGGTGGGTTTTGATTATCGATTTATCGATTAAAATCGATTCTAGCTTGGATAACGTGATATCATTCATTAAAATCCTGAATTGATTTTTTAAATATAAAATTACTTTGCCCGAAACACCAGAATATCAGGTTAAACCTCACAAAATTTCAACAACCACCAAACAGCTAAAACAGTAAACGAGAGCATCAAAACAAAACGCATGTTAGCTTGAAAAGTTAACAAATTGACAACAGCTTAAGGAAAACAAGTATTAACTGTAATAAAATGGTAAAACATAATAATAACTCTTTTTTGCACGCACGAGATCGGGGTCGGATCAAATAATAGGCGTGCACTATTAACACCGAAAACATGGTCGGTTTTGAGTTTTGCGCATGCGCAGTAACAACAAGTAGGACAGCTTGATAGGTAGGATGTTTTGTCAGAATACCTGCAATGTAGCATCATGATGCTAACGGAGTTCTGGCTAAAACCACTAACTCTGGATACGAGCGTCACACTGCAACTGCTGCGGGCGGACGGGACGAGAGAGGAAAACCAACACTAATAAGAGGAAGGGGGGGAGGGGATGACAGATGGTGTAACCCTGGACACATCACTGTGAAAGAAATACTGTGTAGCAGAAACATTGAGCTGTTAGCCATTAGCATGCCTCCGTACTACCTCCCCAGGGATGTTATCACGATAACAGAGTATGTCCTCCCCTTGGCCAACGTGGATGCAGCCTGTGACTCTCTCCACTCTGTGGTCAGCAGACTGCAAATGCAATCTCTGAGAGCCCTTCTTCTAATATCAGGGGACTTTAATCATGTCTCACTGGACTTGGACATTGGACATGCCCAACCAGAGACAATAAAACACTAGACTTACTGTAGGCCAATGCAGAAGGGCATAAAGTTCATCTCTCCCTCCCCTGAGCTGCAGAGATGGTCAGAGGAGAGCGAGCAGGCTCTTAAGGACTGTTTTGAGTCTACTATGTGGGAGGTGATCTGTGACGACCACAGTGAGGACACTGACAGCCTTGTGACATGCATTACGGACTATATTAACTTCTGTGTGGATAACACTGCACCCACCAGGATTGTGCGGTGTTTCTCCAACAACAAGCCTTGGATTACCCCAGAAATTAAAGCCCTCCTCAAGCAGATGAGGAGATCCTTCAAATCTAGAGACAAGAAGGAGTTGAAAAGGGTGCAGAGAGAGCTGAGAGGACTGATAAGGAATGGGTAGGACAGCTACAGGCAGAAGACTGAGAACCAGCTTCAGCAAAACAACAAAGTCTAGAGAGGCCTTAGAACCATCTCAAGCCACAAAGATCAGAACCCTCTGCCCGTGGGGGATGTGAGGTGGGCAAATGAACTGAATCAGTTCTTTAATAACAGGTTTGATTCATCCATGAGGCAGTCTTCAACATCGGCTGCAGACTCACACACCCCCACTGCTGCTGTTCCACCCCTGACACCTCAGACACTTCACACCTCCTCTACTCACCCTGCTCACTACTCCCCACCCCCAACAACAGTTCCAATACACATTCAACACAAGGCTTCAGCCTGTCTCTCTCAAACACCCAGGTTAGGAGGGAAATGAGAATTAAAGCCAAGAAGGCAGCGGGTCCAGATGGCATCAGCTCAGGTCGTCAGGTCCTGCGGAGACAAACTGTGTGGGGTGATGGAGCACATCTTCAACCTGAGACTGGGGAGAGTCCCACAGCTCTGGAAAACCTCCTGTGTTGTACCAGTGCCAAAGACTCCACGTCCAAAAGACCTCAACAGCTACAGGCTGGTGGCTCTGACATCCGACCTGATGAAGACCCTGGAGCGGCTGGTCCTGAATCAGCTTCGGCCCCTGGTGAGCTCATCACTTCAGTTTGCCTACCAGCCTGGCATTGGAGTGTATGATGCCGTCATTCACCTCCTACATTGTTTCCTCTCTCACCTGGAGAGCGCTGGGAGCACTGTGAGAATCATGTTCTTAGATTTCTTTAATGCCTTTAACGCCATTCTTCCCACAGTTCTGAAGGACAAGCTGGAGAACACAGGAGTGGACCATCACCTCACTACATGGATACTGGACTACTTCACCGATTGACCACAGTATGTGAGAACTCAGGGCTGTGTGTCAGACAGGGTTGTCTGCAGTACAGGGGCCCCATGGGGAATGGTTCTGGCTCCGTTCCTCTTCACCATCTACCGTACACTGCAAACTTCTCCCAAAAATCCACCCAGTGCCTCCTTCAGCAGTTATCTGATGACTCTGCAATAGTCAGACTCATCACTGATAGGGATGACAAAGAGTACAGAGAACTGACCAATGACTTTGTGGACTGGTGCCAGCAGAACTGCCACCAGATCAACACTAATAAAACCAAGGAGCTGGTGTCAGACTTCCGCAGGCACAAACATCCTCCACTGCAACCACTAAGCATCCAAGGTATGGCCATTGAGGCTGTGGACAGCTACTGGTACCTTGGTGTTTATCTGAACAATAATTCAGACGCCCTCTACAGAAGAGGGCAGACAAATGGTCAAAATTAGGCGAATCTACAGTGCATTTCCAGCTCAACAGCGACACCCTGTGACGTATTCAAGTCACTACCTTACAATATTAAACCAAAAACACAAACTCTATGTCACCCAGTAAATATTCTGTTCTATTTACTGGGGACATTTCATTCTTGCATGTACCAACTTCCTGTTTGTCATTCATAGTAAAATAAAAATGCACAACTTAATGTCAGCACTTGTGTCATCACAGGTTCACACAGAACCCTCTGGCTCTGTATCCTGTCTTCACCAAATGGCCAAGGAATAAGCTCAACACAAACAAGATGGCCATATCCAGCTCAACAATTTTTAAAGTGCTAACAGGTGATTCTTTGAGACCACAGATTTTTCCCCCACAGTTTATTGTTTTACTACTAGAAGTGATGAGTATACTTTTAATAATCCTACAGCAGTAATTAATCACAGAGCTGGGAGATGAATTGAATTATGATTTAAATCACAACTCTGTCTTTTAACAACTAATTAAACAAGATCATCGCTCAACCCTGTGACCTGAGACATCAATCAGTGAAAACTGTGGGCCAATAAGGAGCGTCAGATGCCTTCTGAAGGTGGGTGTGATGTTTAAAAGGAAGTGTATCCTTGTCTTTGATGTCTACTTTAAAAATGCATTGATCTACATTTCAGAAAATCGCATTGTTCAAAACTGAGTAAATCCAAAATGTTTCACTTGATCACATGTCAAATGATAAAATTTCTTGTATGTAAAATTTCAAAATGTGGTATAGTTATATTCTTGTCTGGTAACAATAATAGACTGAGCTGGCTCTTTTTTTCTCCTTTAAAAATGCTACATTGTCTTCCTCCACACATGAATGAATGTGTGTTTTGAAATAAGTCAAGATATAAAACTATCACATTCTGCTTTATTAAACCTATTCTGCCATGTTCCGATTTTTTTGAAAGGTTTCAAAGTAGGTTACACATTTAAATGAAACAGGAAGTTGGTGATGTTTTTTTTTTCAACTCACATACAATGAAAACAAACAGAAATCAGGGCATGAAACTGAAACATTTTGATTGATATTGTGGCATGCAGAGGAATAGTGATGTGCGAATCATGAACGAATCGCTCAGTACTCGAGAATCACTTTACTGACTCGTGCATAATGATTCACAAGCCCAACTGACTCACTGACTCATTCCTGTTGCTATTGGCAAACTAATTTCATTAGTCGAAATATATCTAGCTTATAATTAAAATTGTGGGGGGAAAAAACAACAGCCAGTTTCTTAACAAAAGCATTTCTGCTCTGAACTGGAAGAAAAAACCCTGAGTAGAAAGCTTCCCAGTTCACAGTAGCATCGCTCTGCTAACATGCTAACAGCACATTTGAGTTACTCACCCCTTGCTCCTGTGCTGATTCATAGCCTAAGCGAATCACTCAGGACTCACTCACCCCCTCATTTAGATGAGAAAATATATATTTGACACATTTGAGGAAAATACTAATAAAATTAAATAAAATTAAAAATAAATGTTCCCTTTAGAAATCTTTTTTTTTTTGCTCTATAAAAATAGTTGTTTTTCTTTTTCAATCACTCATCTTAGCAGTAGGATTTACATGAAAATCCTTCTCGATTCAGTAAAAAGAATTGAATATACCATCACTACAGAGGAATCTTAGCCAAGACACTACATAAATTCAGAGCTTGCTGCTCAACCCCAAGCTGACAGGGGGAGCTTTTCATTAAACACTTGCTGGTGCTACAATGTGCTTCAAGGGTCAATAACAGCGTAACAGAACTCACTTATGGTACTGCATTCTTTCTATAAAACAATAACTGTCAGTGACTTTGTACCATAGTATAAACACAAGATTGAAGATAACAGTTAACCTTACAGTAATTCCTGTATTACTGTAAGGTTCGGTACCTTACAGTATGAAAAAGAAAAGCCCAACAGACAAACCCCTCTGAGCAAGTACTTGGCGACAGTGGGGAGGAAAAACTTTCTTTTAAGAGAAAGAAACCTCAGACAGAACCAGTGTGTGTCTCACTGCTTTACACTCGCTGTCCTGGAGAAGCTCCCAGAAATTTTAAATACTTTCAGTTAGGAGAGTAGTGTAATAGGTGATCCAAGCACCAATGATACTGTTCGTCAGCAGTCCACTTTTATCAAACCCAATTCCGATATTGGGTCACATTGTGAGACGTTTTAGTAGGATCCTTAGCCCTCACAGGCCAGCTGTAAAATTTGCAATCTTAGTTCACTTGGGTCATTCACATCTTTGACCCATTCTGGGACTGCTTTTCTCTATTTAGAAGATACAGTATTTACCTAAATGTGTCAGGTATACCAGTACATTTGCTGCACATGTACACTCACTGGAGTCTTGTGGAAATACAAAATGCCCTCTGTTCCTATCAAACAAAAGCTTTATTCTAAATGACTTGATCTCAACAAGTAACATAAACGTTGTCTTCTCAACATAGACAGTGGTCAGAAATGGTAATTTGAGTGTTTTTTCCAAGGAACGCCCCTTCGACTATACATTTTTTTTAGCTCTGAGGAAAGCTAAAAAGGTTCTCCAAGTGGTAGGGCGGTGGACCACTCAACCTTGATGTTTGCTGTTTTTGCATTGCTCTCCTAAACCCAAAATAGTTTTCTGTTTCACTTTTGTGATTTTATTTCTTCTATTCCTCTTATAACTATTTTATGGCTGATTTTAATATTTATATTTACCAGGCTGAACATCTGAATTTTGATGTGTATGAGAATCCCTTAACCTAACCATGTTTCAGCATTTTACATAAGTGTGGTCAGACTCTTTCTCTTTGACAGACTATTTATGATCAAATTCAAATTCAAATTTTATTTGTCACGTACACAGTCATACACAGTACGATATGTAGTGAAATGCTTGGACAACTGCTCGTGACCTAAAGAAAACAAAAAAGGAAAAGGCTATGAATAAGATAGGAAATAAATATGAAAAATTAAAAAGGGTAAATTTAACTAGGAAGGAATAGAATATAAATTAAGGTTAAAAATGAAATAACTGTACAACACAAATTAGAATGAAGGGTAAATTTAACTGGGAAGAATAAGATAAAGATAAATATATAAATTAAAGTTGAAAATAAAATAACTGTACAACAAAATACACAATACACAATATAGAACTATATAAGAATGTATGAAGAAATCTAAATATAAATAAATATATACACAATAACAGCAGCTGTACAAGTATTAACCGGAAATGAAGAATATAGTGACCAGTGTTGTGCAAAACCAAAGTCCAGAAAGTCCGGTGTGTGTGTAAGAACTGCATGTGTGGGTCAGTACTGTGTGGTGGTGTGATTGAGAGACCGTATCGCCTGCGGGAAGAAGCTCCTCCTCAGTCATAGGTTATTGCATTTGATGTAAACTGTGCCTTGCCTACTCCTAGTTTTAAGTAAACTCTGTCCATGCGAATGCTTTTGAATGCTCTGCTCACTTCAATAATATTTATGATATGGTCAATCATTTCATTGCCATGTGCTTGAGAACTCTGAACCAAATGCACCTCTAAAGCTCAGCCATGTTGTCCTTCAAACCCCCCAAAAAATCACAGTAAAAATACACTTGTACATAATCTGGTCTTCCATAAAAATTGTGATTTTTTTTAAGTCTTCTCGTGTTATCTTCCTGAGTTGTCTTCCGCCACCTGTTGGGGCGCTATTTTTGGAAACGTTCATGTGGGTTGTATAGGAACACTCGTTGCGATGGCGACCATCACTGAACTGAAGTGCGGTAAGAGCTCACTGCCATTAGCATAATTCATTATTTTGTTTCCTAACTAGTATCCTAATACGATCTCAGATCAACCCACATAATTTTAGATGTTATTTTACAAGCTAGCGAAAAGCTACGAACACTGGCAAACTATAAAACACAGAAACATCCTTACCAGCCTCCATTCAAAAGTTTAATAAGTCAGCTACCTAAATGGCAGTGGTTTTAGGGATATTTTAAGGATGAATCAACCCATTGCCGCCTTTATTGTTAACACCTATAATTCGATTCGGCATAGCTAAACACGTAATATACTTTATTCGATCTATATTTTTTCAGGAAATTTTCGCTGCTCGCCAGCGCTAACAGCTGCTAGCCAGCTAGTTCAGAGTTAGGCTAGTTAGCATAGGGGGAGGACATGTAATAAACATTTTCATAAAAATAAGAACAGATTAATGGTTGAGAATTACTACGATTTAAAGAGTGTGTTGTGAAGATATTGACATGAATATGAGTTGTTATCGAAGCGGTCTATAGCTTTAAAAATACCAAGAATATGTTAAATTGGTAAATTTCTGTACGGTGTACGTCGTACAAAAACATCCCGCTTTCATTCGTTAGCTAAATTTACTGACCAAACAGATTCGTTGTACCCATAGGGGTTGTTTAGTTTTCCAATCTATTATCCTTTTTTTTTTTTTTTTTGCTGTGTTAAAAATGTGAATATTTTAGCTTTGAGGGAAACGCTGGAGTCTCGCGGTGTGCTGGGCCAGCTGAAGGCTCGCATCCGGGCGGAGGTGTTCAGCGCCCTGGATGACCAGCGTGAACCGCGACCTCCCCTGTCCCACGAAAACCTGATCATCAACGAGCTCATCAGGGAGTACTTGGAGTTCAACAAGTACAGATACACAGCGTCTGTGCTGACTGCAGGTGGGTGAGGTCCAAAAAAGTGCAAGCTCAACATTTTTTAATTTTATTTTTTTTTACAAACTTTAAGAACTGTAACTACTATTATTATGATTATGATTTATTACCTACGACCATTCAACTGCTTGTCAACACAAATGTATAATCAGCCAATCACATGGTAGCAACTCAGTGGACTCAACTATGTAGACTTGGTCAAGACAGTGGCTGTCATAACCAGCAACTATTGTTGAGAAAAGTGAATATTTTTTAGCACTGTTTGTTTTCTCAGAGTCGGGCCAACCCGAAGTTCCTTTGGACAGACAGTTCCTGGCGAATGAGCTGAAAGTCACTGAGGATCCAAGCTCCAAGTCAGTGTAAGTGTAGAAAGCAGGATTTAAGAAATACCAGTACATTCTGCTACTGAACATAATGTTCAAAAATTAGCTGAACTCTTTGGGGAATGTTCAGAGTGGGCGTAACAATTTGACAGTGTCCCCATGAATCCTCATCATAGTTGTGCACTGGCTTGATGACTTGGGAATTTATTCTAATTTAAAAAAAAATAAATAAATTAGCACTTATCTCCATGTACCGCCAGTAAAAACTGAAAGGCGTACAATTTAAAATAATTACTATCAGTCACCTATTTTCCTTCTCTAATGAAAACTTAATTACAATTCTTTTGTTTTTTTATTTTGCAGACCTCTTCTATATGGCTTAGTGTCCCACTTTGTGAACAGCAGTAATAAGGGAGGGAAGGTGTTTCTGCGAGGCGCTGCTGCCATTAACACTCCTGGAACTGATGCCTAAAGTTTGATGATACAGCAGTGACTTACTATGTTGTATCTCCCCTCTGTCCTTGTAGTTATTCAGCCTTTACAGCGTAAAGTCTGTAAGGTCTTGTTAGCGCAGTAATCTTTGTGTCTTTGTTATAAATTGCCAAATGTTCTTTGTGGCCTTTTTTACATTTTGAATTTATTATCAGACTTCAACACTTTATTTATATTAGTCACAGTGTAATCCTAATAATTAATAATCCTAATTGTTTTTGTCATAGTTGAGTTAAAGGATTGAGATTACATTTGTGATGTATTTAGTGTTTCATTTTGTAAATATGTGATATTTTTTGACTGATTTTTAACAGTGTAAAAATAATAAAATCTTTATTTTTATTCACCAACTGCAATTGCTGATCTCATTCTCCACCATATGGTGGCAGTGTCACCACAGACAAAACTGAAGTCTGCTTTTTTCATAGGATTAAACAACTTTCCTATTTTTTCAGTCTTATGCAGCCAATCATTTCTAACATGCAGACCAACAGTACTGGGTTTGACTTGTTGGTTGGTCTGGTTCACTGGGGCCTCCCTGTGCTCGCATGTGTCCTACCCAGCATACACACCACATCTCACACTCTGATAGCTACGATAGAATCCGGCCTCACTGCATCCCCGAATTAGATAAACAGCTAAGGAGATGAATGGATGGACATGTTACACTGTAACAGGTCCTAAAAGACCTTACAACATTGAAGATATTGAGAGCAGGACCTTGAGCATAAAAGTTGCAAATATAGCAGAGACCACAGCAAGTGCACTTTAATTAAGCTGCATGCATTAAACAGGCCTCTGAGGCGATCATACAGCTTGTACATTGATATGAAATGTTGCAGGCTTTTCCAAATTTACAAGACTTATTCATTGTGAATGCAAGCACTTTCTCTTTTACAGTTTTCATCATAGGGTGATTAAAGTAGCTGCTCCTCAACGTTGACCAAAATAACACTTTCCTGTGATTGTTTTAGTGGTCATTGTATTGTGTGAAACTAAACCCACCCATGATCCAAAGCTGTGCCCTTCAGTTGCTTATATAAATGAACCTAAACTAAGGTATAATGCATCTTCCAGACTTTATTCTGTAGCTTCTCTCTTTCATGTTTACTTCTTTTTCTCATTTGCTTGCTGCAGCTTAAGAGAAAAGGCAATGAGGTCCTTCTTACCTTGATAATTTTATTTTATCTGACCCCAAAGACCACAAAACAACAACAGTAAATCAACAAAACTTAATTATATCTATGTGTATACTGTGTGTAGCCCAGATCCCACGCTAATTATGCACTGCGTCGAGCTTTTCACATAGTTTCTCACCGTTTTAAGGAACTTGACATTTTTATCTCAAACTTAAAGCCCTAAGTTTCTGGAAGTGATTATCTACTGAGGCAGCCTTTTATTTCTTATCCTGATTACTGATGTTGGGCACTTAGTTGCACTGTTTAAACCATTTGTAACCTGCTCTACGTCTAAGTTATTTTTAGGTTATACACATTTGTTTCTGCTCATCATAGGTCTCAGATTCATCCACTGAAACAGTGAAGTGATAATACTGAGCACATGGTGTATTATCTTGAATTTGGCCACAAAATGATTGATGTACCTTTAGTGCAGCTTGTTGAAGAGCTTAACTGTCTACGGTGTCCTAATTTATTGTTTCCTAGTATCAAATGAAAATAGCGCTATGTCTTTGTTCGTCTGAAAATGTCTGAATTTACATGGTTTTACAAAAACAAACCTGATTTTTCCTTAAAGCTGAGGTACTCAAATACCTACTTCACTGACATCTGATATATCCATTCTCTTTAAAATGGCTTTACAAGCTCCTGAAGTTGAACAATGACATGATTGTTCAATTGGCAGCTTGCCCCATAATTGGTAGCATTTCTTCTCCACTGTATAAATTAGTTGTATGCAAAACAGGCAGCTGTATAAATAGTGTTAAATGCAGTGATCCTTTGACTGCTGCAGACTGAACTGACGTTTGCCTCTGTGCTTAAATTAGAATGCAATTGCATTCCTTGGGGGTCAAACATATCCATAAACATGTTTTCTCTCCAATAGATGACCATCTATGGACATGAGGATGAAGAAAAAATACACATGAAACATGCTGTATGTACGAGATCTTAATATGACACCTCGTTTTGTTTTTATTGCTTCGAGGGAATCCTCCACATGTACGTGCTCAATTGCTTTAGCCATTCTGGCTGGTTTACTATAAACAGTGACCTGTTTGAATTCACTTGCTGCGTGTTAATTCATTTGCTGTGTGTAAATAAAATACAGATGATTAACATTTGATTTCTAAGTGAAAATCCTGCTTAGGTTTATTTCATTTGGAGTGGGATTTTGCCATCATTCACTCAGAGGTTTAAATCCATGTTCACTCCCGCTGTCTCCTCCTTAAAGGTGTGTCAGGACAAAGTTTAGAACAGATTAACTTTCAATACAAATAAATAATAATCCTTCCTTCTACCTTCATCCATTATTATGGCTCTTATTCTGGAAAATGATCCTGTTATACACTGTTTAGTTCAGAGGGAATCCCAAGTCTCTGTGTACTTATTTCAAAGGCATTAGCCTCAATTGTTAATTTCATATTTTATCTCACTAAAAATAACAAGAAAATAACAAGTCTTTCTCTTGTGTGCACTAAACAGAAGCTATAAACCAGTTGTCTGTCACAGCTAACTGCAGGTAAATAGAGTTAGAGTTTGGAGCCATAGGAGTAACTTTGTTTGAACAACCCTGTTGCTATTGAACCATATTTAGTCACTGGAGCTTGGGGTGGTTGCCTGTGCTAGACTTTGAAAGTAACACAGAAAGCTGCAGAGATTCCATACAGACGCCATTCTCCTTATATGGCACACACTGCAACTTCTCTGTTCAGTGTATCTGTTCCTCTTTCCCTCCTCTTCACTCTTCATCCCTCCCACTGCCTGTCTGTGCTGATTTTTTCAACCCATGGTCCTTTTCCACGAATGCCACCCCATCTCCTTGATGTTGGCCAGAGGGAACCTGAAGGCCCTTAATGTTGGTCTTAGGTCTGTCATCAGTTTTTACACAAACAGACACACACGAACACAATGCTATGTCTCTGGCGCAGTTATCAACCAGCAGTTTGATTTACCGGGACAAACAGAAAAGTGTCCTTATAAAGGAAGTTCCATTGGAAAGAAGCTGCACACAGGAGGGATGCAGCAGGACAGGGGAGGAGCTGTTTGCTGTGTGTGTAGCAACAGAAAGATGGGATGTGCACACACACACACACACACACACACACACACACACACACAAAGAAACTCACATTCATTATGCGAATTATGAGTTATGTACTGGTGGGAAACTCTCCAGGGAGGTTACAGTAAAAGAGGATTCCTATGCAGGGGACAGCTGGTTTTCCTTATGAGGAGTGGGAACGCATTGCATAATCTTTAAACCCTAGAACGTGTAGGAGTGAAGCACACAGTTTTATAATTATGATTCCTGTTCATTTTTTCCCACTGTTTAGCCTTATTAGATTCAACTCAGAGGTGTGTGGAAATAAATGATACAAAATAAGGAGGTAAAAGCCCAGATTGCAATTTGAAATAATATTTTATTAGACTGCAGTTAAATTGTCTAAATTGTAAAGACTTTCTTGATTGCCTTTGAATAAATTCTTTGAAACATGACACCTGTAAATTATGTTAAAAAGGTTTTTCTACAGGGAAAGTGCATAGAAATACATTTTTATTATATTGAAAATGTACTGCCACAGACAGAAGACAACTCCATCCCACACATCCACTCCTACAGCCATTGTAGAATAACACATACATCACCTAACATGCATGTCTTTAAACAGTAGAAACTGGAACACCTGGAAGAAACACAGACATTGAGAGAACATACAAACTGATAACAACAGTTAATTATGATTCAAGGCGCCCAATAAACGCTTGGCTTGATTAGTGCTGAATTACTAAATATTTTTGAACCAACTCTTTCCAAAGAAATTAGTTAAGACAGCAAGTGATAGCATGTTTTTAAGATTAGACTCAAATTGAACCAATTATTCGGCTTCTGTGTTTATTGTGGGTCCAGCTTTTATGATTCAATTAATGGAAACAACAAATCAAGTCATGAAATGTTCCTAAAATCTGTCATGATGCATAAAGAATAAACACATAAATTCAAGTTGAGCCATGCTGTTTACCTACAAACACACATTTGGCTTGTCCATCTACAAGAATGTAAAGTAATTGAACTAATTCTTTGGACAGGAGGGAGAGGAGAGGATGTTCCCTTTGGTAAGGTTATACTATTACACGTTTTCTTTTATATTTTTTAATATAAACTGCAGTTACTTTTAAAATATCAAGGTTTAGTTATCTAGTTTTATACAAATGATCTCATTTTAATTAATAAAAAACAAGTTATTATTTAATTTAACACAGTATCACTGACACTAAAATATCTAGTGTGTGAGAATTTGAGTTAATCGGTCTATTAATCTGAATAATGTGCTTATGGTAGACTCATAACCAAGACGTAGAATGAACCTTGCTGTGTTACATAGGCTTGATTATTTTTCGGGGTATTTTAATGTAGTTTGGCTCATGATGTAGTTAATTTTAACGAGAAGTTCTATATCAATTTGGATCATTTTATTTATAAAATATGTCACATGTATAAACGTGTTGCACATTAAAATCTAAAAAAAAGGTCTTGTAACATAAATGTTGTGGATTTAGATGTACTGGATTTGTTAGCTGCAGTAAATTTCAAGATATTAAAAAAAACTGATGAAACTGTATTACACGCCAATTTATTTTACAACCATAACCTGACCTCACAGCCCGTGTGTGCGCTAGTCTTACACACAAACATGATGTCTTTGTGCTGGAACAGTAAGCATGGAGATTAGGGAGTTATGGTGTTTTCCATTTTACTGTTGACTGTTATATATGACCTTTTAATCCTCTGCTTCTCTGTCAGCAGCACCCTCCACTCCATTCAGCGCCTTTTCATTCATCTTACATCCCTGTGACTCCTCGAACCTGCTGGTGTCCGCAGTGCGCATGTCCGTTGCCTCCGCAGCCCCGCTGACAGATGTAGACTGCAACTGGACGATGCTGCAGCTGGAGGAGGAGGGTCCCCTCGTACAGCTCCACCTTCGCGCAACAGTCCGCAGTTTAAATAGTAAGGCTTTGAAATTGACGAGGGTCATTTGGACTGTTCGCTTTTGGAGTACCTCGTCAACGCCGGCTTCTCCAAACTCCAACTTTCCAAAGCCAAAGCTCCCCTGAACACCCGTTTCTTCACATTATGTAAGTATAACCTTTAGTGGAAGCGTGCAGCGGCGGTCATGAAGTGCACCTGTCAGTCGGCATCCCCTCATAACTTTAAATGCGTTTAAGGAAGAGGGAGTCTGCGTGTTTTCCTGTAGATAATGGCGGTTGCAGAGCTTTATTGTGAACTTTGTAGCTACTATGAAAAATTATTTTAAAAATATGCTTTAATTAATGTTTTATGGTAGCCTAGCATATGAGTTTTATTCATAACTTCTTCTGACAGTTAAAAGCAATGACATAGTTTACGTATCTGGGCGTCAGCTCATTATGTAATTATACATCTCCTGTATGCAAACACTTATTTGTGCATTAGATAAAGTGCAACAGACGACGTAGTATTATTGTTAAGTTAATCAACTACAGTTAATACTGTAAAAAAATACATATATTAAAAAAAAACTGTAAAAAGTATTCGCGATCATAAGGAAAAGGGGAAAGGTCTGTCTATCTAAGAACCACATCCCACTGACCACTGAGTTTCCTGTTTTCCAAATATGGTTGTATTGGGCTGCATGTATATCCAGTATGTTTTCCCTGAAGATGCAGATAGCACAGACTCGTGACAATTTTCACATACAGCTAACTAATCTTGTCATGATTGGTTTGGAGGAGTGATGGACTGATTTTTATATAACACTCTTCTGCTCTCCTGAGGCACTCAAAGCGCTTTATACACGCCTCATTCACAAATTCATACAAGCCTTTTTTCTATGATTAAGCGCTTTCTGTCTAACATTAACACACATTCATAGCAACTTGGGGCTAGTATCCTGCCCAAGGATATTTGGCATGCAGACGTAGTCTCCCTTCTGTTTTATTTCAAGGGCTTTCACTGTCATAACCACACAAGCTAATGGACAGTCTAATAACTGAGTATTTCAACTCAATTATATATATGTAAAACTTGGATGCAGCTTTAAACAGATTAATTTCGCCACAGCATCACAGGTTTCTGGATGAACAGTTAAAGGAACAGTTTGGCAAGCACTGGGATATTCCTGGTCAGAAAATAAGAGGAAACACTTCCTGGAACAAGTCAAGTGTATATTTTAATAAATTCAATTAAACTATTTTCATGTTTTAATAGCAAACATTGAGCAAAGGCCTGGAAAACCTGATGCATCTGAGTTTATTGATAAAAGGATAACAGGAAGAAGAGAGAAAAGTTGTAAAATTGTCAGCCACTCGGTCAGCCACAAATAGAAAGGTCACTTAGTCTCCTGAGTGATATTTCCACTTGTTTATTATTTTTGATAGAGACTCTGGAATAATGATCCAGTTTATTGGTCTCATCACAAGTTTTATTTTTAGCCTTGGTGTGATATTTTTGACAAACTAGAACCGAGACAATACTGATTTGGTTTGATGATTACACAGGAGAGAGTTTAATATTATATTTAGTGGTTAAAGTTATGACAGATCAATAATACTGGATTATGTGTAGTTTAGTCTCATGGCGAATAAAGATGCCAGAGATGACAAACCATCGTCGTGACTGTGAGACTTTTCCCTCTGAACCCTGTTCTGTCTTCAAGATACACTTACTGAGCACCAAACTGTATCAACACCACAGAAAGTGAGAGTGGACTCCACAACTATTAAGCATTAACTCAAGTTAGTGAGAAAGGTTAAAGAGAGTGAGGAGGAGCAACTTGATTGGCTGCACACACTTAAGTATACGGGGAGTGTCAGGAAAAGTTTGTTTACATTTATCTGCAGAAAATCACCAGATCATCAGAGGGTTCCTTCCTTGTTTTCTCAGACGTGTGCTTGACTTACTGCTTTCATCCACTGACATATAGACAGTGTTTGCTTCTGCTTCAAGCTAATACTTTTACAGTATATTTTATAGTTTGTGACTTAGTTTGTCTAAGACCAGGATTTCATATATAAGCTATCTTAGGTTAGAAAGTAAAACATTTTTTCCACTTAAAAACTTGCAAACTTGTTTCATTTTATCCATCACATTATGGTTTTATAGTTATGTAACAGTCCCTAAATTAGATCTAATGGGTTCCGTTTTTTTAATAACACTTGAAAAGAATTAAGTGCATGTACATTTACTCTACATATTTCTGTTAGCATTTCACATAAGCTCGGGAATGCTCCTTTTCAGACATGACTGAGTCCCAGGCACCTGTTCATGATTTAACCAGTGCATTTAAAAATGAATGCTACTATGGCCCCGTGTGAAGCACGATTGTTAAAGCTCCGGGCCCCCCTCAGGCTCTCTGCCTTACTGTTATCATTTTGGAGTAAACGACAAGGCCGGCAAGAGACATACTATTCCCTATATGGGCTTTGTTTGGGAGTTCACTTGCCTTGCTGTTTAGGTCTGCAGAAAAGAGCCCTGCTCCAGAGAAGGGGTCCATATATGGTCATCACAGCACGAGACTGAAGCCTCAAGCAGGAGACAGAGAGAGAGTAAGAGAGAGCAGGAGAGAGAGAGAGATGCAGAGTGAAAGACCGGAAAAAATGGATGTTGACAATTAAGCACTGACTTGACTGAGTATAAGTAAATGCCAGCAAGTATTAATGGTTTAGAGTTATTTGAGATAGAGCTGTTGACAAAACGTAGCGGTCTTTGTTGCTGAGTTAATTAAAATCAATTTCCCAGCCTCAGTCATTGGATCTACAGTAGGGAGGGGAATTGTTTGAGCTCTTCCCTTGTGGTGTGTGAGAGAGACAGGGAGAGAGTGCAGGGTCGAGAGGGGGGTGGAGGTCTGTGAGAATGGCTGCACTCTGGAACTCCCCGATAGATGAAGCATATTAACTCTTTGGGTTACGACCACAAGCAAGGAGGCAAATTTATAGCATGTCTCCCACTAGCACTTACTCATTACTTGACACAGGGTTTTGCTATCTATAGGCCCAATCAGGTACTTCCAGTACCTGCAAGTGATTATTGTCTCTTACTGACTGCTGCTACTGACTTTCCATTGCCTCTTTTCTCCCTTACTTGCATTCTTTCTGTCATCCATCTTTGTTTTACTTACTGCTCCCTCTTTTCTAACATTCAGTTAATTTTTTGTCATCGACAGCTGGCCCTTCACCTTAAGCCAAGATGTCCACGAAGGCCCCTACCGAGGATGAGAAGTTCCTCTTTGTTGACAAAGACTTCCTCAACAGCCCGATGGCTCAGGCTGACTGGGCAGCCAAGAAGTTGGTATGGGTTCCATCAGAAAAGCATGGCTTTGAGGCAGCTAGTATAAAGGAGGAGCATGGCGACGAGGTGCTGGTGGAGCTGGCTGATAATGCCAAGAAGATAACAGTCAATAAAGATGACATCCAGAAGATGAACCCTCCCAAGTTCAGCAAGGTGGAGGACATGGCCGAGCTCACCTGTCTAAATGAGGCCTCTGTGTTGCACAATCTTCGCGAGAGGTACTTCTCTGGGCTCATTTATGTAAGTATTTACTAAAAACAAGCGCATGCTCACAAAATAGTTTATGCCTTATTCTTATGGCAACTTGTTGACTTTGTTATCCCTTTGTTATTTGGATTGGGATGTACAAACTCTGACCCTAAATAAAGTACTAGAAAAATGATGACAAACTATGAATTTCCTCAGATTATTGTACTTTTTACTACTACTACTACTACTACTGTCTCGTTCTCTGGCAGAAACAAGCATGCAAACTGTGCAAGTTGTCCTTGTCTCACCTTTCTTGCATTCTCTGCTCTCAGACATACTCTGGCCTGTTCTGCGTGGTGGTGAATCCTTACAAAATGCTGCCCATCTACTCAGAGAAGATCATTGAAATGTACAAAGGAAAGAAACGACATGAACTACCCCCTCATATCTATTCCATCTCTGACAACGCCTATAGAAACATGATGCAAGGTAAGATGCTTACTACAAAACTCCTCTTGTGATGTAGATGCTTTCATACTGCAAAGACATGTTCCTACCCATGTTAGCTCTGTAATGGGGCTTTTTTATGTTATCTATCCAAAGTATACAATAGAAAAAGAGTCTTAGGCAACCCTTTCTTTATGTTTTGCTTCCAAGGAGCCAGACTCTAGTATTTTTAAAAGTGGTTCTCCAAATCAAATCAAATCAAATCACTTTTATTGTCACATCACATATGCAGGTACATTGGTACAGCACATGTGAGTGAAATTCTTGTGTGCGAGCTTCACAAGCAACAGAGTTGTGCAAAATACAATAATGTAAACAAGCAAAATACAAGAATGGCTACATCTGAAACTAATAAATATATGTACAATATATAATAGTATATGCATTTCTGGATGTGTATACTAAATATTTTTCTACGTGTGTGTGTGTGTGTGTGTGTACACATATTTTACAAATTAAATAGAGTAAACAATAAATAAAATATATAAAATAAAATATACAGAGTGAGACATGTGCAAAACAGTGGCGTTACTGTACAGTATGGAGTGCATAATGTTAAAGTTCCAGTAGTGAAGCTGAGGTGTCTATGAAGTGTTCAGCAGTCTGATGGCCTGATGGAAAAAGCTGTCTCTCAGTCTGCTGGTACGGGACCGGATGCTGCAGAACCTCCTTCCTGATGGAAGCAGTCTGAACAGTTTATGGCTGGGGTGACTGGAGTCCTTGATGATCCTCCCCGCTTTCCTCAGGCACCGCTTCCTGTAGATGTCTTGGAGGGAGGGAAGCTCACCTCCAATTATCCGTTCAGAGCACCGCACTACTCGCTGGAGAGCTTTGCAGTTGTAGGCGGTGCTGTTGCCATACCAGGTGGTGATGCATCCAGTGAGGATGCTCTCAATGGCACAGTGATAGAAGGTCCTGAGGATGCGGGGGCTCATGCCAAATCTTTTCAGTCTCCTGAGAAAGAAGAGGCGCTGCTGCGCCTTCTTCACTGTTTTGTTTGTGTGTACTGACCACGTAAGATCCTCAGCCAGATGTACACCAAGGAACCGGAAGCTGCTCACTCTCTCCACAGCAGCGCCGCTGATGGTGATGGGGGTGTGTACTTCTCTGCACCTCCGGAAGTCCACTATCAACTCCTTTGTCTTTGCGACGTTGAGGGTGAGATGGTTGTCTTGACACCAGTGGGTCAGGGCGCTGACCTCCTCCCTGTAAGCCGTCTCATCACTGTTGGTGATAAGACCCACCACTGTAGTGTCGTCCGCAAACTTCACAATGATGTTGGAGTTGTTAGTGGCCGTGCAGTCGTAGGTGTAGAGTGAGTACAGGAGAGGGCTCAGTACACACCCCTGTGGAGCACCAGTGTTCAGTGTGATGGGGGATGAGGTGATGCTGCCCAGTCTGACCACCTGGCGTCTGTCAGACAGGAAGCTAAGGATCCAGCTGCAGAGGGAGCTGCTCAGTCCTAGATCCTGCAGTTTCCTGTCCAGCTTCGAGGGAACGATGGTATTGAATGCTGAGCTGTAATCTACAAACAGCATTCTCACATACGTGTCTCTCTTCTCCAGGTGTGACAGGGCAGTGTGTAGTGTCAGGGCTATGGCATCATCAGTGGACCTGTTGTGGCGGTATGCAAACTATAGAGGGTCCAGTGAGTCGGGTAGTGCAGAGCAGATGAAGTCCCTGACCAGCTTCTCGAAGCATTTGCTTACGATGGGGGTCAGGGCTACAGGTCGCCAGTCGTTCAATGAGGAGATGGTGGAGGATTTGGGTACAGGGACGATGGTGGCCATTTTGAAGCAGGCTGGGACTACAGACAGAGAGAGGGAAAGGTTGAAGATGTGCGTGAACACTCCAGCCAGCTGAGCCGCGCATGACTTGAGGACGCGGCCGGGAATCCCGTCCGGACCAGTAGCTTTGCGTGCGTTCACCTTCCTGAAGCTTCCAGGTTTTCTAAAGATCTTTTATAGTTTTTCTCTGGACATTGGCTACCTTTTGTTGTTGTTGTTGTTTTGTTTATTAAGCCTAGTATTGGTTCCCTGGCATCCAGTATAAAAGCATAACTGAATAGAAAGACACACAATTGAATGTAATCAGTCACTGACTGGCCTCCCCAGGGCCCAAACTTCAACATTTTTAAAGCAGTGTGGGATAATCTTGGAAAACAACAGAACAAAAGTCAGGCAACACCCAAAGAAGAGCTTTGAATGTCCTTCAAGAAACCTGGAGAACTATTCTTGAAGCTTAATTAA
Source organism: Diplotaxodon limnothrissa (assembly GCF_057381915.1). Classification (NCBI taxonomy): domain Eukaryota; kingdom Metazoa; phylum Chordata; class Actinopteri; order Cichliformes; family Cichlidae; genus Diplotaxodon; species Diplotaxodon limnothrissa. The sequence continues at coordinate 35,982,794 of NC_140601.1, forward strand.
AGACATTACAAGAACAGCCTGACCCTGGTAGCTCAGGCTTTGTTGAATGATGAAGGAGGTCATACCAAATATATGCAAACTCGGTTTTTGCTTTATATACTGAATATAAATGAATAAATTCAGAATTGTTTCAATAAATTGCTGTAGCTATTTTACTAGGAACTTTTGACTTTTGCACAGCACATGCTGAGATGGGCTACAACATTTATAAACTAAAATGATCAGATCAAAATGATAAATAATAAACTGAGACAAGAAAGCAACAAACGTAAGTATATCTTCAGCAGGCCTCACACATAACTGAATAAAATCTGCAGGCGTTAGCTGCTGAAGCTCTTAAGTAAGCTGTGTCAAATTGAGCTGTTTGTTGGCAGCTTTAAGAGCTTGTTGTGGGTGAGTTGTGGTGACTCTTGGTGACGACAGGCTTATCACACTGTCATGTTGACAAAGTGGTTGACAAAACTGCAAATTAATCCATGAAACTGATGGCTTAAAATGCAGAGCCATGTTTATAATGTAGTGAGAACAAAAAATACACTCATTAAAATGTAAAATGGTATGAAAAACAACTCCAAAATAGTATTTTGGTCTCATAGAGGTGATGGTAGCAGTCTTGGTCATGCTTACAGTAAATGTCCCTGCAGTGATTCAGAGTGGCTGGTTTCCCATAGAATCAGAGTCTGTGTTTCCAGGGGGTCTTGCCCACTGGATTTTATGTTGATATGACGATGTGTTCTCTCAGAGGACTTGACATCTGGATTGTGAGATGGTTGAGAGATGGGTGGAGGGCAATAAAACATTTCCTGTTTCAGAAAACCCTCTTGCTTATTTAAAAAAAAATTCTTAGGGAGTGTAAATGCCAAAGATTTAACAAGTTTATTGGTCCTATTAAATGAGCCTGAGACTTTTGTCCTTTGGTTTGAGGAGTTTCCTTCCTAAACAGGATGTTTGGACAGGAGTTACTGTAATTTAGAGAGTTATTGTTTGGAAACCATCAAAGAAAGTTGTGTTATAATTTCTTCCACTACTGTACAGGCCTCACACATACATGCACAGCTGTCAATTCTGATAGGGTCATTATTACAGTATTGAAGTACACACCTGAATGAACTTTGAATTTCAATGCTAAAAAGCTTGAAGAGATCCAAACAAGTAATCAGGTACTCTAAAGCTCTGTATTTTGTTGTCATTATAATTCCTTTAGAGAGTATGTGATTCACACTGTGATATACAAAGCAAAATAATTGTTCTAGGATGTAAGCCAACAACTTGAAACTATATTTCTTTACCCGGGGTACTTTTGTTTGAGAAAATGTCAGTAGCATCGAGACCACCAACCTCTGACACCCTCTCAGACTGTTCCCGGCAGCTTTAGGTTCCTACATTCATCACTTAATCGATTTGTGTTGACAATGCTGCATGAAATGTATGGACAGCCCATGCATGAGTACGGAGCCCTGCAAGGGATATTGGAGAAAAAAAAATTAAGATGAACTTTTGCAAGATCTTGCAAACGTTTTGCGAGATCTCACAAAGTAGGCCGCATCCTTCAGAGGCCACCAGCTCGAAGCTGACCAGGAGGTCGAGGCATGATGTGCCAGGAGTGCGGTGTTCCCCCCGGCTCTAGTGGGCCTCGACCTCCCGGTCAGCTTTGAGCTGGTGGGTAACAGACGTCTCCAAAAACGTCGGAGCACTTTTGCAAATATGTGATGTCTTGATAAACCAAGCAGATATTTGAAGTTTACACAGCTACATTTTGTGACCCATAAAGACTAATATTAAAACTAAGTAGCTGCCTCCATTGTTGGATACTGAAATTGGCTAGACCGCGCTATGAATTCTGGGATAGGTTGGGCCACGAAGGATACACCGACTTGGCCTTCAAATGCGACCTGCGAAGGATTTGTGGAGGAAGACTTTTTAAATATCTCCCCAATTATATCAAGACTGATGCAAACATATCGAGATAAGTTTGCATCACTGGGGTCAAAGCTGAGTGTAGCCAGGAGCTGTCTGTATTTGTGTCTGTGTGATGCACTTATGTAGTTTATGGATGAAGCTTGTGCATCCAGTTTGCTGGCTCTACCAGATATAGTCACATCAGGCTTTAAAAAAACTAACAGACAGCTATAAACCATAGTGGAAGTTCAAAATGCAAGTCCACAAAACAGGGAGTTGCAAGTCCACGTATATATCGCATTACGCATTACGATCAACGATGACTGATCAAAGAAAATAAAGAAGCCTATCAAATGTGACCGCGCCGATATGTAGAACAAATTTGGAAATAGATATACTGAAACACCAGTTTGTCTTCAATTTGCTAAATTTGTTTGGCAATGACAATATAAATAACTTAATTGGTCTTTGATAAAGCAACTTAATGCTGTCTAATGCTTTTCTGTTACTAATAAGGTGTACGCACTGAGTGATTTAACGTTACAACAAACCAGGATACAGGAAAATACCTCATAAGCTATAGTTTGTAAACACAGCATCAAGAGTAAACAAGAAGAAGGGAGGATTGGTGTTTATGTGGCGTTTGGATTATACATCTTCTGTTCATCTCTGAGAACGAACGCTGGAACATAGCAGATGCTGTTCAGTCTGTGTCTGTATGTGCAGAAGAAAAAAATGTGTTTTGATTTGCTGCATTTATTTCAGACTAAACATTTTTTTCGGACTTATCATATATGTGACAGTAGATATTTAAGCTTGGACCACCCATTTAGTTGTCACGTTTTAACAACTGGGACTTAAAGTGCTTGAGTAAAGAAATCAAGATAAGTCGGCAGCGAAAAATAAGAACAAAAAAAACCACAAAGAGAAATATAAAGAAAAGCATAGAAAAGACAAGAAACAATTAATCAAAAATATATTCATTCTTTAAAAATAACAAAATGTCTCAAGTCTCGTGCAAAGGTGAAAGAGACTGTCTCATATGGGTTTAAGTGAACTCATGATACGTTTTCCTCGTGCTTATTTTCTATCACTGTTACTGTTACAATGGTGATGATTATGTTAAATGAAATTTCAAGTAATCCATGTGAGCCCAAAGTTCAGGCTTCGAACTATTCTCAGCACTGTTTCAGGCCGTTTGTCCTGCTCTTAGACCTGCATGATGTCAGCGAGACTGGATATCTTTAATATGATGATCTAAGACACACAGCGCAGGCTGTTACCACATAAAGTCCCACCTACCTGATGTTTAAACTTTCTGTTTATAAGGCAGGGGCAGTCAGAGGACAGTTGGTTTAAATGGAAGGGATGGCAGCTAAACAGCTTGATTTGAGACAACAAGATCCAGTGTTATTTTGAAATGTGAATCATGTGGTTCAGGAATAAGAATAGCTCATGGAGTGTGAAATCAGTATGATAGGTCCTGTTTAATTTTTAAAGCTGGGGGAAAAGTATCAGTTTGAGAGGGGCAGCGAGTCAGAGGAAGGTTGTCTTAAAGGCAACTTTAATGAGGGTCATGGTTTAGATAAATAAGAGTGATTTTGAGCTGTAATGTAAAGCTACTGTAGTGGAATAAAAAAGGAACTGGAAACGAGCATAGCTGTAGCTCAGGTGGCAGAGCAGGTTAGCCACTAATCAGAAGGTCGGTGGTTCGATCCCAGGCTGCCTCCTGGCTGCATGCCAAATATCCTTGGGCAAGATACTAACCTTGTTTGCCTGCTGGTGGTGGTCAGAGAGCCCGGTGGCGCCAGTGTCCGGCAGCCTTGCCTTTGTCAGTGTGCCCCAGGGCAGCTGTGGCTACAATGTAGCTTGCCATTGCCTGTGTGTGAATGGGTGAATGACTGAATGTAGTGTAAAGTGTAAAGCAGGAACTGAGTAAAGTGCTATACAAATGCAGGCCATTTACATTAAAGTCTCCTTTTGATTCATAGGGTCTGATTGCTTGAAGCGTAGTCTTTTTCATAATTTAAACCTTTACAATATCAATGTCTCAAGGGTTCTCTATACACCAAAATAATATAAGAAAAACTATGACTGCCAGGGAGTTGTTATTGTTGATGCTTTGGTAGGATTTCCCATGAAGTTGTGACGAATCAGAATCAGAATCAGAATGGGTTTATTGCCAGATGTTGAGGTTTACAACATTAGGAAATTGCTGCGGTGCTTCAGTGCAGACAATAAGAATTAAAGTGCTATGTAGAAAGAAAGATATGTGCATGAGATATACATGAGATATATACATGAGAATAAGAATTATGAGTGCTACGTAGAAAGATAATGAAGCAGGATGTTCTACACTGAGTGCTGTAGTATGAACAATTCACATGTAAACTGGAAGTGGTGCATAACTGAAGCAAATCCAGATAAGTCTCCTAAGCTCTGAAACATTCCTTCTTCAGTCTTGGCCAAGATCCCATTCCTCCAAAATTGTACTTTGGTCTTTGATGTCCGGGAGATAAAAATGTAAATTCCCGTGGGGAGTTTTCTGTCCCCAGCAGCAGATGATTGACATGCTGTCCTTCCGTGCTCACAGTATATTTACTGGTGCAGAGACTCATATAATCAGATTTAATTCTCGTGACTTAATTAGGTTCACAGATTTTTTAAGTCTCATTCACTAATGTGAGTGCATGTTGTTTTTGGATTTGTTACAAGAATTCACAAATCTGGCCACCTTACTCTCTCTCTCTCTCTATGTGTGTTGCTGTCTTGCACTCTGCCTTAATTAGGAAGTGCAGAGAGGGAACAGGGTACATTTCGTCTGTATGTAAGGAATGAATCCAGTGGAACAGCAGCCAAACTGGAGTTCACATGGAGAAAAGGCATCCACCCCAGTTTACAGTTCAATGGAGGCTGGACACTGTATCTGTGTGTGCAGAATAGAATAGAATAGCCCTTTATTGTCACTGTACTTGTTCGACGAAATTATGAGTGCTCCACCCTAATTGTGCAGGAGTGTGCTGCTGGTTTATCTTGTGTGTGCGTGTGTGTGTGTGTACTTGTATGTGTGTGTCTTGGGGACCGCTTTAAATTTTCCACCTCTAAAGAGAGGACAGTTTGGCAAAGTGAAAACTCAATTTATGAAACACCTTCAAAGAGTTTTGTTGAGACTAAGGTTGATGTAATGATGCAACAGGGTTAGAGAGGAGCGGTTAGACTAATTTCTGTTGAACAAGATCACATTAAGCCCAGTTTAATCTCAAGTGCCAGACAAGTTAAGTTGTTGTAGTACCACCAACATTTTTCCTTTCTTTAGTAGAAAGAAGTTCATTAAACATTAGACAATTAAATATAGAGTATCTGTTAAAATCAATAGACAGTAAACATCATCATATCGTGTGAGACAGCTTTTCCACCTTCAGTTAGTCTACTGTCACTAAAAAGAAATGTTTTGGATACGTCTCCAAGGCTAGCTATCTTACTTCAGGCTACAGGCTATGGGGGCTATAAAATTGAAAACAATTAGTGCTTTGGTTTGTGACGTTATCCATTCTGTCAGTGCAATGTTTCCTGGTGCAATAAATGGGGAAAAATTTCCAAAAATGATGCCCTCCTCTCTTGCAATTTTAATTTTCTATGCAGTGGGTCAGATTGGACAATAGATATAAAAGAGAGGAAGTGCCTTAAACATTTCTTTCTAAAAGGTAGAAAGGTAGTGACTCCTCTAGTTGAAAAAAGATGATGTCCAGTATAAGAAAACTACTTACACTCTGACCTCAGTAAAGACTGTACTGATGAATGCATGAACTCAGTTCAAGTCTTATGGAATACAGCAGTATCAGGAAGGACATTAAAGCAGGGTATGTTTAGGGGGGACCATATAAATGTTCACAGGCCCTCATGTCTGGTTTAAAAGAAATTGGAAATTGTGTGGCTCAAAGTTTCAGAGATGAAATTTCACAAATCAGTGGGTGACATCATGGTCGCTATGTCCATGTTTTATATAGTCTATGGAACTCTTTGGGAGACGTTTGACACCACAGAGATGGAGTGAAGTGTCAGTAAATAACCTCACAAAGTTAGACATGTCATTAGATTTGTGTCCTGGACATGTGGATGATAATCAAAATGAAAATGACACTCTTCAGTGTCAGAATGAGGAATTGTCTCCCGTCATTCACCCTACCCTGGGTCATTTTTGTTGCACAGTTGCATAGAGGTTTATGAGGCTGCCTAGTATGCCATTTGTTCTGTTCTGATCACAAATGCCCAGAAAAGTTATCTCTCTTTCAGCAATGTGCACCATACTCCCCCAGGGGTGGTTTGTACTGAAGTATACAGTTACAGTTTAGCCTTACATGGTCTTCGTGTAATCTCCCTGGAGTATTTTTGGAGACAGTCTAATGACTCATTGCTTTTGCGCATTCAGAGTTCATTTTCATGTGTAAAAATCAAAGTATTTTTAAGAGTTACATGTTTTCTTTGGCACAAGGGAGTAAATCACAAAGCCTAGCTGGTGTTTTAAGTTTGACAGTAGATTGATCTTTATTGCTGGAGAATTACATGTGGTTTCACAGTAGTGCATTTGACTACTTTGCATGGTGAATATAAGTGGTAGAAAGAAAAGAAAGAAAATAAAAGTCCCTCATGTCTATCATGCACAATAAAAATTACAAATGTATTCTACAGTTACTGCAAATTTATTTAGCTGTATCATGAATTTTATGTTTAAAAGTATTCAACATAAGTTGTAATAAAAATAATCTAACACTGACTCTCTCTTGATTCTACAGATCGTGAAGACCAGTCCATTCTCTGCACGTAAGTGAAAATCTCTCTCCTCCATGCTCACCTGTTCCATCTCTGCATGTTTGTTTTTTTACATTTTAAACATCACATAAAAGCAGGAGTGAATGCTACATCTGTTTGTGTGCAAGAACAGTTACATAATGCTTGTGTAAACATAGATCTAAACTAGGGCTGGGCGATATATCGAGTTTTTTAAAAATATCGATATATTTTCATACGAGATATAAGATGTGACAATATCGTTTATATCGATATAGTCTATGTTACGTTATAATTATACTTGTGGAGCCGCAGGTTTGCCTCTCTTTCGTCCACTTTTGTCTCTACGCTGCGTTACTCGGCCTCGCCTCTCCTTCACTGAACACAACTCCGCCTCCCCCATAGCTTCACCTGCAGGCAATGACAAGATGAAAGCGGAAAATCTCCGTTAGCGAGTTACCGTGCGTGGGGCTGGACGGTGTCAACGTGTTAGCGAGCTAACCGCGCTAACGAGCTAACCGCGCTAACGACATGCAGCCCGGAGGAGCTGCACGGCCTAAAATCCTTTCATTTTCTCAGAAATCGACAGTGCACCTTATGTATGAATTCTGGTTGTGCTTACTGACCGCGAACCGATTTTATGTGGTACACAGCGCTCAGCAATCTGTCAAAAAATGTTTTAATATGACTTTGCTAAGCTACGGAGTTGCACCGCTTGATGGATTGTCAGAGGACTACGGCTACCGAGGAGGAGCCTCGCGGAGTGATACGTGTTCAGAGACGTGGTGCAGCTGTGAAATCTGTCTCTTTGTTATTACGCTCAGCATCTATTAGTTTACATTTTGACTGCACAATTGTGAGCTTTTTGTTATGCACAAAAACAACATTGTTTTCTTTTATTTATGGACCATGATTATTTAATAAATGCTGATAATTTATTTTTGAGTAATTTCTTCATGTACATCTACGCTGTATGTAAATAAAAGTGCCCGTGTGACAGCTGGGACACAGTGTGACTAAGAACTCTCTTTTTGTTCTTAACTTATGGCTTAAAAAAATAATAATATCGAGATATATATCTTATATCGCCATCCAGGTAAAAAATATCGAGATATGAATTTTGGGTCATATCGCCCAGCCCTAATCTAAACAGACGAAATACCTTTTTGGTCTCTCAGCACCGTTTCAACCATTAGTGCCAAAAAGAAATGATTTTGTTTGTCGGATTTTGTTACCATGGAGTCATCTTGTATTCAAAGACAGCTAAACTGGATGTGCTTTAATGCTTTTACGGTGCTCCCAGAGGCCCCTCTCTCCTCTCAGACCCTTACTCAGGAAGTATGCCCTGGATCCTGATGGGAGAACCAGATTAGCTCTGCAAATGTTTTGGCTCTATTTTGTTTGTTTATTTGTTCTAAACTAATTATTGAGAACTTTGACTGGGCAATTGGACATCCAGGGACAAACGGCCTCATTTTGTCTCTTAATGATAGCTTGATATTTGGACTGGCCTGAACTGAACTGTACTTTTAATTTATAGAAAACAAAGTGAGTTAATTAGTTTTTCTTTGTGTGCTGGAGTGACTTCACATTTTGTCATGTACCATTTTAAATTAGTTGCACAATATAATCTTTCTGTTTATACATGTATATCTCAGTCATAAATGTAATTTAAAGACAATCACAAGAATAACCTTCTACACAAGAAGGTTAATTTACATGAGGCCATATTTAAAACTGTTTAAAGTTTTATACGCAGAGCCAAAACACCATCAGCTTGGAACATCAAGTCCTTGCACTTTTTAAGATTTCTGAGCCCCATCAGGCCTTTGGACCCATAAAAGGCAAAAATGTTTCAGCAATGATACGTGGAATTTCATTTATGACATTCTTCCTTGTGGGTGGATGCACTTGTGTTTAATTGCTTTGTATGCTTTGTGGTATTGTTTTTACAACAATCTATTATGGGCCGCTTGCATCTTAATGATTTTTAGTGAAAGCACTTTTTAATGTTGTGACTGGAGACTTGTGTGTGTGATTTTAAGCTGTTAATTAGTTGGGAAATTACACAGAGTGACATTTCTGTCACAAATTTCATATACTTCCTCTGTGGATGGACATGCACCGTTTTACCATGTCTGAAATCTGGTGAAGGCAAAAGAGGATTCAAAAGCATGACTTTTGAAAGTGAAGGTTAGAGTAATCAAACAAACAAAAATAGACTAAGGGTAGACTAAATAAGTGGATCCGGATGACCAAAAAAAGGGAACTAAACTTGAGGAATAGGCTTGAACATTAGAGAAACGTTGGATGGCAGACAAGAAGATCCAAACTAAATACTACAAAGAGGAATAGATAACAGGACGCAGGTGAAGCAAATCAAGATACAGACAGTAATTACAGTGTTATTAATACAAAATACCAAAACAGTTTCAAACCTATTATAACAAAATTAAAACGGCTCCAGTCTGGACTTTTATTTGTGGGTTTGATTATATCTTAAAATGATTCCTACTGTATCTTCTGGTTGCTGAGTCCTGATGAATGTATTATTTATTGTATTTCCCTGATTGCTCCATATAATAGTAAAAACGTGCCATGGGAAATAGTTGGGATGCTAAGAAATTTTTGGCATTTCAGCTTCACAAGGTCACCAGTTTCTTTTGTCTGCTGTTCAGTATATTTTCATGAAAAACAGACTGATGGGACAAGAATATTCACTATACTTCTGACTAGCTTAGGGCTCAAAGTTATAAATTTTTTAATGAGGAACGCCAAATATTTAGCCTTCCTGTCTGTTCTTGTAATTTTGATTTGTCAATCTAATAAAAAAGGGTGTGCAATTCATTTTCTCAAGGGGCCTCAAGTTCTCAAGAAACTGGAACTGCTGTGGAAGATCACATTAATATGCTGAACTCTGCTCAGTGTTAATTTTATCACTTTTGTCCACAGTCCCAGTTTCTCATGGGGCCCCCCTGGGAAAAATGATTGCCCACCTCTTCTTTAAAAGACGATACTACTTCCCTGATATTCAGTGACACATGTACACTTGTAAAATGTAGAAAAAATTTATGTTTTTATGAAATTAAATTCCCAAATATTAGAAATGCGGCCATCCATTCTGTAATCGTTCATACCCTTTCAAATAATCTTATAACAGCAAGTGAAACCTGTGCTGCTTACTGTGGATAAGCCGGATGAGACAGCTTGATAAACTATCAGGAAAAAAATCCCAACAGAATTTGCTCTGCACTAACAGCTGCCTGCAATAGCAGCCTGGATGTCATATATCCTTAGCAGACCTGAGCAGGACTGAGTAATTACACTCCTCTTTATGCTGCCAGGCCCTAACACAGTGAGCATCCAATGCCTTTTATGGACCCATGACCGAGCATGTCTGTGTGTTCTGGCTAGTGGCTGATGGCTCTGGGATCATTCAACTTTATTTGAAGTAGCCAAGTTCATTTTCGGGGAATAAATTGCATCGTCTCGCTTATGTTTAAGTAATTAGATGCCTTTCAAGCATACAGTAGCACGTTTTAGATTTTTGTCTAGTCTAAGAGTCGTTGTCATATAACTTTCATCAAGTTATCAGGTATATAAACGAATATAAGAAGTATATTAACATGAAGTATCGGGTCACATTCTAAGAGCTAGCTCGGCTCTAGTGGAATGGTTGCATGAAATACTCCCTCCTGTCTCTTCGGGTGCATCTTAAAACCGATTCTTATATAGTGCCTTTCTAGTCTCCCAGAGTACTCAAAGCACTTTGTACAACATGCCGCATTCACCCATTCACACAAGCACTGTCTTCTATGTTTTTAAATGCTTTCTAACTAGCATTCACACACATTCATACTCCAATGGATTCATCGGAGAACAACTTAGGGCTAATATCTTGCCCAAGGATATTTGACATGCAGACTAGGGGGAGTCAGAGTTCGAACCCCCAACCTTCCGATCGGTAGACGACCTTGTTAGACTTAACTAGAGTAACTCTGAATGAGTTAAATTTGGAAATCTTATAATCGGTCTCAGACAACTTTCTTCCCTTATGAACAACAGGTGAGTAGCATCAGTATGCACAAATAAGAAAAAGGGTAATAAATCCCTTTTAAAATAACCTTTTCCCTGAAACTGTGTAGATTATCACAGGACCTGTGTGTAGTATACAGTCTGAACAATAACATTATGCTTTGTGTCAGGCACAGTTATCTCTGCAGCACATGATTTCCATTCAATTAAACTGGGTTACTGAAGTGTGAACAGAAACCTGTCAGTATTGCTTATCTTCATTGTCCTCTCTCCTTCTCTATTTCTTTTTCAATCCCACTGTAACTTTTTCCTCCCTAGTGGAGAGTCTGGTGCTGGGAAGACAGAAAACACCAAGAAAGTCATCCAGTATTTGGCTGTTGTGGCCTCCTCGCACAAAGGCAAGAAAGACAGCAGTGCTGTAAGTATCTGTGTAAAGAAACCATGATAGTTAGGATCTGTCAGCCAGTTCCCTCACTCTTAATGACATAGGAAACTACCCAGTTTAATCCTGTATATTACCATTTCCTCCAAATAGCAACATGCAGGATCACAGTTGGCTTACGTGAGTAAAGGGGAATGCCCGGAGTGTGTTTTTCTGTGTGGTTTTCATGTGTGTGTTCCTTCTTTAGGTTAGAAAAGTGCATGAAGATTGATAGTGTCACTGTTGCCCCCGAAATACCTGTTTTTCTACTGATTTTGCTTACACCAAAAGTACAGATGCCAAATGTTACTTTCCTTCTGTTAGATGGTGTTTACCCTAATATTCATCATCAAACAAAGTTTATTAAGGCTGCATGATCATCAGATTACTGAATCTCAGTCACATTTCAAACCTTGTGTTGTTCAGTGGCAGATATCCAGTTTTGCCTTCTCCTCAAGCGGTCCATTACGTTCAGTTTTTTGACCTCCATCTTCTTTAGACACCCTTTCACTGCCAGTGGAGATTATATGCAAGCCTCCCCGACAGTGAAAGGGTCTCTCACAGATCACAGTGTGAGCATGCCCTGTTTTTACCTATCAAACACCAGTCGCCCCCTTCCTTCCTTCCTTCCCTCCCTTACTTCCTCATCCGACTGCCAGTGGGCCTGACGTGGGCCGTGAGGCTGTCCTGTAACTTTTACTTTGTGGAGTTTTTAAAACTCAGTTTGGGAAACTCTGTTGACTTTTAAACATTGTGACTTCACTAAAATCAGCAACAAACTTGAAGCTTTCACAAAAAATAAATAAATTATTTTAACGGTACTTCAGCTCAAACCTCACAAGTTGATGTTGCTGTTCTGGTGCTCGGGTAATAATTGGAAAAAGTCAGTCAAAGCAACGCTTCCCTTTGGCTCTGACCCTGCTCACTCAGAAGGTCTTTGCTCCCAGAGGAATAATTATCTCTGGACACTGTCCTCTATAGGACCTTGAGGCTCCCATGGACTGCCTGTGCAGAAATAGCATTGGATTAAACTCTTTTTTTTCTGCTTTCTCTTACTTCCGCTCATTCTCAAGCACTTTTTTAGCAGTTTCTCCTAATCTGTACTCTTAGATATTTGTATTTAAACTATGTCTCAAGGATCAGTCTTTCCCACCAGCTGTAACTTTCTCTTTCATGCTGTCTTGCTTTGCATCTTTTTTCCTTTTCTATTTTCTCATTTTTCCTTCAGAGACTTAAATAAACAGGACCTTCTTCTCTGCTTTGCCACCTCTGAACTGCATCTCATCAGCGGGTCTGTATCCTCCTGTTTTTTTCTTACATATAATATAAATACTTGGCTTTTAATTGAGGACACAACTTTTCCCAAATTAAAGCATTTTTCTAAGAGGCAAATTCCAAAATTATTTTAGTTCTCTTTTTTAAATTTTCCCATGTTCCTTTGAAATGTCTATATGTCTGTTTGGTTTGCTAAAGCAAGCTTAAAATATCTGTCAAAATATCACTAGTTTTGCCAAATTTCACATAAAAATACAGTATGAAGTGAAATAATGTGAAAACCGGGAATATTACTTCAATTCACATTCAGTCAGTATTGGCTACATCTTTTACTTATTATCCATTATTTCTATTTTTAATTACGGCTGTGGCTGACCTCCATATTTGTCAGTGAGTTCCAAAAACAGTCCTCTAATATATGGAAAAATATATATCAGCATTAGTAAAAACATCTGTAAACCACATATTTTGAAACTGAGCTTAACGAATTCACACAAGTTGGCAAACAGCTTCACATGGCTATCGTTTGTCTTCATTATCTTTGTGCTACAAGTCGTGCTCCTTTCTCTTCTTCCTAGCTTTAGCTCACTTACAGTGTTGCTAAGGGAGGTGTTTTTAAGCAAGAGAGGTTAGGTAGAAGTCTACAGCGCCCGACCTGGATACAGACTAGGACAGACCACTTTGATCAGGTGGATTAACTCAATGCAGAGTGACGGGGTGTCTGCCTCATTTACTGACTATCGCCCAGCTCCACCTGCATCTACAGTCTCTGCAGTCACGCTGGAAGCAAATCGCATCTCCAGTAGGATGTTTCTGAATCAGAATCATTTTGATTTGCCAACGCACTGAATAAAAAAAACTTTGTTGGAATATTTTCACAGCTTTTCAGCTGGTATTTGGAAGCCTGTGACCCAACATAACCCACCTCATCCATCTCAGCCTCTGATCTTCATCATCAACAACAGCTTCTCTGGATTTTAACAGTTTCTCAGAACTGATGGAGGAGTGTTTTGGTCATGTCTGTGTTATGTAATCCATCCAGTATTCATCAGAAAATCAAAGAAGACTACAGTGAAATTATTATATTAACCTTTTGTAACTTGATATAAATGTACTTGTCCAAATATTCATTGTTTAGTTAGGACCCGCGCCCTTCGTCTTGTTTTCTGCCTTTTTTCCCTTGTCACTGATGATATTCTGGTAGACCTACGCTAACCTATCAATACTGACCCTATACTACTTCATCCCCACCAAACTCCAACTCCACTGCATCACAAGCAGCGAATCAGTCCTTCTTAGTCACATTTTTCTGTGTTGCTGTCATCACTAGGGGGAGCTGGAGAAGCAACTCCTGCAGGCCAATCCTATCCTGGAGGCCTTTGGAAATGCTAAGACCATCAAAAATGACAACTCCTCAAGATTTGTGAGTTTTGTGAAGTTATAGAACGCATTGTTTAGATGTTTTCTTAGTTATATTTTTTGCACGTATCGTGATCTCACTTCTCATTTATCTCTCTCACAGGGAAAATTCATCCGCATCAACTTTGACGTGACCGGCTACATTGTTGGAGCCAACATTGAGACTTGTATCCTTTTTACTTTTTAATCTTAGACATATTATTTTTACAGTGAGAAGACTTTTTGTGTTGCCTTTCATCTGCACCAAAAGTTAAATGCTGTGTGCTGCTTTTTGATTTCAAATAAGTTATTGCAAAGTTTATCTGCTGACAGCTTTTGAATAACAGTTTATTTCAGGCCATTATAAATCATCTTTTTCCTATAAAAGGCGTTTTTTTAGGTATATAATTCAAACTTGCATCATCTATGAGATTTTTAAAACAATGACTGCTAGCTTTGTTGCTAATTACTTAATTACTTATTACTATTACAATTATTACAATTACTTATTAATCACTTGGATCAACTGTTTAGATTGTTTAAAGTCACAATAACCTCAGAAAATAAATGTTTGGCTTTAAATCAAGAATTCATACACTGATTACTGCAAAAATTAACACTAATATCTGATGACAGTTTATTTTTAAACATAATGTCATACTCTTCTGGACATTTTTCTGTCATATAACTTAGGAATAAAATCAGGGCTTGTGAAAATATTTCACATTTGGCTAGATACTGAATAGGTGGCACTCATTCGATGACATTTTGGAGAGAGATAGATTATTAGATCATTAGAAACTGAAACTTGACTGGCTTGTAAAAAAAAACACAAGGCATTAATTATATTCTTCCTATTTAGTTAAAACAAGAATTATCATTTAAGGCTGAACAGAGGTTTGTAAACTAAATTGCCCCTACTCACAAATGAGATTTTTATTCTTTAACAGTTGCTCTCAGATCTGCTGGAGAAGTCTCGCTGTATCAGACAGGCAAAGACAGAAAGAGCTTTTCACATTTTCTACTACATGATTGCTGGTGCCAAGGACAAACTGCGCGGTAAGATGATTATAAACCCAAAATATGTGTGTGATTTCTTTGATGCTGCTGCTCAGCTGTTAGCAGGGCTTCTTTGACAGTGTGTTGTACATATCACCGTCATGTGGAAGTCTCATCTGGAACTGGAGGAAGGGGAAAAGGAAGTCACTTCTGGTCTTCGTTGACTGTCATGCATGTCACAATTTATCCAGCTGGATTATGAAAATGTTTTTTTAAGGTCATGGAGGAAAAGAATTTTCTCAAACTCTCAAAGAAGATTTTCTTCCAACTGATGTTTAACCACAATAATCAAAATAAAGCTGAGTAAAGCGTTCCTGCATGTTATTTATGACCACTCGTGCTATTTTCTCACGAGAGCAAAATCTTCATAAAAAGTTAAGCCTCACTGATTCACAGATTACTGACCACAGAACGATGATGATGATAAGTCGCTGTTTTTCTTTATTTTCAGAGGAGCTACTTCTGGAGCCCTTCAGTAATTACCGCTTCCTCAGCGCAGGCCACGTCCAGATCCCTGCCCAGCAAGACGATGAGATGTATGAGGAAACCATGGAGGCCATGAATATCATGGGCATCACAGAAGAGGACAGAATTGGTATCAGCGTAGTAATAAGCATAGCATTAGCATCGCTCTAATACTGTCGGGTCTTTACCTTCTGAATCTGGACTGTTGTTGTGAATTTGCATTGAAGAGGCAACATTCATTTACATTTAAATCAGAAAACAAGCTGATTTTGGGGAAATGTTCCAGCAAACAAGAAGAACATTATTATTAGTGTTTCCCCGTGAAGTCAACCACTTGATTTCCTTGTTCCAGATATCCTGAAGGTGTGCTCCACAGTGATGCAGCTGGGAAACATTGAATTCAAGAAAGAGAGGAACCAGGAGCAGGCAACCATGCCAGACAACACTGGTTAGACACAACTTCTTCCTGCCATTAGAAATCCCACTAGGGGTTATTGACTTTTACAAAGCCAGCTGTAACTTTAAAAATGTATTATCTATAGCAGCAAGAACACCTGGGTGAAATAATATTGTGTCCAATATGACAAAATTTCTGTCTTTGTAGCTGCGCAGAAGGTGTGTCACCTGCAGGGCATCAATGTGACAGACTTTACACGAGCCATCCTCACCCCTCGCATCAAAGTGGGCAGGGAGGTGGTGCAGAAGGCACAGACCAAAGAGCAGGTACTGCAAGGAGGAAACTGTTTAAAAACACAGGAATAACTGTGTGTTAATCACAGTCTGGTCTGTGTTCTTCTGTGTGTCTGTGTCTGTTAGGCTGACTTTGCTATAGAAGCGCTGGCCAAAGCTGTCTTTGAGCGACTGTTCCGCTGGATCCTGGGCCGGGTTAACAAAGCCCTGGATAAGACTAAACGCCAAGGAGCCTCCTTCCTGGGAATCCTTGACATTGCCGGTTTTGAGATCTTTGAGGTATAGATCATCACACACTGTAAAAAAAAATTGTAATATAAAAGAATTTTACTGTGTATTTTCCAGTTTTGTACTGTTCTTCTAGAATATCATTAAATTTACATAAATAGACTGTGATTTTACATTTCAAATGTAAATTAATGTAAAATCACTGTAAATGTAATAAAACATAATTTTCTTGTTTTTTAAATGTATTTGTCTGTACATATGCATATTTAGATTATTAAAATACATTCACAAATGAAAAAGGCAAAGTCCCATGTAAAATTAGGACAACAAACTGTATTGTCATTACTGGAAATAACCGTATTTTCATGAGAAAGTTATTTTCTGGTATTATTTTGGCGCCCCAGCTGCCAGAATATTACTGTTTTTTTAGGATTTTTTTTTTTTACGGTGCAGAGCGCTTGGAAAGATAGTGGATGTGATATGCATGTCTTCATCTTTGTGTTCTGGCTATTGCAGGATAACTCCTTTGAGCAGCTGTGCATCAACTACACCAATGAGAAGCTACAGCAGCTTTTCAACCACACCATGTTCATCCTGGAGCAGGAGGAGTATCAGAGAGAAGGCATCGAGTGGAACTTCATTGACTTTGGCCTTGACCTCCAGCCCTGCATCGAGCTCATTGAGAGGCCAGTAAGTGTTAATAATAAATAACAGCATCAGTTAAATCTTACACAGCCTCTTAATCACATAAATATTCTCTGCAGAACAACCCTCCAGGCATCCTGGCCCTGCTGGATGAAGAGTGCTGGTTCCCCAAAGCCACAGATATCTCCTTTGTGGAGAAACTTTTAAACACACAGGGCAACCACATGAAATTTGCCAAACCTAAACAGCTTAAAGACAAAACAGAGTTCTCCATTCTTCATTATGCTGGGAAGGTGAGAATGATGGCAGTTAGGAGAAGGGAAAAATGTTCTGTCTTCATAATGTTTATCTTAATTTGAAGACAATCATCTTGCATTCTCATGAAAGCTCACATAACTTTGTCGTCTTGCTGTTTTAGGTAGACTATAACGCCACAGCCTGGCTGACAAAGAACATGGACCCTCTAAATGACAACGTTACAGCACTGCTCTCCAATTCTTCTAACCAGTTTGTCCAAGACCTCTGGAAAGATGGTGAGATGCATATGATTTTATTCCGTCTCATAAGTTTATTGTAAGCCACTCTGAGACAAGGACCAAACTCTCCTCAGTGATAAGGCATAAAAACAGCAGAAGCTTCTGCTGCCACAACTAAACTAGATTTTCTTCTTTACTGAAATCCTAGAAATGTTTTTCTGCACATTTTGCCTTTGTCTTTGGAGAAACTTCTAGGTTAGGGCTTCCTAGCTTGCCCTAAGAGGCACTCAGAAAAGAGACTATTTATCTAGGAAGTTCACTTCCCGGTTAAATAAAAGGGAAAAAAGAAACCTTAGTGATTGTTGAACTATTTTGGAGCCACAACTAAAGATATCACCTTGATTCTTTCATATTGATTTTTAGATGGGACAACTCAGATTTATTTTACCTTAAGAACATTAAAGCAAATCTGACGTGTACACAATGAAACAAATTACCCGAAAGCAACACACACATTTTACCTGCTTTTATCCATATGTTTGTCCCACAAAAGATATGCAATTAGATTCTTAAAACTGAAATAGGCATTAAAGCAAAGACAAGCTGATTTTACACACTGTTTTGTGTTTTTCAGCGGACAGAGTCGTCGGCCTTGACACATTAGCTAAGATGTCAGACACCTCCGGCCCGAGCGCCTCAAAGACCAAGAAGGGAATGTTCCGCACAGTGGGGCAGCTCTACAAGGAGTCTTTGGCAAAACTCATGACCACGCTGCACAACACCCAACCCAACTTCGTCAGATGTATCATCCCGAACCATGAGAAGAGGGTAAAGACAATTAGCAGCAAAACTACTAGACTAGCAATAATAAAACATAATTTTAGAGGTGGTTGCTGGTGGTTAATGATCAATTAATCACGCGTTTGTGATTATCAGCACTTGGCTGCTATCTATCCTCTTCATTTCCTATACCTTAAATGTGTACTTAGTATTTCACAGGATGGTGTAAAACCCTATAAGAACTTTTTTTTCACATGACTATAGATGCATATTGAGAGGAGAGCTTTTTCATCATCATATAAATTAGCAATTGATCTCACTCCATATGTGGCCGTATTTCTAAAGTCATGAAAAAAAACACACACACATAACATAGACAAAATGAATTTATTACTAACCGGTCAGCATAAGCGAGTTATACTGTATGTATTTAGTTTTTGAAAACTTTATGTAATAAAACTGCAATCCTGCTCTACTCAGGCAGGGAAGCTGGATGCTAACCTGGTCTTGGAGCAGCTCAGGTGTAACGGTGTGCTGGAAGGAATCAGGATCTGTCGACAAGGCTTCCCCAACCGAATCGTTTTCCAGGAGTTCCGCCAGCGGTCGGTCTAGCTACTACTATACTATTTCAGTCAAAATTTCTCACCATATTAAGTGTAACATCTCTCTGGCTTCTTGCAGTTATGAGATCTTGGCTGCTAACGCTATTCCCAAAGGTTTCATGGACGGAAAACAAGCCTGCTGCCTCATGGTTAGTTCACAACTTCAAAATTGTCATCCATGTTCAATAACATTGACACACACCAAGGTAGAATTATCCTGTGTGACAACTTAATATATCACATCATTTACTGATCTCCTGTCTCTGTAGATCAAGCATCTGGACTTGGACCCCAACCTGTACAGAATCGGACAGAGTAAAATCTTCTTCCGCACGGGAGTGCTTGCTCAACTAGAGGAGGAGAGAGATTTGAAGATCACTGTGATCATCATTGCTTTCCAGGCCCAAGCTAGAGGCTTCCTGGCCAGAAAGTATGAAAATTGAAGCCCCCCCTTTAAAGCAGTTTATTTGTTGCTGTTATCACCGTAAATAAAACTTTGCATGTTGCACTATGTATTTTTTTTTTGAAGGGCATTCGCCAAGCGACAGCAGCAGCTGACAGCTATGAAAGTGATCCAGAGGAACTGTGCTGCCTACCTCAAACTAAGGAACTGGCAGTGGTGGAGGCTTTTCACAAAGGTCAGCTAATCAGTCTCTAGAAGCATATAAATGCAACAAAACCATAGTACATCTGTGTGTTTTTTGAGAAAGAAACTTTCCAGATACTACAAAATTATTTTGAAATGACAAATTCTGCCTTTTCCTTCTGAACAACAGGTTAAGCCTCTGTTGCAAGTGACCCGACAGGAAGAGGAGATGGGTCTCAAGGAAGAGGAGCTACAGAAAGCCAAAGAAGTTGCCACAAAGTTTGAGTCAGAGCTAAAAGAAATCACCTTGAAACATACACAGGTAAGGGATTAAATGCGCATCAATGACACAAACCTTGTTTTGCTTTCTTTTAATGAATCCGTTCAGCGTTGATTCGATAAAGTTTCCAGTTATGGAGAGTCTGCTGATTCTGCCTGTCTGTCAGATTGTGGAGGAGAGAAACGCACTGCAGGAGCAGCTTCAGGCAGAGACAGAGTTGTATGCTGAGGCTGAGGAGATGAGGGTCCGTCTGGCGGCGAAGAAGCAGGAGTTGGAGGAAATCCTCCATGAGATGGAGGCGAGGCTCGATGAAGAGGAGGAGCGTTCTCAGGGGCTGTTAGTGGAAAAGAAGAAGATGCAGCAGCAGATGCAGGTCAACATGTCTGTTTCGCACTGTTGTTCAGTTGGAGTTGTTATTGCTCGGGTAGCTGTGCTTTCACAGTGTGATAAAGCTGCTGGAGAAACTGAGGGTTCAGTCTTTTCATGCAGGAGTTGGAGGAACATTTGGAAGAGGAGGAAGACGCTCGTCAAAAACTGCAGCTCGAGAAGGTTACCTGCGAGGGAAAGATCAAAAAGCTGGAGGATGATATTCTGGTAATGGAGGACCAGAACAACAAGCTGCTGAAGGTAAGTACTGGAAATCAGCATTTTTCAAAGTAAGTCACTTGGGAAACTAAATACATCACCGGCTTTGTGATGTTTTTGTAGGAGCGAAAGTTGCTAGAGGAGAGAGTTGCAGACTTCAGTGCTAACCTGGCAGAGGAAGAAGAAAAATCTAAGAATCTTACTAAGCTCAAAAATAAACACGAATCCATGATCTCTGAATTAGAAGGTAGTCACCTTGTATGCATTTGTAACGGTACTCATATCACATTTCTCATACACATCATTGAGTGGTATCTCTCTCGCACTAGTCCGCTTGAAGAAAGAGGAGAAGACCCGTCAGGAGCTGGATAAAGCTAAGCGCAAACTGGAGGCGGAGTCAAATGACCTACAGGAACAGATCGCTGACCTGCAGGCCCAGATCGCTGACCTCAAAGCTCAGCTTGCAAAGAAGGAGGAGGAGTTACAGAACGCCTTAGCCAGGTAGTGTCAGACTGGTGTATTTATTTCTTCAAAACAACACTAAGTTCTATCAGTTTTAATAGTTTAATATACTCTTGATTCTCACAGGTTGGAAGATGAGTCTGCCCAGAAAAACAATGCTCTGAAGAAGATCAGAGAGCTGGAAGGACACATCTCCGACCTGCAGGAGGACCTAGACTCTGAGCGGGCTGCCAGGAACAAGGCCGAGAAGATCAAACGGGACCTTGGGGAGGAGCTGGAGGCCCTCAAGTCTGAGCTAGAGGACACTCTGGACACCACTGCCACACAGCAGGAACTAAGGTTACACAAATATGTATTCAGAGGAATTTATAAAGTGTATATACATTCACCTTTTAGATGATGAAGCTATCTTAGAGAAGAAAAAGATGACTAACAAAACATAACCAAAAAACAAAATGTGCATGCTTAAAAAAATACCTGCATTATCCATGTATCTGCCTACAGAGCCAAACGTGAGCATGAAGTGACCCAGCTGAAGAGAGCCATTGAGGAGGAGAACCGGACCCACGAGGCTCAAATACATGAGATGAGACAGAAACACACTCAGGCTGTTGAGGAGCTCAGTGAGCAGCTGGAACAGTCAAAACGAGTAAGGCCACTATTTTATGAATCATTCTTAATACCCAGCTGTCATTAGCTTTTTATTTCTTTAATTTCGTATTGAGGATTCTCTTTATTTTCCTCTGCTCAGGTCAAGTCAAACCTGGAGAAAGCAAAACAAGCTCTGGAGAAGGAAACGTCAGAGCTAACTATGGAGGTACGCTCACTGACCCAGGCCAAGCAAGATGGGGAGAACAAGAGGAAGAAGCTAGAAGGTCAGGTGACGGATCTTCAGTCCCGCTTCAACGACAGCGAGAAGCAGAAGGCTGAGCTGACAGAGCGCTGCTCCAAGATCACTGTAAATCACTTTCACTAATTATTTAACAACTGGAAAAAAATGTGAATCATTAAAAAAAGAATGCCACAAAACTACGCTTGAAAAAGTAACAAACACATAATTTTTATTCCTGTACAGATTGAACTGGAGAGTGTGACAAACCTACTGAATGAAGCAGAAGGAAAGAACATCAAACTGAGCAAAGACGTGGCCAGCCTTACCTCCCAACTCCAAGACTCTCAGGTAACCGAACGTTTACTCTTAACATGTTGTTAATAACACCACACAAACATTTAGTCTTTGCTGTGACGATGAAATATATTAAACTTTAGAACAAACGCACTGACTACTGAACTCTTGTGTCTAACAGGAGCTGCTGGCTGAGGAGACACGCCAGAAATTGCAGTTCTCCACAAAGCTGCGACAGGCGGAAGACGACAAGAACAGCCTACAGGAGCAGCTTGAAGAGGAGATGGAGGCAAAGAGGAACGTGGAGAGACACGTGTCCACTCTCAACATCCAGGTCAGAGGCCGAACTCTGTTGATTAAGACTTTAAGAGAAATTGGCGGGAGCAAAATAAAGATAATATGATGGGAAAAAACTGGAGCGATATTGGAGTGAAGGTTTACTGTAAGCTAAAGCTCATAACAAGAAAACACTCTTGTACCATGTAGAAGATTCCTCTCTGTTACATAACAGTTTTGCTTTGTGTGCAGCTATCAGATGCAAAGAAGAAGATGGATGAAATGTCAGGCAACATTGAGCTGCTGGAGGAAGGAAAGAAGCGTCTGCAGAGAGATTTGGAGGCAGCGAACACTCAGTATGAAGAGAAGGCCTCAGCATACGACAAGCTGGAGAAGACCAAAAATCGTCTGCAGCAGGAGCTGGAGGACACGCTGATGGATCTGGACAACCAGAGGCAGAACGTTTCAAACCTGGAGAAGAAACAGAAGAAGTTTGACCAGGTCTGCTAAACCAGAAAACAAGCTTTTAAAATATCATTCATGGGATTGAGCCTGTTTTTAGAATTTCACAGTTAATTGTAGTCAAGATTGTGACTTTATTATATAAGATTATATGCACAGTAAAACAGATTTGTTAAATTCATAGTTATTTGTTTCTTTGATCTCCAGATGCTGGCCGAAGAGAAGAGTGTCTCCAGTAAATATGCAGACGAGCGAGACCGTGCTGAAGCTGAGGCCAGAGAGAAGGAGACCAAAGCTCTGTCCCTGGCAAGGGCTCTAGAAGAGGCTCAGGACTCCAGAGAGGAGCTGGAGAGAGCCAACAAGGCCCTAAAAGCAGAGATGGAGGACCTGATCAGCTCCAAGGATGATGTGGGAAAAAATGTTAGTGTTGGAACATCTTTCACTCACTTGGCACTGGTCAATAGATCTGCAGGCTGAAAGTCTGTAGTTACAGGTATATGTTTACAGTGTCTAGAGCTTTCCAGTTAATTTAAAATGTATTGATGGAAGGTCCATGAGCTGGAGAAGTCCAAACGAGGCCTGGAAGCCCAGGTGGAGGAGATGAAGACGCAGCTGGAGGAGCTAGAGGACGAACTGCAGGCGGCTGAGGATGCCAAGTTGCGTCTGGAGGTCAACATGCAGGCTCTGAAGGCCCAGTTTGAGAGAGACCTCCAGGGAAGAGATGAGATGGGAGAGGAGAAGAAGAGGCAGCTGGTCAAGCAGGTAAATAAAAGCCTTCATTCTTATACCAGAAGGATGTGAATGATTTATTATCAAAGAATGCTATTTCAGCGTCAGTAATCATTGCAATGATTCACACTGGCTGCAGGTCCGTGAGTTGGAGACGGAGTTGGAGGATGAACGTAAGCAGAGGGCCACAGCAGCAGCAGCCAAGAAGAAGCTGGAGATAGACATGAAAGATCTGGAGGGACAGATCGAGACAGCCAATAAGGGACGTGATGAGGCTATCAAGCAGCTCCGCAAGCTCCAGGTCAGAGCAAAGGACACTGAGAAAATTCAGCACAGAAGAATTTATATAAATACTGTATGGGTCTTTTAGTTTTCACTGTAATTTTTTAGATGCATATTTACATTAAAGCATATGTTGTAGTGAAGGTTTTTATTTTAAAGGTAAAATGTTTTTGGATTTTTTTTTAACTTGGAAGCAAACACATGTAAAACTTAACTTGTTGTTTTCTTGAAATAAACTTGTAGATATGTAGACAAACATCTTCTTAAGGGAAAATTCCCCGGTTTTGGCTAGTAACTGTGACTTTAAAGGGAAATGTCAAAACACTAAAATAAGATATGATCACTAAGAGAAGCACTTGAAAACAGGACTTGGTATCATCAAACACAGATCATCTGCCTCAAGTATCGTAAATATACTTGAAACATTATCTGATGTCTTTTCTCTGTTTCTCTTCATCCCTCCAGGCCCAGATGAAGGACTACCAGAGGGAGCTGGAAGATGCTCGTGCTGCTCGAGAAGAGGTGCTGACCACCGCAAAGGAGAGCGAGAAGAAGGCCAAGAGTCTGGAGGCTGAGCTCATGCAGCTACAGGAGGTAAGGCTGTCGATTCCTAACAAGGCAAGAACCTCTCTGGGAGCCGGGGCTCAAAATAATGAATGTATGTGTTTGCAGGAACTGGCTGCAGCTGAGAGAGGACGGAAGCAAGCAGAGGCTGAAAGAGACGAACTGTCCGATGAGCTGGCGAGCAACAATTCTGGAAAGTAGGTGTAGAGTTCACTCTGTTGCTTTGTCTGTGAAGTGAACCATGAAAAAAAGATGGTGGCATTTCTTACCATGCTCTCTGTGCTCAGGTCAGCCTTGTCAGATGAGAAGCGTCGCCTGGAAGCTAAGATCGCCCAGCTAGAGGAGGAGCTGGAGGAGGAGCAAAGCAACATGGAGATCCTCAATGACAGGCTGAGGAAGAGCACACAACAGGTGATAAGACTGTAGCAGACATGATTCATGAAGTGTTAAAGCACTGGGCAGAGTTCTCATCCCTCTCTTTGCACGTACTCCACCCACAGGTGGATCAGCTGAACAATGAGCTGCAGACGGAGCGCACCACCTCCCAGAAGAACGAGAGCGCTCGGCAGCAGTTGGACCGCCAGAACAAGGAGCTGAAGGCCAAGCTCCAGGAGATGGAGAACCAGGTCAAGTCCAAGTTCAAGTCCTCCATCTCTGCCTTGGAGGCTAAAGTGGCACAGCTGGAGGAGCAGCTGGAGCAGGAGAACAGGTCAGGGACACATAAACACAGAGCATACCGTATGTTTGATGAATAAAAAAATATTTACTTTTTTTGGTGGTTTTACCTTCTTTAAATTGTATCAGCTGTACTCATATTCATTTCCTCTTAACTCTTGTCCATCTTGTCTCAGGGATAAGCAGACAACTGCCAAGAATATGCGCCAGAAAGACAAGAAGCTCAAGGACCTGATGTTGCAGGTGGAAGACGAAAGAAAACAGGCAGAGCAGTACAAAGACCAGGTACAGTCACGGAAACGTTTTTGTGCACGAACAAGAAAATAAATGCAGCTTTGATTGTGCTTGTCAGTGCCGAGTTAGCATATTCGCTTTGTTCACTCACCAGGCGGAAAAGTCAAACACTCGCATGAAGCAGCTGAAGCGGCAGCTAGAGGAATCGGAGGAGGAGTCTCAGCGTGCCACAGCAGCCCGCAGGAAGCTGCAGCGGGAGCTGGATGAAGCCACTGAGGCCAACGACGCCATGACCCGCGAGATCGGCTCTCTCAAGAACAAACTCAGGTAGGATAAAACGCCAAAGGGTCGTTCTGCTGATGGAGGTGATGTTCACCTGCTATTTCCATGATGCCACAACAGGACACAGACATTGCAGTAAGAGGTTGGGATGCTGTGTAAAATGTAAATAACTGAATGTAATGGTTTGCAGATCAGTTTAACCTGAAATACTACAAAGACAACAGGCTAGGTCTCCATGGTAACTTAGGTTTTAACATGACATAACCTGGTCGGTTTCAGAGTTTTGGCTTAAAATCAGCTGGAGGAACCACATTTTTATTATTACGTTTTTTTAAACCATGCTTTGCTTGCAGTATAGACTCTGTGGTGAAGCACTATGTTTTTATATACATACCTTACTAAAACCCCTGAATGAAGCTCAACTGTACACAGCACTATGCTCATCTTATTTGCAGCCCGAGTGTTAGTGAGGTCTTTATCACCAGCTCCTTTGGTGGTACTCAATGTATCTAATTTTATGCAGAGCAAGTAAAGAAGCTAAATGGCACCAGCCCCCCTCCCTTTATATGCAAGAACACTCAGAGCCTGAAGCAGAAACTCTTTCACTTGAAAGTTGACTGTTAAATAATTTTCATGGTACCAGTTACCTCTGAATGAGGATTTAGGTTTTGTCGAGCCAGCTAACACAAAGAAACTCTGGCTTCGCTGAACTTCCTTCGTAGTAAAACCCTTGAGTCTCAAACTGTGCTGTTGGAAGAAGGAACTAAACCTGTTAAACATATTTTTGACATGATTCTCGCATCAAAATTTAAAAAACTGTATATTTGAAAAGCAAAATTAACAAAATTGCTCAGTTTCAAAAATCTAAATGTCGTCTTTTCTGCTTCTTTCAATCAAACAGGCTTCGAGTTATTTGCAAATCTTAGCATTCTGCTCTAACATTTTATAAAGCATCCAAACTTTTTTGTAGCCACAGTTGTACACAAACAACAGTTTACAGATTTGCCAAACTGTAGACAGGTTAAAGCACATTTATTAGTTTTAAATGCTCTCAGTTAAGCTACATTTCAGTGCTACAGAGCATAATTAATGTCATTCAAAGGGATGTAAATGAACACTTGAAGCATTCACATTCTTTCTAAAGTTGATGAGCGGAAACAAAACAATCATGTCCATCTCTATTCCAGAGGCAACCCTGAACCCAAGGAGTAACGCAGCAGGTATCTCTGCACCTAAAAGTTACCCCATCACTATTTCTCATTAACATACCATAACTTTTCATTCCCCGTGCACACCCTTAATGCTCTCATTTCTTTCACTGAGCCTAACTGAGGGAAATGTGGCTATCAGAGATGTAACTGAAAAATTCTGAGTCCCAAGTCATATTGCACCATTTGGTTTCCATTGTACCCATTTCCTGGGGTCATATTTTTCCTCAGTGCTTGGTTTAACTGCCGTAAACCAAACTCATTTTCCTGACCAAGGAGTTAAAATGAGTTACAAAGATAACCAGCGTGCTTTACCCGTAACCGAAGCACAACCTGTACATTCTGTACTTCATCAACGCTCCTTTTGCAGTGTGCAAACACCCAACTGGTTTTCAAATGAACTTAACCAACACAGAGCCTATTGCATCCCCTCACTGTGACAATGTTTCTTTCTGTTTGTGTCTTGTGTACTTTTTTGTCCTATTTTAGGCGTGGAAATGAGCCCCCCTTTAGCAGCACACCTCGGCGCATAGGCGGAGGCCGAAGGGTGGTCGAGGATGCCTCAGAGGAGGACACCGACTCCCAAAGCGACTTCAATGGAACAAAGTCCGCTGACTAAGGGACTTTTTAAAAAACCATATATGAGAAATACTGTTCAGGGCAAAGCCTGCCACTTAAAACAAAGAAAAAGCCTATTATGCTATCTATCTGTCCTCTTGTTTCAGAGCACCTTTTCTTGACACAAAAACAATCAGGACATGATTTCAACTTAGTGGGGTCGTCTAGTGGTTATGCTTTTGTGTGATTTGCTGTTTTTTTTTTCCCTTTTCTATTTTCACTGTTTTGTTTTTTTTTACTGCACTGACACAAACATAGGAGCCTCTAATTAACACCCACTTAGTACTTAAAGCAGTGACAAAGTGTAAATCTACAGATGTAGAACTATTATCAGTTACCGTCGTCCTGTTGCCTGTGACTGCTGTTATTGTTCCAGAGCACCACTCTAGGGTTTCAGATTGGATGCATAGACAGATATTTCAATCCCCAGTCTGCTTCTAGTCAGCAGTGTTGTTTATTACCCCCCACCAAGGAAAAACATTTTTAGCTTCCGTCATATTATTTGTGCCTCTCATGTGTCCAAACCTGTTTAGAGACGCGGTTTATGAAATGTTTGAGGTCAGACAAGGTTTTCGGTTACTGTTAACCAGAAAACTGAGTCACATATCAACATGGAGCACTAAGCAACGCTCAGATCTTCTTTCAGTAGCTTTCCTCTCTCCAGATTTACTGTACTTAGAAACAAAAAGTCCCTGATCACCCTAAACTAAGTCAATCTCATTTTATAATTTTCTTTGTATTCAACAAATGTTTACATGGCACTTTTTGTATCCATTACCTGTTGAACCACCTGCACAAGAAATAAAGAAAAAAAAATAGTTTGACTTTCTCCTTTTAATGTTTCTGTCTTGGTCAGTAACTCACTCACATTATTCACATCTGCTCAGTTTAGTAGAAAAAGAAAAAACGACTGCAAACCAGCAGGACGAAAGTTGGGTATAGTACCTCAGGCACAAACAGTTTAAAGTCAGCATACAGAAGCAGCTGCAGGCGTCCTAAACAAAGAGGCCAGTACACAGTGATTACAAGGATTACAACTGGAAGTAGCTCAAGGAAGATTAAAGGGGACCAGTTATGCTTCCCTTTACTTTCTGTCACACTTATAGACGAAACAAGGCCAAAGTTTCAAATCATGAGGTCAGCATATGTGTTAGGATTCCCTGTGAGTCAATATTTCTAGTTCAAGCCTGCTCTAAAGACTATTTTCTGTCTACTCTGTATGTCGTTAAAGAGGATATCCTTAATGTGTTCATTTCAGTGAGGTTCAAAACTTCCGTTTAGGAGGGAGCAGACATAAGAGAAAAAAAAAAAAAGCTGGCCTAAATTAAGATCTACAATAACTTGTTTCAGGCAGTGGATAAACTCGGACTGTAAAAAGGTCCTGAATGAGACAAATGATGATTATTTTTAACTGTGTGACCTTCATAGCGCCTCGGTTACACTCAAGAACATTAATATGACTGTAGAAACAAGCATTACAGGCCCCCTTTAAACTGTCCTGCAAACAGGAGGACCTCCAGATTTCAGATGTTACAAGTTAATTCCTACACAAAGGCTACAGTGCAGTATACAGTGATAGCTACTGTATAAAGGTCATA
Source organism: Diplotaxodon limnothrissa (assembly GCF_057381915.1). NCBI lineage: Eukaryota > Metazoa > Chordata > Actinopteri > Cichliformes > Cichlidae > Diplotaxodon > Diplotaxodon limnothrissa. Next base: position 36,011,522 of record NC_140601.1, read on the forward strand.
TTTAGATATGCAACTTTAATATTTGCTTAATGAGCTGCTTAATGAGCTGCTGGATGGCAGTAGTGACAAGATCCATTTAAACAGAAACATTTCAGGGAAAAGCATAGCTGTCACATCAGAATCGCTCCATTTCCTAATTTCAAAGTCTTCTTTATACCTACACAAATATACGAACAGTGCTAATTTGACCATTTCAAAATCTATTATTGCTTATCATGTTTACCATATGTCCACCATGTAAGTCTAAGTGGCAGAAAGAGATACTATACATTCAAGTGCCTGTCTAAAATATACTGTCAGCTACCATCAGTAAAAAGGTTTATGATAACATTAGATCATAAATCTTCAGCATGATAATTTTTATCTTTTATAACCCCAGTAAAGCAGAAAATAGTTGGTGTGTGAAATGGTTGGAGGGAGGTAATAGGAAGGACCCGAATGATAACGAAATGGGGTTGGGGGGTATACTAAATGCTATTACTTTAACCACCATGAAGTCAAGTGGCACCCCTCTCGATGAAAATCTGACAGAGACGATGATCTGTTTCGGTATTTTAACACCTGGATCAGCCGTGGCACTGCAGCAAAGCAAGAGCCCAAAAACTGAAGAAGTAACAGCAGTGATGAAGGCTGGCTGAAATACTAACGCCAATTCATGGCAGGAAGTAATTCATTGTCAGCTCATTCATTCACCCAGTCTGAAATATTTTTAAACCAAAATATCAATCTGTGTTCTTCAAGACATGATGGGAAACGATAAACACAGAAAAGGCCAATGACAAAGCTAAACCATGTTTTTCATATATATCTCAAAGAAAAACAAACCTATTGCTTTTGTTATTTTCAGTTTTCCCATTTATCACAGCTTTGGTTTTGACTTGGTCACAAACACAATATTTGCTCAACTTTTCCATAAACAATACTCCAGATTCTTGGTCCCTATACCAGGGTCACTTTCCAGTGCTTTTAATTATTAAAACTGTTCCTTACATGGATAATGATTAATAGGCTAGTGCACTAGATTAGTGATGTAGGAGCAGAAATGTTTACAAAGCCCTGCTGTGCTTGATCCAACCACAGAAAACACAGAAGGTCCATGAGTTTTTTTGTTTTTTTTGTTTTTTTTTAAGTTAGCCACCACAGCATTAGAGATATAGTGGAAGATATGCTGCGAATGGTAGGGTCCACAGGATGTAGTGCTGCCTCCTGTGATATGGTGTGGTACAAGCCTGAGAGAGCAGAAGTTCGTGTGTTAATGGGCAGAGCCTCTCTCTTTGCTCAGTGAGGGCACGGTGCAAGGACAATCAGCAGGACGTACGGCGACAAGGAAGACAGCTCAGCTCAAAGTCCAGGGGTGTCATATGAGGAAGGTCAGGAGGGAGAGAGAAAGGAAGGGTTTTTTCCCCTCCCCTCTCATAGCAGTATCTTGACCCCTCCCTGTGGAGACTGGGCACCATGGGAGATCCCTCTTGGAGGAGCTGGTCCAAACTCTAACCGTTTCACCAAACTGAAAAACAAAGTTCAACTCATGAGCTAAAGCTGTACATTCAGAGTCACAATCTTTTTTCAAATGTAGTTACAGTCAAAGGCCTCAAGGCTTTGCATTTGGACTGTTGCCATCTTGTTTTTTGTTTGTTGTGTTTAACAAGCACAGGGTGGTTCTGACTGAGAGACCCATGACAATGCTTGTGAGTTAGTGGCTTATTAAACAAAGTTAGGCAGCCAGACCCTAAAGCATATCCTGCTTTATCATTCATTTCACATTTTGAATGGAGCCAGAATGCACAAAATAAACATCATGTTTGTTCAGTAAGACTTCAAATTAATGAATGACTTTATAAAGTCATCAGGAACATTTTTACTCATGTCATAAAAGTAAAGAGGGGAGCATCATTCTCCCATCGACCTTTTACAGAGTTCATTTTGCAACCCCCGGAGACGCCCCCTGCTGGCCATTACATCATGACATTACACATGTCACTGCTTGGGTTTAGCCCAACTTCATCTGGCTTTTCAGGCCCAGAGGCCACATCCATTTTTAACTCTGTTCCCCATAAAGATGACATTTGACGGCACCCCTGTGCTGGTGTTTTGACACCTCAGTATATATTGATAGACGTGGAAAAACAACCGTTGGAATAGTTTCCAGGTTTTGTGATGGGTAGCTGGACAGGCAGAGCTCACCCCCTCAACTTCTGATGCAAACCCGGCCATTTTGTTCCATATGCAGGCATGAAATATGACAGTAACTGCTCAGATCATAAAACAGCTTGAATAATTTCTCCTAGGAGAAGGTAAAGACTCTATGCATAGTCTATACAGGTTATAACTGGTGTAGAGACCTATATATGCCAACATTCAACTACACATTACCTCATGTATTACATTGTTTAGCTACAAACACCATTATCACCAGTTATCACTACCAGTTGGCAAAGTGGTAAAGATAAAAGGCACCTAATTTAAGGAAGTAAAATTAAAGTATCATGCAGATTCTGAAATATTCAAATAGCCATTAAGTTTTATTAAATTCTGTTAGCATGCAATAAGCTACTAAACTTTTTTCCAGGGACAATCAACAAAAATAGAATAATAAAACTCTAAAATACCAAACAGCAACTTTAAGAGCTGGAAATTAGGCAAACAGAGAAGTAACAAGGTGCAATCTGGATCCATAAGAAGGCCAATCATAAAGTATGCAGATAGCTAGACGTGTATTACTCAAAACAGATCTTCTACTGTAAACTCATGATGACATTCCCTCACCTGTCATACTGAGAAGGAGGGCTCAGGCCCACCGCCTGGAGCTCAGCACCTGCATCTAAACCCGAAGGACTGCCAGGACCAACTGTAAGCGCCGGTCTGTTGACGGATGTGTCGTACACAAAGTCTCGACAAGATGCCAACTTGGACTCCAAATTCTGGCAGGATTAAAATAAATAAATACAGAAATCAATAATAAAGACATACAAACCAACATAGCACTTTCAGTACAAGTATTAACTTTCTTACTCCAACTTTTCTGAGTAGTTCCCCAACGATGTTGAGTGCAGATATTCTAGCCGATGTAGTAAGCGGGGTTCCTGTTAGACTATCGCCTAAAACAACAACCACACATAAGCTGATAAACACATGTTTTTTTAGTATAGAGGTACTTATTAAGATAGAGTTTTATATTACCTCTCCGGATGTTGGAAGCTGGGGTTGTGACATATGAACTAATAGGTTTGGAGGGTGTGACGGGGATGGAAGGATTTCCAGCTGAGGGTAACATCGTATCAGGACGATCTGTGTCTTTGCCCAGGCTGCTGGATGGCCGTCTCTCCTTCTGTCGTACAGCCAGCTCATGGCGAAGGTCTGCCGCAAGTTACAGAAGTAACAGAATTTAAACCATCTTCTAACCAACCACCTATTATAGTTTTTCAGAAGTAACTTATATTTGTGGAAAAAGCTGGCATATGGGGCAGGCAAACATGATCAAAAACAAAAGTAAAGGTGACGCTGGTTGCACAATGAAACCTGACGACCAACTGCCGGTTCAGTTTCTCACAGCACATTAAAAGCACATACAATATATTAACTGTGATAGCGTTCCACACTTTAGAAAGATTCACCAAGTGAATTTCCACACACCATATAACACTAAAATATATGCCTATAGCTGTCTGTGAAGACCAGTTAAGCATAGACTCATAAACACTTATAAAACCCATTAAATAATTTTACCTAGGTTACTAGTTAAAACATATCCTATAAAATTATTATATATTAACAGTCAGGTGTACAATAAACGGGAAGAACAGGACATAAATAAAAACAGGAACTGCTGAATTAATCAAACTATCAAAATTCACTGAGTCAGTGATAAGAGAAATCAGCAGTTCTTGTGAACCTGAGAAGCTGCTTTGAGTGGATGATTGTGTGTACCTCTAGCTTCGTCCTTGAGCCTCTGAACAGACTCAAGCAGGTTCTCTTTCTCATCCAGCTCACTTTCAAGAAAGGCGTTTCTCTCAATGACCTGGTTCATCCGCTGCTCAAAGTCCTCCAGAGACATGATGGTAGCCCTGAGACAAGCAGAGAGGACATATTATGCAATATTGTTTATATATTGGCAAGTCTAACAGGCACAGCATGGCTGTGTGAACATGTACCAACTTTTAAGCACTGACCTTTTGGTTCTCTCCAGGTCATCATTGGATTGCTCTAACTCTCTGATATACTTCTGCAGATGATCTCTAACTGCTCTGGTCTCTCCCAGCTCTTCCTCAAGTGTTGATATGTGCCTCAAAGCATCAGAATGCTGGACTTCAAATTTCTCCTACAAAAAGCACAAGAACAAATAAACTGAAACTGACAGTGTCAGCTTGGCAAGGTCATGGCAAATTAATCAACACAGCTGCCGTTCATATTTTAATAAGAAAAGCTGACTATTTTATTAAACGTTGAGACAATAAACCCTTTAAAAAGTTCCCTCTCCCCACATTTGAGCATTTTTTGAACACACAACTGAATTTACTTTCTCCACTATGCTTATTTCCCCATGGACCACTGACTAAAATAGCAGTCAGCTGCTTTATACCCAGGCAGCAATTTTCCTAGTGGCAGTAGCAATAACAAGCTGAATGTTGGTAGGCTAAAAGCTGCTTGTGTGGGGTGTGTCTGTTCCAAATCCTCAATGTCACTAAGTGGAGCATCAGTGCTTGTGTCCCTCTATTAAGGGGCCACAGCCTACTTAAAATCAAGGTTGTCTACCTTTATGTTTTCCAGTTCTACACGAAGCCGGTGATTATCCTGCAGGAGCTCTTTGTTTCGACCCTCACATTGCTTCAGCTCTGTCTCAAGCTCAGCCTCATAGTCCCGACTCATCTGCTGGAATTCCTGCAGCTCCTCTTGAGCCTCCTCAGCCCTGGTGACAGAGCAATGTACAACACCTCCAAAATATCAGCTCAGCACATGTTAAGAATTATATAACAATAACTGCAGAAAGTAATTTCCTAAAAGTAAGTCCTCCGATTGTATGCCTTTTTTTAGTACCTTTGCTCGTATCTCTCTGCTTGCTCCTTCCAGAAGCCCAGCTCCTCTTCTAGGGATGCAAACTTGCTTGTTGTCGGCTCTACCATGTCTGCTGCTCCGAGTAAGGATGGAGGGAGGATTCAATCAAATTATAGCTTTCTCCTTTCTTAAATTACGTGGTTGTCTCACTTGGGGACACATCATTACAAAACCGTTAGCGAGTGCTAACTTTATTAGCTAACACAAATTACCTCCGCCGAACAATTTCCTTCACATACTTATGCCAAAAAAGGGATAACCAAAAAAATAGTTTTAAAGTTTATTTGTAGAATAGTAAAAAATGAAACGGAAACTTTTAAATCTAAATGCAATGTCAGAGAATGCATATGGCCCGGCTAAGTTTTTAGCTAACTTAAGCTAATATAGGCAGCTAACCGATCTAGTTCGATATGTGATTCTAAAGCTGCTCTAAACGGAACTAAACACACTCACCTGCATATGAAGGAACGATTAAAGCATGCTACAGCTAAGGGAATGTACTTCGATGTGATGATATTTTTTCCGGATTTATTGAGTATACGTATTGAGAATTGCACAAACTAATCCTTCGTTACCACGTCGATCGTCTCGCCAACCAAATAAATACGAACATTGAGTTCGTGAAGCTCATTGGGCAACACAGATGACGTTTTTAAAGATTAACCAATCATATGATTTAGCAGACCTGTAGGCCGGGAAGGCGGAGCCTCAAGCACAGTCCGTTGTTTCTGCTTTGTAAGGCGTTTATGATATTTCATACACTGCATTTATAATAAAAGAAATTATTGTATAGCCCTCACATTTAGATTTTCTTTTTTTTTGTTTGTTTGTTTTTTGTTTCAGTATTCTGCCCATATTACTACACCGACTGTCTGACAGGGAAAGTGAAATGGAATTGAAGCACTTTTTTCTTAATACATGATAAAGCGTAAAATGTTCTTGAGCTTTCATTCAGTCATCATTTATGTATGGGAAACATACAATGGTAGTGGCTCCACTGATGCTTTGTGTTATAAAAAAACAACAACAACAACTGTATTTCAGAAATGGCTGAGCTACTGTGATTTCTCCAAACAACTATCTCTAGGGTTTACAGAGTGCCTATACTACTTTAAACTAATAGGAAATAACTCAAATTACCACTTGTTCCAACCAATGTATGCAGAAGAACATCTCTGAATGTACAGCATGTCCAGCCTTGAAGCAGACAGGCTACAACTATATAAAATCACAGTGAGTGCCTCACTTGTCAGCTTACAACGGGAAACTGAGGCTACTCACACAGGTTGATCATAACTGGACATCAGTTTGGAAAAAAGTTCTGATGAGTCTCATTTTCTGCATTCAGACATTCAGATGGTAGGGTCAGAATTTGCCATGAACAGCATGAAAGCATGGCTCCATCCTACATTGTATCAATGGTTCACACTGCTGGTGGTGTAATGGTGTGGAAGATATTTTGCTGCCACATTTTGGTCCCCTTAGTACCAGTTTGGCATTGATAAAACACCACAGCCTACCTTCAATATTGCTGATTTATGCTATGATTTCAGTATGGATCAAAATCTCTATACCCTGTTGAATAGATGTCATTATAAATTAAGGCAGTTCTGAATGCAAAAGGTGTCCAATGTGCTACTAATAAGTTGTACCTATTAAAGTGGCCATGAGTGTGTATTAATTAAGTTAGAAATAAAAGGATAATAATCCAAAATGGTCATTCTGGCAGTGATACCATTAGTATTACAGTACTTGGAAAAATATAAATGTACCTTTCATGTAATTTGGACAGTTTAGGTTATATTTTAATTTTAGTGAGTGCAAACCAAAGTACATCATATACAGTATGCCAATGCTGATAACTTCACATTAGAAGGCAAAAATGCTTTACAACACAAACAAAAGTTCCAGTTTTTATAATATCAAGTGGTCTTAATTTATTGCGGCTTATTTTCAATAATTACACATTAGAGCTGGGCGATATATCGAGTTTTTAAAACATATCGATATATTTTTATACGAGATATAAGATATGACAATATCCTTTATATCGATATAGTCTATGTTACGTTATAATTATAGTTGTGGAGCCGCAAGTTTGCCTCTCTTTCGTCCACTTTTGTCTCTACGCAACGTTACTCCGCCTCGCCTTCACTGAAGACAACTCCCCCTCCTACCCCATCGCTTCACGTGCAGGCAGCGACAAGACGGACACGGCAAATCTCCGTTAACGAGTTACTGCGCATCGCCCCATGCGTGGGGCTGGACGGCGTCAACGTGCTAACGAGCTAAACATGCTAACGAGCTAACCGCGCTAACGAGCTAACCGTGCTAACCCTAAAATCCTTTCATTCTCTCAAAAGTTGATAGCGCGCCTTATGTATGAATTCTGGTTGTGCTTGGTGGCCGCGAACCGATTTTATGTGGTACACGGCGTTCAGCAATCTGTCAAAAATGTTTGAGTACGACTTTGGTAAGCTACGGAGCTGCACCGCTTGATAGATTGTCGGCGCATTACGGCTACCGAGGAGCTTCGCGGAGTGATACGTACTGTGCATCAACGTAATATTACCGTATTGTGTGTGTATAAGGACCATAAATGGCACCTGTAAGAGACGTGGTTATGAAGCGGATTTCAAACTCCAGGCTATCAGTCACACAGTAAAACTTGGGAACAGAGCAGCTGTAAAATCTGTCTGTCTTTGTTATTACGCTCAGCGTCTTTTAGTTTACATTTTGACTGCACAATTGTGAGCTCTTTGTTTAGCACAAAAACAACCTTGTTTTCTTTTATTTATGGAGCATTATTATTTAATGAATGCTCATAATTTAATTTTGAGTAATTTTTCATGTACATCTGTGCTGTATGTTAATAAAAGTGCCTGTGTGACATCTGGGACACAGCTTTGACTAAGAACTCTTTTTGTTCTTACTTTATGGCTTAAAAAAAATATCGAGATATATATCTTATATCGCCATCCAGCTAAAAAATATCGAGATATGAATTTTGGGTCATATCGCCCAGCCCTATTACACATGTAAACGAATAAAAACAAAGTGGTAAGAAGCTTCCCTCATTCTATAATAAAAGATAGGAAGCAGCTGTCCGAAGAACATGGCTCACTTTGATTTAAAGGCAATTTGGATCCTGAGCAAAGACGTGTGCAAAAAAAATATAAAATAGGAAATCCTATGTAGAAAAAATTACGACACCTGCTCCACTTATCTCTGGAGTATTTCCATGCATTAAAGTAAGAAGGTAAGGTAAACTGAATTGGTCAAACTACAGGTTTGTAGCTTAACACGCTACAACAGCTCCAATAAAAACAAGTCCAAAGGAGTTCATCTCAGTGCTTCTTTTCCATCAGAGCATCCTCATCAGGTCATCTCATCAGAAGTAACAAGGCACTGGAGGAAGACAAAATAAGTATGATGTTAAATACAACACATTTATTTTGGCTCTCATCAGAACACTCAAGAGTTTATCCTTACATGAGAGTAACTATTCTTCAGCCTTATCCGTTTCTTTGTTGTCCTTGTGAGAGCACGTCTTCTTACTGTCTAAAACATCAGTCTTCACCTGCCCCAGAGATCGCAGTAGACACATGGTGTCAAACCCCTCATCATCAGCCTCTTGCAACAATTCAAGCACCTGTGGAAGAGACATTTTTCTAATTTTCCTAAGAAGAAAGGAACAACACAAACAAGTGCCCATGCTTCACCCACAGTTTTAGTGTTGAGACGCACCTGCAGACACTTAAAGGACTTAAGTGCGCTCAGGTTCTCATGCAGAAACAGCAGATAGATACTGAGGTCATTGTAGACGGGGGTGACCAGACCCAGAGCACCAAATCCTGGCAGCATCTCATAAGGCCGAAGGAAGCTGGAGCTTTGACGTGCTGGCCCAAGAGCAGCATACACCACTAATGGAGCAAGAATCACATACACTCCAAGGTTGATATAGCTGAGAAGCCTGAAAACACCAACTGCAACAAGCTTACACTGAACAGGAGACGGCACCATGCTGTCGTTCTTCAGCACTCCTGTCCGCAGGTCACACGGAAACTCATCCGTGAGAGAAGCTAGCAGGATGTAATAGCCAAGGTAGATACATGCAAGCAGGAGGATCAGCAGAGTCAGTCCCCGACATGCCAGGTACTTGACCACAAGTCTGTGAGAGAAGCGCTTGGTCTTTAAATACTGCTCCACTAAAGGGTATTTAAAGCAGCCTTCAGTCAGGTCCAAAGCACTGCAGCAGGAAAAAGGTAAATGAACAATTAGCATGAGATAAAATGACTTCAGTTTCATAGCACTTTGTGGAAAATAGTTTTTAAACTACATTTTGGGTTTTTTAATGATCATTAATATTCAAAAAATGCCCCACTTTGTATGTCAGGAGTGAAAGACAAGCATTTCTCCCTGCCAGCTTTGCTTCTTTAACACTACCACAAGATGGCACCAAAGATGCCATCACTCTTCAGCAGATACAAAATGAAAAGAATTCAGATGTCCTGTGTACTGCTGCCTACCTTTCACCAAATAGCAGGAAGACCCAGTTAGCAACAATAAAATAAATGAAGCATTTAGCAGCTTTAAAAATGTGAGTGTAGGATGACTGAATGTTCTCTACATGAATACAAATATAGTACATTTCTCTTATATTTTTACTTGTACATATCTGAGATTCTTTTCAACCTTTTCGATTTGGATTTATTTATTATTTATATTGTAAAGCCCGATGGCGAGTAAATGCACCGAAATTTCGTCCTGGTGTGCACTAACAGTTGTATGTTCTGAATAACAATAAAGTGGCTATTCTATTCTTTTCTATTCTAAATGACGTCTCTATAAACTGGCTGCATGTGTAAATTAATGGCCTCATATGTGTAGTTTGTCGTCAAAGTTCAAGCTAGCTCATACTATAATAAAAAAGTGGTAGACCAACATTTTAAATAAATACCTTCAGAAGACTTTGAAAAAAGGAGTCTCCCAGTCTAATCACCTGCCAAAATCTACAAGAGTAAAGCAGTTGAGTACATTGACTGTAGGTGATAACAAGGTGTTTACCTCTGTGTGCCTTCGGGTGCATCCTTGCTATCTAAAGAGGCTAAATTCTTGGCTAGTCTGATGGCACGATTATAAAAGCGGTCTAGCTCCTCCATGATAAAGCTGAGATCAGAGGAGAGGTGCGGAGCTGCTGTGAAGCGCCAGAACAAGGCGGGGATGTACATGAGGATGGCCAGTGAGAGCAGGATGTATGGGAAGAACTGTGGAAGTCACAGAAAGGAAGACAAATGTATTAGTAGCTTTATTTTGGCTAATATTACTTTATAATGTTTATTCTTTTAATATTATAAAGAAAATAATGTCTTTGCCGTTCTTTGGTGCCCTCGCAGATGTTTTAGGAAGCACTCGTCTGGCAAAACTTGATTATTATGTTTAATTTGATCATCACCAGATTATGATGTGGGTATATACAAGGTTGTAGTTCGTTTCAGTGTCTACTAAGTAGTTGTTTAAATAAATTTGTAATGTGCCTAGCATCTGTTGAAAATATGAGACTTATTTCATTATGGTTAATGTAATATCTAATTTAGCTATTCGAAGACCTACAAAATGAAAATTAATGACGTTTTACAAATGAAGAGGTAATTAATTAACAGAAGTATTAATCTGCCAATAAATTATAAAAAAAACCCCATTAACAACTGATAAAAAAAAACAAGTGATAAAAATAGCATTTCATTAAATTAAAACTGACATATAATCAGCAATGCACTAGTTATAAATTCGATTTCTAGTATAATTAGATTTCAGCATAGTATTATGTTTATTGTGCAGGTATAAATGAGCATACTATATGTGTAAAAGATTTATTGCACAGGTGTGTATATGTTTCAATACAAATTCCTGCACTTTAACATAACATTGCACCTTTTTTATAAACATGTCCAGTGCATTTACTGTCTGTGTTTGGTTATACTGTGTGTACCTTGTGTAGCCACAGTGGCGAGCTGTCTGCTTGCTGCTGCACTGCTGCCCAACAAAAAGAGTCCACGTATCCAGCCTGTCTCCAGGAAAAGTTAGTGGGAGGAAAGCAGCTGATCTGGGTGCCTGAGGACCCAGAGGAAAACAAAGAATCAGTGCTAATGGGTGGCTTGTTTTTTCAGAAAAATTAATGCAGCCTTCTTTTTTCTGCACTCATGGTCCAGTTGCTTTGAATTGCTTTCAGCATATTTTGAGCCAATAATTACGTCATCGCCTGTTGTGGCAGGGATTCAAAGTATGCACAATTAAGAAAAAAATGCCCCTCATACTCAGTGGACAGGAACATCTTCCATGTGTTTTCTGTTCACTAGATACAACCACACCAACTATCAGTTATTTGAGCTCCAGCATCAGAGCAATGACCTTTTGATGTTTAGCAAAAGTGCAAATTTTGAAATTTTGTAAATAAAACAAAATAAAATGTAAGATGACAGTCGTCATTTTGGTGTCCTGACTTCTTTTAAATACAGTCTGTGATCCTGTTGCCATGCGTTAACTTGTATTGTTTGGGTTTTACCTCTCCCATCTTTTCACGCACTTGTTTGGTATTTTATTATTTATGTAACTAACCTTTGGAACTAAGAAACTGGAACTAAGAAGTAAATTCACTGCTTTTCTGCAATTTTCATACTTAGCCAAGCCACCCAAATTCCCACACGGGACCCTGTGGCATGCTGATGTTTGACACCCATCCTATGGCATCCCATTTCTGCTTAAAAATAAGCCAATTCACAACTCAGTGTTTCTATAGCTCAGAAGACTTTCCTTCCTGCAGCTATTTTTTTGTGACTGCCACACTATTTTTAATTGGGAACATTAATAATAGATTTTGAACCACTTTGCATTTCAACCTCAGAAGCACAACAGTAGTTCCCACAAGGCTTGCAGAGTAATGATCCATCTGGTCTGATTATGGACAGTGTGTTGGACTATGAGCATTGTGACCTAAGGGGATTATGTAGATTTGTGAAACTGCTGATGGAGCTAGATTTTTGTTTACACTCCAGAGGGAGGTATGCAGATCAAACTTGTGCCATATGTGTTTGTGTCTTTTCTCGCACTCACTGCATTCAGAAACAAGCTCATCCATGAAAAGAACACGTGTGTCAGCATGCCACTGTTTTCACCATCATCATCATCAGCACCAGCAGCAGCTGCAGAGGCAGCAGGATGCTTGCCTCACTGTCTGGGAGTGAAAGGAGCAGACGGGTGGAGACTCAAACCACACCTTCTTCCACACCTCTGTCCTTCTGCATAGTAAAACACTCATCTTCACCCTACACTCTATGTCAGTTTGATTTTATTTAAGGAACAATAAGTTTCCCTGCCGGGATTGCATTTTCCCACATAATGAAACTGTCTCTTCACACATTTAACTCACCCACTGAGACCTCCTGAGCAAAGGCGAGCGAGATGAGGAACAAAGGCAGTCCCACCGCCAGAAACGTGACTATTTTGTCCACAGCCAACTCGAGACGGATGCCTTTGTACTTGGTCTCCGTCGGGTCCTTTAACAAAAAGTCGGAAAAGACGTACTCGGTGGCTACGTGTGCGATCGCCATGTCAGACGGGAACAAAAAGTCGGTGCCGTCTAATTGATGGGAGAGTCCGTTTCTTTTCAATTAAGCAAACAGCTTCTGGTGTTTCAACGATGTCGAGTCGCTCTCACGGTGGATAGTGTATGTATAAAAGGACAAAAATAACGGACCCACGTCCGTTCACAACGGGGCTGATGGTTGAACCTGTTTCCCTGCCTACCCCAGACATCAACGGGAGGGGAGGGGGGGGGGGGTCTGCCAGCCACTAGGGAGCGCTATTGTTCCGTTATACTCGACCGCTCAAAGCTTCTTTTTTTAAAAACGAACAAACAAAATAAACCAACAACAAAACTTTGGGGGGCAAAGGTGGGGCTTCTATACAGACATTCACTCCACATTACACCGTATCTATGCCAACTAAGAATAATTAATTAAATTAACACCCACATCACCGTACTCTGGAAGAAAGCTGGAAAGAATTCTGGCAGGAACAGAGACAACACGCAAGAAAGGCCCACGATAATCAGGCTGAGGGTTTCCATGAGAAGATAAGTAAGACTATCAATAACAATGTTATTAAGATACTTCCTACCAAATGAAAACAACCATTAATTCAACAGTGCTTCCTTTCAGAATGTAATACCACCATTAGAACACTGCATTGCTATGTTTTCATAAAGACATAATGCTCCACCAACAAAAAACATTGCTTAATATTTTGCATGTTTAATCTATAAAAGCAATAATAAATGATAAGCAATAATAACATAAAAAGCATACTGATGGTATGGTCTGAGTATGTATCCTTGGATGTTGTGACTACATGTCGTTTTTGTGTGTGTGTGTGTCAATGGAAAATTGTACTTAGTAGTCAGTATAATCTTTTAATGATATAAGTTTGCATATGGTAGAATACTGCATGTAATCATTTGTGTTTAGAAGTATATAGTTGGTGTAACATTCCAGGGTGTTCTGGCGTTCACCCCCACATCCTAGGAGCATGGGAGAGGTTGTACCTTGTCTTATTGTTTTACGGTAGGATTAATGTAGCTATGTCAGTTTTAGTCTAAGTGCTTTTTTACATATAGATGAACTGTTGGTATTTCCAGACCAGCAGGTTAAGGGAAGTCGTTTATGGGGTCACACTCTGAAACACACATACACACACACATACACACACGTACACCTCCACATTCCAATGTAAGGAACAAACGCTCACTGAAGCATATAAATAAAGACCAGGGCAGTCCTCGGGGCGAGTCTCAGTTCTGGAGGCTGCCCTTGCTAGCAAGAAGTTCTGTGTGTTTCTCTTCTCTGAGTCTCTACTGAAGAAGTGTTTTAGAGTATATCTCTTAACAGTGTGTGTGTGTGTGTGTGTGTGTGTGTGTGTGTGTGTGTGTGTGTGTGTGTGTGTGTGTGTGTGTGTGTGTGTAACACAAAATATTACCATAGTCTTAGTGGGCATGTGCTGGAATAAGAGCATGTGAAATTTACGACACAATGTGTTGTAGAACAGTAAGTAGAAAAGTAAGCACTTATAGAAGTAACATTTAATGATTACTTGTCTAGCTCAATAACAGTCAGTGTGTTAGAGTCTATAACCATGCAATGGTTGGTCCAGGGTGACTGAATCTTTTAAGCTCAATTATATTGTTGCACAGTGTTATATTTTGAAGTAAAGGCATGCCATGGAAGTAAAAGTTATTTCCAGCATGAATTTTGATATACGTTGACCAAACAAAATCACAAAGCTGCACGTGCTTACATAATACATAAACATATGTAGGATGTAAATAATAAGACTGAAAAATGGTATATTGCACGGTAGGACTGAGTCGTTATATTTGTTTGAGCAGTGTAACATGTATATATATGAGGGCTGTAAACATGTGGAAGGGAACAATAGAATGATGTACTTTGGATTATATTGTTTGTTTGGTTTTTTTTGACAGATTATGAAATTTACATAAGTAAATGATTAACAATAAATTCCAGAAAGCAATGAGAATATCGCACATCGGATTTTGAATGTGAGGAAAAGGATTTTAAATTAAATTCTAGATTTAAAAGGGAGTCAATGAAGAAGAGTTAGAAGAGTTCATCTGCAGGTAATAGCCTACATAACTATGAGAAACATTCTCTTATCCATTTTTATATTATCATAGAAATTTCCACTTCCAATTTTAGCCTAAAAATACTGTAAAACTAATATAATATCCTGTAACAGTAAGAGTCTACTTCCCAAACTTCTCTACAATACACTTTGTGCAGTAAATAATAAAACCCAAATGTGTAAGTATGAGATATTAGCCTTAAAGATATAAATCTCAAAAAACACCAAAGGATAAAAACAAAAAAACAAAAAGAAATCAGAGGTAAGAATCATATCTTTAAAATAGTCACTTACGACATAAATTGATTATAACAATAAGATATAAAGAGCTTCATTGTACGTACCTGTTCACATCAAACCTCAACTTGTGTTACATTCAGTGATCTGTGTCCCCTGCCAAAACGACAGAGGACTGTCAGGAAGAGGGCTAAGCCTCCATCATTGGTCCTCACGAGTCATGAACATATACTACATTTCCATCAAGGCAGTGCAATCTAAAAAGAAAGAAAAGACTAGAAGATGCAAAGGCGCAAAGAAGGACGACCTGCCCTGCAAAGCATGTAAAGCAGTCTATGGAGACAAAAGTGACCCAAAGGCCACTGAGGAGTGGATCAGCTGCGAACTGCAGCACCTGGTTCCATGAGACTTGTGGAGAAGAAAATGGCATCTGTGCTGATGATGGATTCTTCTGTAAAGACTGTCTTTAAGAATCTGTCTTTTTGAAAATGGAAGATGCAGTTGTTATGAAAATACTCTAATAATTCATTAATTCTTGTTGTTTTTGTAATGCCAGTGTTGTTATTCATGAATTATTAAATCAACACTTGAATGTGTTATGCTTGTGAAAATGAGTTCAAATTAAAGCTGATTGATTTGTTATTGAATTGTTTTACAAGAAATAACTGGTTTCTCTTACAATTTAAATGGCTCATGTGAGATTATTCTGTTGTCATATGTTATCTTATATCTGTAGTTAAAGTAGTTGAATTATGATAACAGCTGTGGGACATATATTATCCTTTAGTTTAGATGGTGTGCTGTGTATGTAGTTTAGTTCTCATTATACTTTTGGGTTAAAAGAACATATTCATTTAGTAGTTCATTAGATAAGTGTGCATCACTCTGTATCCTTGATCTGCTGTGAATGTCTCACATTGTGTTCTTGACATGTTTTACTGCTGAATCATGAAAAGAAAGGTTGTATGCAGGAGACTCTGTGTCTAGGACAGGGGAGATAGACCACATTCCATACCCCCACCTTTACAGAGAGCAGAAAGACAGGGAGCTGAGGTCATAACTTAGGCGCCGTAACAGAGAAAGAATGTGAATGTTTAGGCTTTTACGACTAGGTGGGGGCCACTAAGGCTATAAGAAGCGGAGTAGCCCGTCACCATTTTGAGACATGCTGTGACCCTCTGCAAGCATCTCTCCCGTCCGGACGTTCTTATGCTCTTAAGTGTTGAATTGTATGGAAATAAATGATTGTTGATTGAGCATTTATACACCGAGTATTGTCCTTCCTTCAGCCCAAAGATTAAAAGAATTGGGAGATTTCAACACTCATTTTAGCTGATGAGTGGCTCATCAGGCCCACTTTACCTGAACACTGCTCATCTCAAAAATGTGCAACAGCTCCAGGTGTTTCAAAAGCTATAGGGCCTGAGTAATTGTAATTTATTGAATTAATTCAACATTTACATATTGAAAACAATCCATATTAACAACAAAAACACAAATCACTCACTCAGTGGTTTTTTTGCAGATTATTAAACGATTTGCCAAAAAGTGTCCAAATTTAACTGATTTCTTCCTAAGTCACTTAGATCATTTCTTTCGTGTTTTTTTTTTTTTTGGGGGGGGGGAGCCCCAGCCCTAGGCCCAGAGGCCGAGGGCACTCCACCCCCCGAAGGGGCCCGAGCGAGCCCCAGGGTCCAGGCCCCGACAAGCAGCCACCAGGAGTGAGGTGGTGCATACCTGAGCAGCAGGTAAGCGCATAGCCCCTCACGAGAGCCCTCAATATATACGTGTATTTAAAATTGAGAGGTGGGCAACGGCGCCAGAGGTGAGGTTGTACACCCTGACAGTCTTCTGGATGCCGTGTAGCGTGCCCACCCCTAAGGTCCTATATGTATGTGTTATGAGAGTGTGAGTAATGTGAATGTCTAAGTTGTGGGATAAAATTGAGGCACAGACAGCCAGAAGGGGACAGAGAGGGGGGGGAGGGATGCCTCCCCTGCACCCTGGTGATACACCTTCACCCCAAGGCCCTGCATGTGTGGGTGATTGTGGTGGAGCAGCAAGAGGGAGGCAGCTGGAGATGGGGAGGGGCAGGGAGGGGCAAGTGGCCCCTCCCTTCCTTTCCTTTGGCCAACTCACCCGCTGACCCCAGTAGGCACCCCCACACTCTGGAACCCACCAAGGCAAGGGGACCCAGGCCCATCTGGACCGGGGCCCAGTTCAGCAGCGCTGCCCGGACCCACATAGCCCGGGGCAGCCCACCTGACCCAACCACAGAGAAAAACTGCACCCACCCCATCATCCACTCATCTCCCACTTAGATCATTTCTAAATCTTAATGTTTGGTTTATTTCTGTGCTTTATTTGCTCCTGAGCAAACTGGTTTGGCTGAAATGAAAGTTAAGCTTCATAACTGGATGTTTTATTTAATCTTTAAGTCTTACTTGAAAAGCTTACAGTTTATATTTTGAACTGAATATTTCACCTGTCATATCCCCTGATGGAAAATGTGCCGTTCTTACTTTGCAGACTCTGAATTAAACATTAAAAATATTTTTAATTGAGGAGGAAACATTTTCACTGGGAGTGGAAACAGCATATTAATATGTGATGATCCTGAAGGCAGCTCCAGAGATAATCAAATTATGTTTTAAATATTTGTTCAATTGTCTTCCAAACCCCATTAGCCTATTGTAAGTTTTGAGTGTCTACTAAAATAATAATAAAAGCATTCTAACATGAGACCTGTTTGTTACCATCGTGCCTTATTAGACATTATGAAACAAATCATATGTAAAAGTGAATTTTGCCAAAGTGCTTAAAATACTTCTTTTTTTAAAATTATCTTTCTATACTATCTGAAATCTACTACATCATGTTTACCTTTTTATACTATGTCTAATTTCCATTGCAAATATTAATCGCAGTTAAATTAAGAGGGGATGGCAGTAAAAACTGGCGCTGAGATGATCAAGGACGTTCTCGGGAAGTCCAGATTCCCGCGTGAACTTACGAAGTACGGACTAGCAAGAACGCGAGTACGGACTTGCGTACTTGAGTATTGAGAAACAGCCAGATTCGGACAATAGGAACACATTTTACGACAGCAGTAATTGCTTTCCGGCAGAAGTAGGTTACAAAAAGGTGCGCGTTTCTAGGGAGATAGATAGGGAATGGTCCTTTGAGGAAGATGTAGAAGACGCGAGTTTCTCAGGTAAATAATCAGCTTGTTTGGCATTACCTCGCTGTTACCGAATAGTATCAATTCTCTCGTAAGGATCTCGAAGGATAGCTTGTGGGAGCAAGTATGTGCAAGTGCGTTCAAACAAGCTAAACATTAATACCCAGTTGTTAGCTTAAATAGCTAAAGACAAGCCATTAAGTTTCTATTTTAATGGCTAGATTTAGGTAGTGAGACTAGTTGGCTTAGCAGGCCAGTTCCGACGTAGCCAATGAGTAAATTAAATGAAAGTAACGTTAGCTAGCTCGAGCTAAGTTATCATCTTATCGGTTAGTTTACGTACTGCTTCGCTTCTGACATTAGCCTAAGAGGAACTGTTAAAACCGTCGAATTTGTAAAGGTTTGGGGTTGGAGATGACCCTTTTATTTATCTGTAATGTTTTGAAGCTGTGCTGTCGGGCTCACGGTTAGTCACCTGCGATCTGTGTCATCATAAATGAGTTGGTACGAACTTTAACCACGGTGTCAACGTCGCATATGGGAATTATTCAGCATGACTGTAGTAAACTTCTTTTAACTTTCGTTTCTTTGGGAAAGCATGAGAGAGAAGAGAGATAGATGCAAGTATGGTGAAAGACTCCTGTGGTTCGTATGATGGAAGGACTGGGAAAGGAGAGATCAACATGTGGCGCTAGATCCTTCCCATGGCTCGCTCACACCGAAACAGAGGCTTCAACCCTGCTATGGAAGCTCAAGGACTGCTTCTCCGCACATGAAACAAGCTCCCCTCATCAGACAGACAAAGTATGTATTTATCAGTACAGACATATGGAGCTTAATGAAGAAACTGAACTGTTTTCTAAATGAGAGATTAAAATGAAAATATTTCAGGTATGTTATCAAACCATTAATGTAAACTAATTTTTTTATTTTATTTTGCTGCGCAGTGTTATTTACCCCCTTACTGAGTACTAGAAAAAATAGTTGTCACACTTAAATGTTTCAGATCTATCAAATTTTAATATTGGATAAAGATAACAGTAAATACAAAATGCAATGTTTAAAATGAGGAGTTAATTTATTAAGTGAGGGAAGAGGTAGCTAACCTACCAGGCCCTATGTGCCGCCCTTGCCAGCAAGAGCAGCAGTAAAGTGTTTGTGGATAACACTTTACTGGGAATGATATGCATCACTGTGGAGAAATTTTGTCCCACTCTTCTGTAGCAGAATTGTTTTAATTCAACCATTGGTGGCTGTTTAAGGTCATGCCAAAAAAATCTAAATTTAATTTAAATATAGGCTTTGTATAGCCCACTCCAAAACCTTTGAGCCATTTAGAGGTGGATTCACTACTGTGTTCTGGACCGTTGTCCTGTTGCATAAAACAAGTAAACTTGAACTTCAGAGCACAAACTGATTGGGGGACATTCTCATTCAGGACTTTCTGTCAGTTACATCTAGTCATTCATGTCCTGAAACAGCAAAGAAGCCCCGGGCCATCACACCTTTGATATGATCCTTTTTTATAAAATGCTGATAGTTTTATGTGTGCTGTAACTTTAACTGATACAAGTGAGGCCTACAGGTTTTTGTTTTTTTTTAATTTTATTTTATACATGCTGGGTGAAGACATAATTTTGGGAGGCTTGCCATTCCTGGGAAGTTTCACCACTGTTCCAAGTTTTCTCCATTTGCACTTCATGGATTTTGTCATGGGTTACTGGAGTTCCAAACCCTTATAAATGGCTTTGTAATCCTTTACACACTGATAGATGTCAGTTACTTTTTCTCATCTGTTCTCGAGTATTTTTAGACTGTGGCATAATGTTGCTTTTTGAGATCTAGTTTCTTACTTCGCTTTGTCGGACATGCTCTATTTGAAGAAATTGCCAATTCATCTGACCTGAGAATAATCAGGCATGACTCTGGCTAGTGAAACTGAATTCAGCTTTCCAAAATATGTGGTTAATCAGTTAATTTAAGAAGGGGGGGGGGGGACAGTTGCCTTTTCACATAGGGCCTGGTAGTGTTAGATAACTTTTTTTTTTCTCTGAATAAAAATAATCATTTAAAAAGTTCATCTTGTCTTTTTCCAATAATAACATTTGCTTGTTGATCTTTTTTAGATGTTTTTTTTTAAATATCGTAATCTTTTATTTATATTTTTTAATTCATATAGATATGTCTTTATTATGGCTTTGAGAAGTCACAAGAAATTTACAGAACTAATGTGAAGTGATTTTTTTTTTCTTCTTTTCTTATTCAGAGCAATCACATGGACAACAGAAAGGCTGTACTGGATCTGAAAGATGTGCCTCCTCCACCACTGCACCATACTTCCTCTTCCCAGTTATCCCAGCCCTTCTCTCTGTCCTCTCTCCCATTGCCTCCTCCCTGCTTGCCGCCACCTCCCCCTCAGCTTGCACAAGACTCCTTCCAACAACCGCCACCACCTCATCAGCAACAAGAGGGGGCTAGCCCCAAAGTAAGCATTTGCGAGCACTGTGACCACAACAACACAGATGGCTTTGGGTTGTTGGGTGGCAGAGGTGTTGTTGGTAGCGGCAGCAATGCTGCAGGAGTTGTTTCGCTTTATATGGCCCCAGGGTCTCTGGGAGCACCGATCAGTACTAGTAGGTCTGGGCCTTGTTCTGTAGCCTCATCTGTTCATCAGTATAAACATAAATTTAGCTGTGGCACTGGAGGTGAAGCTTTTGATCCTTTATTCAGTCTTAGTTGCAAACCTCAGCTGTCCTCTTCTGTTGCTACCTCTCAACCTATTTCATCACACCCCTACCTCCCCTGCTGCTCAGGGCTTCTCCACACCTACCCAGCTGTACCTCTTTCTTTCAGTCAAGCCAGCCTCTTTCCCTCTTCAGCACCGATGGCATCCTCTCTCCCCTCTGTTTCCTCTCTACCTGCTAGCTTGCATGGCTCTTGCCTGACCTCTTCTGGCTTTTACACATGTGGTGTGGACTGCAGCGCATCAGCCAGAAGATCCCAAGGAAGTATACTCGGTGGTCACCCAAGCACCAGCACCATCACTACTACAGCCACTTCAGCACACTTCTTCTCTAATCCTATGCACCTAAATGTTGAACGCACTGTTTGTGTGAAGGGGGCACACTACTGTCAGGAGTGCTTATTTAAGGTTGGTCGATCTCTCTTCATTAAATTTGTGTGGCCTAAAGATGCAGGTATTTTTTTACAAAATGTTGAGCTGAATCATGTGTGTTTAAGCTTTTATCGCTTTTCATATTTCTTGTTATTGCTTTTTTGTGTGTTTGAGCGTCTTGAATTTGTACCCTTTTGCAGCCTATGAATGGTCTGATGGCAGAGTCCGACAAGGTGCACCCAAGTGTTCCTATTCCTCAGACTGCTCCTATTCCTATTCCTATTTGTAATGGCTGTGGCACCTTCTCCGATGGCAAAATGCTCATGCCATCAACCAGTCTTGGCAAGACTGGACAGAAATATGGTTAGTGGAGTCAGTAATGCAGCAGTACAAATCGGCAACAAAACTGAACTGATTTTATTAACTATAAGCTTCCAAGAAACCTGAGTGTGCTTTAAAATGATCGCTTTGCTAGGATCACCAGAGGGTACTGGTCCCGAGAACATCCCTCCAGTCGGGGTCTTTTGGGACATTGAGAACTGCAGTGTCCCCAGTGGACGCTCTGCTGGAGCTGTGGTCCAACGAATTCGCAACCGCTTCTTCCAGGGTCATCGTGAGGCAGAATTCATTTGCGTTTGTGATATTAGCAAGGAGAGTAAAGCTGTCATCCAAGAGCTCAACAACTGCCAGGTATCAGTAATATTCAAGCAATAAAAGCAGTCTGAAATTACCCTAATTATGACAATACAAATACTGAGTTCTCTTCATGCTGGTAATTGGTTCTATAACATTAAGTATAGCTTGTCCTGAAGAGGTTAAAAAAAAGTTGTGCGTTCAGTATTTTTAGCTTGACTGATCAGCTTGTGATTTTTGTCTTAACACATCACACACTTTTAAAATATCCATACAGTTTGAGTGTGTATTCAGTCACTGCCTAAAAGGAGGAATAATTCAGACGCTTAATAATTGTACTTTTACAGGTTACTGTTGCACATATTAATGCCACAGCCAAGAATGCTGCAGATGACAAACTTCGTCAGAGCCTACGGCGCTTTGCTGAGACGCACACTGCACCTGCAACTGTTGTACTGGTATCCTGTAAGTTCACCTCTGATTACTTGTAATGAACTACAGCCATGTTACCACACATACATTTGTGATAACACAGGTCACCTTTTTATTAACAGCTGATGTGAATTTTGCAAGCGAGTTGAGTGACCTGCGTCATCGCCATGGTTTCCATGTAATCCTGGTTCATGGCAGCCATACATCTTCAGCTCTACTGCAGCATGCCAACAGCCATGTGCCCTTTCAGGAGATAACAGCAGATCTGCCACCACGCATGCTTGTCAAAGCGCAGGTAGGCCTCATAAATGCTTCATTAAGATTTTAAGAGTACTTTTTAAACTGTCCTTTTATTAAGGTAAGTATACGCTAACAAAATTAACGAAGGACAAAATCTCGTTTTAATGTAAACTTGCCAAATGTGAAGAGCGATGCAGCTGGAATGTGAATTTCACACACGATTGAGTTACTAATCTAATAGTGGGAATTGGAAATCATTAATTGTTGCTAATCGTTAATATTGTCGGCCATTCCCACTTGTTTTTCCCAAGTAAAAATAAATAAACGTTTTATTTTCTGAGTGTAAATAATACAAACCAGGCAGCCGCGGTGTCTTTTCCTCCCCTCCTTCAGCCCAGTTTCAACCACCTCTATGTGCACAACCTCCCTCTCAACTGTGACAAGAACATGCGGAACGCTGTGAAGCTCAGGCTCCGCCGGCTGTCAGACAACTGTGGCGGCAGAGTACTTGGTGTGTCCCAGGGCACAGCAGTCCTCCGCTTTGGCAGCCCTGAGGCAGCTACACGTGCCCGCAAGCGAATGGAAAATGAGGATGTGTTTGGCCACAGAATCAGCCTCTCCTTCTCCCCGCGGCCCAGAGACGATGCAAGTCCTGAGTCTGAGCTTCGTTCTCAGCCCCATCACTTGCCTCAGACTCTGGCCCGGACCTCTCAAACCCAGGATTCAATGTTCGGCCCTCCCCCATCTATAGCCTCCTTCTCTTTTCTGCCCCTGGAGACACCCAGGTCACCCAGAAGGCCACGGCGAGCAACCCGCCCCTGCCACACCCCTGGTCCGGTGGCTGAAAGGCCCTATAGCCCCAGGAGGGGTTGCAGTGGGCCTCCCGGTGGTGCTCCAGCCAAGCCCCATCAGGTCAGCAGACTCATCTGTGCCTGCTTCCCCTCAGCCTCCATTGCCATCTCTCTTTGTCTGGGCTGCTTTGTAAATCACTGTAGCTTCTCCTCCCCCCAGTGACCTTCTAATTGCTGCTTTGACTAACAGCTTGTAACTGTTAGCTCCTGCCTTTTGCCTGCGCATGTAATATGTGTTGCTTGTCCTTCATTAATCCACTCCTCTCCTGCTCGTCAGTCATCGTGTTATTGCATGAACGCCATATAGCTTTGTGTCTGTGGTTTTGCTCAGTATATCAGTGCTGATGTAGTTTGTGAGCTACCATTTTGTGTGTTTTGTCCAGGTTCTGCTTTATGTGCTGCTATAAGCGCTTTCTTTTCTTTTCTATTTTTCAAATTAATGAATTTACTTTTGGAGAAATTTGGACAGTGCTGATTTCTACTATGATTAAAAATGACCTCTAGTGGCTGATTCGGTTTGTCTTTTTCTGGTTTGTTTGTAACCAGTGTGACAAATGGGGGGGGGAGCTGACCCATAAATTAACTGGGATGGACATTTAAGTCTCTTTGTAGTTAAACAGTAAGGAGAAAATGTAATTTAAGATTTCTCTTTAAGCACCAAAATTGAATGAAGACATTAAATCCTAGGTTTTTTGTTGTTGTTTTGTTGTTAGTTTTTTTTATATAAAGCCTTAGAGGTTTTTATATTTGAGGCTCACAATAAAACAAACGCAATGGGACTACCACAGTATTTTCAGTGTGCTGTTCTCATTGCTGCGAGGGCAAGTAGCAGAAAAGTTTGAACTGTCTCAGTATTCCTTTTATATCAGAGCAATTTACAGTGTTACACCCTTTAATGCAGTCAAGTTAATTTAAAAAATACAAGTTGTCCTTGGCTCAGTATGGGCCCTTCGTGAGTTTAGAACATAAGCAAGCACAGTTACGTAGTTACGTTACTTAACTGACGTCTATGAAATTTCTGTTTGATAAACAAAAATATATTGTAATCTGGAGAAAAATAATAAAAAATGTCTAAAATATTTGATCATAGTCCTGGAGATTTTCTTTGGTGCCAATCTAAAACCTTTTTGTTAATTATAAATTATTATTATTATTGCTTTTAATATGTAAGAAATTCCCTGAAAATGAGCTCTACGGTAAAGCAGTTTTTCCTTTTTTTGGCATTTTGAATGTACATCCCTAGTTAAACAGCAGTCCATGGTCTTTTCTGAGTTTCTCTGTTCTGCTTGTATTCGTATTTTGTAACTACTTGAACTAATCGCTTGACCATCCTGTTCCACACATGGACAGGATGGATACGACCATTATCTAGCAGGTCAATATCTACAACTTAACTTCTGCCTTCCCTGCTTGATCCAGGAGCTGGGCAGTTTGGAGGGGAAGGCCAGAATGAACTTTCAGCACTTGGAAAAGGGATGTGCTGCCTTGTCTTCGACCCAGAATAATGGTGAGGCTGGAGCACTGGAGCAACTAACTAAGCCTGTTCTCACTGTAGAATCCATCTACAGCCAGAGGTACACACAGAGATGGCGGGAATAAATTTTCAACTGAAAATAAAATGTTTGTCATGTTTGCGTCATGTTGTTTATCTGCATGTGCCTGTTGTTCATCTTTCTGTATAGCAGAGAGGACTCCAGCCCTCAAAGTGCAACTGAATCCCCTGTTGACCAAGTGGACAGGAACTCAGGGGAGTTCCAGATTAGCACACCCTCCGCCTTCAGCAAGTTGAACCTACACAGAAGCTTCAGCCCCCTTGTCTTATCTCAGGGCTCCTGGTCTTCCAGGTTACCTACTGCTGCATGCAAATTATAAACCATGCGTAATGATAAATGTAATTTTAATTATGTTTTTATTGCATCTCTCCATTCTCTAACATAAGGAGTGCATCCCCTTGCCTATCCAGCCGTTCCTCACCTCTGATTGCTGCCCCTCGTAGCCCTTGTTCTGAAGCTTCTGAGCCTTTCTCAGAGGGAGCAGAGATCCAGGTTGCCAACCTGGACTACAGAATGTCTCGCAAGGATCTGCAGCAAACTTTAAATGACACCTTCTCCCGATACGGAAGGGTAAAGCGTAGTCAAATTATGCCAATATTTCATGCAATGCATATCTGTGTTCTGCTCACATCTAAGTAGTTTGTATATGTTTTACCTACCCTTTCCTCTCAAAATCACTTTGTGGTATAACTTGTTTTGTTTAGGTAAAAAGTGTGGAGCTTAGCCCCCACACTGACTACCAGCTGAAGGCCACAATTCAGATGATGTCCCTGCAGCAGGCCATTAGTGCAGTCAGCGGCCTACACCGTTACAAGATCGGAGGCAAACGCATTCAGGTGTCTCTGATCACCGGTGGCAGCAACAAATCTCTTGCCATGCTCGGGTACAGTTTATATATATTTTAGTTTGGAGCTTTAATATGTTGGTTACATTGTGAAATTTTAAAATTTAAATTGTTGTTTGGTCTATCGTGGTGACATTTGTGGTTGTTATTTTATAGCCCAGAGATAATCTCCATTCTTCAAGATGCTCCTGCCAGTTGCCTTCCTCTTTTCAAGTTCACTGAGATTTATGAGAAAAAGTCAGTATCTTTCTAAACTCGTTATTGTCTAATTTTTGCATACACATTTGGTGTTTGAGTATAGCATTCAAAAAATGAGATGGCAAAAAAATGTAGTAAAAGTATATACTCCAACTCTGCCCTGCTCTCTCCAGATATTCCCGTAAGCTCGTGGTTGGCGATCTGTATCGGCTCCCAGAGCTGGTTGCAGTGCGGGAGCAGGGAGGCTCAAGGTTTGTGTGCCTTCTGTCCAACAGCCAAATACGTCAGAGTCCACTGGGATCTTCCCAATCCCAGGAGGGCTCCTCCTCAGCAAGTGGGAGTCCTGTTGTGTTTGAGGAGTTGGAGTACCATGAGCCTGTCTGCAGACAGCACTATTCACTGCAGGACTTCAGGTATACAACAGTTCGAAACCTTTATATTGTAGCGTAAGTTGACCTTTTTCCATCACTGACTGTTGTTCTTTTTTTGCAGTGAGGCCGACTTTGACCCTGATTCCTATAAAATCCCATTTGTTGTAATGTCTCTGAGCACACTAGCCTCAGAGGTCCACAGTCTGTTGCAGTCACATCAGGGCACACTTCCACTCCTCAGGTAAGAACTGGTTTATTACCTGTTACGTGTACGCATTTTTAATGTTAGAATATATTTTCTGTCGTTATAAAGTTATTAAAAAGTTTAATTTCCATTTAGTTTTCCAGACTGTTATGCAGCAAAATTCAGACCACTTCAGCTTGGCAATGAGTCACTGGAAGGTGGTGTTCCTCTGGAGCACCTCGTCACCTGTGTTCCCAGTATCACAGTAGTCACAGCTCAAAATGGTTTCAAAGTCATCAAGTGGATCAACAATAAACCTCCGGTGCCAAACTCTGGTAGGTACATTTACAAATCCGGTTTTTATTGGAGTTTCATTTTCATTTTTCACAGTGCTGTTCAGACCTCTCATCTTGGGTGTGTTTTGGGGTTTTTTTTGTTGGTTTTTTGTTTTAAACTCTTTAACCATCTGATATGAGTTCTTGTAAAGTTATCAGGCAGTTTGCGTTTAGCTCAGGCAGCCCATTTCACCTTAACAATTTATTTTTTTTTTTTTTTTAATTGTCACACAGAGCCATGGATTCAACGCTGCAAGAGTCCAGTCGGCAATCCACAGCTCATCCAGTTTAGCCGAGAGATTATTGACCTCTTAAAAAGTCAGCCGTCATGCATAATGCCAATCAGCAAATTCATTCCCTCATATCATCATCACTTTGCCAAGCAGTGCCGCGTCTCCGACTACGGCTTCTCTAAGCTGCTGGAGCTCCTCGAGGCTGTGCCACATGTTCTGCAGGTATTTTTAATGAGGACCACCCAGTGATGATCTTCCGATTGAACAATGTATTTGTTCATGTTGTCTTTGTTTATTTTATACGTTTTTCATTTTTCTAACCAACAGATCTTGGGTATGGGTACAAAGCGTTTACTGACTCTAACTCACCGAGCTCAAGTTAAACGCTTCACCCAAGACCTGCTTAAGCTGCTTAAGTTTCAAGCCAGTAAACAAGTGGCAATCAAGGACTTCATGCAGGCATACCATTGGTAATTAAACATAAATAGGACACGTGTGTTAGTTTCATAGGAGCGGAAAAACTGTTTGAATTATTAGTGGTGTGGGTGCTGTAATGCATTCTTTTGTGAATCAGGTGCTTCTCCAGAGACTGGAGAGTAACTGACTATGGGATATGTGACTTGATGGATCTGTTGACTGAGATCCCTGACACCACCATCACCATCACACAACAGCCCACCGACACAGTCATCTCAGTTCCTAAGAGGGGTGAGTGCATAACTGTCAATTTGGAAGTAGAATTTAAAAGCGCATTAGACTTGAGTTTTAAAAAGGATCTACTTACCTGCAGAAACTGTTAACCATAGAAACCTTATTTTATTTTAATGATGCATTTCTTTTTGGTTGCCTATCACTAAAGTCGTTTTCTTTCTTTACTAGAGCGTACTATGGAAGAACTGGAGCGTACCAAGCAGTTTGGGAAGGAGGTGGTGGACCTGCTTCGCCACCAGCCTCACTGTCGAATGCCCTTCAGCAAGTTTATACCAACTTACCACCACCACTTTGGTCGCCAGTGTAAGCTCAGCCACTATGGGTTCACCAAGCTCATTGAGCTCTTTGAGGCAATCCCTGATGTCCTGATGGTGAGTGTGGCGTGCAGTAGGTTTTTGCTTTTGGCCAAGGCGATGCACGACGATCGAATCACTTCCAGTATGTACACAGCATAAGAAGTTTTGCCAGCATCAGTCACAGTGAACTGATGCTGCTTTGGTGATGAGACTTCTGGGAACGAATGGCATGGGGTTATTTTTCACTTAAGAGGATTTGCCATGCCTTTTGATTTCAGTCAGTGGATCAGGCCAGGTTTCTTTTTCCTGCATCTCCCTTGAGTGCTTGGATAGAACTGTCTTTGTAAATATAATTATGATGTCTGGGACTCTTGGTCTTCATGAAAAACAAACTTACCATTTAATGCCCTCGTCCTTCATCAGGTGCTGGAGTGCGGTGAGGAGAAAGTGCTGTCTCTCACTGAGGTTGAACGTATCAAAGCTCTGGCAGCTCAGCTGGTCAAGCTGCTGCGGGCTCAGAAAAACTCCAGTCTGCCTGTGAGTCAGCTGCTCACAGAGTACAGCAAAACCTTTGGTTACGGGCTACGCCTGCAAGACTTCGACGCAAGCTCCCTGCCTGCTCTGCTGACCAAACTCTGCCATGTTGTCAAGGTAAAGAAGAAAACATCCCCAGGGGAAGCTGTGTAAATCTATCTGCTGAGAAGCTCGCTGTTGCTTAGTTTAATAAAATAATAAAAATAGAGCTTCACTTGACAGTCAGATGTTTTTTGTAAAGGCAGAAGCATGTGGTCATGTCTGCTAAAAATAAAATTAATAGATTTGTTGTCTCAGGGGTTTTGTCTTCATTATAAATTAGCCAGTTTATTAAATGCACAAAATGAAGTCTCGCACAAAAGTCCTGTCAGTCATCCTGGAGGTTATAAAGTTTTTAAAATCACAGTAAACGGTAAAAAGTCTCATTTCATATAACTTAAGACACATTTTCAGATATTCTTAACTACCCACTTTGTGCATTTCTGAAAGGTGGTGGATGGCGCGGATGGTCGGGAAGTGCAGCTGATCAACAGGAAGTCTCTGCGCTCTCTGACCTCACAGCTACTGGCACTGCTCATGTCCCAAGAAGATGAGAACATCACCAAAGGTTTGAAGGTGGAGGAGCTGAGCCAGTATTACCTAAGCATTCACGGAGTTGCGCTAAACCCATGTGAATATGGGTTCCTTTCTCTCAGCGAGTTACTGAAGAGCCTTCCATACCTGGTCGAGGTGAGTACGAGAGTTTTCTTTGGGGTTCCCCCCCCCCCCCCAATACTTTTACTGTGCTTGATCCATAATCATCATCTTTTCACAGCTGTACCACGAGGAAACTGATGATACCACTCAAGCTGCCAGCAGTCATTGGGAAGAATTTGTGAGGCTAACCAGGCTTTACCAGTTTGCTCGTAATGTACGCGCGCTGCTCCACACCTACCATTACAACCAGATCTTCCTGACTGAGTTCCACGGAGCATACAACAAATTCACAGGCTGCAGCCTTGATCCACGTTTCTGTGGGTACACCAGCGTTGATGAGCTGCTCAGTGCGATTCCACAGGTATAGTTACTGCAGTAGAGACTGGAGCTCCTCTATAAGGAATCATTCTAAAACATGAACAGGCTTTCATTCAGATTTGCACCTTATATGTGACATGGACTTACAGTGGGGCAAAAAAGTATTTAGTCAGCCACCGATTGTGCAAGTTCCCCCACCTAAAATGATGACAGAGGTCAGTAATTTGCACCAGAGGTACACTTCAACTGTGAGAGACAGAATGTGAAAAAAAAAAATCCATGAATCCACATGGTAGGATTTGCAAAGAATTTATTCGTAAATCAGGGTGGAAAATAAGTATTTGGTCAATAACAAAAATACAACTCAATACTTTGTAACATAACCTTTGTTGGCAATAACAGAGGTCAAACGTTTACTATAGGTCTTTACCAGGTTTGCACAGACAGTAGCTGGTATTTTGGCCCATTCCTCCATGCAGATCTTCTCGAGAGCAGTGATGTTTTGGGGCTGTCGCCGAGCAACACAGACTTTCAACTCCCGCCACAGATTTTCTATGGGGTTGAGGTCTGGAGACTGGCTAGGCCACTCCAGGACTTTCAAATGCTTCTTACGGAGCCACTCCTTTGTTGCCCGGGCGGTGTGTTTTGGATCATTGTCATGTTGGAAGACCCAGCCTCGTTTCATCTTCAAAGTTCTCACTGATGGAAGGAGGTTTTGGCTCAAAATCTCACGATACATGGCCCCATTCATTCTGTCCTTAACACGGATCAGTCGTCCTGTCCCCTTGGCAGAAAAACAGCCCCATAGCATGATGTTTCCACCCCCATGCTTCACAGTAGGTATGGTGTTCTTGGGATGCAACTCAGTATTCTTCTTCCTCCAAACACGACGAGTTGAGTTTATACCAAAAAGTTCTACTTTGGTTTCATCTGACCACATGACATTCTCCCAATCCTCTGCTGTATCATCCATGTGCTCTCTGGCAAACTTCAGACGGGCCTGGACATGCACTGGCTTCAGCAGCGGAACACGTCTGGCACTGCGGGATTTGATTCCCTGCCGTTGTAGTGTGTTACTGATGGTGACCTTTGTTACTTTGGTCCCAGCTCTCTGCAGGTCATTCACCAGGTCCCCCCGTGTGGTTCTGGGATCTTTGCTCACCGTTCTCATGATCATTTTGACCCCACGGGATGAGATCTTGCGTGGAGCCCCAGATCGAGGGAGATTATCAGTGGTCTTGTATGTCTTCCATTTTCTGATGATTGCTCCCACAGTTGATTTTTTCACACCAAGCTGCTTGCCTATTGTAGATTCACTCTTCCCAGTCTGGTGCAGGTCTACAATACTTTTCCTGGTGTCCTTCGAAAGCTCTTTGGTCTTGGCCATGGCGGAGTTTGGAGTCTGACTGTTTGAGGCTGTGGACAGGTGTCTTTTATACAGATGATGAGTTCAAACAGGTGCCATTCATACAGGTAACGAGTGGGGGACAGAAAAGCTTCTTACAGAAGACGTTACAGGTCTGTGAGAGCCAGAGATTTTCCTTGTTTGAGGTGACCAAATACTTATTTTCCACCCTGATTTACGAATAAATTCTTTACAAATCCTACCATGTGAATTCATGGATTTTTTTTTTTTTCACATTCTGTCTCTCACAGTTGAAGTGTACCTCTGGTGCAAATTACTGACCTCTGTCATCATTTTAAGTGGGGGAACTTGCACAATCGGTGGCTGACTAAATACTTTTTTGCCCCACTGTATGTGTGCATATGAGTGTGGACTCCCAAACAGCTTGTATTTACTTGTTTCTCTCCTTCAAAAACTCAGCTCCCTCTCAAGAATCTCCTTATGTGGATGAATTCAGCTTCACCTACTGATGATAGTAGTCAGAGTTCTGAACTCAGCTTAGTGAGTTCAGGGCATATATGAAGTAGTTCTCCACCTGCTGCAGGTTCTGGTGAGATTGGACCTCCAGTTTGTAGGAGACGGACTAATGCCACCAGCACCGTCTAAGATGGTGGAGCTTGAGTCAAAAATCCATTTTAGGGAAGGTTATAAATATTAAATATCACCGTATGGCAACCGGACAAGAACGCTAGATAGTGGTGGGGAAAAATGCAAGACAGGAAGAGCAGTTCACTAGTAAAGGGATGGCACATGGTTGTGTTCATAGTAGAAAATATTTTTAACCTTATATACTTTGGTGGCTGATAATAGACATGGGCAACCAGCCCAAGTAATCTTTGTGTGGGCAACACTGATCTAAATAAACTCTTAAACCTTTTCTCTATTGATCGCTTTTGTTAATGTCCTGAACTTTTGTGATAATTGTTT
This sequence comes from Diplotaxodon limnothrissa, assembly GCF_057381915.1. NCBI lineage: Eukaryota > Metazoa > Chordata > Actinopteri > Cichliformes > Cichlidae > Diplotaxodon > Diplotaxodon limnothrissa. Next base: position 36,043,567 of record NC_140601.1, read on the forward strand.
ATTTCTATCAGTTCTCACCATTCAGTTTCTGATTTGTTCTCATCAGGTGATCTGGATCAAAGGGCATGGTCACAAGAGGATTATCGTTTTGAAGAACGATATGAAAGGTAAAGGTGTTGGGAGTCTTTCTTATTGAAAGTTCAGATTGAACTTTAGGTTACTGACATGCTCCACTGTGCTGACTGAAGTGATCAAACTAAAAGGTGATTTTTGGGTTGTGATTTCATGAGATGGCGGCTGTGCATTGTAAGAAAATTGTAATTAAAGTGCTTTGTCTGTGTGTTGTAGCAAAACCAAGCTGTTCAGTCTCCAACAGCCCCCAGCCGGAGAACACTGAGAGCCCGAGAGACAGCCCGATTAGCAGTGCAACATCTGGAGCTCAGAGTCCAGGTAATGGAAGTCATACATGACTGCTCAAGGTTTTTGTAGTCTTTAAAGATATACTGAAGAAAATCAGGAGTTCTGAAATAAGCTTTTTCTTAGCTTTACAAAAAAAATCATGGTGAAAAAAGCTCAATGCCTTTTTTTCAGTTTTCAGTTTTTTATGTTGCATCATTCTCTCCTCCTCTTAATTGGCTATTGTCGAGACCTCGTGTGTTGGCCAGCCTTTTTAATTGATTTTATTTTGTTTTACCTTCCAGGTGCTGATGCAGCTGCAGAGTCAGAGCTGCTGTGTCTGTCGTCTCCAGTGGACCTGCTGTGTGGCCCTGTTCCATCCTGCCTACCGTCGCCTCAGCTTCACCCCGACCCCGTTGTCGTCCAGCAGGCGGATCTGATTCACTTTGAGGAGAGAACTCCTCCACTACCAACAGGTGGTCCATCTGATTTATGCCGTTTTTGTGGTATAAAATTAAAAGGATCAGTCTTATTTGCACCTTTTCCATCTGTAGTTAAGTGTGAGCTTGTTTGTTTGTATTGTTTGAACATGTGGTGGCACTGGCAGACGTCACAGCTGATCTACCTGCAAAGCGTGATGGCAGCACAGATGACTCTGCAGACCCCAGAGAACCACCACCACCACCTGACACAAAGACCCTCCTGTCCATGGACAGTCCCAGCAGAAGAGCTTCACGTAGTAGAATCAAATTAGCAGCCAACTTCTCATTCACGGCAGGCCTCTGATCCTCTCATATATACACATACAGTCTCACATACAGCAATACAAGTTTACATACAGTGTAACTCTAAATAAAAGAGTTGAACGGCTACACTAAACACATAACACAGAAGAGCATTGGTCTTGACCCTTTATGTCCTAACAGGCTGTTGCATTCTGCATTCTTCGTCATCACATTTGTGCCATTTTAGTTAGTTTTTGGTTTGTTTTTTCAGTTCAGTCTTCTAAGTTCACCAAACTGATTTGCTTCTTGCAGACTTTCTGCAATTCTGATTTGCCAAATGTCATCTGCTCTAACGTGTGTTTAGTTTCCTCCCAAGGGCAATTAATATCCATGAATGTGCATTTTCAGTTTAGAGCCATATTGTGTTGAACACTTTCAGTGAATGAGCTGAGTTTGTTGTCACTGTGAACAAAGTGGTAGAAAACAATGGGAGAAATGCTAGGGATGAGTAACTAGGTTTTCTGTATTACATCAAAGAAGTGTAGGTATTCACTGTTTACAAAAATACACGAAGGTTTTTAAAGAGATTTTTGTTAATGAACCACATTGAGAAACCTTCATAAATACTTCCTTGCTTTATCTCCAAGATATAAAATTTCATTTAGAACTTTCTTTGTAGCTAACCCCAGATATGTTGACCCAAACTAGCAGCTGAAGCATCCACCTGTTTCTTTCAGGTTTCTAAAGAAATTGCTTTTTAATCAGATATTCTTCTGTATTTTGTCTGTGTAAGGAAGTAGCCTCAGCATAGTGTTCAGTTCCTTTTTGTACTGTGTAGAGTATTTGGTCACCGGTAGAAGAGTTTGGCTTAAATGTGTAGCGGATTGAGTGGCAATTAAATGCTGGGACTAAAGAGAAGCCAGGTCTTAACTGTTAAGACTGTGTTGTGGAAGCTGTCGGTCTTTGAACAGTTTTAGTTTTGCAACAGTTGCTGCTCTCCGGAACTTTTATTGTTGTATGTTCACTTAATTTATAGCAAAGACTTTGGCTTGTGTCTTCAGGGCCTCTAACGAAGGCCTCAAAAGTTATTAAAAAGAAAAAAAAAAAAAGGCACTTCAGTATTTCAGCCATGAGCGTGCTTAGTCAGCAGAAACTGACTTAAGCTTTGTCTTTAGTCAGCAGCCGGGGTGTGTGTGTTTTGTTTTAGTATTTTGTCTGTGTGTGTGTGTGTGTGTGTGTGTGTGTGGTTTACACTGGAGTAGGTGGTGTGAAATGTGCATGTTGTGCATAACTGAGTTTATGCATGGTGTAATTCCAGGAGAAGCAGAGGCAAACAGAAGGATTGTAAAGACGTTCTTTAAGACCAGTCTTTATTTCCACCGTGATGTTTAGATCCCAGAGTTGGCATCACCCCATGCAGCTGTTGTATACTGTAAGTGCTCAAGGTTTGTTGCTTTAACCTTGGAGCTGGTCGCCGCTGTATCACTGGTGATCCACTCGGTCTGAGATCTTGAGGGGAGCGGTGAGCACTCCTGAGCTTATGATTTTTAATGAGACTGAATAGTTGAGTTTTTAGGGAAAGAAGGTGATCGGTGATGGGTTTGAGGAACAGCATAGGGGGCTCTGGGAAGCCTCCTGAACAGATTGATGTGCACACAGAGGCCCCGCTGAGGCTCTCTGGAATCTGCCGGGCTTTTACAATGGTTTGTATCTGCCCCGGTGCTGAAAGGACTCACCATCTTTACCTCCCCACCCACTTTAATAGCAGTTTTAACTTACTGTTGTGGGTTAGTTTTCTCAAATTTCGTTTGTCTTGAGCATTTACCAGGCTGCTGGCTACTGAATTGCCACCAAACAATGTTGACTGCCTGTGACGTCGAGCACGACCAGGGTGCCACTGAAGTCAGAGGGTTGAAGCTGTTTTTGTTCAGTGAAAAGTTTAGAGAATGGGCAGCAGCCCATTTAATCAGTTTGTTTGCGTTCTCTGCCTGTTTAGTCAGTGTTCGAAGCATAACATGAGTCTTTCTGTCAGACATGAATTGAAAGATTTCCCCTAACAACTCACCAAAATGTCTGACATACAAATCAAAATGATTTTAATTATAGCTGTTATTGTTTATCTCTCCTGCAGGGTTTTGTTGACTGTCTGGAAGCCACTTTGATTAAAGACTCATTGGTTCAAAATCATTATTTAGAAGTGGTAATGATAGAAACGAGCTTAAAATGCGTACGAGAAATGAAGACATTACTTTTTAGTGAATTTGAGCAAACCCTAGCAGCTCCTCGGTGTACTGCAGTGACAACTACCTCTGATTTTATTTCGTTTTCACTTTGATTCAGTTACATCAATGAAAGGCTCTTATACCAGTCAACATATGCACTTATGCATAGTTTTGGTTTAATGAATGCGAGGCGTTTGCATGGTGGTTTAAACAAGTTTCTTCGTTGCCTGTGTATCTCACGTTGTCTTACTTTGAACTTTAATATTGCACATTTGTTCTTCTTCTCTGATTTATTCAGCAGTGTCCTTTAACCTTTTTTTCTTTTTAAACTGCCCAACTAATTTCCCCCTCCCCTTCCTTGTACTGCACTGTTTTACCACTGTGCTGCACCTAAAGTTGCTGTAACAGTCACATTGTTGAAGGGACCAAAAAAGATTTGCGTTAATAAATTTCACAAGCATCATTTCTGCCTCTTCTCATTATTCAAACATACACACGGTGAGTTCCTGAAAGATGCTCTTTATTTAAACATATATGTACAGGTAGTTTCAGCTTATTTTCTGCATATTTGTTCAATACTTTGACATTAGGACCTTCATAAATCCACTACAACTACAGAATGCTAAGTTATCAGAACAAAGGTAAAGTGACAGAGAGCAACACTTTGCTTGACATGAGTCACACTAAAGTCCTAAATACACTCAAACACACACCATCTATTGGAGGCATTTACAGCAGAGTTGCATTCATTTCCTGGAGTTTATCATTTTAAAAACGCAAGACTTAAGTTCAAAGGATGCATGTTGTTTCTCTGCAATATCCAGAATGATGATGAATGATGTCTCACTACCACAGTGAACACTTCCTGGCAGCTGATGATGCAGATTTTAATATGGCCTCTGATGTGCTGATTTGGGGAGGAGGGTAAATGTGATGATGGAAGATCAAGTGTTGGCATATACAGGCATTAAAGTCATCATGAAAGGGGTTCCTGAAAACTATAAAGGTGAGTCATTAGGCTGGATGCTAGTTGGCACTCTCTATAAATTGTGTTGGAAAAAGTTTAGATGCATTTTTGTTCCAGTTTTATTCTACTACAATCTATAACATTTGATTTAGAGGACTCCCCAGAACACCTCAAGATGTAAATGGATTTTTTTTTTTATCTCAAAATGAATTGTAAACTTTTCTCCCATCATATTTTCATTTAAATGTTGTTCTGATATACAAGAGTTTTCTTTTGATGATTCTCTGTGATCTCACTCCAGATTGGATAGAGAAAACTGTCCTTTTGAAGACTTCTAGAAACATAATTGGACCTCTCCTATAGGACGCACATTGCTAACTAGCACTGAGCCCAATATAAGCTCATTTTTAATCTGGTTTCCACTGATGCCGTGCTGCATAGAGCCTTTGCGAACCAGCTGACATTTCCACAGGTTTGAGAATGAACCGGATGCTATATAGCAAAGGTTGGAGTAATTTCAGTGGGGTGGGGGGTACTGTGGACAGAATCTGCAGGTGAATAATCTCTATATTTCTTGTATCTCCACCCTGATGTTAGTGGTTTCAACTTCCGGCTTGGCAACAGTATTGTATCAGATTTTTGGCACTGACTTCAGTCTCTGTCATACAGAACCAGTTCAACACGGGCACTGGCAGCACGTCAGTGGAAAAGAGGCAACTTAGTTTGTTCAGCATTAAGTCTTTGTTTAATTTGTAAATGCCTTAAGAATTAAACTGCTGTTTGATAATATTGCTCAGCACTTGTAGAAAAAATCATCCACTGGCTCCCTCTCCTCATTAGCATATATAAATCAGTTTGCATAAGTCCCTTGGCAGGGAGCCATATTGTTTTTCAGAGCCACTTGTGTTTGTCCCACCTGGGGAAAATGATAAAATGTAGCAACTGAGAGATTCACTGGTTGGATTTTAAGCACTAAATGAATGAATACCCGTCGTCAGACATCAGCTTTTCTCTTCCTGTCAGAGAACCCCAGCATTCAGTTCACTTTATGGACATTGTGCTTGTAGCTCTGCAGATGAGATCCATCCTCATTGAACCTGTCATGATGGAATTAACCAATCTGAAAACTGACTGAATAAATAAATCAACACTTTCAACATAGTTTTTATTTACAGTTCTCTTCACAGCTTCCTTTCCCTTTATTTCATGGTCTTGGTTAAAAGCTCCTTACTATAAAAGTTTCCCTTAAATACCGACCGGGGATCAGCTCCCAACCTCTTGCAAACTAAGCTACGAATCTGATACCTGAACAGTTTCGTGGTTGACTGTGACTCTCCGAGTAACAGGAAGTGATGTACGTCATGTCGTGTGATGTGAGTGCGGTGTCTGACACAGGGTCGGGGCCATAAGCAGGTTTGGGTCAGTTACATTACAGCACACTGGGTGGCTCCGCAGCAGTCCTTAATGATGGCCGCTCCTGACTTGGTGATGGATGGCTTGTTGGGTGGCGGCTCAGGGATTTGTCTCTTGGGCTTTGGAGGATCTTGTCGTAAAGGGAGAGGGAAAAAAAGAGACATAATCACATACAATGCTCTTGTCTCTTTAAGATGGTGTGCATGAGTTATTTTTAACCTCTCACTCACTCTGTGTGACTTTGAGCTTCTGTTCCAGAGGCATCAGCTTCAGCCTGAGGAACTCCGCCATCTCTTTGTCCTCCTCCTTCTCCCTGAGGTACAAAACATCCACATCTTAGTCTGAATGAAATTCAGAAAATGTCTGCTTTTATCTGACTGAAGCAGCACTACTGGACTGACTGACTGACAGGACAGCATGGCTGCGCCACAGTTTTTGGTATTTTCAAAGCTAAACATCTGGGGGGGTGTTTTGTTTTAAGAGACTACCAACTTTTAAAATTCCTTCGTCTGTTCATTTCAAGCTCTGCATTTTTCTTCTTAATCTCTATTAAAGTGAGCACACATGCTTTACAGTTCAAGACAATCCTCATCTTATAGTGGGCCTTGGTGAAGCCTACTGTCTGAAACAACCAGGGTTTTTTTTTTATTACTTTGAGCAACTACAGACTTATCTTTCATAAAAACAGGCTTCATCTCTGTTACCTTTCCCCTTCCTTTGTGCAGACTTTGATCTAACTGGCTGCCACGTGGTCAGTCAGAATCATATCAGGGTTATCCACTCTCACTGCCTACATACACTAGTGGAACATACATACTTGTTTTGAAGCTTTGGAGTCAGTTCAGCTCCTTCCTGTCTTTATCCGAGTATGTATGAACACTTTCTGTCTCTTTCTATTTGTCGCTTTCTCCTTCTTGCCTCTTTTTCCCACTCTGTCAAAATCGCTTCTTTCACTCTTTTGACGTCACTGTACTTGTCATGTTATCTTTCTGCTCACACTCTTCAGGTCAATCACTCTCTGCTCCTTCTGTCAATCTTCCTTTTCAGACCTACCAACGTTTAACCTCCTCAATCATCACTTCATCCTCCTAGATGCCAAAGTTTCCATGACTTTACTAATAATAATGGATTGGATTTATATAGCGCTTTTCAAGGCACCCATTCACTCTCACATTCACACACTGGTGGAGGCAAGCTACTGTTGTAGCCACAGCTGCCCTGGGGCAGGCTGACAGAAGCGAGGCTGCCATATCGTGCCATCGACCCCTCTGGCCAACACCAGTAGGGTAAAGTGTCTTGCCCAAGGACACAACGACCAGGACAGAGAGGCCGGGGATTGAACCGGCGACCTTCCGGTTACAGATGCGCTTCCCAACCCCCTGAGCTACAGTCGCCCAACTACATCAACTCCACCAGTATCTGGACTCACACTAGTCCAAAAGAAATCTGTCAAATACAGTCCAGACCCGATCAGCTGACAGCTAAGCTGAGAATATTTTGAGCGCCTCTTCCAGAACAGAGCTACGCTGCTAAACATGAATTACTGCTCAGTGAAATAATAATCCTTGGACTACAGTGGTCCTGAATTAACTATAATTAGTTTAGTAATAAAATGTAAGCTCTACTGAGCACATTTTATATATCTAATATTTCTGTTTTCAAAGCAGTCATGAGCTCTTGTAACCTTCAAACTGCAATAAAATATGAAGATGAAGAAATCAACAAATAATCCATTTTTTCTGTTAATTTCACTTTGAGGCGGAGGTCAGTTTTAAATATATTTAAAGACAAAAAGAGGCGAAAAAAGAAAACCGATTCTTGGCTGGAATACAGAAGCCAGAGAGGCATAATAAAAATGTTTTTCTGTCCTTCTCTGGTCTACATTTTGACGTTTTGGTCATCAGGATCTATAAATGTGCTTTCATCCTTATTGGTAAATGGCCTGTATTTATATAGCGCTTTACTAGTCCCTAAGGACCCCAAAGCGCTTTACATATCCAGTCATCCACCCATTCACACACACATTCACACACTGGTGATGGCAAGCTACAATGTAGCCACAGCCACCCTGGGGCGCACTGACAGAGGCGAGGCTGCCGGACACTGGCGCCACCGGGCCCTCTGACCACCACCACAGTAGGCAATGGGTGAAGTGTCTTGCCCAAGGACACAACGACCGAGACTGTCCAAGCCGGGGCTCGAACCGGCAACCTTCCGATTACAAGGCGAACTCCCAACTCTTGAGCCACGATTTGAAGTACAAATTAAGATTATTATTAGGTTCTGTATCTGCTCTGTCTTTCAGACACTTAATCATGTATCTCACTAAATTATATTAGGAAGGAGCTTGCTCTGCACCCTTGTTGGCTACCATTTAGTTTTGTACAGGACTTCAAACACTCAACAAAATGACATCTGCTGACCTAAATGAGAATTTTTGTTTCAATATGCTTCCTCTGAACAAATTTATAGGAAATATAGAAACATACACTCGCCAGCCACGCCATTATTGACACCTTACTAGTAACATTATGGAACCTCTTTTGCCTTAACAACTGTTTTAATTCTTGTAGCACAACAAACAGCTTGTCAACATGATGCTCAGAGTTTTTTGTCCATATTGACATGATGGCATCACACATTCATGATGCTATCACATCCCAGGGGTGTTTTTTTGGACTGAGATCGGGTGACTGCAGAGACAATTTGAGTAAAGTTCAGGAAATCACGGTAAGCAACAATACTCGGGTGACGTGGCATTTTAAACCATGCTTAATTAGTACTAATGGCCCCGAAGTATCATAAAAATATCCCTCACATCATTACATAACCAGCAGCAGCCCAACTGACAATCTGTAGCCTCAGATTCCTGCTCTTAGGTGACAGTAGTGGCACCTGGTGTGGTCTTCTGCTGCTGCAGCTCATCTGCTTCAAGGTTCAATATGTTGTATGTTCAGACATGTTCTTCAGCATAGTGTTGTAACAAGTTATTATTTGAATTACTTTCGCCTTCCTATGAGCCTAAAGCAGTCTGGCTATTGACCTCGGGCTTCAGCAAGGCATTTTGGATATCTTCTCAATAAACTCTAGAGATGTCTGTGGGGGAAAACTCCCAGTAGACCCAGTAGACTGTAAAATTAAAGATTTCTCTTTGCAGCTCTGTTACCTGAAATTAAAGAGAACACACGATTGGACGTAATCTAATGCTACATGTGGCATTGATTTTGATAGAAGATAATCACTTTTAAGACTCTTTGGTTGTGACTCAGTACTGTCACAAAAAATGATTATAATGACACCGAAATAACCCAGAACAATCTGAAGGCACAGTTTCAAAATTAATCTTTTGAGTCCCACAGACATTTGTTCACGCTGTGATTTAAACCCATTATCTTGCCTATCTGAAAGTGTCACACTCTGTGGGTTATCTGGGGGAGCAGACAATGCAGAGCCACAGTCATCAGTCAGCCTCCCTCCCACACACACAGCTAAACACTGCTGTGATGATGAAGTGACCCCTGTTCGCCGTCTTCAGTCAAGTTCACATTCGCGCTACACATTTACTCTAATGAGTCTCCTTCCTGCTGTTTCTCAACTCTTCTATGAGGATCAAATGAAGAAATAAACAGCCAGCGGTATCTGAGTAAACAGACAGTCAGCACACAGAGACGTCATCCCAGATATGAGCTGTGCTCAGAGCTTAGGAGGGCCGTACCTTAATCTCTCCACCTCGGCATCGTCGACCAGAAAATCCCTCTTCTGCACCAGTTTATGGATCTTCAGGATCAGTTCCTCTTCTCGCTGCCTGTGCTTCTTGGTTTTTTCTTTCTCTGGGGGGAAAACAAGGAAGAAAATAAGACGGACAGCAGCAACCCATCTGATGTCTACAGACCGACCCTACAGGAATGTCAGATTCTCTTTAACACTGAGTCACGTCACAAAACAGATCCTTAATTCTGACTCACGCATAATTTATAACAAATAAGGCACTCACTCAATTATGCAAATGTTTGTGAGCCTTCTTTTTGGTTTTGCTGGCTGAAGGATTAAGCATCTGCAAGCATCAGAATTGTCCTGCCTCAAAGAGCTAACCTTCACACTCCAAAGCACAGAATATACACTAACAGACCAAATCAGATGTATGTAAAAACAGAAAAGGACACATCGACACATGGCTGCAGAGGTAGGCTGTCTGGCAATGCTGATATCTAGGCTATTTGAGAAAAAGCGGATGAAAAATGACTGTTAAAACCAGCTTTTTCTAACATGGAGCAGTGCAGCTACAGAGCGAAGCTCCCAGGGGGCAGGACAGCCTGAAGGATGCACGGGTTAGACACATAATCCAAAGTCAGAGGAGCAGGTGCAGGAGAGGTAGCTGGGTCTGTCACATGACTCCTTTTGTCCTGGAGTGGAGTAATGGGATACCAGAACCCCCTTAACAGCATACACAACACTTTTGGCACAAGGGAATGTCAGTGAGATTTTACAGGGCAGTGCAGACTAGGTGGCAAGTGGACAAAATAAAAGGAACACTATGTTATAATGCGATCCTATTAATAATTTATGTGATAAGAAAGTAACATATCTTCTCTCCTATGAATTAAAGCTAGAAAAAAATAAAACACACCTCAACTCAAGACACTTCTGTTTTTCTCGCGCAGCCTTCTATGTTGATCAATGTTGGCAAAACTAGTTATATACTACTCTTAATCTGATTTACGTTTGTGCTGTACTTTTTCAATTCTTCCAAAGGGGGCTATTTGACTGATTTGGTTTCTTGTTTCTTAGCCGCATTCCCAAAGAAGTAATTCTGTCAGAGGTGAGTCCGAGCCCATTAAAAGGGATTATTTTTTAAGTCTATCTGGATCTCAAAATTGAAGATTCCTTATAAATTTTCCACAAATACACAAGGAATTTAAATGAGAAAATTCTTTAAAAAAAAACACATCAAACTAGTCGAGAACCAGATTCCCTTCAGGGATTTACTTCATTCAAGCTGCGGGGAAAATTTAGCCTTCACACAGGCTAAATTAGAACTACTCATGCTGGATGTGTTACTGTATTGTCAGGGTGTTTCTGTTATTTCGTATATGCTGCTGGGTTGTCAAAGTGGTAAAATAAAATCCAGGCAGCGTTTGACAGGTCAGTCCTGATCCTCATGTGTGCATCCTTGAACACAACACCAGCCCCTCCTGCACACACACACTGACACACACTGACACATGATGTACATGCGCTCGGAGGAGGTGTGTTTTGCTGCTGTTGCCAGGTTCTCTCTATGCATAGCCTCATGTACGCATTTGGGTTGCTATGTGCGATGCAGCTGACGTCAGTCAGCCACTTCAGCACATTCTCGCTGCATTTCTGATACAGGCAACGCTGGAAGTGACTGTAGGCTAATATTTGATTCCGTTTTTGCACAATGAAAACATGCAGGCAGTAAATGAGTGTTTACTGAAATTCATTTTAGACTCTTTGCCTGGAAAACCTCCCTCAGCTTGTGTTTCCTTCAAAGTGATGATGCATGGATGTTTATGTGTTTGTGAGTGTGTGTATGCTTATCTCTCCCTCATAACTTCACTGTGTCCCTGGGACTTACAATCAATCCTGCGTCGTTTATTGTTACGACACGTCCTATAAATCAGTGTGATACTCGCAGAGGCGATAGGCCTCCTGTGAGCTGCACTTTCTATCAAAAGATCTATTTTTGGTCAAGTCTAAACAGAGAGTGTGGACAGTTCTGCATGCAGAGGAACAACTGTGAGTTCTTTATCGCCTGATTTTGATGCAGAATTTCCATGAGTACCTGGTACTGCGACAATCTGCCTTAGCTCCTGCTTTAAACTCATGATGTCTTTGCAGAGCTGAATGTCATCCATCCTGAAAAGATAAAAGGGAGAAATAAAAGTAAAGCACTGGCTTCCATCAGATTACAGACAAACTGATATTATTAGCTGCTTCCACTTCCATTTCTGACATATTTATCTGATTGACATGACGTCAGGCAGACCTACACTGTATAATAAGGAATCTTGAAGAAAATAAACAATAATCTGATGTAGAGGAGCTGGATAATTAGTTTGAAGGATTTTCTAATCTAACAAGCGGAGCTTTTTTTATATTAAGTCTTTATGAGGTGAAGAATTTAGCTTTCTGCAACTAATTTTCTGACTTTATCTCTAAAGCTGCCAATTTCCGAACCTGCCATTTTATCAGTTTTGCTACACAAAAACGATTGCCACAATTTCCTCGAGCACAACACACAGTACAACACAGAGTCTTCACATCACTTCTCTTGATATAAAAAGCCATTCAAAACACATTCAGTTAACAAACATTTTAAAAAGCGAGCCCACCAAAGCACTCTGAATGGTTTTTATTATTCAGAATAAATTACCCACATTCAATTCATTTCTGTCACTGAACTTATTAATTCATTAGCAAACAGTTTCAGTGTTAATCTCTAAATAATCACCATTAGCTGGATGTTGTTGAATAAACTCCGCTCTTGTTCTTGTCATTAAGATTTCATAGCCTCGAGCTCACACATCAGGAGTGAGTGTGTTAAGTGTGTCGAGACGGAAAACACACAACGACAAAAAAAATCAATCCTGCATGCTCTCTGTGCTTCCTGTAGCCCTCATGTCTCACCCTTGGGGCCTCGGCATTTTCCCTTTTTATTACCTAAATCCCTGTCTGTGTGTGTGTGTGTGTGGGTGTGTGTGTGTGTGTGTGTGTGTGTGTGGAGCAGATTTAATTCTCCTTGTGATAGATCAGGACGATGACTCATCCACAGCCTCCTGCCTCCTTCCTCCTCCTCCCTGCATGTATCCCAGTTGCTGTGTTTTACACCTCCCTCCTTCTCCTTTCTCCCCTCCTAGATCCCTCGCTCCGTATATCTCCCTCCTCTGCCTTGTGTTTTACTCTCTCATCGGTATTAGTAGATTCCAGCAACCTTTGGCACGCCATCTGCTACTTGGTGTGTCTGTGCCTGCACGTGAGGACGGACAGCAGAGAGATAACAATAAGCAGCATGGTGGCCTAATTAAGCCCTGCAAGTAGGCTTTTTATTACAGTGCAACACTGTGGGATTTTTTAAATCTTTATCAGCTTCATCTGATACTTCGACCATCACTGGGCAGATACTAAACATGCAGTTACCCCCCAAAATACATGGTTCATTGGTGAGAAATTTGGAAATAGTTTTGCACAAAAATAAACAAAGCCTTGTATTTCCATTTTTAGTTTTAAAACGATACACTGAGCGGGTATATAATGCTGTTAAAACTTCTTTTTCAGCAGTGATCTATAATCCTTTAAGCTTAGCGGCCAGTGAGTCCATCAGTGATGACTCATTCAGCTGCTACATGCATGTCCAGCCCTCGGAATAATCAATGGACAAATTGACAGCTTCCCTAAATATTGAGCACCAAGCTTAATGTATGTGTGAAGGAAGTAACACGCATGCCTTTGTGTTGTATTAAGAGTATCAACTGTGTCTTGGTTAAAAAAAAAAAACCTCAAAAAAAGGCGAACCTCTGGTCTCAGAAAAAACACAGACACTCACATGAAGCGCAGCTCTGACTCTCTGCGCACCAGGACTTCCCGCAGGCGTTGGATACGAGCCATCTCCACCTCGATCTCCTCTGGAGACATCGTGCTCTCTGCCATTGACACATCTGAGTGACCTGAGAGGAAGACAAACAGAGGAAAAACAATGCAATAAAAGAAGACAGACCTACAAGACATTCTTGAACCATAGTTTTATTCACTCTGGACACTCCTTCACAGTTCAACCATGCCTGCTTGGTTTAAATTACAGAGAACAAGTACTACACATGGCTTACTTCCATTGGCCGCATCTAATTAAAGCTCTAAAATGTAAAGTCCTCATTCCTTTGATTTGATGTCACATGTGCATTGGAAAGTTCACTCCTTTCGTTTCATCGTTGAAAACTTTCTCATACCGTCAGCTTCTTGGCAAACTCACTTCTCACCTCCTCTCTGTGTGACATGTCATATCACTGCACCCAAGAGCATGATATTTGGTGAGAAAGAGGTGTGGATAATTGAGTTAAGTGATCTGAAGTTTAAAATCAAAGCAGTGCTTCAGCCATAAATTACAGATTTTTTTTCTGAAAGCTTCCAATCGCCCATAAGAAAGGAATTAACCAGGAATATATCACAAGTATTTTCCAAAGAGACAGAAAAAGCACTTTCAGCACGGACCGATGACCAGATGTGGCTTCTTGTTGATTTCTTCCCAAGCTGGAACTGACCTCACACTCCATCTCTGCCAGTAACATGCAGAAACATTGCAGCTACTATACAGACAAACCACTTAATGCACTCGTCAATGCACCGACCACAAAAATGCCGCAACACCTGATGAAGCGGCTCAGCATACGGACAACAGCATAAATCGAGCCAATATGGAAAACCTATCTATGTTCTCTGTGTGTGAAAGTGTTTAGCACTGTGGTGTGCTGATTCCCTCCTCAGAAGAGAAAGCCTGGTTCACCAAGGCTTTGACAAAGGGACCAATGAAGAACTTTACAAAGTTGCATTATGGGAAGTGTTGTACCTGGCTGAAGGGGAGCTCGGTGTAAAGTAAACAAAGGTATTTTTTTTTACTGCTAATTATGCAAAGCTACTCTAGTAGAATGAATGAATAAACATACTAAGCTGGAAATTACATAAAAGTATTGTTATGATAAAAATACTATTGCGTAAAAGTGTCTCAAAAGACAGTTATATAGTGTACCTTACTTGATCTTCTCATATGAATACTCACTTCTCCATATAGAAATTACAAGGATTCTAAGTGTCTGTCATTCCTTCTTCCCACTCAGGCTGTGAAGTGATGCCAGGACAACAGGACATAATGTCCAGTCTACAGATGCCACGTCACAATACACCTGATTAAACAGTTATTTGCGTCTATAACACACTCTGACGCATGATTTATTCAAAGTATGTACGGTAATATTAGAGGGTTGGGATCAGTCCTCCGTCCTCCTGCAGCAACACTAACTGCAGTGTGCGTTTGTGATACTTTTCATGGATGCTTGCTGAGGATGGAGCTGACTCACCACAGCAGACAGAAGTCTGCACAGGAGGGCGCACTTTGTTTGTGCCTTGCTGATGTTGAATCACCATCTGACACGTCTGCTGACAAAAGACGCAGTTGCGAAAGTTTGTATCAGCGAGATACGAACTAAAGTTTTACACGCGTTTCCTCTATCTCCTCTTTTTTTATTTTACTGTTTCTTGCTTTTTCCTCGCACGTTCCTCTGCCTCGCTTACAGCCACGTGTTCATCATCAATAACACCAAGCTGCATTAGGTCCTGACCAGACCATTAAAAGTGGCAAAGTGCCAGCTCAATAATGTCTTAACAGCTCTCTCTGAACCCGACATGCCGCTAACACCTACTGAGCACTAAAAACACTATAAGTAATTAAATGCTAATATAATTAAAAGTGGCGCTTTCCTCAGAGACAGGTATGGTTGACAACAAAATCCAGCCAATGTAAACCACACCTGAACTACCCCAGTTTCACTAAAACTAACTGGCTCATTGGTGTACTTCAGGATTACGACTTAATGAGGCTAAAACAACCCTGAGAGTCAGGATCGTGTGTACTGCAGCAGCCACATGGGGTTTAACAACAGGGAAATGTCAGTGCCTGTATGACATCGAATGCAGACACCCCCTGACACATGCTGCAGTCACACTGTACACACTGCTGCCGGACCACACCCCCTCCAGTGGGGAAAAAAGAAGAAAAAAAAACAGATGGTGGGGACAAAATAGAAAGTGCAAGGCAAACACGTGTGCTATTTGCCTAATAGATGGACACAAACCTGCAGGGAGCTGCCTTTGTTGTACCTCTGTGTTGTTTTCTGCCTGTATGTTTGTCTTTGTAGCAGAAAGAAAACGAGAGCGCGAGAGAGCAATGGCTGGATCTGTTTCTAAAAATATCCTCTGCATTTTCTTCTCAGACTTAATCTGGAAGTTTCTTCACACACTACTCCCCTGTGATGATGATGACTGGAATCAGGAGGGACACTTCTGAAGTCTCTTATATTTCTCTAGCTTCGTCATTCAGCTACGTCACTAAAACACTTTTTATCACACGAGAACAGGAGAAAATAACAGAAACATCTAAGACGATGTAAACAAACTCTGTTTTTGCTGCTTTATGCCCATCCCGAAGCTTTGCGTTTGAATGATTTCATTTGATCATGACTGTGCATTAATATTGCCACAGGCACAAATCCAAATCAGCATTAAAACTAAACAACCATTTCATTTTATCATCTAACATGCGTGGTATTGACTAAAGATGAAATCCATTAGGCATGTGACATAAAAATAGATTAATCAATCATCTAACAACCATGAATGCCAAGCAAATATTTTATTGATTCTGGCTTTCCATGGGGAGGATTTTCCTCTTTTTTTCATATCACTTTAATTTGAATAGATTTTCATCAGTTGCTGAAGAAAAAAAAGCTCTCTGAAGAGGAGACAGAGCTCTGAGCTACTTCAGACACTACTTAATAAATGAGAGAGTGTGCATTTTATATGCAGCCTTGAATAGAACAAATAAGACAGGATCGTGTGATGTTGAATTTAATGTCTTGTTTGGCGTTTTTGCAGCTTATGCTCTATTATCACAACAACAAATTAGCCTTAATTTGTTGTTGTTATATTTATTATTGGTACTTGTGAGTCTCGCCAACACAGCTACGCAAAATGAATCCCATGAATAATCACTGAAAGTGGGGAATAGAGTTAATAACATTTTTTAAAGCTGCCTCTTGAGCCCTTTCATATAGATATACGTACACTGATTAGAGCAGAGGAGCAGGG
Organism: Diplotaxodon limnothrissa; assembly: GCF_057381915.1. Taxonomy (NCBI): domain Eukaryota; kingdom Metazoa; phylum Chordata; class Actinopteri; order Cichliformes; family Cichlidae; genus Diplotaxodon; species Diplotaxodon limnothrissa. Next base: position 36,060,108 of record NC_140601.1, read on the forward strand.
TGTTCACTCAGAGCTAGTGCTCCTGCTGCATCTTATCAGCTCACAATTAAATATCCACAAGTTTGCAAATGCGCTGCGTCCGAGACCTTTAGTGGTTAAAATTCATTAACAAAGGGCGCAATATGCTACCCACGGTTTGCACATAAGGGACGTAATACGCTTTTTAGTACCAAGGCAGCGCTATTGATCCCATCCCAAACCTTTTGTGAGTCACGCTTTAACCATTTAAACTCTAAGTGCTGACTGGGCATCCTGACAGCGAAACACACACTGAAGAAAAGCTGAGACCACAGCTGCACGTTTCCCGCCACACACTTCCCGTTTTTGTCTTTATTCCCTTTTATTTTATTGTTTTTCGTTGACGACGCTCACCTTTGTCCGTTGTCCACGCCGTTTCCGACACAGCTCCGTAGCTCCTGAGCGCGCGCTCGGTGTCCGATATAGATTTCTTCAGTTCCATGTCGGTGGAGTGCACGCGCGCCGAAACCGAGAAACGATGTCGTCCTTCTGCGTCTCGTCTCTGAGTCTGTGCGACCTTTCAGATAAGTCAAATTTCACCCGGTGACAAGGCTCCAGGGACCCGAGACGTTGAGCATCTTTATTCGAGGTTTCAAGTCCTTCGACGTGTGGATGGAGAGGATGTAGAGAGCATGCGCAGTGCGGCCAGGAATGTAAAGGCTGGGAGACACCCACTATCACCGAGAACGCATTGAGAGAAGAGGGGGAAAAAAAAACCACACACACACACACAACCTAATCTAAATATTTACCTATGTTTTATTTAGTAATTGAAATTTCATATATACACAATCATATATACAAATTTCTTTATGTTTCCTCTTCCACTTATCCATCCATCCATTCACTTCCACTTATCCGTCTTTCGCAAATGCAGGCTTTCCGCTGAATAGAAGTGCGCGCGCATACATATATATATATATATATACACATATATATATACACATACATACATACATATATACATACATACATACATACATATATACATACATACATACATATATACATACATACATATATACATACATACATATATAAACAACGCTGTCATTTTATTGAAATATTTTTATTATTTTGCTTTTTTAGCTATTTTGTTACTCGTTATGATGAACTTAGTGAACTGTTGTAATAAACCCGTTTCCCAACTTAAGGGATAAGTAAGGAAACGTTATCTGAAAACAATAGGCCTACTAATTTTCATAGTACACATTAATGTTTTTGATGATTGTATTCAGTGTATTGCAAGTTAGTAGTTTAATATTATATACTGTCTCTGGTGAGAGCGCTTCAACAGTTTGTCTCCTTAGGCTTTTCTTTGACTCACATGCATATAAAACTGACAAAGGTTAAGAAGCAGGTGTTTTCACACAGTTGGTCAGTTTGCTTTATGGAAAATCAGGCAAACATCTTTTTGAACAATCTGTTACAAATTTAGAAACCACTTTAATGGAAAAAAGGAAGCTTCATTGTTTAAGTTTACTACCTTGTAAAACTGCGTACAAAGGCTATACAGTTCAATGAGTGGGAAGTGCTTTATATACAAGCTTTGATTCTCAAAATACCTGTAGTCCATCTAAATGGCAAGTAATCCATAGGAGGGATTTTCCTCTTGAACTCAAGCCAAAACAAACAAAAGGCACCTTTTGTGAAAAAAACTGTGAGGCTATTGACCATTGTTCTGTTGTAGGTACAAGAACAAGCTCATTAATGTCCATTTCATTTGTGTAGCTACAATGGTGTTCTCACTGTGCTCAGTAAAAAGAAAAAAATCCAACAATAAATGAATGACATTTTCTCGATTTATTCAACAATAAATATTATTACTATATTTCCAGCGGTTAGTGCAGAAGTAATTAGATGAGTTTTCACAGTCAACAGCAGCCATTTGTGCTCTGTGACAACAAAACCAGTAAAAACAGAAGGTTTTGACTTTGGAAAAATAGCATAGAAACAAAAGGAATATTCATTTCTTGGACATTTCAGCTCCAGGGTATCAGCACACATACAGTCAGGAAATCGGAAGTTATTATTAAGAAACATACACTCCAATCTCTGATAAAAGATACAGTAGTGATTAAAATGTTTTTCTTTACCTCAGATCCAGCAGTGCTTCATATATTAATATGTTATTAACAGCACTAATTTCGTCTTGTGAGACAGATGAAATGTTATAGCCACACACACTCAGAATGAGTATGTAATCGCAAACTATATTTTAGGCTCAAATGTACCAAAAAAGCTCTCCATAAATTCCAGTAGTACATGGAAACAGAAAGAAAAAGTTAATTATCTGTGTGAAACAGAAAAGAGAAGTATGCCATTAAAGTCTATATATAACATAACAAACTGCTGTATTCTAGCTGCACTCGATTTATAAAAGCCAGAGGCGTCTGATTTAACATTTTTTTATGCAGGCAAGTTCTATAAAGTATCTATAAAGTAATATTTATACAGATGGTTGAGCCCATGCGATGGTATAATATTAACAAAGGTTACAAAAACAGGCAGGCAACATTTCTTCCTTTCAAGTAAATGGATGTTTGAGACAAGCTTTTCCAGTTTTTATTAGACCAACACGGCATAACCTTTAACTTTCTCAGTACTGCATATTAAATAGTGAAATGACGATGACTGAAAATGTGCAAATCAAAACTGTGTTTTCAGATCTGCTTACATTTTTCTTGTGCTTGAATGGATTCATACTGTGCACTCAGTTCATTAGCGTTCTTATGTAAAAATGATCCACCTATAAATTGATAATACAAACATATAAAACAATATCACATATTGTTGGTACTAGAGGTGTCAGGATAGATGTTATTCATAATAACAGTGATATTTAAAACTGAAATTATGATAATTTTGTAGTTGTTATTACTTTCATGTCTGTACAGCTATTCCTACAGACTTTCTTTTTGTTGATTTTTTTTATGGATTTTGTAATAATATCAGTGAATTATTTTGACCATGAAAATCATTTGAGGTAAAAATCGTACATTGTGACAATCCTAACTGGTACCTGGGTATGTCTGTATTCGATACATCATATACTAAAATGTAAACTGGAAACATCTGGGATATTTCTTAGCGATCAGGCACTCTTTCAGCCAAAGATGAAAGGTTAAGCTGAGATTTAAATGTTTAAAATGTGACTCAAATCATCATTAATTAAAATTCTAAGCTAATAAATTAGCTGCCAGTGTCCACATGGTGGAAATCATTTGTACACTATTCCGTTTTTCACTTTGATGCAAATCAAGCAAATCAAGTTAATTTTTTTTTAAAAAAAGGACCTTACTTGTGGAACAAACACAAGATGGCATTAATAAAAATGAACAAAAGAGCCGATGGTCATAGTCACTGTGGTATGGAAGGATAGATCTTAATGTTTTCCCACAGAGCTAATATACTGCATAAATAATAAAAATATTCCGCATATACATTCAAGATGCTGGAGTTTTTTTCAGCACTTTCACTCTTATCTCACCGAGTCTTTGACCTGTGACCTTGGCAGTGTTAGTGTAACATCAGCTGAGTTAGACCGCAGTCCACTAGTCCAGCTGACGTTTTGTCACCTTCCATAAAAACGACTGACTCTGCTACTGTGTGGGTTTACATAGTCATGCCCCTTTGCTGGGGGCATCCACCTTGTCTTTCTCTTTAGTGTATTCGGCATCATCGTCTTTATGAGGGAACATCCACGCCAGCGCAGCACCAGCTGTGCCATCACCGGTCTGACGTGAGAAGCACAAGAAAGTGGCCCAGATGAAGGCACAGCAGCCAGTGAAGGTGGTCCGCACATACAGAGGCACCAAGGCAAAGTTCAGAAACTGAGAGAAATTGAGATAACAGCATATCGTAATCACTATTATGTCATAAATGTCTACTGATTGCTATTTAACACAGTGGTATGGATAGCAACTGGAGGGTAAAAGGTGTGGACAATGACCCAATGCAGTACGTAAGAAACACAGAAAAACACTTCCCCAGATACGTATTTAGCCTTTTTTTTTTTTTAGCCTTTATTGGATAGAGAGGGTGTAGATAGACAGTAAAGCGGGGAGAGAGAGGGGAAGACATGTAGCTAAGGGCTAAGGGTTTGATTCAAACCCGGTCCTACTGCTCTCTGGTCATACGGCATATCGTCGCTTGCTCACCCACTGAGCCCACCGCTGTTTTTGAAGGTGAGATTGATTTTTGTGATACTACAGGATATTTTATTTCTGCTTTTACTTCATAGTTTCATAGTAATAAACTATCATTTTACAATCCTGTGTTTTGATTCATGTTTCTGCTAATGCAGTACAATGAACTGTAACTTTATTGTGGTATTTGACTTAGGTTTCTTCTCTGGTTTTCATGGAGTTTTTTGGATGCCCATTTAGCTGGGTTTCTGTTTAAGTTTCAGTTTCTACTTTGAGTTTATTACTTGTGCTAAGTGTCAGTGATTCCCCTCTCAGTTCTCTCCTTTGCCTCATCCTTTAATGCTAATGCATTTGTCCTCCAAGTTCCCTCGTCTCTGTCTTCGTGTTTAGTGTGAGCCTTCATTTCTCCACATTTACCATTTTGTCTTTTGGTTATTTCTTAAGCTTGGTTTTTCTTCATGTGTTACTTCCTACCTTGGCATTGTCCTTATTTTTTTGTTATGTCTAAACCTGAACCTCCATGTGCCACTTGCTCTGCTGATCTCACTGTATGGACTTTGATTTCTGATGGTATCTGTTTTTGGTCTTTGCTTGATGAAAATAGTTGAAATGTAGCAAAGCAGATCATTGAATCAGAGTCAGAATACTGTTTCCCAGAGAAAAATATGTGGTCACAGTTGCTCCAAGCGAGCTGCACACACACGCACACGCACACACGTCACTGAACGAATGTATTAATTCCTGTTGTATAAATAAAGAAAGCAGACGGTGACAGAGCACAAGTCCGTGAGTGTCTCTTACGTGTAGGAGCGCTCTGTCACTTGTCATTGCGAGTAAAGACAAGTGCAGTGTTTGTGTTTTCTAACTCAAGTGTCTCAGCTGAAGAATTGCAGGCTGATTTTAAGAAATCCCCTCTCAATACCCTTCATCCCTGAACTTTATTGCACAATTACTCTACATAGCTTCACCCAATTATATTAATGGACATAAGCTGATAATGATGATGCTGATATTTACCTGCATGAATGGCCAGAACATTAGCCCTGTCTGAGAAGAGAGATACAAACAAAGCACAAAATAAGAACTAGAAAACATAATCAGAAGAGCACCTAATAAACGGTTTGTACCAATAAAACTGCGGATGTTTGGGATTTGAGCACTCAACACATTGGACTCTTCTGCTTTGAAACAGATACTGTTAACTGTCACGACTTTAGAAAACAACAGCCTGTGTCTGTGACTCACCTTATAAGTATTCAGGAATTTTTCTCTCCAGTCTTCCAAGATGTCTTCTTTGCCCTCCAAGAAACTGACACCTGGAGGCACATGAGATTTGACTGATTTATAGGCAGTGCAGGAAGATCAATGCAGTTTGTACAGTATAAACATATTAAATAATCATGTCATGTTTTTTGAAGATCTTGATAAACATATAGCCACATTTGAAACAAAAATTAGTACAATAACCCAGTGTACACTGTTTTCCACTATCATTATGGAGTTTATGAAGCGTATGTGTAAGTTCAATAAGGATCTGTAATCACTTATCTGCCTGCCTCCGTGAGTGTTCAGCTGCTTTTCTGTTTTCTACACGGCTACCGCTTCCCTGTACTGTCAATCTCAATACTGACGTCATTACTCTAGTCCAATCATTTTCTCACCCGCCTTCTTTTTGCCAATCAGCCTCTGCTTTGCATGTTTTAAATCTCTGTTCCCACAGACCCCACCTCTACCCCATCTTGTTTAAACCCCTCAGCCAGAACTCTATTAAAGCTTCTGTATTCATTTTCACCACCAGCAGCGTTTAGACTCCGGGGCATGCTGTCCTAAATCATATCTCCGCTGGGATTTCATTCTGGCATGATGGGTCATCTGAGTCTAATCCCCAAATACATTAATTTCTGTATCTCAATTTTTAAGGATTCAACTGTTTCCACATTTGAAGTGAGTCAAATAGGTCCATGTTAGGTCGTTTAAGTGTTTAACTAAACGTGCTGGTCTGGCTTTAAAAAATCCATCCATCTCCATTTCTGAATAAATTCTTTAATCTGTCTCGCATGTATTGGTTATTATTCCCTAACAAAAAAGGGAAAATATTAATTTTACTATACTATCTTGATTCTAGTTAATTTTTAATTTAACTTTCAATAGTTTATGTCCAAAAGCGATTATTGCACTTTCAACATTTAAGGTTATAGTTATAAAATCTGTAGTTTTTTTTGAGCAGAAGCAATTTTAGAGAAGAAGTTACAAAAGAAAGGTTTTGTGACAGACTGCAATAACAAGTTCTGATAAATTTATACCAGCAATATTGCTGTATATTGTTATGATTGTATCTGAGTGGATTGGAGCCTTACTGACACTTGTGAACCTCATGAAAGCACAAGCTACACAATAACTTATTGTGAAAATACTGCCCGAGTCCACAACAACTTTTGCTCAGCAGTAATGAATACTGTAAAACAACTGAGCTGCTCTGCTCTGCTGAATAAAACCATTTCTACGGTACCCCCCAAAAAATCTTTTCCCCCTGCATTATGTCTCGACATCAGCACATACTGGGGAACAAAATCAGGGGGGTTTTTTGGTTTGTAATGAGCCATTCTAGGGGAGTGACTACATACAAGAACTCAAATGGTCTGCATGTTAAAGAAAATTCTAATCAGTTTCCTGTTATTTTTAGTCATTTGATGAACAAAAATGTATTTTGCAAGGAAAATTACAACCCGCTTATAATCTTATTTGTACATTCTGGAGGATTTCTTTTGAGCTCTGGATGAATAATAAAAATCTAATTAAATCTAGCAAAAAAGTATGCAATTCTGATTTCATTTTTCACATTTGTATTATTTTCAGTATTTGTTTTCCATTTAATCTGACTTGGCTCTCCTTTTCTGCTTGCTTTCTAAGTCTTTGTTCATCCGATTATTTTAATTAAATGTTATTTAAGTCTTTGACTCGACTCTCAAAGCTGTAATCATAAGCTTTGACAGCAGATATGTCAAATGTTTAAATAAGCATGTGTTCTTTGATTTTTTCCTCTGTGGATTTATTATTAAAAACTTGCTAGGATTGAGGTCCCTTTGTGATCCGGGTTCTGATAGGGAGGAATTTTATCACTTCCCATCTAAAGTAAACCACTGTAATGAAGCAATTTCTGCTGGCAGTATCAGTCGTAGTCCGCCCAGTTAGTGGTAATAATCCACTCCTTCATGTCTTTCACTTGACCTCTGCTCGTCTGTGTCACGAGACAAGGAACGAGTGGTGATATTACGCCACATGAAAGGAGCACAGAGAGGGCATGGGTCTGATTACAAATTGACAGAGAGGCGATCAGCTGTGAGATTAACCATTAACCGCCGTCAGAAATCCTCCAGCCTGTGCCTCCCACAGCCCACCGACCTGTGTAGAAGACACTGGTGGCGAGGGGCGCCGCCGTCGTCTGGTCCAGGAACAGCTTCCTCATCACCATCCCGATAGAGTTCCCGGGAAATCTCCTCTCCAGGAAACGCATCCAGAAGAAATTGAAGTTGCCATGGAAACTAAACGCGACCACCGCGACGTTCCGTGTTTGTCTCCACTCGATGGTCTCCCTCCCGGAGAACCACTGGTGGACGAAGTCCCCCCCGGCGAACAGGCAGCCGTACAGTGTCACGTTGGTAACCCACGGAAAGCGACGGGCATGTCTTAAAAACAGCTTTAGCATTATTTTTAGCTGCCGTTACCCCGTGAAGTGAAAATAAAAACCTATTTCAAGTCCTTTTAACCACAAAACGACTGACTGTGATGTGCTAGCTAAACGCGTATACTTTAACAGTCACACACGGGTCTTCACTCTCTCCACATCACAGTATTCACCTACCACCGAGTCTTTACGTTTCTCGTGTAATTTACGCTATAAAAACACAAAATCATAGCTAAGATACTTGCTTGGCAAACACCATACAGCTGTAACCGGCACTGGACTGACAGCCGGCGCAAAGGTAGCTTCCTTCTGCTTAAATTTACTACGCCCCCTTTTTTACGTGAAAAACAGAAGCAGCGTTGAAGGGGCGGGGCTGGAACGTCCAGAGGAATATGTCCGCTTCACCGCGAGGATCTTACCTCAAGTGACGCTTTTATGAACAACCAGACCGTGAAGTGCGAAGGCTTCTCTGTCAAATAATGTCTTCTTTACATCATGGCAAGGCTAATAGATCCATCATCTCAAGGGCAACAGATCAAAGACTCGACTTCAAACCTAAATCTTCTCTGCAGAAAATCACTGGCAGTACTGACAGGGTCCGTTCAGGGGATATTAACACAGGCTATAATAACACAGGCTACCAATGAATAAATAAATAAAAACCTAAGCACTGCACATAACCCAGCACACAGTACACACCTAGGCATAAAGTACACACAAACACACATTCAAGCATAAGTACATGCACTCACACAGGCATACTTACAAAGAACCTACTGTGTAATCCAAAGGGTATGGTGCAGGAAAAGCTCATTTAAAATGAAAATGAAGCATTGATTTAAGTAACCTGACAGAAGGAAGAATGCCTTTCCAAAGTTTAGATGCCAACACCTCCAAAACGTGTTCTGCTATGGATTCAAAATTAGATCACGGAAAAAGGCCCTGATCCGATGAATAGAGGTGCTGACTGCTGGAATTTATGTCTCAGAAGATTTGTAGGAGCAGGAACCTGGTCATGTAGGGATTTCTAGGTTTTAAAATGATAATGGAATGTACTGATTTGCATCTAGAGCACAGACACACACATTTTATCTAATAAAACACATTGACACTTTTTACAAATGGCATTTGAGCAAACTGTTGCAAATTATCAACCAAAAATGTATTTTTCGATCTGAACAATGCGAGCATTCAAAACAGATTTCCTCATTCACATTTATTTCTCAACAAATACAGCATGTTCACAAGTTCCAACAATTTACACTGAATTTATCAAGCACCTTAAAACACAACTGATGAAAAGGCCATGCATGAAATTTTTAATCAGGCAAAACTAGTAAAACCGCATTTTCTTTAATTAAAAAACAATCCATAACATCCACACTGCAGAATACCATACACATGTACACATGCAGTTTGTAAAACAAACATATTCTTAGCCAGGTCTGCAAAAGAATATAGTTTATGATAAAATATCTTTTACATGGTAGATGTGTTTTTAGTCAAAAAATAAACTTTAACTATTACACAATGAAGAATTTAATTGTTCATCAAAATACATGATAGAAATTGTTGCTGCACATCGATTTCTTAACTTTTATATGTCTACTGTCTTCTGGCTTTGGGAGAGGAGGTAATCAATCAGAGCTGTGTCACATCTGAAACTGATTCTAACACTTGACTAATACTGGACCCATGATGTGGAAAAGGTCAGCACTTGGACACCTGGTGAAACACTGTAAATGATTTCCTTTAAAAAGGGAAAACAGAGAAGCAGTAGGACCTTATCCTGAACTTGCTGCAGAAAAGCACACTTCGTATGAAGTCCTGAAAGTGAGAAAAACTATTAGAGGCACGAACAAAGAGACTGCCTCTACTCATTCCACTGGACCAGCCAGATGAGTCAGGAAAGCAATTCAACAGATACATGTTCAAGTAAAGTAAACTCCATTTTAAGACACAATAAACACAGAACAGAAATCAGGTGAGAGGGTCACAATGCATCCCACTGAGCTGAGAGACAAAAAAGGTCAGCTACTGGGTTAAGGTTCAGCAAGAAAAGAGTTGGACTCTATGACTGGACAACCCTCTCCCAGTCCCCAGTCTCCGTCCTGTGGTAGAACTGTGGTTGACCCCCTGGAAACAGGCTTTCAGAGTTGGGGTGGTCTAAAAGGAATTGAATAGTGGACTTCATATGCTGGACAAAGTGCGGTGGCTCAGCCCTCGGAGAGGTGGACAGGTACTAAATAAGAGGACGAAATACCAAAGTCATAGTCTATTTTATATACTCACAAAAAAAGCTTCTTGTCATTGGTTAACAACCAAAGACAATAACTTCCAATAACGTTACCTTTAAAATTGTGTCGTCATTCTGTGACAACCAGAAGGCAATATCCAGATTCTGAGACCATGTGCACGGGCCGATTTGAAAAAGTCCCCGACTCGAGTCATATATGTTAACCATCTGCAAGGGATGATTATTTTAATTGGTATGTTTCAGTTTTTTGCCAGCAAAAAACAAAAACTAAACATAAAAATAACAACAATTTCAAGATCCCAGATCCGTTATCCATTAAAACACAGACTTGTGAAAACATTTTTAAGTCACTTCAGTAAGTACTGGAAGTCAGAAAAAAAAAAAAATCAGTGATGATGTAATCTGAGGATCTCTTTCAAAATTAACAGACTGATTAAATATGAGGTAGACAACTGAAAATTGTGTATAGCCAAACATGCATTTTTCTCTCAAAAAAAAATCTCATCATGTCATGTTTGCAGAGCACCTCTCCTCCCGTGAAGGTCCGTGCTGATCGCAGCTCCTCTGCAGGGCCTTTATGAGGGAAGGAGGCAGGGTAAACATCCCCTGTTTTAACATCTACACCTGTTCAGAAACAAAGTCACAACATATTAAAGGCTGAATACCACGAAAGCACTGGATCCTGTTCTGTAACGGTATCACTTACCAATTCCATATACTACAGGTCTGTGAGTTCCATTAACAACCACATCGTTCATTTCTACAACAGCGAATCGAAGGCACGATTAGAGCAAAGGTTTTGTTTTGACAGGTGTATCTAAACAGTCTTCAACAGTTAAAACAAACATCAAAGTTACCTGTGATGCAGCATGTTTCCAGATGAATATCCTCCTTCTGTACCTGGAATGCTGCTGTGAAGTGATAAAAAGCCATTTAAGTTATGCTGCTGCATTACACTGCAGTCCAACATGAAGTAAGTTTGTAAGGTTATACCCAGTATATCAAGGCTGAGGTTATGGGATGTTGTTGAGTCGTCATTGAATCCGCCGACAAGATGGAGCTCAAGTCTGCATATTGGAAAGGAGAGGAGAAATGTAAATTAATTAATTAATTAGTTGAATAATCTGGAATTTTACTGCTTTTTTTATGTGTGTGTCATACCTGCCCTCCTTACAAGCATCACTCAGTGATGTCACCGCTTTCACGAGGAGTGGTACTTCAGACCAAGTGCTGGAACCGTCACAATGACCTAGGCAAACTGCTCCACTTCCTAAGAAATAATGAAACGTAATTGTTAACCACAAATTCAATATACAGTTTCCTTTTATAATGCCTTAGCACAAATGGTAAAATGGTAAATGGCCTGTATTTGTATAGCGCTTTACTAGTCCCTAAGGACCCCAAAGCGCTTTACACATTCAGTCATCCACCCATTCACACACACTGGTGATGGCAAGCTACATTGTAGCCACAGCTGCCCTGAGGCGCACTGACAGAGGCGAGGCTGCCGGACACTGCCAGACACTGGCGACACTGGCGCCACCGGGCCCTCTGACCACCACCAGTAGGCAACGGGTGAAGTGTCTTGCCCAAGGACACAACAACCGAGACTGTTGGAGCCGGGGCTCGAACCGGCAACCTTCCGATTACAAGACGAACGCCCAACTCTTGAGCCACGATCGCCCCAAATATGGTAAAGGATTTCTCACCAGTGTGCCGCAGCACAACCAAATGGCAGGTTGTGGCATCATCAGATCCAATGACTGAAACGCATTCTGTTAAAAATAAGACAACAAAGCATGTTACTGTTATAGTGCAGTACATGATCTGGAAGACCAAGTAAACATGCTGAAGTGCTGAATTTTATACCAAATAGTCCATAAATAAATAAAAGCAGAGTGACGCTTAGAATAATTCTTGATCCAAAAGCTATTCAGTGGTCAGACTTCATCACACACTATTAAGGTTTCTGTTGTTGGCTGAATGCCTTGTAGAACAACAAGTTTTAACAACAAGCAACCAATCAACATGATGGAGCCAAGAGTTTTCACATTTGAGGTTGAGCAGCAATGGCAAAAAGTAACCCCAACGATTTCTTTACCTAGCTTGATGATGAGGTGGAACTGTCACTGAAAGTAATTCATGAATATAAGGCAGAAAACATAGACTGGGATTTATTCCATATACTGCTACATATTAGAGTGGGTACCAGGCACGTTATCCATCCATCACTTTAACGCTTTGGCAATTAAAGTAAAGTGCAGACACAAGCGGAGTAAAATTACAAAATGTGTGAGAGCTTAGCTGCAAGTCTTCGGCTTCATTTTTGTAACTGATATGACAAAACTGGTAAGTGAAAATGTCTATGTCTTCTTTTTCAGTAGCCTCTGTTTCTGCCTGCCAAAACATAACCCTTGAGTTTTCAAGCTAAAATTGGTTCAACAGCATCTCCACCCATCTCTGTTATGTGGGCCCTAAAAGATCAAAGCTGTGTGAGGGTAAGGTGTAGACATAATAAAAGTCTTATGTATCAGTGTGTATACAGCCTTGCGATGAGGTCATCTGGTTCCAGTATTTTGTTTTACTCACTGTCTGCTGGTGTTGTTGCAGCAAACTCCCTCTGATGGACATACAGGAGGCACTTTGGATCAACATCAACAAGCGGCTTAGACCGAAATGCTTTTGCCTTTTCCTGTGACATGAAAGCAAAATAGTTAAATGGTTCAAAGTGATAAAACAAAGAAAACAACACAAACTGATTTAGTAGTTGACTCGGATATTTTTTCTGATCCTGACTCGTAAAGCTGGATCAATTATTGGGGACGACGGGATGCGGGCCAGCAGGTTTACAGGGGGTTACTAGGAGTTATGTTCGGTGAAACTTTAGTTGGGTAGTTTTATTGCACTTCCTGCAACAATTTGCAATTTTCAGCAACTTAATATTATTTCACTTTTCCTCTCACTGTCTGCTCCACTCTCACAGTATGACTGAGAGACACAATAGTGTGACCATAAACAAAAGCAAGGTGCAGTGAAGACTCTCTCACTGAGCTGAAATGAGACCAGTGCAATAAACGAAGTGAATAATTTTTTAATTATTATTTTTCATTTATCTTGTTATTTTATTTATCTTTCAACTTCCCCTTACCAAAAAACAAAAACAAAAAACAACTAACTAATGACATACAGTTAAAGAAGATTTGAAGACTAGATTACCAAAATAAAGGAACAAAGCTAGAAGGCTAGAATGAATCTTATTCTGAGCTAAGCACAGGTATCCTACCGATCTCGAGGATTTGTGATGGAATTGAGATTTGGCAAAGCGACATTTATGTGTAAAGTATTTGTTTATGTGGATGTTACTGTTATTGAGGGTTTGAATCTTTTTCATGTTCGTTATTAGTCCATACTGGATATCTATAGCTATAAACGGAATCTATATTTAAGGTACCTGAAACGTAGTCGTAGTGCAGTTCTATAAATCATTCCTGTGTAACTTATTAGGTTTGGTTTTTTGCTTCATGCACAGATTTACAACCACTGACACTTACTTGGTTACTTTAGAGACAGTTAAATCTGTTATGTTAGTAAATTATCAACAGCGATTTTGTTAGCATAACGATATACAGACAATTCCTATTAAATGAAAAGGATGAGCAGCCACACTTTTGCAAAAACAAACCTGTAAATGTGGATTTTTGTCGAACAGGTCCGCTGTCGATCTTATGCGGCCAAGCGGTTTATTTTGAATGAACAAAGGCATTTCTTCAGGCTATGTGAACTTTACAGTGGTTGTCACGAAGAGCAAAAACTTCATATTACTATCTTTAAATACCACATACTGAATTCATTACTCAGTACAGTCATTGGTTGCACCCATCTACTTGAACTTCCTGGAAGGCTTTTCTTCGTCGCTTCACAGTCGGATGCACCAGGTGAAGCATTAGCGCCCCCTACTGCTGAGTTAGAGATTCCTTATGTTCTTCGTTAAAAGTATGAGATTTGTGTCAACACAGAGCTTTTTTAACTACTTTGTGGAGATCATTTTAAGGTCCCTCCATCTCACTTTGCCTTTTCACCGTGAAATAGGGCCCAAGGTTTTGACGCCACACAGCGATAAAAAGCGCATTGTTTACACTTATCATATTCACCATTGCGGCTAGTGAATATGCGTACGTAGTAAAGGTTCGTTTTAGACGAGGCTACGTAAACTTACTAGCTGAAGTCACGTCGGGAAAGAGGGCAGGGAGGAAAGGAGCGAGCTAGCCGTTTAGCTACGTGACGTACACAATAATTGTGTAATAATCCCGACATTTACGCGTAATTATCGTCTAATAGAAAAATAACGGAAGGTTGCGACGTTCTTGTCGTTGTTCTCGTAAATTGCGCTTATTTTTCCGTCAATCGCCGAGCGAAACGAAAACAAACCGCTCTCCGACGTCAAAGCTAGCATAACAAACACAACAGAACGGGAAAATGAGAGGGGGTTCATCTTATGGAGACAGAGACAGGGACCGTGGTCGAGACAGGTGAGTTTTTAGTTTATGTGTGAAAGCAACATATTTTACACACAATTAGCTTTACAGACCTGGACTTGGGAGGAAGTTCGACCTGAGGCCCTGTTTTGTTTTGTTTTTATTAAACCCACAACCGATAAAGCCTAGACTTCCTCAATATTTTCTTAATTTTATTGTTACTCCATTATTATTATCATCATCATTATTATTATTATTATTATTATTATTAATAATTGTTATTATTATTATTATAATTCACAGTCGAGGGTTATAGTACATTTGCAGCAGTACAAATGCAACAGTTGCTTAAAAATGGTGTTGAATTGATGCCAGGATCAGAATCAGAATACTTTATTAATCCCGAGGGAAATTATGATAATTTCATGATAAATTATGATAAAGTTCAGGTCGCCAGTATCTGCTGTTTAAATATCAGTAGGAACTACAACTTAGGGCTACCTGGTATTTTTAACATTACATTTTATTACTTAGGAAATTGTAAAGGTAAAGTGTTGGGGTTTGTTACTTCTACCGGTGTACATACATAATCGTTGTGTCATCACACTACACTTACTAGCACACCTTCGGTGGTGTTTGCACATCTGAACTTAACTGAATATTGTAACCCTAGGTTTATATCTGCTGCAGTCATTACATAATTTCTGTAAAGGATTAAAGGTATTATAACTATCTTAAAATAACCCTAAAGCTTTAGGTTATATAAACAAAGCACAACAGAGCATTTATTGACTGGTGTAGAGGAGTTATAGTCCTACAGTTTTTGTGGACTAATATAGGATTGGCACTGTAGACTTGATGATTATAATAAAATTACAGTGTTGTTACATGCATTTTCAGTAAGCCATACATATTTTGGTCAGGATCATAATTGCAGCATTAGCTCAACAGTCAATCCTTTGCTGCAGCTTGCGGTTCTGAGTCTTCAGTGCTCTTTATCTCATTGCTCTTATTTCTCAGGCCACGGTTTGGGCCCATGAGCGGTCGCGGTGGACCTCCACCAATGAAGTTTGGGAATCCAGGGGAGCGTCTTCGAAAGAAGCGGTGGAATCTAGATGAGCTGCCAAAATTTGAGAAGAACTTCTACACTGAACATCTTGAGGTGCAACGCGTGAATCAGGTAAATGTTTACTGTTTTTCTTCTACATCAGTAATATGAAAACGTGATTGACCTAATTTTTGGAGGGTATTTTTGGTAATAAGTTCTGTTTCAAATAGTGCTTTTGCTTGTGTGAGAAAAAGTGGAAACATACAATAAAAGCAGCAAAAATTGTAATTCTTTGGTAAAACTTTAGAACATACTCTGAAAAATGTGACCAATTTACACACCATCCCCTCATGTATGTTTTCCCCCTTCTTTTCTTGTTATGTACAGTATGAAGTGGAAGACTTCTGCAAAAGAAAGGAGATCACAATCAGAGGGTCCGGCTGTCCAAAGCCTGTCACCGCTTTTCACCACGCGCAGTTTCCTCGTCAGTAAAAAATACACTGCATAAACTATGATGCTGGCACAGATCATTTCTATAAAACATTAGCAAAGCATTAGTTTTAGTAATTTTTTCTTTCACAAACTCAAACATCCAGTGACTATAAAATCTCATAAATTTGTTTTAAAGCCATTATCAAAATGTTTCTTACACGTACTGCAGGTATATTTAAACAAACAATTCTTCTGATGAAAGGAAACAAAGAAGATCAAAACATCTGCACAGCTTTTTGTTGATTGTCTCCCTCATTTTCCTGACAGAGTACGTGATGGATGTGCTGATGCAGCAGAACTTCAAGGAGCCCACAGCAATCCAGTCCCAGGGTTTTCCTGCGGCCCTGAGTGGCAGGGACATGGTGGGGATTGCACAGACTGGATCGGGAAAGACACTAGCTGTGAGAATTCTTCATCATTTGGGACCATGACAGAATTTTTAATGCTTTATTTAAAAGTCAATAGTAATTTCTGTATGTAGCACATGTTGCTAGGTTAACTGCAGAAGTAGGAAGAAAATCATTTTTATGCTTATACCAAAAGATTTTCAAATGGGCATTAGTTGGTTTTACTAATTTTTTTGCATTTTTTCCTGCAGTACCTTCTTCCAGCTATTGTACACATCAACCACCAACCCTATCTGGAGAGGGGAGATGGTCCAATTGTAAGTTTAAACTTAATGTGTAATATAATACCATAATATAATACAGATTTTATTTAAATCATGATCTTAGTGCAGGTCTTCTGTCATTCTGTAACCTTCCTTATTTATTATCCTCATCTCGTCGTAGTGTTTGGTACTTGCCCCAACCAGAGAGTTGGCTCAGCAGGTACAACAGGTCGCTTATGACTATGGGAAGTCTTCCCGTATCAAAAGCACCTGTGTCTACGGTGGAGCTCCAAAAGGACCACAGATTCGAGACCTTGAACGAGGTATGGTTGGGTGTAGATAAGGACATGCAGTGGATTATTGAAAACTGTTATAAAATCCAAGAAATCTATGAAATGTTCTGTTCACTATATCCCACAAGAACGATTGTCACTTTGCCTGAGCACCTTTCAAGATGTGTATTGCTTTTTCTGGTCTTCTTGACTCTAGGGGTTGAGATTTGCATTGCCACACCTGGTCGCCTCATTGATTTCTTGGAGGCAGGGAAGACCAATCTGCGCCGCTGCACCTACTTAGTGCTGGATGAGGCTGACCGCATGTTGGACATGGGCTTTGAACCGCAGATTCGCAAGATAGTAGAACAAATTCGGGTAAGGCTGAGGGCTGGTTTACTATTAAGATTCTGGATAAAACCCTATCGTAGAAGTGTTTTTCAGTTAAAATCTATTTCCTTCTCCGTCTCGTAGCCTGACAGACAGACTCTGATGTGGAGTGCAACGTGGCCAAAAGAGGTTCGGCAGCTGGCTGAGGACTTCCTGAGGGACTACATCCAGATCAATATCGGAGCTCTGGAGCTCAGCGCCAACCACAACATCCTGCAAATAGTCGATGTCTGCATGGAGACTGAAAAGGACGACAAGTAAGAAACAAAAATATGACTAGAGTAAAATAGCATGTTGCAATCTTTCATTATAGGTCTAATTTGAGCTCTTTCTTTGTTGGAAGACTCATTCAGCTGATGGAGGAGATAATGGCTGAAAAAGAGAACAAAACCATCATCTTTGTGGAGACTAAGAAACGCTGTGATGATCTTACACGGAGGATGAGGCGTGATGGGTGAGGAGTTACTCTCTCTTGTGATAATTACAAAGTATTTCTAGGAGAAATATTGAACATTAAAATACTGAAGGTGGAGTAATCTTGCTACTTTAATGTGGTTTTGTTTTCTAGGTGGCCGGCCATGTGCATTCACGGAGACAAGAGCCAGCCTGAAAGAGACTGGGTACTTACAGGTGAGGATAAAGTGGTGCCACCTTCTGTCCTGTCTTTGTTGTGGGTTATTTTCCTCCCATTCATCTGTTACCAGTATTTTACAAAATGATCCTCTTCTTCAGTTTCATTTTGTTCTTCTGTTGTAAAGTGTTTGATTGTATTCCACAGAATTTCGGAGTGGCAAAGCCCCCATTCTGATTGCCACTGATGTTGCCTCTCGTGGTCTGGGTATGTCTCACCACACAATAGTTCATAATATCTCACTATCTTAATAATTCATAATATCTCATGTAATTCTGTATTCACTGTGTCATTGTGATTCGGTTTTTTTTAATCTATTTTTTTTTTCAGAAATAACTTTTAAATAATATATACATAAAAGAATAACACAGTTATAGTTGGTGGGTTCCTATTAAAGTGACCTCTGTTCTGCTAAATATCTTTACAAGTAGGCCAGTAGATTGTCTGTAAGTGGACAGCTGGAGAACAACCTTTCTTGCAATTGGCAGATATAAATCAAAACACAAAATATACATTTTCTTGCAGAACTGTCCTCCAACAATTACACTCAGGTTGTTTATGTCAGTTTTTTGTTATTAGGAATGTATTAATTTGGGTCAACAATAATTACAAAATAACACTTAAATACACTAAGTACACATCTGCTATAAAAATTAAAAAAAAGGCTCCAATATTTTGCAAAAACTCATTGTTTGCCTTTCAGTACATGTACTTAATTCTAGTGGAAGATCACAAGTATGTCATTTGATCTGTTAACATTTTTGCATTTAAAAAATTAAGGTTAATAGATTTTTAAAAATTCATTTTAATTATGTTTCTATTATGAGTCAGTGTCATTATAGTAAATGAATAAAATAAAAGCTAAAGTGTAGTTAACTGAAATAAAACTCTTGAAAAAGGTTAACTGAAACTATATTTTGCACATAAACAAAACAAAATAAAAATATCCAAGAAATGTCCTTAGTTTTAGTATTTCTCAGGTTGGCTGAAATTTACCAATACAGCCGGTATTGGTACAGATCTTTATTGAGATATGGGGGTATTTATGTCATACTTATGTCACTGTGTACCAGTGTCCTTATTGTGAAATATATTCTAAGCTTCTTCTTCTTCCTGAAAATTACACTCCATATTATAATACTTAAAAAAAACTTGTAAACTTGTAAAACTTGTACCGGTATATTAAAAATTAACTAAAAGTTATCAAAAAAACCGGCAATGAGTAAGTCCATACTAAAATCTAAAAAAAAAAGTTAAATACAAAACTAATAACACTTCTGGTTCTGGTTTTAACCTATTAATGTGGTCTCTCGGTTAAACAGGACATTAGCACATTCGTTACAGGAGCTTTTACATAGATTAATACACCAGTAATTGTATTATACAGTGTGTACATGTACTATTGCAATTAACCACAAGTGTGAAAATAAACTGAAAGGAATAACAGGAATGAATTTAGTGATAAACAATGAAACAAATCAGTGCTTTATATTAAAGCGCTCGCCCTTACTGTAATAATGTGACAGTCTAACGGACCATTTTGTCCAGTATGGAGGCTGCAGGCCCTCTGGTCCACTGGGTTTATAGTCTGTTTCTTGTTACTGCAGTTTAAAGGCTTCCTTCAAACGGGGCTCTTTGGCACGCTGCCTGAAAGGAGGGGTGTGTGGGACAGATGCTCCTGTGCACCTTTTCTTATGTCTCCTTTGTGGTGTCAGTACAAATTTACTAAGGATGTTGCACATATTGCACTTTTTAAAAAAAATCTAAGCGTTAAAAGATAAATTGTGTAGTTGTCCCTTTATTCTGCAAAAATGTTAAAGTTTGCTATGTTTTGCAGATGCATATGTGTAGAATAAAGACAGATGAATTTTCTCAGATCCACTTGTTAACAGGATAATCTTGAGAAGGGGGGATAAGTGAAAGTGTCTTAATTTTTCCAAAATCCCCATGACCGAATCCTTGTTCTCTTTTCCCCTCTTCTCCTCTCAGGGTTTGGCAGCACATGGCAGCTGTAACAATCTGCGCTGCTGTCACTGCCCCCTCATTCACGTTAAAATAGAAGCTTCGCTAGTTTTAGAGGGATTACAGCCCCTCTTATTCGACTAAAAAAGATCCCCCCTGCCCGGTATTGTCAGAGTTTGTAAATCCAACGAGCCTTCCTTGGGAGCAGCCTGAGGTTCCTGTATGTCTGCCCATCGGTCCGTCCCAAAAAGCAGACAGACAGGAGAGAGAGAGTTAGACGGGCTCGTCTGGATCCAGTCCTGGCCAGGGTCTGAGGAGGGCCCTGCAATGCGGCGAGAGAGCAACAGAACCACCCGTTGTGTGTGTGTGTTTGTGTATACGTGTGTGTGTTTGCGTGGGTGGGTGTGTCTCTGGAGATTTAACGGTTCTGCTCCCGTCTGACGTTGCTGGTGTGAGCAGAAGGTGAGGGAGGAATCCTGTCTCCCTCTCCCTCAGCCCCTCCTTGTGAACCAGGACTGATCAGGGGGGACTGACTACCTTTGTAAACACAACATGAAGGGGGTAAGTACCTCACCACCCCTTTGTCCTAACTCCTCCACGAGCTCACCATACATTCAGGTGCTGCCTTAGTGCTCATTAAAATCAGTAGCATTCAATCACGGTACATTATTATTCCTATGTAGTAGGTAATGGTTGATTAAGTGGCTTCCCTCTGTCACGATGGAGGGGAGAAGGGAGACTTATTGATCAGCAGTGCTGTCAGAGCCCCACATCTTCTGTAATGAGAAACAGACTCGTTGTCCTCGCACATTCTGAGCAGCAGTCACATTAATGTGAAGATTACAAATCCAAATCATGATTTCAGCTGAATGCCATGCTCACTTTATATCTGCTGAGCACAAAAAGCTACTTTTCAGTTATTTTTGAATGTCGTTTGGATTTTTGCACGATGTCTAAATAAGCAGGTAAGTTATTCGTTTAGAAATTCTCCTAATAATGCATTTGGAAAATATTTAGTTGTAATTATATATTTGGGCTAAAATAAAATTACCTTTTTTCTCCAGAAGTCCTGATCTTGAGATTCTCATGTATTTACTTTCTCCCTTCCTCTAATATTGGTTTTAATTCAAAAGATGTGGAGGATGTCAAGTTCGTCATCAACTATGACTATCCAAGCTCCTCTGAGGATTATGTCCATCGTATTGGACGTACAGCTCGCAGTACCAACAAGGGCACTGCTTACACCTTCTTCACCCCAGGAAACCTGCGACAAGCACGAGACCTTGTCCGGGTGCTGGAGGAGGCACACCAGGCCATCAATCCTAAATTACTTCAGCTTGTGGACTCGGGCCGTGGAGGAGGAGGCGGTAAGAAGGACTCTGTCACGCTCTTAAACCTCAGTCAAATCACACAAATTTTGTGTGTGAAAAGGCTATCCATAAATATTTATCATACAACAGAAGGTGCTATTTTTTATCATTTAATGATGATTAATGAGTTTTGTTACTCTGTTTTAGACTCCTAGTACTGAAATCAGTCTTAAAACGTATTTGTTACCTGTGAATCTGTTTGTCCTGATTGTGCTTTACATATTTATACACCTTTGGTTCTAGGCTGCTGTTTAAGTTTTAATATGAAAGGCAATAGAGCACACAGGTACCTGTTCAGTATGGTCAGTGACAGTTGACTAGCCTGATTGTAGTGCAGGAAACACTACTGAAAAACTTCACACACAGCTTAGTCAAGGAAAGTCACTGCCTAGATTTAAATAAGCAAACAGTTAAGAATGTTCTATTGAATAACTACTGCAGTGATTAATATGTTTCACATGGAAGCAATGGTGAACCACGGTGTTTGAGGAAGAAATAAAAAAACAATCTTGAATGATGACCATCAGTGATAACTTAAACGTTTCAGATTGTTAAATATTATCAGTAGAACTCACAGTAAATTCATAAGATTGGGGTGAAACACCTGTGTGGCCTTAAGAAAACCACTCGTCAGTGATGCTAACTGGAAAGAAGGCATCCCTCATGAAACGATGCCCCCATAATGATTAGTGTCTTCATATAAGCTTGTAGGGTTAGTGTTTCGATCTGGGGTTCCTGTGGTGGTCAAATTTAGGTTCAGCAATATTAAGTTCCTAAAAATGAGGTCAGTTGACTACCTAAATATGTCAGATTACCTGTTTTTCCTAACAATGGATATTTTCCTATTTGTGTACTCTTAACATGATAATGCCTGGATTTATCAGGCTGAAAGTGTGCTTCAGGCGACATTATTCTCACACATGGATTGGCCACCACAGGTTGGCCTTCTATTCTTTCGCTTAATTATATTTACAAAGTTATTACTCTGTATTTTTTTTTTTACTTTATTATATTCTATTTCATTGACTTACTTTATTTCACCTTTTTTTTTTGATTTGGTGGATAAAAAACAAGAATTTTCCAGTATATTGTGTGTGTTAATGTATCTAAGTATGTTCTTACCTGAAAATTGTTGAATTGCTGTTTTTCAGGTGGAAGAATGCGTTACCGTGGCAGCAACTCCAACAACCCGAACCTGATGTACCAGGAAGAGTGTGATCGTCGTATGCGCTCCAGCGGCGGCGGGGGCAAAGACAACCGCAGCGGCTTCAACCGTGACAACCGCAACAACCGTGACGGAGACCGCTCCTCTTCTTCCTCCTACAGGGACCGAAGCCGGGATCACCGAAACAACTACAACTCAGGCTCGGATCAGTACCAGAGCTACAACAGTGGGGGAGGTGGCGGCGGAAGTGGCGGCAGCTACAACTCTCGCAGTGGAAGCCAGGCCGGGAGCGTCGGAGGTCAGGATCAGACGAGCCAACCGCAGGGTCAGTTTGGCCAGGCTCCTCCTCCACTATCAGGGGGCCTGCAGCCCCTAATGGCTCAGCAGTTTGCTCCACCACAGCCCCCACTCATGGGCTTCATGGGGCAACCGCCGTACCCGTTTCCTTCGCCTCCCCCTCCTCCCCCAGGCCTGCCACCTCCCAGGAAGTAAACTGAACAAGCACCGAGTTCCTTTGTGCTACTTGTGCATCCACAGGTTACCTTTGTGGGCTTTTTAAAAACTCTTGAAATCATGTAGAGGCAGGGGTTTCAAAGTAGGGCTGAACGATTATGGAAAATAATCTAATTGTGATTTTTTGCCCCAATATTGCGATTGTGATGCGATATGCGATTATTTTTTAAGGTCTTTGTCTTCTGTATTATTAAACAAAGACAAGCAATACATCATATAGTATGGCCAATACTATATTACATTAATTTTAAACTGTTCTTTCCTGGAAGACAGACCTCTGTTATGATGACATGAGGTGATGCATGAATTGATGACTGACATTTTTATTTAACTTCTTCAATCACAACAGTATATTTGAACATACACAATAGTTTATTTTTAGCTTACAAACATCTGAGCATAAAGTGCTGACAAGGAACCCTGGTGTAAACATTAAAATGAAAGTCAGTACAATGCAGATTGCAGAAATATACATAAAAAAAATCAGTGGCTTTACCACACTCAGTTTTTCGACATCTGTGAACTACTAGACAGTCATTAAATTAAAAAATAATATTAAATAAATAAAACTAATAAATAAAAAATACACACATCTTACTGATCTCTGCAGTCAGTAACATTACACATAAAGTGCAAACATAATAGCAATTGTATAAACACACACACAAACACGCCTTTAAAATTTAAAGGCGTGAAATTGGACGGTCTAGCCTTCTGATTAGCGTCACCGCTGTCTCGGTGGAGTTTAATAAACTCGGCCGTCTGCTTCTTGCTATCTAAAATATAACCAGACACTGGTGTAAATTCTCGACTGTCTCATACTTCTGTTTACTAAGTTTTCTGTTTGACGTTTAGTCAGCTGTGTGAAAACCAAGGAGGAACCCACCCGGGGGATTAATAAAGTTTTATTTTATCTAATCTAATAACTTTAATCTCAGCCAAACCGATTTACTCACGAACAAACAAAACACTGAAAAAAGCCCAACAATAACATTTTTAGGTTGTCTAAGTGACTTATATATTACGTTTAACCCGAGCAGCGAAACTCCGCGGTGATCTGAAAATGATGTGCCGGGAGTTGTGCCGTTCTCGGCCGCATCAGTAACCCTCGAGCTCCCGGCTAGCTGTCGAGCTGGTGGGTAGCAGACGCCTCTGAAAACGTCGAAGCACTTTTGCAAATATGGGATATCTTGATAAACCGAGCAGATATTTGATGTTTACACAACTACTTTCTCGCCTGAAAATATGTTAAAAGTTTATTTTGTGACCCTGAAAGATTAGTATGAGTAATTTTAAAACTTAGCAGCGGCCGCCATTGCTGGAAACTGGAGTTTGGCTGGGCCGCGCTATGAATTCTGGGATATGGTAGTAATTTGGACAGCCTTCGGCGCGTCGCTGTGACGTAATCGGTCTACAAATGCGGCCTCAGGAGGATGCAGCCCATGAATTTGGACATGTCCAGAGTATAATCGCAGCCTTTGCGGTTAGAAAATTGCACTTGATCATGTCGCGATATTATCGCAAATGCGATATATCGTTCAGCCCTATTTCAAAGGCATATGTGTAAGGAGGTAAGGGCTTATATTTTCTATTTGTTTTGTACTTTTTAATACACCCAAAATGTGGAATTTAAATTGTCTGATAGAAAAGGAAATCTTCAAAATTTACCAAGGGTTTTCTAAAGTAGACTGCCACTGTACCTGCACCATGAACCATAAGTATTGTGTTTCTATTCCAAACAAATGCCTCAGAGGATGTGATCTACTTAAAGGATTTGATTAAAATGAAAGCGACGTTAGACTGAAGCCTCAGTATTATGTGGATCATTGGGCCGGTCTACTATAAATTCATTAATAGTCACATTCCAGGCTCATATCATTCTTGAGCGCTATATTAGTCTACACTTGTTCAGTTTGAGACATTTTGGCTAGCATTACATTTTATTTATTCTTTACATTATAGCTTTATTCTCTGAAGCAACATTGAAGTTTGTCTCTTCTCTCCAATAGTTGTCATACCAGTCAATCATTGAGTTTGTAGTGTGATCGTTGTACTAGACTCAGATTTTGTCACGCATGCTTTTCCTTTCTGCTGTCCCGTAGCATTACTAAGCACATTGTTGACTAAACTGCAGATTGTTGCTCGTTTCCCTTTTCCCCCTCAACGTGTTCTTTTTATTGCATTTTCCTAAATAAATCAAACCAATAAAGTGTTTCCTACTTTTCAAATGATTAATCAAGCGTGTACACCTGGTTACTTCCCTGTTAAGATGACCTTCACTATATTATTGTAGTACATTCTCAGGATTATGCACGTTTTCTTTTCTTTTTTTTGATCAGTAAATGCATATTGGTGGGGATGGAAGTTGACTTCTGTTTACAGTTGGTGCACAAAATTATGACTAACATGGACATGGGTTACAAGGAATGTGCTACATGCAGTTTTTTTTGTAGAAAATGGTTTCTAGAAACTTCAGCTTAGTATTTATATCTGAAACAGGTTTGGTAAAGGGGGAATCCACTCTGATCTACTTATAACCATACCACAAATTGCTCTCTCGGTTTTAGCATTTACTTATTCCTTTTTGTTAAAAACGTGCAATTAGCTGTGGCAATAATAACAAATCTTAGCTGGCCTATTAATACCCAAACCTAGCAGTTCTCAAAAGTCGGACAAAGCCACAGCATGTGGAGCATGGATGAGCCTAATAAGACTTACAGTTGTGAACTCTAGTTTTTAAAGAGTGTGCCACAAAAAGTATAATATCGACTTAATTTATTAAATTTGTTTCGAGTGGAAAGCCTCCTCCACACCTACATGTCAGTAGTAGTAGCAGAAGGGTGCCAGTTTAGCTCAGTGGGTCAGCAGCCAGCCATATGCTGCATAACCAGAGTGCAGCAGCCTGTGTTCAAGTCTTCTCCTTCACTGGTAAAGACAAAAAATTATCAAAAAAAAAAAACTATGTTTGATACCGTTATGGCAGTCCTGCTTGTCCTTTGTATTTTTATAATGCAAATCTGAATGGAATCAAATCCGTTTCAGCGTTTTTCACACCAACTACCCATAATTGATGAAATCTACCTTATTGACAAACTGCTAGAGCATCAAAACCTGGAGTGTTTATCTTTATTATTGCTTTCTTCCGTTTATTCCCAGATGTTAGCAGTAAAACTGCCTGTAGATAAATTAAAACATCAGATTTATAACATAGAACCATCTTAAAAAGGGAAAATTGCACAGTTTAACATGGGTCAATTTATCAAATTAAATTTAATACATGTACAGCGGAATCAATATTACACAGTGAGTGATTTCTTAAATTGCCTCTTAACAGACTGTGCTCCAATCAACTCAACAGCCGTGGTTATCAGAATAATCCCATGAATTCACTTTTGTGTGTCATTTGTTTCACAAAGTCTTTCCCGGTAAGTATATGAACAAATGAAAACAAAGATCAGATCAGCCATTTGTATACATATATGTACAAAAGGAAAAAGAAAAGGTTTCATCTCAGGCACATGGCAGAATCAAACCAGATGCCAGTGACGTCACCTCAAGACCGGGTCAATCTTTGGGTCAATCAACCATATAAAGGGATAAAAAAAAAAACGAAAGGACCATGTAGTGTACACGGGAATGATTTCATTTGCCAAATTTAGACACAATAAGTGCATGTAAGATTAACTCAAAATCCTGAGTGTAACATAAGGTGATAAAGTGTCCCAATCTTTTAATAACACAAAAGTGCAGATATTTTTAGAGGCAGCGATTTCATTTGTGGGCCTTTTGACGCAACAGGAGAAAAAGCACCGCTGTAAATAATCTTAAAAAGCAAAAAAGTAAACAATAGTCGGTTCAGTTTCAGGGTCCTGGTATTCTCCATGCTGGCTCACAAATCCAAACTTATTGGTCCAGCCGAACAAAGCAAAGCTTTCCTTCGAGTTTTCAGTCACACCTGTGCTTTTCCTACTATGACCCGCTAACACGGCTGCTGTGAAAACAGGCGCATTCTCACAGCTTTGACACCCACACCAACCATATGTAATACCTCCAAATACATTAAAACTCAGACTATTCTTGAAAAGGAAAAAAATAAATCACATTCCAATTCATCATTGAATTAGTTACTGCATCATTACAGATCGTTATCTTCATACGCTAAACAGCTCTACCCCTTGGCTCAAATGGAAAACGTCTTCGGTGGTGTCATAAGTGGGAGATGAACGTTTGTCTTATTTTCCTCTTCAAGTTTTCATTTAAACTGGAGGCGGTTTGCTAACGCGTTGCACCAAAGCTGTGCTAAATTCCATCATTTGATAAGAAATGAATAAGAAAACAAAGAATATTCTAAATCCCAAAATGTTTTCTGGCTTTTGGTAAGATTGTTTAAAAACCTCACTTGAAACATTCAGCTGACCTAAGTGAGTATGAAGTGACAGATCTGCCATGAACGCTCAAACATCTGCTGAAATGCAGTCTCCGATCGAACATCTCCTTTAACATAAATGTCAGATATGAGCTGTTATTACATGTTAACACTTTGCAGTATGTATACTGGACAAATGCACACATTCAATTTTTAAAACATGTTTTACCAAGAGCCGCTGCACTGAATCATGTCAGCTTTATGTCGCTGCGCTGGACTGATTGTTGGACAGGAAAAGAAAAGCGATCAGCAACAACGCTTGGGAACATGGATATGATCAAAAAAGGACAAAAAGGCTGTGAACCAAGGCACGCGGTGGAAGCTGGTTCCCGCAACTGCTTCCAGAGTTTGAAACCACAGAAGCGTAAAGGTCTCCGGGCCTCAGTCAGCATTGAGGGAAAGCTTCAACCTAAATGTAAAGGAAGCAGCAGATCACATGACAGGATACTGGTCCTTCACACTAAAGGTTTCCCCAAGTGTTTGGAGGTGGGAACTGGTCGACGTCACCAGATTCATCGTGAGATTTGTCCCCCAGGTTGAAAGTTAGTTTGTACCGCAAACGGACTTTCTCCTGTGACGACACAAAAGCAAACAGGTTAACTCATCAGTGATATGCAGTTTCACTCCTATCACTGTTCTTTGCTGCATTTGCACTTTTAGTATACAATCATCAACATTTCTCCTTAAAAGGCATAGTTTATTTTGATCAGATACAGAAGGTGAGCAATATACTGCTGCAAGGAAGGTAAAAAAGAAATATATTTTAGCCACCTAAACACAATGTCAATTAAAGTGTTCCAGTTTTATTTACAGTATTTTCACAGCTTCAGACAAACACCAATTAAGCACAGGGAAGTTCTCTTTAAAGCCACCAGCCTCCTTTAATAACAGTAATTTTACCTGAGAGAACGTGGCAATTGCTGCATTCATCGGTTTGTTTGCGACTTGTGTTTTAAAACGTTAAACAGTAACCCGTGCTCTGAGATAAATGTACATTTTTTGCCAAAAGAGTCTGCCTTTAGAGCAAATAACCGCTTTAGTGTCGTGTTGCAAATGAAAGCTATCAAATTAAATGAAATTATAGCAAATTAAAGCAGTGAAAAATATTCTCAGTACACATAAAGAAACAACACAAGCTTTGCTTCTGTGACAGTAGTCCTGCCTGCTACCTCGAACTGTGGAGGGGCATGCTGACTGATCTACTGTAGATAAAACACTGACGAGTAACTGGTAAATGTATAAAATGAATAAAATGCATATTCTGACCAGAGGCGATCTCAAGCAAAGTGCAGTGTATAAACAATGCGGTTGAAGACGTAGATTACCTTGTGAGGGTTCGCTAGCAGTAAAATCTGTGTGATGGCAGCTGGAGACAAGATGGGATTGAAGGCGGGCAGCTCAGTACTGGAGGGAGGCTGAAGCTTGACTTTCATCACCTAGATAATGTACACCCATTGACACATTAAAACCTACATGCTTTCCAGCTGGCTAAAACAACAAAAGCTCTCAAATTAATAACAGAGATTGACTTAATCTCAACAAAGAAGAATTTCTGGATCAAAAGCATGAGACATGGCCATTGCTACCATCAGTACGAATTTCAGGAAACAGGAACCTACTCTGGGCACAGCTGCCTGGAAGCGGATGTTGGTAACAGGAATAGGAGCTGAAGACAGCATGGAGATGATCACCACCAGCACGTCAGGTCGTGATGGAGGGCAGTCGCGGGCAAAGGTGAACAAAACCCGGAGACTGTGCTTATCAAATACAGTGACTGGTAACAAGGTGCCTGAAATAGATTGAAAGAAATCAAAAGAAAGGATTTCAATTTATGTTACCTCCATATTAGCTCACAAAACCTTTCATGACTAAGGCTAACTTTTTGTTCCAGTGCTTACTAGGTTTGATGATTTCCAGAGGCACAGTAACATCAGCTAGAGAGATGCTGTCGTAAGTGTCAGCAGTAGGTAATGAGGCTTTGTCAGTAACTGTGAGTGTAAGATTGGAGAGCAGCACAGCATCAGACTGCTCTGAATGGATGACGGAACTGGCCCCAGGAGCAGTAGCAGAACTAGAGGTGGAGGTGGAAGTCGCAGCAGGTGTGGGCTTTGAGCTGGATTTAGCCTGGAGATCTCGTAAAGGGACTCTTGATTGAGGCTGCAGCTTATCCCTACATGAAAAAGAACAAGGACACATGTTATATGGCAGCTCTGCGCATGTCAAATTCCAACAACAGCACGTTACACTACAAAGGTGATGACAAAAGCACTTACCATTTGACCTGCTGGCTCTCTGGAGGCAGAGACTGCTGCAGCAGTGCCTTTCCCAACAGATCCAGCTCTTCCATGGCTTTAGGAGGAGCAGTAGCCCCCTCTACTGGTGGAGCCTGTGGTTTCTGAACTACAGCTGGTAGCAACACTGAAGCTGGTGCAGATTGAGTAGATACCTCTGTTATATCTGATGACTGAGAGAGAAAAACTGAGTTATTTTAGTGTAAAAGGAGATGAAGATGGCATAAAACAGAAAATTAAACCAGTGGCAGGAATCCACTGTGTAAGATCTTTACATGCTATGATTTATTTAGAACCACAGCTGGGTAACAGTAAAGTAAGTTTAAGATTTTAATAAACATGTCACACAATTTTACTGTGAGCATATTAAGTATCATCTTACTTCGCACCTGAAAAGTGTTCTGAGAGTCACCGTTTTCAGTTACATTCAGTCCTGAGAGAACAGACAACAAAAGTTAGATTACATCCAATTTAAGGTAATTTTTTTTGGAATCACTGAAGCCTTTTTAAAGGAAAAACAAAGAGCACACACTGTATACAGACACAGTCACTGCAACTGAAGACACACACACAAGGTATGTCCACACTACCCTGCTTTATCATCCTTTTTGTGTTACGTGTAATATAATATACTAAGTAAGAGACTTGGTGCAGAAAGAAGTCAGATTACATATAATGTGCTCTAACTAGAGTCACGCCCTGTTGAACATTTATGAATTTTATGAATCGAAAATGGCGAAATCAATCTTTTACATACACTACAGTCTTATACTGTACTAAGGGAAAGAGACTAGACTTGTGATCTGGCCAGCAACACATTTCTTTTCCGCTAGGTATTAGATCACATTAAAGTGTATAATTTTGTTCAAAATTTATTACAGAACATTGCATTTTATCATAGGTGACTTTTCTCATCTGTTTTTGTAATCTTAAATGAAACTGTAGGATTGTCCTCCTTATAAAGGAGAAAGGAGCAGAAATGCATGATTCTTATTTTTTTTAAAAAGTCTACTTGAAAACAGCCCAATGACCTCTGCTCTGCAGCACTTGGCATGTCAACTGACGTGACTTTCTAACATTAGCTGTAGCCATTATTCACGTTAAATGCAGAAAAACTTGACTCAAATAATGAAAAAAGTTCCAATTGTGCTGCCTAAAAACTAAATGAGCGCTAACAAAAATCTAAAAACTTTGTTTCACTCTTTCGTATTTTCCTTAATTATGTCTATACACAGGTGTCTCTGGAAAATGAGGTCAGGATCACAGAGGAGGTCTGTCTCTGCAGGATGCTGCGCTTGAATCAGTGGAAAATAAGGCAGAATTGTGCTGAGCAGACTGGGATGTGCTTCCTGGCTTTCTAACTTTTTGTTCACAAACCACATGATTTTTCCTGCTTACCAAGTGACATGAGCTCATCATCCAAGAGGCTCAAGCCCATATTCTGAGTCAGAAGTTGCAGGCTGGAGGAGTCTGTGTTAGACGGTGCGGTGTTGGCTGATATGTTAAGGCCTGTCAGATCCACAAGTGCTGAGCTACTGTTGCCTGATTTGGAAAGAAAATACTCATTTGTGACTCAGAAACTGAGGGAGAATTAGGGTAAACTCAAATAGATGGTAAATAAGACTTTATTGCAATCTTCAGCTGTGACTTTGAAGGCACCCACCTGGTTGTAAAGACGAGTTTATGACATCTTTAGACACATCCTCTCCCTTTACGAGCTGTCGGTACTGATTAATGACCTGCGTCAAACTGTCATTGGCCTGCAAGATATCCGCTGTAAGCAGAAAACTAATCAGTAAGACAAAAATTTTACCCTTTGAGGCCTAATTTTTATCTGTTTGTATAGGTAACAATCTTACCTAAAGCTTCATCATTATCCTCAGTGTCACTCGCTAATCGGAATAGGGTAGGCCTCATCTTCTCACAGCGATTGTAGAGATCCTGCAATAAAAAATACATCATGAAACCCTAAAATCACACACCCGCTGAGCAGTACCAGTGGGAGCACGAGACCTGCAGCAGCTCTTTTTAATGTGCTGCGTCCTACAAACCTTAATGAGCTCCTGGTTGCTCTGGGAACAGCTCTCCTTATTGTAGCCCTCCAGCAGCTGGCTCAGCAGGCTGACGCTCTCCTTCACCTCCTGGATGGCATTCACTCGCTTCGACACTTTCTCCACTCGTTTTTGGTCCTAACGAAACGTTCGGTGAGATCACACAGTGCCCAAGATCAAAAGAAACTTTTGCGGACCTTAATTTTTTCACTCAATCAGGCCATGAAGGACAGATGTAATGATAATAAATAACATCTTATACCTCACGACTAATATTTAATGCCACAAAATATGAAAGTAAAGCAAGTGCACATTTTAAAACCCTATAATTAAGTCATTTAATAATGAATTTAAGTTTTATTTCACCAAAATTCATGCGTGGCATCTGATTGACTGTCATTAATCTTGATCAGTATTAGTTTTTTATTACTCTGCACAGTCATTCTCAATAATTTATTAAAACATTTAAGCCTTGATGTTTGATCATTTCACTAAAGCCATAAATATTAAATGAATACACCATCTCCATAAAAGCTGAAGAAGACCGAGTCAAACAAAGGGACATGTATGTGAGAGCACATGTTGTAAACCTCACGCAGCAAACAAAGCCGATGACTCACCTCTTGGACCATTTCCTTAATGAGCTTGTTTGCTGCTCTTAAATCTTCAGGGTGAGTGCTATTCAACAAGCGGGACAGCGTCTATAAAAACAGGATGAGACAGAAGCAGGAGAGGAAAGGAAAGAGGAAGAGAATTCTTTAAACTGCTGCTCCCCCAGTTTTTCCCAGGAGTTCAACTTTACATCATTTGATGGGAAACAAACTCGTGATGATTCTGTTGGAACAAAGCCCATCCTAGGACAGAAAATGAATGACGGATTTGTTTCTAAAACCTGAAATGTCAACTCGTTGGTGCAGGAATACACATCCATGATTTCACAAGTCTATCGAATGTGATTGGTGCGTCCTGATTACTTGTGTAATATATACACCTTGGATTTCTCCTCATCTTCAAAGATGGCACTTTTGGCTCTGGGTGGAGGGGGTGGGAGGGGCTTGTCAACGGGAAGCACAGGATCCTGCTTGACAATGCCTGGAAAAAACAAGAACACTCATTAACCTTTGAAAAATACAACATCTATTGAGAGGGCCACCTGCGTTTTAAATATCGGTTCTATTTATAAATCACAGATAAAGAATCGCGGTCACCTTGACCTCTGTTTCAACTACGATGCCTGTGATACTACTGCTTTAATACTCTACACCCATTAAATAATTTTAAATGAGTCTTCAAATATATATAAAAAAAAAAAAACTACAAAAAACAAGTTTAATACTAATATAATCCAGGAATTTATGACAGCTGTTGGAGGGGAAAGTCTGTTTCTGCAATCAGACTGGGTTCAGATGACCATGACTAAGGACATCGGTCTCATGCTTGTGCTAGAAAGGAGAACTGACACATTCTCCCTACTAATCAAACAGAATGGGGAACCAAAAAATACATTAACACTAAAAAAGGGGGGAACTAAAAACATCCATAAAACATGTACGATGAACTAATGTGCAACCACGGAGAACAATAGACTGTTAAAGGGGGCCTATTATTTTTCATTCTTCAAACAGGTGGAGTAGCTTTGCATGATTAACAGTTCAAAATGATGACATTTTATGTTATGCTGGACCTCAATACAGCCCTATGTCCTCTACCTTTAGGCCCACCTTCCCTTCAAACTTTTTCTGGTATTCCACACGTCAGAAACCAAAAGAATCCATCGACCCACAAGCCACATTTTTTTTAAACATGATTAAAACTAGAATTAAAGTCAAATAACAGTCAGAATCATAAGAAAACACTTATTTGTTCTCAAGAAAAGGATCTTTAATTCAGCCTAATTTTACTCTTTGCAATCTGCAGTTTGAGAAACACTGCACCTTTTTCCTGACTGGCTGCCTCTCACAAACAAAAGGCCTGAACAGCAGACAGGAAGGGCTGCTGTGACAACCATTATTAAAGACATCTGTGTCACCAACATCATACAGCATCAAGACAAGAAAAATACGGTTGAATCTGAGCTTTCACATAAGTTCATTATTTTAAACTTTGTAGAAGTCATTTGTCTTGATGGTTACACATAAAACTCTAAAACATCAGGAGAGCTCACCCTGTTTTTTCAGCATCTGATATGCTTCCAATATCTTGGTCTCATCTGGGAGTCTCACCGTCCAGCTGTAAATCATCTCTAAGACCTTCTTCTTCACTGCCTCTGGAGCTCGGGCTCCTAAATACTACAAAGAGAGGGGGAATGGGTATTAACTACTGCTAAAGAAAAACAGACTTATTCTTTCACAAATGAAAATGAAATTGGGTCAGAAGAAAGTACTTATTTGGTACAAGATTTAATATTAAAACCTTATCCAGGCTGTGTTTTCAAACAAACTGTAAACTAAATACAGCTCAATCTTTTGTGAGATTCATCAAATAGCTGTCATTTTCAGTAGTTATACTAAACTATAAAAACCTTCACATGGATCTTTGGTTACAGCCAAACTGGTGAGGCAAAACATAGAACAACAGTCGTTACCTTTGGTGAAACCACTTTGATTAGCTCATTGAGAAAGCGAAACTTCCCCACTTCACTATGAAATCGTTTTCCACAGTTCTTCATGCACGTCTCAAGAACCTGTGTTCAAAGGTTGTTGGTTTTACATTTGCACAGACATGCAGAGTTTAACATGACATCCTACAGACCTTTGCACTTGTTGATGCTGTGTGCAGGACGATCTTACCGTTAGCGCTTGCATCGCCTCCCACTCCTGAGGAGACTGAATTTTATGTGCCAGAAGTCTGGTTGCAAGCTGAGGCCTGAGAAAACAAACAAAAAGGTTTCACTACAGTGACAGACTTAGGAGGTTGTACAACACCTTAATTTAAATTTTTTGTGATATACTAAGTATAAAATTCTGGTTTTAAACACTACCAATTTTTTGAACCAACATCTGCCACTGGCATCAGCAAATTTACAGTACTGTGGAAATCTCTTGAGCCACCTCGTGTCTTTACACTTTCCTTCCAAGGAGGAAGATTTCAGTGTCATTTTTTAAAAAAGTGATCTTGAGCAGTTCTTCTTCAGGCTTTCTAATGGTCTTTCTTTGGACATTCGGCTGCTTTTTCATTCATTTTCAGTTCAGTCCTCATACCTGAACATTTTCAGGGATGTTTTTTGTCACTTTATACTGATTTATGAATTCATGCATTAAAAAGGCACCCGACTCAGGGAATAAGCCATTCTTAAGGAAAGGAAACAAGTAGAAAAGGCTGAGGTATGCCAAATCACACAAGAACTGGACTGCAAAGCCTGTGACAACAGAGAGCAATGAATCCAAATGTAAAAGTTTTGGTTCAAATCAATACATAGAAGGTCAGGACAGCGGTACAACAGTGAGTGTTTACAGGGATCTATAATACGCAGTGGAGGCTTTGTCATGGTTTGGGGCTGCATTTATAGATCTTGTAATTATGAACACAGAAAACTATTGTCAGATTTTTATCCAACACACAGTACAATTTAGAAAGCATCTGATCAACAGTATGCCAATAATCCCAACACACTGCTAATGCAGTAAAAGCCTTCCTGGATAAAAAGAGAAAAAACAAACCCAAAAAACACACATACTATGGAAAACTATCATGGAATAGTCTGCCCAGATGCCAGACCTCAACATTATTGATGCAACGTGGGATTATCTTTACAGGGAACATCCAAAGAAGAGGCATTGAATGTTCTTCAAAAAGCATGGAGAGCTGTTCCTGATAACTAAAGAAGAGCAACAGTATCTCTCTTCTTTAGTCATCAAGCCTGTATAGAAGAATAAAGGTGGTCACTTTCAACCACGTTGGAATTCTACGAACTTTGTTTTTTTTTTCTCTTGTATATTGCATTTCCATTTATTTCTGCATATTTTAATAACTCCCTACACCCGCTTCCCATTTTCCTGCCAAATATAAAGAAATTAGGGGTGGCTCAAGACTTCCGAAGTGCTCCAAGTAAAATTATTTAAAGCCAATATAGACATTTCACCATTAAATCCCTGCATCCCTAAAATTAATTAAAAATGTCACATACAAGCAAACTGTTAAAAAATGCATTACAATCCTTTAAATCAATACTACTCTAAAAAACTGAAAGCAAAGGGACACAAGTTGTCAGGATGATAATGTCAACCGCTGGTACATCACGTTAGTCTCCATTTCAGTGTGAAATTGTGAAACAAATGAATCATCATCGACTCACCCTTCCGGTTCATTTTCGAGCTGATCACAGAATCCCTTTATTGAGTCCCAGTCAATTTCCTTATTCAGAGGATTGGTGGCCTTATCTGTGTAAAATTGAAAACAAACAAACATATCCTCAACTTGCTTTAAATGCTTGGCGTGTTTTTGAATTTCAGACCTGAAAACTGGGACAGAACCACTTTAAATCGGATTGTTATTTGTAGATCTGTGAAGGCAGTCAAACCTGTCGCTTTACACCTGACTCTGTGCAGCAGCTGTGGCCTGTGAGCGTGTGCAATATGTAAATCAGCTCTCTTGCTTGGAGCAGATGAAGAGGGTGGCTCGCTTTTGGAGACGTGTGTCAGATTATAGCCCAGGTGTGACAGGTTTCCTGCTAAACTTGGTCCTCAAGGAAACAACCAGAAGCTAACTAGTTGCTTGATTTTTAGCCTTCAGCTGAGCGTTACTGACACCTTTAAATTTAAATGTCACCTTTCTGTAGTATCACTGAGCTAAAGCGGACAACAGTAAACTACCTTTAAACTCATAATGAAGCAACTATGAAACCGTATATAACTGTTGGAGTTTGTTCCTCATCGCCAGCTGCACTTTTTAATTTAATGGCTTTCGCTGACTCCTCTCTGCTCCCGGGGGAGGAAGCTATAAGCGTCAGCGAAAAATTCACAATGACTAAATATGTCGATGTACCTCAGGGGCATTTCGGTTATCTATCCACGTTCAAAACCTAATCGAGTATTGTAATAAATTGCTAACTTACTGATGCGAGACTGCAGACTGGCCTCATCTGGAGGCGCCGCCGCCGCCATCTTTCAAGAATTCTAAACAAGAAGCAAGCTATCGCGAGACTTTTGTAACATATCGCGCGAATAGCGAAACATTTCAAGGGCTTTGAGAAGATCTCATCAAACAGCGGTGGGAAAGATACTACAGCTCAGCTGAACTCAGATCATTAACAACTAATTTTATTATTGGCGATTAATAAAGTTTTCGGATTCTGGTGGTGAAAAAACATGTGCCAAACACAAATCCATTTATCTAATTGACTGTGATAACAATTTCATATTTTCATATTCTTTTCCCTACACAGGTTCGAGGACGTTCCAGGTGAACACGCGCGGTGAGTTACAGCCAGCGAGGAGTCACGCAGTTTTTGCGTGCATGTCTGTGCTCGTGGACATTTGTGAGCAGAAACACTTATTATTAAATTATGCACTTACACTCAGAGTTAGAAATTAAATATTTGTATTAGAGGGAAGGAGTATAACAAACTATAAATTAAGCTAATTTGCACGTTTTTATTCTGCTTTTCTAATCAAAAAATTGTTAATGCAAGAAAAATATCCAAATATTAACAGGAAAATCTCAAACCAAACTCTTACCACCCCTCTGTAAAATCAATATTTAATATCAATGACTTACATGAAATACAGTTAAGTAATAAAATGAAAGAAAACAAGTGAGCACTACTGCATATAAACCCGACTAGATACATACACATATACACTTGTGCTAACAATTCAAGAAACATTTGGTATATTTTATATCCCCCCTCTGTCCTTTTCTCCGGATCCTTGTAGTACTTTGGTAGTAGTATTGTGGTCTTAGGAGCTGATGTGTCAGTGGAAATGAAAACAGCTAAACTGTGACAGCAAAATGTTAAGAATACATATTCTTACCCAAGGTGGCATGCTGTGGCTTTTACAGAAATGCAAGCGGAGATGACCACCTCAATTTTTAGAAGCACTCCTTTAATAAAAGTAGCAATGAAACCACCTTACTACACATGAATCTGTATTATTGGCAAATTGCTCTTAAAGTATCAAGAGTATTCTGCAGAACACATTGTTCCCCATCGGTGTTATACGCTTATAAGGTTGGTCTGAATTTAAATGCTTCATATGCTGTTTGAGCTACAGCAGGGGTCCCCAATCCCAGTCCAAGAGGGCTGGTTTCCTGCAGGTTTTAGATGTGTCCTTGATGCACCACAGCTGATTTAAATGGATAAATTACCTTCTCAACACGTCTTGAAGTTCTCCAGAGGCCTGGTAACGAACTAATCATGTGATTCAGGTGTGTTGACCCAGGGTGAGATCTAAAACCTGCAGGGACACCGGCCCTCGCGGACTGGGATTGGGGACCCCTGATCTACAGTAATGTATTATATTCTAAAATGATGCTAAATGATAAAAATGAAGGTGTTGGCAAAACAGCTGGTTAAACTATCTTCAGCTAAAAACCTTCTGCTAAAGTAGACAGTGAATAATTTTTTTTTGTAAATGTGTTTTTATATTTATATATATTAATTATTATATTGATGAATGAATTCATTACTGCCATTGTTTGTATTGGCAAAATTTAGTAGATTACAGGTGGAGGTGGTCAACAAGTACAAGTACCTCGGGCTGTGGGTGGACAACAAACTAGACTGGTCATGCAACACAGAGCACCTGTATAAAAAAGCCCAAAGCCGACTGTACTTCCTCAGGAGGCTGAGGTCTTTTAACATCTGCAGGAAGCTCCTGAGGATGTTTTACCAGTCAGTGGTTGCCGGAGTACTTTTCTATGCTGTGGTGTGCTGGGGGAGCAGCACAGCAAAGAAGGACTCATCCAGGCTGGAGAAACTGATCAGGAAGGCTGGCTCTGTGGTCGGCATGAAGCTGGACACTCTGGTGACAGTGGCAGAGAAAAGGACAC
Organism: Diplotaxodon limnothrissa; assembly: GCF_057381915.1. Classification (NCBI taxonomy): domain Eukaryota; kingdom Metazoa; phylum Chordata; class Actinopteri; order Cichliformes; family Cichlidae; genus Diplotaxodon; species Diplotaxodon limnothrissa. The sequence goes on from NC_140601.1 coordinate 36,098,902, forward strand.
TAAAGAAACTGCTGGATATTATGGACAATGCTGGGCATCCTCTGCACACGGCCATTAACAACCAGAAGAGTCTGTTCAGTGACAGGTTGCTTCTCCCAAATATATATATATATATAATATTCTGTAACTCTGTAACTTCTGTCGGTGCTGTGCTTTTTTGGAAACCGAATTTCCCAGAGGAACCCACCCGAGGGATTAATAAAGTTTTATCTTATCTTATCTTACCAATATATGTGGACAGCCCGTTCTCATTCCCGACGTGTAACATACCGACCATTAGTCGCGCTCCAAGGTGTCCCACAGACACGTGAAAGGTAACCTTCCGCATCCATTTGATACACGCCGGATTGTGGATGATATCCAATAGAATGACGCTCCCGGTGTAATACACGTTCCAGCTGTGTATTCCAGCCATAACCCTAACCTTAATCCTAACCCGTATCATAACCTAATCGTGTTAGATAGTGTTTTCCAAAGCAATTACAGTAAAATAAACATACACGTGTAGATTGATTCGAAATGGTTCTCATGTTTCCTCATTTTTCCGAACAAGTAACATAGGGACATGTTGGGTGGCCAAAAGCGTAACATACTGACGATTTGTCACCTAGTGTAACATTTTACACTTTGAGAGTGAGAACGTGTTGATGTGGATTCTTAATATGAAATTATAGTTTACATACAAATATCCTTATAGTCTGAAAATTACAGTACAAATATCCTGTCACATTTGATCTCTGTGAGGTCAGAGGTCAAATTTACAAATGAATACCTCTTATCTGTGACCTACTCCTACATAAGGTTTGTGTAATCAGAGTAAAACGTCTGTGCAATGTTTTAATACAATAGTTGCTACTAAAATCGTTGATTTTTGAAAAGAATGACAAACAAACACGTTCAGTCTAAGCTGAAAATGTATACATTTGTGTGACAATGAAAACACGCACAATTCACAATATAATCTTTTTTGGATCTTTTTATTGATGAAAAATACATTTAGAGTGCCCAATACGATAAGTTGTGTATTAGATGGCACAAAACAAAACCCCAATAATTTGACAATTGCCTCTGAGCAAGCACTAGGCGACGGTGGGGAGTAAAAACTTCCTTTTAACAGGGAGAAAACTCCGGCAGAACCAGGCTCAGTGAGGAACGGCCATCTGCCTCGACCGGTCAAGGGTTTTTAAAATGACTCGATTAGATGTTAAATAAATTGAAACTGAAAATGCTACGTCCAGATGAACAAAATCTACTTTTAGGGATTTACAAAACACTAACCAAGTATTTTCTGCCTGCGATCCATACAGCATGACCCGCAGAGAGAAAGAAGCTTGTAATGAAATGTTCACTTTCCAATACAGTGATGGCATGCTCCTTGAAAAGCTTTACAATTACATCATCTGTATGTTTGTGGCCTAATTCCATGAATGTCAGTATGACATCTGGCTCTTTCCATTTCTCTATTAAAGAGCTGTAAACCATATCACTGAGGAACATCACATTGTCGATTTTGATTTTTTTAAGTCTAGGCCAGAGTTTTATGAATAGCCGTTGGGTGATGGCATCAACTTTTTCAGTACAGCAAGGTGAACTGGCATTGTTAATAACACGTGTCACCACCTTCTTGATAGAGGTTTCCACAGATAACCTGTAATTTTCAGCCTCTTCAGCTTCACACAGGGCTGGATTCTGCATAGTGTCGATCAGGTGATTTTTAATGATATCGACCGTCAGTTTTCTCAACACTGGGTCCTCGTCGTTCAGTAACATCAGTAAATGTTTTTCTTTACAGAATGTTTTCTGACGTAGCTCTTGGTAAATGGCCCTGTCGAGATCTTTCAGTTTTTTTTTATGTATATGCAGATCTTTGATCCTGTTGTCAGACAACACGTGTTTTAACAGGTGCCTGTGGAGTTTTTTAGAAGGTTTGTAGTGCGAATTCTTCGCAGCCCGTGTGAGCACAGCATCAATGAGTGCGCTCACACATTCTTCTTCATCATCATCATAATCGCTGACAGTAATGCCAGATGATGATTTTTTCTCCACTATTTGAAATATATTACATTTAAATTCTTCTAAAAGTGTTTGAGAAATGGCTTTAGTTTGTTCGTCCTCGTCATCCTCGGCTCTAACGCACCACGAGAAGAACCTTGCCAGTAGGTTTTTACGGAAGAGGTGATCTTCAAATATGGAAATGATCACCTCTAGGTACGGCTGACCTACGGCTAGCGCAATGATCACGAGATCAGGGCTAATGTCCAGCCGTTTTTTGATGTCTTTAAAAATCCCCTTTTCAAGTTTTTTAATCCCCCTTTGTGTGATTTTGAGAGGCTTTTGCTCAACTTGTGCCCACAGAGCTGTGAAGAGGCGCTGCTGAATCATGTCAGACGGCGACACCTTTGCCTCTTTGGAGGCACGTGTAATAACAGCATTTATTAGCTCTTTAACGAGCAGCTGTTCTTCTGACACTGGAGGTTCCTGGAGAACAACTGACTCTGGATCCCCCGGATTCTGATGCTGGTTGCACGACTGAGGGCAGCACACACAGTGCTTCGATTTCCCCTCGTCGCTCTGTAAAATGTTTGCGCCAGGGACGACACTACATTCAGAGTCATCTGCAGTGGCGCAGCTTTGAATCGCATCGGTCGTTTCAATGGCAGAATTCATATTTTCAAATGATATAAGTTTTTACAATCTGGACTTGATGAGTTTGTGTCTTAGACATTAATCTCTCTTACTCCCTCTTACTAAACTTACCTTGTGACTAACCCTGTGCAAATGCTTCTATTTATAGACTTTGACCAAGGTGATGTCACACAAGACATGAAAGGATCAAAGGGATTCTAGCGCTAAGCCCCGCCCACATCCGATATGACGGCGACGTGACGTTACCCTAGCGACCACAATGGCGATCCTCAGTTGTTGGGATTGAGTGAAACTTGTTTGGATTCAAACATGTAGCCTGCTGGTCCACTGCTGTAACCCACAGCAAATACTGTTAAAATCCTTCCTTTAAAGTTAGAATGCCAAGCGACCCCCCCTCCGACACTGTGTTGTTGTCGGGTTTACGGCTGGTAAGCTATGCTAATTTAACTGTTTATGTAGCTTCACTCATTCACCTGCAGACACAGACGGCTATCAGAATGGTCACACGTCGGTATATTACTGGTAGCATTATAAAGTGTTGATATGCATGAATACTTTCTTCGTTTCTGATGAAATTCTACCAGAGTCTGTGTTAATGACAGGGCTGGGGGGATTAGTCCTGTACAAAGAGGTCAACACGGCCCCACAAATGAACTGTATACTAGTAAGCTTTGACAACTATAAGTAAAATTAAGTCAAAATCAGTGAAATATTAATGAAATATTTTAAAAATGCTACATTCGTACCCACATTTCAGTAACAATAAAGCTCAAATTTAGTGCATCGGCAGTAACAGATGTAACTAGACTGACTGAGTACATTGGGGCTCAATGGCTGATGGAGACTGACACATATCCCAGTGATTTTAGAGAAGATCCATCTATGCAAGTCAGTGTCTGGTATTGACTTGGGATCACTACTTGGTCATTGGGTCTCCAGCTGGCCGTGTCTGCAACCGAATATAATCCAGGCTTTAGCTTTCAAATTTCGAAGTCAAATTCTTGGTTTAACCTTAAAAGCTTTGAATGGCAAAATAAGCTTGTATATGGGAAATGGAATATCAACCAAAAAAACAAAAAACAACAACAACAAACCCCTCATTACAAAAACGTTATAAATTGATTTGCATGTCATTGAGTGAAATAAGTATTTGATCAAAAGATGATTTTATATTTGGTGGAGAAACCCTTGTTGGGGTGCACAGCAGTAAGACGTTTCTTAAAGTTAGTCACCAGGTTTGCACAAATCTCAGGAGTGATTTTGGCACACTCCTATTTACAGACTGTCTTAAAATCCTTTAGGTTTCTTGGCTTTCAATTGGCAACTTGAAGCTTCAGCTCCTTCTACAAATTTTCCATAACACTGTAGTCTGCAGACTGGCTAGGCCACTCCATCACCTCAGTATGCTTCTTCTTTAACCATCCTTTTGTTGCCTTGGTGCTCTATTATGACCCACGTGGACAGATGTTTATCTCCAGTTGACTGGACACAGCTGATCTGTTTGAGCCAGAATTCTGGCAGGACTGTGGAGTTTCAAATCCCTAACTCACTCAATTCATTACATTGATTAAATGTGTTTTCTGGATTTTTGGTTGATGTTCTGTAATTTTCCATTGAAATTAAACTACAATAGAATATAGACACTGTTCATTTCTTTGTAAATAAGAAAGCTTACAACAAATTTAGGGGCTCAAATAGCTATTTCCCCCACTGTAGGAGGCAGCAACCCTGTATTATACAAGTTACCTGAGGAGGGCAGCAATGCGGGGATGATGCATGTCTCCGTCGACTCCAATACAAGAAGAAGACAGCAGCCCCTGAATGGGTGTAGCACCCCCTGTTGGGCGATAAGAGCAGGGAGAGAAACGGGATATTGTAGGTTGGCAGCTTGGCCAGGCTGTCAGTGTTTTAATCAGCGCTGTTCGGCTGGAGTTGCACTTCCTGTGCGGGATTTTTATTTTTTCATAGGTTACTTTTAATTGTATTGGTACATAAATGATGGCGTCGCGGGCAACGGACTAAAGAGACTTTTTTTTTAAACCAGTCTTTTAGCCGTTGTAGTCACTGCACTTACAAACAAAAGCCTAGTGCTGGTCTTGCGGTCCTTCACAGAGGAAATTCTGCACCTGCTTCGACTGAAACTGCATCACTGCGTGAAACAACAGTTTACACATATACAGCAAACCTGCAAAGTGGGGCCAAACAGCAAGCCACTGCAGCCAGTTAGCTAACTCGGCTACGTCAAGAACTTTTGAGGGCGAGCTCCCGTTATCAGCTCGGGAAATCAGCCGTGTTTTTTCACTCATTCCGCAGTAACCGCAGTCTGAATAACCGCACACGGGAGGTAAACTTCACACGGTGCTTGCTGCAGTTGGTAAAGTTGGGCATCGTCCAGCTAGCTCCTAAGACATGCTCGTTTTTTTCCAATGTGACTCAGTGGCTGCTCATGAAGGTAACGTATCGGCAGCTCGGGTGTTGCCTGGCCGTCGTCGCTTTCTCTGTCCCGTCAACAAATAAAGGTCGATCAATCCAAGTTCACCACCTTCCCCATCGGATTTGTCTGTAGTATGATGGGATCTCTGAAGGCTCTCCAGGAGTGGTGTCGGATACAGTGTGAGAACTACAACGATGTGCAAATTAAGGACATGTCTACGTCCTTTCGAGACGGGCTGGCGTTTTGTGCCATTATTCATCGCTTCAGACCAGATCTGATGTAAGTAACCACAAGTGTAACATAAACGCTACTGTAAAATGAAGTTAGAAGCAGGTTAAGTTAACGGTAAGGTTAATCTGTGGTACACTGGTTCTTTTTTGTGTAGGAGCTGCCTCCGTTGAAAGGTATACTGGTTTTTGAGGCGTGACAGGCTGCTAACTGTTTTCTTTTGTGACTGAATTGAGGTTCAGAATTACTAAGGGTAACTCATCCATTCAAAACACCAATGTAGAACAAAACCTGTCAGGACAGAGCCATCTGAACTCATCTGTGCTCTAAAGAGCTGTCAGACTCCTTAAACTCAAAGGCCATATATACGTACAGCCCAGTTTGATCTCAAGTAAAACCATTACGTAATAACATATAACTTAAGTTTTATAATCTTAATAACTACACTGGACCATATTCAAAACTATTAAAAATGGAGACGAAACCACGAACCCAAGTGGGAAAAACAATCCTTACCCCATTCATTTTAAAATAAGCCAACCAACCATTTTTTCTGTCATGTAATTAGTGATCTGTGATTGCTTAAGGAACATGTGTAATCCCACAGTATCATTATAAGCTACTTGAAGTCTGTGTAACTTTTTTTGTTACAGAGACTGGTACAGTATGAGACATGTTCACTCTATCCATACTTGCAAAAGAGGGCGTGTGCTTGTGCATACACCATACATCATTTTCTATAATTATCTCCATCATCTGTCATTTCATCTGTAATAGAATGCCCAGGATATTTTTACTTTAATGGAATCTGTACGATTGTTATGAGACTGTTTGAAATCAGGAAATCTTAGATATTTGTCTTCTTTGCTTCTGTAAATCATGACAGCATTCTTACAGACACTTTGTATGGTATCCTGTTTTGTACCATAAACAGGACATGTGGTAAACTGCCCCTGTAGACCAGCACTGCTAGAACTAAATACCACAAGATCATATGCATACATAATGTGGTTCACTAGAGTACGGTCATGCATCCCACTTCTCCAACAGAAAATGTTCCAGTGCAACTCACAGCAGAAAGTCATATGCAAAACCACATGGCAAGGTTTTGTGACTAAACTAGAATAATATTTTTTGCCTTTATGATTCAAACAACTTGTACTTTTTAACTTTCCATACATTTTCACATTTACTGCTCCCATGTAGTAATGATGGCATTGCTACAGTAGGAGTAGTGTTGTAGGTTAAAGACAAAAATCCAGTTATTAATGCTTTAACTGCAGTGAAATTAGATGTTTTCATTGTATTTAAGTAAAAATCTAAAAGCACCATACTAACATACCTAAGTATGGCAGTGTTATCTTGGAAGACACGGTTCATTTTTCAACTCTGTTTTAATTATATTTTGTCACAGCCACTTAAAGAAAAAAAGCCTCCTGTAATGTTGTGAGTTCTGCGATGTGAGCGAGTGTCCAATGTGGCGTGTCAAAGTCATCCTGACAAGCGACGCTCTGTCTGTAACAACACTTCCCTTCTGTGTTTCACACCTACACACTGAGTACAGAGGTTACCACAAAACACCACAGCGTGTATATGTGATTTACAAGGGTTGGGTATAGGGAGGAGTACATGATGACTCGCCATCTTTTTAGTAGAGATTCAAAACAGTAATTTTGTTTTTCACTTGAGTGACAGTGAGCCACCTTTAGCCACCTGTACAAATGACAGCCTGAAACTTTACAGTGCACACAAGCTATCCTGTTTTTGTTTAACGTATGCTGCTGTACACTAAATGTGAATGTGTTTATTTAATTTTTTTCTCTTCAATCAGAATTCACACAATACAATGGTGTGCCTTGAGAAAAGTCCAGATTTCTTGGAGATTTTGTGGCAACTATAAGTTATTAAAAACAAAACCCAGGAAAACTTGCTAGGCATGTGATGCGAGTATGACTGTATTAAACCACAGAAGCACTCTGTCTTCAATTAAATTTTATTAAAGTTTATTCTTTGGGAAAATTGGCTTAAAAAATAAGAAAAGTCTTCACTGGTGTCTGACAAACACAAAATCAGTCAGGATGGTAACCTACCAACACTGATGGTATGCTGTATAACCACTGAAGGTGCTACAAAAAAAAGCAGAAGCCCCACAGATGAGCGATTAGCAAGCGTTTTTACAAAAGAAGCGAATCATAGAGATGATAAACCCTTTGCCCAGTTTGACATTTCTGACCATAAAGCCCGTCTTTCAAGGGCAACTGCCAGTCCATAGTGGTCATCAGTGCCCTACCTGCAGACAGGGGTGATAAAAAGGACTTTCATGCTTCAAGAGACCTGTGAGCATCAGAAAGCTGAGAGCTAACTGTCACAGGTTACTGGAAATGGTCATACGCCATAAGAGTTCCTGAGTGAGCCAGAGACAAAGGCAGGTTCTTCCATAGATTCACCTATGAAAGCCTTGAATTTGAATTCCTGAGGTAGGGCAAAGGCACACCAATGTACAGGAAAAGAGGGAACTTGATTTATAACATCAGGGAAAAAATGAACTATGGATGCTTTGTTGCTCTGAACAGATTGTTATGAAGGGCTAGAATTTTCCCACAGACTGCAGTAAAATGTACCGTTAACCACGTGTCATCCCAGTGGTCTGATAAATGATTTTGGACAGTAAGCATGTGGCTCGTGCTGTTCATCTCTCAGGTAGGCAAACTGGACTGAATGGAAGCAGAACAAACTTTCGCTTAAACAGTGAAGTGGACTTTATCTGCATAAACAGCACAGCAGTAATGCTGAAAGTACAGGAATTAGACAAATCCTAAACTCTGCAAACTGGGAGCTTTCAAGCTTTGCCTCTTTAATTTGTGTCCCAGCATGCCTCGCTGTTCAGCTTTCTTTCTAGCTGCAGCGGCCCTGCTGAACTCCCTCTGATCCAGACAGACAGCCCGTCAGACTAATCTGCGGCTGAGACCTCTGCCTGTCGAACTGGATTTAGCTCTAATGCATGTGCAGGTCATTTGTAGTAGAAGTGCTGCCCTTTACTCTGCAGCCACTGAAGCTTCATTGAAAAATGGCACACTGATGCAGATGAGACTTGGATGGCCTTATCGTCCTTTGGATGACGACTCCTGTCAGTCAGACCAGTGGAGATGGAGTAGATGTGGAGCCCCAGAAGTCATTCATGGCAAAGTTAATGGAAGTGCACATAAAGTGTCTTTTTAAAACTTGTATTTAAATAAAATTCTGTTAATTTATTGCTGCTTTTGTTTTATATTTTTAAAATCTCTAACTCATTTGATGTCTCACCTGCTCCTTGATTAGTGCTTAATTATTCACTGTCATAACATCAGACAATCTTATTCTGCAAAGCTTTTCCAACTGACTAAACCAGATTTAGCGGATGTACTGGTTCAAGCCAGGTTTTGATCATGTGGATTGTCATTACCGCCTCTCTCTCGCTCTCTCTCTCTCTCTCGCTCTCTCACCTAAAATAAACCTTGGAGTGAGACTCTGAGTCATTGTGGATTAGATGTGCATGCTGATCACACACAGCATTTCACCGTCCCAGTCAGTTCTTTTTTTTCTTTTTTCTGTGAGGTATGAAAATGTAAAATCTTTGTTATTTTTGAGTTACTGCACTTTTTATTTTGGCAATGTCTGTTATGCTGACACGGGGGACTCGGGCTGACACAGCCCTGATATTAAAGTTGCTGCTCGGTGCGTTTGTGGCCACGGGAATTAGATTAGAGAGAACAGAGGTCACTTTGTGTGGCTCCAACACGGAGCTCATTCACAGGATTTTGCCTTCTTGAAAGTTCCACATGGTTTCCACAAGCACTCATTGGGTTCATGGTGGGTTTTTCTTATTTTTCCCCCTGCCATACTGTTGTGTCTAAGACCACTGCACACATTTACTTATGCACATTCATCCCACAGCTCCTCAGACATTTTTTCCAGTTTTACTGCAGGATGTTTACTGGTGAGAAACTGGCTTTAGATCCCTGCTCTGGGCATTTTAGAGCAGAGCCTTGTAATTATCGGCCCATCGCTCCTGCTGCTTCTTTCTTTTTGCTCTGGCATCAGGCATCATTTAAGGCCGGTTTTTGAGATTGTCAGCAGTGGTAGGTGGGAGCTGTAACCGCTCACCACTGCAGTTTGTTATGCTGTCAGGCAAATAATAGCTTATAATCTATTTAGATTATAGCTTATAGTCTATAATATGAGTGCAAATAGTTGAGCAAGTTGTATGTAGAAACAGGGCTGCTATAGAACTATGCTGGCTGCCTTATCTTCAGCCTTATCCTAAATGTTGTTGTAACCTTTTTCTGTCATTGCAGAGATTTTGGCTCACTGACTAAGGAGAATGTCTATGAGAACAACCGCCTGGTGAGTCACGTTTACAACTATATGTTTTGTACACACGTTGTTCTGTGTTGAATGATGTCATTTTGAAACCTGAGTCATTTGGAAATCCCTAGCTTATGTGTAGCCAGAAACATATTATGTGTTTGACTCCTCATAGATGTTGTGGGTGTAAGTGGAGTGTGTGCGTGATGTGAAGACAGACTCTTACTCAATTCTGCTGAAGGGCAGAGAGTCAGAGGGAGGAAGCCAGAGCACTCTGTGTCAGAAAAAACTAAATTCTTGACATAAGCCTGTGGAGAAACCATGAAGTGAAGCTTTTCAGTGCAGAGTTTGCAGCTTTGTAAAGCAGTACATCAAATACAGCCTAAAACTTTAAAAATCTGATTTCCTTGACTGTTTTTTTCCACATGGCTTTGAAGCCAGGAGAACATTGAGGGTTGAAATGGAAGTCTCCTTTCAGTCTGAGCTCAGCTTTGGCAGTTCTTTGTTGTTGTTTTAATGTTTTGTTTTTCAATTCCTGCAGCGTTAGGAGAAGTGAGAAGCTTATAAAGAATTCTTATAAAGGAAGAAAGTAATTGTCACGTCTAGTCTGGAGTGAATATTATGTGGAAAGCATTCTGTTTGATTGACCATGTAAGCTCAATTTGTAAGTTTCATGAGTGTATTTGGGGTTGATTGTCTCCTGGAATGACTTTTGAGTCCCCTTTCATGTAGGAGGTGCTGATAGACTCACTAAATGCTGAATCACTGTTTAGATGTTACTGCTGTCACATGGAGACTCAAGCTAGGAGCTCCTACTGTGCAGGTTTCAAGTTATTGTTAACCTTTAGAATCACTGTGGATTACATTACATTGGTAGCAAATGTCAATGTTGCAGACATTTTCTTTTTTTTTTTTCTTTTTATTGTGTTACACAATTTTTTCAGGTTTTTGATGATGCCTGGTGAGGGTTGATGTGTCACTTGGGTGACACTTTAGGTCACAGACTTTAGAGTGGTCTGTTTAGGAAAGTCATAGATGACAGGGTGACGAGAATTCGAGCCAGAAGGAAGCTGCAGACTTTTTGTGTCACCTCATTTTTGTCATTCATCCAGTGCACCCAGTTTTTGTCTCTGTTTTTAGATTCAAATCCAAAAATAAAACGTTAGGAGTATTTGTCATGGTGAGCCACAGATTTTTCAGCACGAGGTGGAAACTACTTTAGCTTCCCTCAAGTAGCTGTTTTGGTTGTTGGGTTGCCACTACAGAAATAACTATATTGGTTTCACTTCACTCGCTCACCATGCTCAAAAAAATAACAAAAAATAAAAAATCCTAGGCCTTACAAAGTGTAAAATGCAAGAGAAAAGTCTTCCTGACCCGATTTGGGCTGAAAAGTGTTAAAAGATCCATCACTTGGATAGTATCTGACTCAAGGCCTCTGCAGCATTAAATCTCACTACTCTGAGTCTGCTAGCTGTGGATCACTGCAAAGAATCACCATGTACTTATGTGAAGTGGATAACTGCAATAAAATCAATACCTATAATAGCATAATAATAATGATGATAATAATAAATAGATATTAAATGTTACTGAGCAGCACACAGTATTAATGATACATGACGTGTTTGGAGGCAGCTGCCGACCAAGATGGTGTGTGTGTGTGTGTGTGTGTGTGTGTGTGTGTGTGTGTGTGTGTGTGTGTGTGTGTGAGTGAGAGAGAGAGTGTGCTTGTGTTCATAAGGTTTCTCAATTTAACTATCTAATAGTAGGTGTGGGGAGGTTAAGACTGGTTTTTAGAAACCACATGTTTGGGGATTTTTAGATTTAGTTTCACTTTAATTGTGATGTGCAGCATTTGTAGGCCTTGTTGTTTCAGAACCGTGCTGGTATGTTGTTATGTAATGCTGTTTGCAGTATCATTTCTTCACTGGAATTTTTTTCTCACTGCTGGTTTTTCTCAAAGGAATAAATGTAAACATCATGCAAACGGCGGATTGTTTTTTTTTTTTTTTTTTTCACTGCATACTTTCTCACACACATCCAAGCTTTTCCACTTGTTTTGGTTTTATTTATTTCGGCTTGAGATAAGATTTCTCCTGCAGGCTCAGTGCAGTGAGGGGATTTATTTTTTTGTAGGTGCTTAAAGCATTGAAAGGTTAACCACTAATCATTTCCATTCTCCTGAATAATACAGAGACCACACTCCCACAAGTTTCCACTACAACTCCTAATAATAAAGAAATGAAATACTGATAGAAGTCATACCAAGATACCACATTAGGTTTCAACAACAGAACAAGCTGAGTTGTTACCAAATTTGTGCTTATCAAGGTTTTTATCTTTAATAACAAAGAGGTCAGTTTACCTCGCTCTTACTCAAGTTTTGCCTTGTATCTAAGCTCACTGGTTCCTGTCTCATTGCCAACATCTCTTTTTGTTTCCTGCTCTTTCTACTTCCTTTCCCCTTATCCTCTTTTCCTCATTGAAAGGCGTTTGAAGTGGCTGAGACTGAACTGGGGATTCCAGCCCTGTTGGACCCAGAAGACATGGTGTCTATGAAAGTGCCTGACCGGCTTAGCATCATCACATACGTGTCCCAGTATTACAACTTCTTCAACAACAAGTCTCAGGGTGCGTGCAACTGTGTGAATTCTGTCACATACACATGTATAATCTTTTACTTGTTAATGTATATGCTATTACAGACTCAGTAAGCTTTTTTTTTCAGTGATATATTTTAGGTATGAGTGTTTCCTGCAGAGATGTTTTGCATTTGTGACAAACTGCGGTAAATGTGATTATATAAAAGCTGTCTCTCCAGTATCTTCCTTATCCCTGGATTGACTCCTTTTCCATGATCTTGAACTGCAGTTTGTCAAAGTAGTCCTTGTTCTCCTTGTTCCACTTTACCCTACTGCCTACTGGCGTTGGCCAGAGGGGCCGATGGCGCGATATGGCAGCCTCGCTTCTGTCAGTCTGCCCCAGGGCAGCTGTGGCAACCGTAGCTTGCCTCCACCAGTGTGTGAATGCGAGAGTGAATGAATAGTGGCATTGTAAAGCGCTTTGGGTGCCTTGAAAAGCGCTATATAAATCCAATCCATTATTATTATTATTATTTGCAGCCTCGGTGAGCTCAGTGTTGTGACACATACACCAGTTCTTTATCTGCAGCAGGTTTTGGTTTCCCTCCAGCATGAAACAGCTTGTCAGAGCATATCAGAGATTACTATCCCCAGCTGCACTCAAAGATGCTGGACTATGACTCTGACAGGTTTAAAAAACAAAAGACAGTAAAGGAAAAAACAAACTAGAATGTATGTTGGGTTGGTTTAAAAAAATATTCCAGAGTTTTGTTTTTATGCACTACTGTAGCAATCATCAAAGGAAAAAGTAAATCTTTTTTTAATTGGATGTCGGTTTAGTCTCTCTTGTCTTCACCTTCAACTCTTAAGTGCTGTGATTGGGTCATATCATCATCATCATCATCATCCACTTTCTTTGCTGCCTATGCCAGTGAACAAAGAGCAAACACATTCAGTGTTTGATAACTTGAATAAATGAAAAATAAAGAGGGGGGAAACCACAGATGCAACTTGGTCAACTTTACCAATAGGGAGACATGAACCTAGAGGGTTGGGGCCAGTACCTGGGTATATTTGTCACTTTAATTTAGTGGTGCCATTCATGAAAAGTCTCACTTCATTTCTCATTTCATCATAACTCAGAAGAAACTGGACTGCACAACAGCTTAAATTTTGGGTGTGATAATAATGTATACAAGAAATTAGCCATTAACTGGCTTCCCCTTGTTTCTCTACCACAGCAAACCCTCCTTGTATGAAGAGGCTCAGTACTGCTGGTCTCAATGAGCCAGCCCAGAAAAGGCCTGTAACTCCTCTGGAAGATAAGACTGAGGTAAGTATATAAGACTTGGCACCAGGAGAAGCGTTTTATTCTTTTATCTGTTTGGGAATATTAGGCCTAATTAACGTCTAGGAGCTTGACATGGTGTCTACTAGAGTTTGCATGGTAGCAAGCTGTAGATCACTCAAAATACTTTGATTATGATGGCCTGTTATGGAGTGGATAATCCCACTGAAATGACATTTGAAGCCTTGAAAGATTTAACAATCATTTTGCATGTACTATGTGGAGTTATTACATCGTGTAAATCTGCTATTTTTACTACAAAAGTGTAGAATATCCAAATATGGATTTTTATGTCAACTTCCTTATGTGAGCTATGTGTTGCACAGCAGGGGAAAAAGCTCAACAATGGCGGTAGAATAAGTCTATAAAGATAGCCTCTGTATCCTGTCTCTCTTTTCTTTCGCATGCCCTTCAACACCTTTCCTCCATCCCGTACTCCCATGTACTGCTTTTCTCCTTATCACTCCCCCACTTGCCCTTCCTCCCTTCTTCAGATGGAAATTCATTCCACTCCCTCCTCTTCCTGTTCTCCGTCCTCACATCTCACCCCCCCTCCGCTCTCTGGTCCTGAGCCTAGGCAGTAGGGTGGGGGTGGGAGGGTGGGCTTGGAGGTGAAAGAGAACTGTTAGGTCAGTCTTTCTTAACAGTCTCCTATGGATAAAAGACTAACAGTTGTAGTTTCTTAACACTGTGTGCCAAGTTTTGAAATATGCTGCTTCTAACCCCTATATTTACTTAACACCTAGAAAAACAAAAAACAAAAAAAATGCAATATCTCAGTCCTAAAGAGTAACTGTATCCCAAATGTGTGACTCCCAGAGCCACTAACCAAAGCTGTTTGGATTGTTTTTTACTAATAAACATCTTTTTATCATTTCATTCTTTTGATTTTTTTTTTAACACACTTTTTTAATCAATCAAATTATGTTTTCACTTGAACTCCAAAAATAAGATAACCAAGTAGATGTAGCTAGCTAAACAGAATGAACAATCCACATCCTCAAATCCTGACTCCGTATATGATCTCCCCCCTCCCCCATTACTCTCCATCTTCCCCCTTCCCCTGATGTCTCCTCCCTGTCCCCCTTCCTGCGAACAACATCCCCGGTCGCATGTACTTGCCGATCCAGTCCGTGCAGACAGGCACCGAAGCGGTTGCGGCAGTCAAGCGGAGCACTCTCAGCAGCACCTGCGCCGCCTGCCAGAAACACGTCCACCTGGTGCAGAGGTTTTTGGTGGACGGCAAGCTCTACCATCGCAACTGTTTCAAGTGAGCGCTCCCTTTCTACTCATTTCTCGTGTTGTACGTCCTCACCTCCTCTCCTCAAGGCTTACTCCCTCCCTCTGGGTATGGCCGCCAAACAATTTAAAAACTTGATAAAACAAGACCCGAATTATTGAGTCAAGCTGTGACAGAGGATATTGTGCACTATCGGGTGATGGATTCAGATTTGTGTGTGAGTAAGACGCTTGAACTGGATGCTTTATCTTTTTGTTTTAAAAGAAATTGTCAATTAGAAAACATTTATTACAACTTATTACACATTTATAACATATTATAACAGTTATTACTATTTGTATTTGCCATTGCATTACTTTTTATTTTTTATTTCTTTTAATATCAGTAAATTCCCCTTAGCTATTTGTTTATAAATCTTTTTGTTTTGATTACTTTCAGTAATAGTTACTATGATATGGGTGCTATTTTTCTGATTGAAGATGCAAGAAGTTCAGCTTTTCAAAGAGCTGGTCACATATTTTTGGTGGACACAACAGTTAATATTTCACCCTGAGTTGTAGCAGCTGCACATAGGCTTCACACTACAGCTAAAATTAGCTATCGTGTCAGAACAGGTGTGTCCGGTTTCCTGTGACATCGTGAGAAAGAAATGTTTATGTTTCACCTGTTGAACATTTTCAATTCATATATCTACTGTAGGTGGTGTTTGGTATACATTAATAATGCGTGAATCCTTTTTGCAAACAGGTCACAAAAAACAACTGTTTATTTTTCGTCACACTTCCTGTTTTTGTTTCTTTGTTTTCTCAGGTGCACTGAGTGTCACAGGACACTGCTTCATGGATCCTACAAATTAGAAAGCAACTCTGGGGCACTTGTCTGTGCACATCACCTTAATAGGAATGCTTTATCCAACCAGAATGGCCAGCCCGATCTTAGTAAGAGACCAGTGTCGGGACAGTCTGCTAGGACCGGTCGCAGCACAGTTCCTCACACGGCGCCCTCTGATGGCTGCCAGGCAAAGACTCCAGTACAGGAAACGAACGATTCTGACGTTCCAGCCGATGACTCAGTCACGGTCGCTCCCGTTACAACAAGCAAAGACGGTTTAGAAAAAACAAATGAAGACAGTACCAGCGAAGCAGAGGAGAAACCACGATCTGCCACACCTCCCAACCCTTTCGATGAGAGCGACGATGAAGAGGAGGAGGGAGAGAAAGAAGAAGAAGAAACTCAAACACCAGCCAAACACACAGCAAATGGAGACCTCCCTTCTACACCTCACGTTGAGGTTACCGGTCGGCCAGTGCCTGCACCCCGCCGGGTTTCTGATCCCATCCCTCCACCTCGCCCTGTGCCACGGGCTCGACTCTCCCGCACAGCAGACGGTCCTGCAGTCGGTAAGTAGTTTTTGCACAGTAAGTTTCTAAAAATAGCAGAATCATTTGTTTATAGTCATGCTCAACGCTTTTCCTAATATCACAGGTGAAACTCAGAAGCTTCCACTTCCTCCCAAACCCAGAGGAAGGTCACAGTCTCCTGCAAGGTAGCTGAATTTATCTTAAATGCCATTTCACGTTCGTTAATCACACCTCCATAGTGTTTGTCATGTTGTTGCAGTGTGTGCTGTAATTGTTTAACCCTCCATGCTTCCATGTGGATGTACTTTGTTGTCTTCCTCTGTGTGACCCTCCCTTCCATCACTATCTGTGTTTCACTGTTCAGTGGCACCCATAAACCCAAAGACCCACCTTGGCTCGCACTGGTTCAGTCAGAACCCAAGAAGAAGAAAGCACCAGCCCCTCCCCCTCCCCCTGCTGGACTGGCAACACCTCCAAACACAGGCTCTTTGTCCTCTCTCAAAGGGGAGGGCTCCAGACCCAGCACGCCCCCCCAGTCCTCCAACCCGTTCGAGGACGACGACGACGAAAATAACGAGGGAAATGGGGAAGAAGGGAGTGAGGGAGGAGCACCTCCAGCTACGGTGGTGTCTAGTCACCCATGGTACAGCATCACTCAGGCAGCAGACGCAGTGGGTGCAGACACTCCCACTAATAAACGAAGTTCATCCCGCTCTGTCAGTCCTGCAAGCACCAAGAGCAAGAAACGGCCTGCACCTCGTGCTCCTCGGCCACCCACCGGTAACCAAGGTCAGTTTTATCAGAACCACAAACACCAAGAGCATCCCCTTTGTGCTTTACAAGTATCAAACAGTAACTTAACTATATGATGTTTTATCAAATGTTTGTAAAGAAATTACAGAAAGAAACATAGGTCATTTTCTTTAGTGTCACCTGATTCAGTGGGTTTCTAAACTCAGTGTAAACAGCTGAGAAATTTGAAGTTTATAGATGAAAACACCAATATGACTGTGCAGTTAAACTGAATGAAAGCAGAGTCCCTTATGAAACATGGCTGTGCCCAAAATTATGCACTAGGATTGACTTTTTCAGGGGGCATACTCTTTATATCACTTATCCATATTTTTGTAATTTATCAGTACTTGACTCATCGTGAATGAGGTCATTTCGCCATGGAAATGTGCTTCTAACTTGTAACACAGCTCTCAGGAAGTGATTGATGATGAGCTAACTAGTGTGTCTGGAAAAGACAGATGCGTCTAAATATGCTGAACAATAGTAGAGACACTGAACACGCAGTGCATGGTACTTTTCATAGTAACATAAGGGTCACCATTCAGAGCCATCCTGGTAATGTATTCGGGCAGATATGTGCAACTACTGACAAAGTGTTTGTTGTTGATTGGCTCTGCAAGGGGTGCAAGCACTATTGTGCAACAGAATTTCCTCAGTTTATTTGTTCACTCTCTATTTATGTCTCTAGTTAAACTGCCAGGTATATGGAGTTACATGTAACAGGACAAAAGTAAATTCATATTTGATTTTCAGTTGCAAAGCCTGATCGTCATTGATCAAGACTGAAGTTTACAACCCAGTGATTTATAATATTGTGCCTTACTTTCCATTTTATCCATTTAATAGATAAAAAGCACATTTGTCCAACTTTGAGCATCCAATCTTCAAAAATGTGTGCAGTATAGAAGTGTGAAGTGTGTGTGCTGTTGTTAGTCACTTTAATCCTAGATTAGTTTGTCTGATGTAAAATTAAACAACCTCTAATTTAACAGACAAGTTGTCACTTCAAAAGAGGTGAGCGGAAACTATGTACACAGCTGATAAAAATAGTAATAATAAAAAAAATTATTCTAAAGAGTCACAGACTAAAAATAGTTGAAAAGAGATGTGTTGCTAATAGATGCTAAAAATAATGTGTTTTCTTTCCCCTTATCCTTGCTTTATTCCAACATTTCAAACTACTTTATTCCTCTTGAATTTCTTCTGTCCCTGCTGTTTTTTTTAAAAAATTATTTCAAAAACTTTTCTCTTCTTCAGCTCTCTCTCATTCTCAGTCCTCCTCTTGCTCCCCCTCTCCAGCTCTCAGTACAGAGAGTTTGTCTTCAGGCTCAGACTACAGCTCCTCTCAGCTCCCTTTAGCTGGCGGTGGCAGCAGCGACCAGGAACACAACTTCACCAAAAGCGTCTCCGAGCCTTCCATCTGCTCACCGAACGACTCCAAGCCTTCCCCTTCTTCCTCCTCGACTGAGCATCTCCGTCAGCCTTCTCCAAGCCCCGCCCCTTCTCCAGTACCAGCAAATGCCAGCTCAGCTCCAGCCACTCCACAGACCAGTCGCAACCCAGTGACCAAGGCTCCTCGACCTCCACCACCACGACCCAGCAACCCCAGCCCACTGGCCTCAGAGGCCACCCAGTCACAAAACAAGGTAATGGCGCCACCTCCAAACAGAAGACAATTTATATATCAATACACTTTGCACATACTAAAAATCCAACTGCATCTTTTCTCTTTTTAGCGGATATGTAAAGAGAACCCCTTCAACCGAAAAGCTTCGCCCTCTCCTGCCAATTCTAAAACCAGACCGCCAAAAGGCCCCCGTCCTGCTAGACCCCCGGCTCCCGGTCATGGCTTCCCACTTATTAAACGCAAGGTAAATAACCCCCCAAAATAAAAACGGACTAATTAAAAACAGAAATAAACCCGACAGAAATGACATCATCACTTAAGAGTAAAACAGATGAAGTAGTAGTCATGTGATTCAAACATCCTTCCAGGTGCAGTCAGATCAATACATCCCAGTTGAGGACATCCATGGGGAGATGAGTCAGCTGGAGAAGCAGCTGGATGAGCTGGAGCAGAGGGGAGTGGAGCTGGAGAAGAAGCTCAGAGACAATCCAAACGGTATCACATTACAGCACTTTAAGTCCAGTGAAGACCAGCTTTCTGTTCTTTTTGTTTTGTTTTTTTAAAATAGTCATTTCTAAGTAATAAAAGCAAATCTGCTTCTCTGTCAGAAATGACAGGAGTACTAATATTTGTTATTCACCCTTTCTTCATTTAGATGAAGATGAGGAGCACTTGTTGGTGGACTGGTTCACCCTAATTCATGATAAACACCTTCTTGTCCGACGGGAAGCTGAGCTGGTCTACACGTAAGATATAAATTTTACAGTTTTGGAACGTCATGGCTGGTTTTATTTTTACATATAAACCCTGTAGACAGATGCTCAGAATAGTAAGCGTGAAGTTATATTTTTGAACTTATTGTTGGTTAATGTGTTGCTCTCTGCAGGGCGAAGCAGCAGAACCTGGAGGAGAGGCAGGCTGATGTGGAGTACGAGTTGAGGTGTCTTCTCAACAAACCAGGTATTTGAGACATTTCCATCTGTATAATAACTGGGTTAGAACGTTATCCAGACTGGCCTTTCTCACATGTAAAGGAAGGTAAAAACCATTAAATGCCCAATCCAGTTTCATTTCAGTGGCTCCCAGTAACTATATTCTGTAAAATTATTGTTTACATTATTGAAGTACTCAAAGAACTTAAAAAAAAAATCAATCTTCAGTTTGAATTATTAAGAATCTCTTGGTTAGTTTGTGCAATGAATGAAATGTCAGTATCTCCAGCACTCCAAGACTTATTAATCAGGACTCCCTGCTGACCTGACAGGATGGTGGATGTGCATTTAGTTTATAGTGAATGCTGCTCTGCTTTTGCATCAATAATTTATAAACCTTGTGAACACCTACAACGTGTACGTAATTGAAATAAAACAACAGATTAAATTATTAATCATGCTCTGCTTCTTCCATTTCTTCTTTCCTCTCATCAGAGAAAGACTGGACCGAGGATGACAAGAGTCGGGAGCAGGAGCTGATGGCTGAGCTGGTTACCATCATTGAACAGCGCAACCAAATAGTCAACAGCATGGACGAGGACAGGCAGAGGTAATCGAGTACAGACAGTTCATGTGCATCTGTGTTGTGTAGAGACTGGCAGGAGTCTAACTGTGGTTCTGTCACAGGGAGGAAGAAGAGGACAAACTTATGGAAGAGATGCTGAAGAAAAAAGGTGCGATGATGTTTCATTAGATTCATGAAGGCACTCTTTTCCTTCCTTTAAATTTTTAATGCAGTTTTATTTCTTATTTTAATCCTCATCAGACTTTCAGAAGGATCCAGACAGCGATCACCAGAAGAAAAAAGGGGCAAAGTTTAAACCCATCAAGGTGCTCAAGCGTCTGAGCCATAAAGGAGAACCGGGAAAGAGTCCCAGCCCGCGTAAGGAGAAGAGCTGAACAGCAGAGGACACGTCTAGCTCAAGAGGATATTTGAAGGACTACTATTTTAAGAAGACTAAAGAATTTTGATAGAAGATTATGACATCTCCTCAAACAGTTTTTAAGCACCAAGACTCATTCAGTGACTATTTTCAGTTGCCTTTTAGTGTCTGACAGCAAGTGCTTTAAAAAGTTTAGGCTCTGAATATTCAAACTAGTGGCATGTTGGGTGGGTTTCTGTATTACTGCACTGATTACTTTTTGCTTTAACATCCCTGCATTGCACAGTGACTCTGCTCTATAGGCCTTCAGCAAAGATGTGATATGTCAGCTTACGTTGATCCCTGATATCCTTGAGTTTTTAGTTTTACTTACACCCTCTTGAGTAGTGGTCTCCTTTGCTCCTTCAAAGGTGCACGTATTTGAGGTTTTATATCATGTTTGGGTTGAGCCCATGGTACTAGTAGCAATAAGTTTGTCTTTTTTGTTGTTTTTTTCCCGATGAAACTTGCTTGAAACTGCAGCATCTACTCTTGAAAAGCTCAATCAAAGACTTCTAGCTGCTATATATACACATATATTTTATTTGTGTTTGTGTGTATTTTAGTTTCTTCAGTAGTAGTTTTACAATTGTGTTGGTGCTTGTCATCAAAGCATTACACAAACATAGATATAGTATTTATAAGTGGGTTAGACTGGAGGAGAAAATTAGACGAGTAACGAACTGCAGACAAAAAACAAACTGCCGGTTAGTTTTAAACGGGACTTATTCATTTTCCAAGGAAAAGCAGGATAGGTGTCCTTTTATTATGGAAGGTAACAGATGCAATATTGAATTTCAGAAGAAGAAAATATACAGTATTTTATCAACTGTAGCAAAAGCCCAGTTTATAACGGTTTTAACTATCGAAGGATGGACCTGAGGTATGCAATCATTAATTTATATTTTACTATGCCTTTTTGTGCGTGTGTGTTTTGCCTTAGTTTATATCGAGTGCCATTTATTTTATTGCATACATCGTTAGTTCGAGCTAATGTAAACGCGTTTACTCATTCTGTTCGTGTTCTCGTCTCTTAGATGATGTATTTGTCTTGTGTGGCTGTGTCTGTTGTCTGTTTCTGCTCTGTGCCTAACTTCCTGTCCAGCTGAAACAAAGGGCTTCTGTGCCACCACATTTTTGTCATCTTGTACATTGTCCTAAAACGGCAGCAGGACTGTGTGAAATACTGACACTGGGAGGCAGAGGAATAAAAGAAATTCACACAGTTGGGTAGATGTGTGTTGTATTCACTGGCGTGCGCGTGTGTCTCTGCTCTGACTGAAGGTATGTCGCTTGCTTGAAGAGAAGCAGACCGCCCGGTCAAAGACAACAGTCAGTCTTCTTTGTTGGCTGCATTTTCTGTCCTCTCTGCGTTTGTATCAGATGTGGGAACGTGGGATTTTTCCATTATCTCCAATTCTCGTAATTTCTGTTATTAGAGCCAGGATACATTTAAGTGAATCTGATCATATCTTAGTTCAATTTAAACTGCTACTGATCTGTCTCATCACTGAAATAAAAAAAAAAATATATATATATTTTAAAATACAATACTAAATGAACATAATAGTGGCTGAAAGCACGTTTACCTGAGATATCTCAGTGTTGATGATGTTGATATAATCTTTCTCCTGACCCAGGGAGGCCATGTCTTCCAGAAACTGTTGTCTTTCCTGTATTTCATTCAGAACTGCAGGAAAAACAGAACGTGTTCTTACTCTGAAGGTCAGTGAGCACATTGATCTTGTCATAAGGCTCAGAAAATATTCCCTACAAAAACAAATTTCCGTTTTTCAAATGTATCTTTTGTTGCACTAAAAACACCCCAAGGTTCCATGCACTTCTATTACAATCTAGAAGGCAGACATTTCTGGAGCTGAAATCTACAAAACAACTCCCAATAAAAGAATTTAGATTGATAAACAGCGCTACAGGCAAGAGGAAAAATTGGGGGTTAAACTGTCCCTTTAAGATTCAAATATGATGCTGGTGTAACCGCTCCACCTCATTGTTTTGCTCTGCAGTCAGCCTCACCTTCCTGATAGCGATCCATCATCTTTGGTATTTCTGAGCTCTGATGTTGAGGAGGCTTCTGAGAAGATCCCGCTCCGGGCTGCTCGGTCCCATGCGCAAAGATGTTCTGAAGCTTCCTCTTCTCTTTCTCTAGGTCTCCTTGGGTGACATGAAGAAAAAGTTCCGAAAAACAGAGCCTGACTTTTTCTCAGAGTGCAGAAAATGGAATAAATGAAGAAGAAAAGGAAAGAAATGGGGAAAATTGAAGGGATCGATGACATGCAATATACACATAAACTGAAATTTATGTCAGTTTCAAGAACGTACGTGTTGGACCAGGACGAAACTTTTCTCTCTCGTAGCTGTTCCCAGACCGACATGCCTTGGCGGTGCGTTTCTGAGTGTGGACTGGCCAGTGTTTCTGGACAGATTTACCAGGAGAAGACTGTGCCGGATCAGAGGTGAAAGGCAAAGCTGTTTCATCTGAAGGAGAAAATTTTACAGCAGCAAAAGTTTTTTGTTTACAAAAAATGAAGCGTTGCTAATTGTGGATGCTTTTTTTCAAACCCCATATTTGAAGTGTGGGACTCTTCCCGACAAGCTTTGCATGATTCACAGTTTAAAGAAACTGAACAGTGAACTGGGCTAGGCCGAGGTTCTCGATCATTTGACAGGGGTACAGAGTATAAACATAGCTTCTCCACACTAGAAGGAGTCAGCTGAGGAAGATTGGGCATCTGAATAGGACGGAGAGGTGTTTTGGTAGTGTCTGGGAAGAGACCCGGAACAGACAAGCTATGGACATTGTGTCACTTGGCTTGCCAGGGAATGCCTTGGAATAAGAGGTGGTGGCTGGGAGGAGGCAGATCTGGGCATCTCTGCCTAGATCTCTGTCCCCCAATCCAGACCCTGGGTGTCTGCTCCTTACAAACAGATTTGAACAGCAGGTGGGAGTTACAACGTGAACCACATAATTTAGGCAACCATATCAGGTACACCTGCTCTCAGCACATCATGCCCGAGTGTTAAATCAATCTGAAGTCCAATAGTAACAGTATATGGCACCATAAGGGCCAAAATCATGATGGTATTTAGCAACAGGTCATATGTACAGAGTGGAATATTGTTATTAACTTACAACTATATCTTAAGTATAAATATAAGAAAATACTCCATGAGACAGTATCAGACCTTTAACAAACTTACTCTTTGGCTGATTGTTGATCTGTTTTCTCTTGAGGCTGGTGACCCTTGATTCCTGCTTCAACACTGAGCACAGAAACAGAACAATAAGAGTACACAGCACAGGCCTCAGCAACGGTAAATGAAACACAGACACAGCTCTATAGCGGGATCATAAATTCTGAGACCATGCTGAAAATCTCTCATATCTTCATAAAATTTGAGGACATGCAAAATGAAGAACAAATGTTCTGACCACGAAAAGCTCACATGGTGTGTTTACAGGACTGACAATGACACTGAAGTGCCTCACACTCAGAGTGAAAGGCGCTGGTGGGTATATTCAAATCTGGAAACCCCAACTTCCCTCTGACCCAGGACAATTTATCTGAGGTTTTAACTCCAACATGCCTGAAACCTTTGGAGGAACTGCTTGAAGACGTAGTAAGTAATTCAAAACTATCAACACATCAAGGTTGAACAAAGCTGGGCAGTCTGTGGCGGGCTGATTCCAGCCTGTCAACACTGTATTTCTAGTTCAAACTGCTGCACTGATATCATCATGTATGCATGCTAGAATATGCTAGAGCAAAATTTAAGGTTTTTATTAATGTTTCTTTAGTGAGCTCAGATTTTTTGGAGCACAGCTTACATCTCAGCATGTCCTGGGTCTCCTTGCTGAACTGTGTGGCTCTGGGGCTGTTCCACAATCCCCTGCTAGCTGAAGCCTGTGAGGAAGTTTCCATCTGCAAACTAAAACACACAAATTACAACCCAGAAAACCATTGTTTTAGTTCAATTTATGATGCTGTTATTCCTGAATTTAACGTGAACTTCATCGCTGTGATCTATGAATGACTTCAACACGACCTAAAGCTTCGGAAAAAAACCCGTTAATCTACGAGACAAATATTGTAACTAAATATTATATTAATAATCTAATATTAAACACTAATAACATTATTAAAGCTTACCTCGTTGTTCTTTAAGGAAAGGCCAGTCTTTAAAAAAGGAGACCAACTTCAAACTCAGGAAGACGGCAGTAACACTATGTTGCTATAGCAACTAAATAACAAAAGCCCTGTTTTAACTCACTGAAATATGTTTTTAAAAAAAGGAAAAAAAGAGGGAAAGACAGAAAATTATTACTATAAGACTCCACGTTTTTAAAATCTTTTTTAAAAGATATTTTACGCTTACCAATGGTTTCAAGACAGTGGTGCAGTGTCAACTATGGCCACTAGAGGGAGACAGATTATTATTTTTTATTACCGTTTTAATGGCTTCCATCAGTTATTGATTTTATTTTCATTTATTTTAGTTTTGTCACCAAGAGTCTATTAAACATTTTTTATTCTGTTAAAATATATATACAGAGAGGAAGTCAGGAATTACTAGCTAATTAATAGCTAAATACCATTTTTATAGAACAAAACACTCATATGGATCCCTAAGATATTGACATTATATCATCAAAACTACAAGGGATTTCAAAAAAAATAATTAAGAG
This sequence comes from Diplotaxodon limnothrissa, assembly GCF_057381915.1. Classification (NCBI taxonomy): domain Eukaryota; kingdom Metazoa; phylum Chordata; class Actinopteri; order Cichliformes; family Cichlidae; genus Diplotaxodon; species Diplotaxodon limnothrissa. The sequence goes on from NC_140601.1 coordinate 36,124,130, forward strand.
TAACGCAAACTAATTACCAATCGTGAGACTCAAACAAATGCATTTTCAGTCAATGCCTTTGAAAGTGACAAATAAACAGCCTAAATTGAACTTGTTTAATAGAATAGAATAGAATGGCCCTTTATTGTCATTGTACATGTACGATTCAATGTGTCTATAAAGCAGTCGATCATTGCATATTTTTTCAACCTGCATAGTGAATGTCTTATGTGTAGTCGTCACTCGGAAGACTCTCAAGAGAGAGTCTTTATCAGTGGCGGGCAAGTCATCGGGGGTCAGCAGCAGTCAGGGCATCATTATCTGTGGAAATACAGCAGCCTGCATTTGCTGAATGTCTGCAGATAAACAGCAGCCCGAATATAATCACCTTTCACACATAGGTCTTCTCAGAAGTCACACGTCCTCGCTGGGAATACAGACACAACCTGTGTGCACAAGTGTGTTAAACTGTAAGCAGCAAAAACAGAAGAAGAGGTTCACTTTCTGCTGTAGAGTCAAACAATTAAAATTACTACATATCCATTATTTGTTTTAGTATATGTTTATATGCCAGTCACCTGTTTTTAGGTATTTACACAATCATATTAAAAGTATGCAAGCTGCTTTTTCAAATCATGTATGCTTTCTTTTTTCAATTAACATGTCTATCAACATTAAACGTGCATAAAACATCTCTGTATGTGTGCCCACACAGTTTGGACTTTGTGCCAAAGCGTGCTTAAATAGATAGCGGCCTTTCATCTGATAACAGCCAATGATCTGTTTACTTGTGAATGAAAAATAACTGAGTGTGCGCCATTTGTCTACAGGCTTAATTTTACTGCACTTTAAAGGCATTTGTGTAGACATTCAAAAGTATGGATGGTAGTTCAGTAAACTTAGAAGATGTTTTCAGCATTATTTATCCCCCTTTTTTTTTATTTGCAACTATTTGCAGTGACTGTTACCATCTAATTATCATGATTTTATTATTTTGTGTATCATTTTAAAACTACTCGTTCAGTTTTGATGGAGCAGCTGTTTAATCCTGTTAAGGCTAGTGTATCATATTTGATACATTTTAGCTCTACATCATTAGCATGATTTTGTTTCCCTGAAATACCTGATGTACACTGTCAGACACGTGCAGTGCTACACAAATGCCAAATGATACAAATTAAAACTCACATACGCAAATTTATATTAATTTATTGTTTAATTTTGTAAAACAGTTTCCCCCTTTCCCTTTTTGACATATTCTACTTACAAAATAAAAGTTTCCAGTGACAAATCAAAAATGTTTCTTTCGTGTTTAATGCGTAAACAGTTAACAACTATTGCTTTAATCCTCATCATCATTTGACTCCCTGTGAAGCCTTAAAAAAATGTGTGTGTTGCTATTTGATCCCAACTTTTTCCTCTGTGAAATAAACATCTGTAAAAACGTACTTTAAGAATTTTAAAAACATGAGTGTAAAATGATTGTTGAGCATATTCACGTCAGTGACCATTTCACTGATAATGATTCATCAAATTTTAGCTTTTAATTGCAGCAAAAGCGAAGGTTGTTCTTAGGGTTTATAAATGACCGGTCTTAAAGGAACCAGAGAAGTAATTTACACGTATGCTCCACCTCCTAACGGTCAAAACCTACATGAAAACGAGAGATTTGAAGTTAGACTTGCAGCTGACAGAGATAGACAAGAGAGAGGAGGGAGAGATAGCAGGCAAGCAATGACGAAAAGGAGGCAGTTCTCTGTGGCCTGTTTGCACTGAGTGGACTGTAACTGGGATGAGAGGCCTGGTGAGCTGGAGTCTGACTTCCTGTTAGCTGAGGGTGAGGTGGGCATGTAAAAAAAAAAAAATACAGAAGTATCCAAAAGAAAAGAGAAACTTTCCTGTTCTTGTTACACCTGTTGCCATATCAGACTGCTTGATGGCTGTTACCCAGGCTGTGCTCCCTTCCTTCAGCTCCTTCTCAAACCTCTCTCACTCCACTGACAATATGAAAGTAAGTAGCATGTTCACTTCAAATATTTGATTCTTTTAGCGAAATATAGTGACTCACCTTTCATGTAGTGTGACCATTTAATATTTATGTGTCTGCTTTTACTACAAAAGTGACGGAATAATGCTCAAAATTAAACTGCTACCAAAATGACTTGTAAGTTTTTTTGTTTGTTCTAAAGGGCTCTAAAAATATACTGCATACAGTTTCAAGATGAAGTTAAATGAAATCTTATTTACACTTGGTAACTTTTTGTAAAATTTTGCTGTTGTTCCAATTGAGTTCACTTATTGTATTGTGGATTGTGCTGCTTTATATGAAAAAGCAATGAAATCACAATGTAAAGAAAGTCTGCAGGGAGCAAAACTGTTGGCTTAATAAATAATTTATTGAATATCTTTAATGATAGCTTTGGATTTGTATTAGAATAATACACGTGTGTGAGAGCCACCAGCATCTATTACCACAGTGGGCAGAAATTAATGCATTTTTTTTGTTATTTCTGGCAATCTGAAAATTTTTTTTTACTATTATGTGAAAGAAACTAAACTAAATTAAATCAGTAATAAAGAACAGTGACTTTGCAAAGTCTGAAAGTTTTACAATTGAATAACAGTCATTAATAATTCAAATTTGTAACAGAACAGAGTGGAAATGTCCATAAAGATAGAAGTATGTTGAGACGGAAGCTGTTCTTTTTATACAGAACTAAAAATAATATTGTTGAAGTTCAAAAATACTCTACACTTGAGGATTTGTGGCTTTGCAGATCCATTGTGATCTACAAATTGTAATGTACATGTGATAACAGAAGTCTGTCTGCACATAGAAAAACTGAGATATATTATTGAAATTGCACATAGTTTTCTCAAACCATCTCACAGTGGTTATTACGCAACAGTTTTACTGGTCTGGTCCGTTTTAAATCAGATTAGGCGCTTTGTGGCCCTAAGCAAGAAGCTTGACTCACTGGTGCAAATGCTAAGAAAATCTACTCATTCGATGAAATTCAGCTGAATTTATTATGGGCTTATATTATTATTTGGTTATTCTGAGGTAAACAAAATAAGTAATCTAGTTTGTTTGTATATTTGGAAAATACCCTCTGTGAACATTTAAGGATGTTCTTGGTTTTCATGATCTTAAAATTCTCTCCAACAGGTGTGTAAGTCAGATGGGTCTCTCCCTTTGGACTCCCCAAGCACTAAACTGTCACCAAAGAGCTCTGAGCAACTGCAGGTCTCTGAACAAATGGCAGAGGAGCTCCTGGATGATGACAGCCAAGCATCATGGGACATTGAGTTTCTGCTGTCAGAGTGGCGCAGCCCTTCCCCCGACCCTAGCCCCTCTCTCAACAACAGCAACCAACTGCTTCCGCAGTTTGACCCAAACACTGCATACCAAGAGACGAGTGTGCTTAAGGACCCATCAGGACAGGAGAGTCTACAGATGAACAGCGGCAGCCTCATGGCTGAGCTCATGTCCCTTGCTGAAACCACCACAGTCCAGCCAGAGCTGTACCAGCGTAGTTTTAATGACGATCAAACAGGTCGAACTTTATTTTCTAATGTGCATAATGTAAATCAGTTTGACTTCTCCCAAGGAGGAAGTGTTGAAAAAGACAGCAGAGGAAGCCTCAGTAAGGTTGCATCATGGGACTTCAACCCCTACTATCACCACCACCACCAACAGCAACAGCCTCCCGTGGTGGCCATCCCTGAAAACAGGTTCATCCGACCTCAGCCTGTGACTCCTGACCCTCGACACTACCGCTACTTGCCCCACTTTAACCACACTGCCAGCCTTTACTGTGACTACAACCACAGCCAGGGGCATTTGCCCCTGCACCAGCAGCCTCTGCTGGTTGGACAACAGGTGCCCCCTAGTGGGTTGGAAGGGAAGCGTGGCAGAAGAGCTACGGGGAAAAAGAGACCAGCCATCCACAGCTGTGAATACCCCGGCTGCAGCAAGACCTACACCAAGAGCTCGCACCTCAAGGCTCACCTCCGCACCCACACAGGTAACCAACAACAGAAACAACTGATCTTAACTCATGGTTTAAATGATGCTTTTTTAAAAAACTGCTATCTGCTTTATTATCTTTTATCAGGTGAAAAGCCTTACCACTGTTCATGGGAGGGCTGCAGCTGGAAATTTGCCCGCTCGGATGAGCTGACACGTCACTACCGCAAGCACACGGGTCAGAAACCGTACCAGTGTATGCTCTGTCAGAGAGCCTTCTCTCGCTCAGACCACCTGGCTCTGCACATGAAGAGACACAACTAACGCTCTCGCATATACACCAATCTACACCTCTGCCATTATAGGACATTTTAATTAAAAAGTAGACAAATTTTGTCTGAATGTAGGACCTCAAAAGTCATCTGGTGTAGATGTTTTTGGTATACTTACAAAACAAATGAGATAGGTCTAACTCAAAATCTAATTGAAAACCCTTCAGCTTCAGAAATGATTGATATCCGTCACTTAAAGAGTGACCATTAGTAATTGCTGAAGCACTGGTAATTAGAGAAGTACTCCACAGAAAAAAGATGGAGCAGGGGACTTGCTGCAGGCACTGTAGCAAGTTTATCTCCTTTGTCTCTCTCTATTACACATATTTTATCTCAAAGAAGCCAGCTTTATCATGACTGGCTGCTCGTGTGGGGCTTTTGTGCTAAGATGACCGTTTTAGAGATATCTACCTCTGTGACATCGTACAAAAGAACTTGTAGAAACTGAAAGTCTGACACCTGAACATTTAGCTGATAGGATTACTCACACGTACACTGACCTCAATACGTGAAACCTTAGCCTTATTTAACATGAGCATCCACCATTGTTGACAGACAATATTAGATAGACAGATAATATTGGGTACCCTTTAACCATCACATCTACATATCTGAGCACAACAGTTACCATATACCTTAAATCAAAGTCCTAACTTAACCTGGCAGCATGTCAACCAGAAGAAGACAACCTTTGTAAAATAAGCATGTCTAAAGCTATAAGAGCCGCTTTTACAAACACTGTACACACTGTGGGTTTACAGACAGTGGACTTAAACACTAACAAAAGACCTAAAAGTGTTTGTAGCATTGGTTACAAGATGACACACAACAGTGTATCCAGAACTCACAGCTTACGAAGAAAGCCACGAGTGCTTATTAGCCATGCTTAATTATGTCAGCACTGAGATGATATAGTCATCTCAAATTCTGTTCCCCTTACAGGCAAAGCAAGATGAAGTACTGATATTTGGCAGATTTTGGCCAAGTGCAAATATCAATGTTTAATTTAATTTTTTTAATTCCCCCTTTTTGTGCAAGGGAAAGAAAGAATACTGCACTGCAGTATGATTTTATGTCCTTACAAAGTATCTGATAACTATAAATCTATTACACTGGGTTCTATACAGTTTAAAAGGACCACAAAACTGATGTGACACAACAGTTAAACATCATGCAGTCAGAAAGAGAAACACTGACCCATACCCATGAGCTGGTGTGTCCAAAATGGTAATAGAAATATGACTTAAATTATATGTGAAGCAAACTAATATTGGTTTATTTTTTTAAAACATATTTTTATTTAAAAATAAGCATTTGCTAAAGCTGTAAATAATCAGTATTTTTCTGAGCTCTCTATTGTCATTAAAAAATAAGCAACATATTTATTGTCACGATCTTTTACAACAGCAGAAGATACTATATTATTTGTAAAATATTTTTGTTTCAAAAGAGCGTTGTTAGCATTGTTGTGTTAAGAATTTTTAAGATGTTTTAATTCCAACAATAAAGACTTTTAATTCTGTAAAACTGTTGGTCAGTCGAGCCTGATTTAAAAATAAATAAATAAAAAATAAATACAAATAAATCACAAAACCATAAAGCTGGGACTTCAAAATTATTGAGAAATACTATGATATTTGTCAGCAATGATATATATATTTTTTTGTTTAATGGTTTATTAGTTACTTTACTACTCTTTTTGCACAACAGGCCACGATTTATGTCCTTGTCAGTACTGCAAAACTGCATTTTTCAGTCATTAGTACATCAAACTGGACCCTCCAGTGGGCTGAATGTTTTATACCCCTGCCCTTAAATATTGTTTGCTTTACAGCAAGATTAGGAAGAATTGTCCGTTTCAAGTCATTTGGGGTTTTCAAAGAAAGTGAAAACACATTTTTCATTTTCCAAGAGAGAGAAAGCACTATGTTTGATATCAGCATTTGACCTCTAGATGTCAGTGTTCTGTTATCACGTCAATCCTCCAGGCTGCAGGCAGGTATCAGCAGGCTGTAGGCGGCTGTGTCTGCTGTGTTTCTAATCTGGGTAAGGGTGAGGTAAGGATGGGGATCTGCTTATGTAACACGGTGCACTGATTCATCCTGATTATGTCAGATGATGGAGTTCATCATCACATTAAGAAGCTTCCTCTCCCTCCATCTAACAAATATATAGAATGTTGTGTACTGCATACCCTCAGGGAAGACAAACAGACTCACAACCTCACACACTTACCAGCATCTACAACACATGCTTAAGCATACACATTCAGCAATGAATCTGCACTGCTTTGTAAACAAAGTTATAAAAAACCACTGCTGACCTAATGTGATCCACAACAAAGCATTAATATTGACAGTATTTTTAGTTGCATAAAAGATCACAGAGATTCTGAGGCTTTGGTAAAACCTCAAAAAACAAAAACAAACCAAAAAAGAGAGAGGGTTTGGTGCATGAACATATTTTAAAATGAGAGATATTCATTTTAAAATCATTTATTGTAATTGCAAGTTTCCACTCTGTAAATGGATTTAACTTCCAGAGCATGATACTGAAGTGATGTAATTTTGTACAAAAGCCTGTTTGTAACTTTTTATAAACTTACATGGAAATACTAAGTTCTTCGACAGATTCAATAAAATCCACGAAATTCCTCTTTAATAATATGGAAGTCTGACGTACAGTTAATTTAACCCTCATGTTCTGGATTTTCTGGTATGTGAACAGGAACAGTTATATCGTTACCTCTCATGAGACCAGTTATGCAATCATACAAATGTTTTGCAGGAGCCCAACCAAGTCAAGGGTTAGTATTAGAGTTTGATCTGTACTAGCGATTAAGACTGAGCTGCTGCAGCTAGGTCCACTTTGATGTGCTACCATGGCTAAAACTGGGTTCTTAATCCTGCTAATCGGGGACAACATAATGAATGTTGAGCAGAGACGTTAACTAGCTAGTACATGCATCAACACATAAATGCCTTAATCAGAGCCTGAAATATCTACATGAAGTTAATAGTAAATGATGCCTTTTAATCTAAGAGCTAGAAAGTCCTTAAAAGGGACCTAATATGCTCATTTCCAGTTCCATAACTATGTTCTTGGACTCTATTAGGGTAGCTTTGCATGACCAACAGTTCAAAATAAACCTTATTTACCTTGGTCTTGGTCTTGGTGCAGGCCTCCCAGTTTATCATGGTCTACCATAACCTGTTTTGCCTTCCAAAAAACAGAAGGCTTGAACAGCAGGTCGGCGGGGCTTCTGTGCACACAGCCAGAGCTGTGTTCTTGAGATGAGCATTTTGGAGACTACTTGCAGATACACTTAATGCATTATTTGAAATTTTGGTCAGAATGAGGTCAGAAATGAAATGAGCAGAGCCAATGAGAACTACAGAAGCGAAATGATAAGAATTTAGTGATTCCGATTCATTATCGATATCAAAGACATTCATGCAAATTAATGACATGTTGTGGGTCAAATGTTTGTTCATGTTGGAGGTATTTCCCCTCTTTATTGTGATCACCATTGGGGTCATTACTCAAAAAAGGTAATATATTGTACAGAACATTTTTCAGGTAGAAATAGAGGCTGCAGCCTGACTGCTCATCTGTTTGTTACCTGTTGAAGTTCAGAGTCTGACTCCTGTGCCGGGGCTGCGCTGGGTTCTTGGCTAGCTTTGTGTTAGCATGCTGTCTGTGTAGATCAGGCTTGGCCAACTCCAGGCCTCGAGGGCCAGTGTCCTGCAAGTTTTAGATCTCACCCTGGGTCTATACACCTGAATCAAATGATTAGCTCATTACCAGGCCTCTGGAGAACTTCAAGACATGTTGAGGAGGTAATTTAGCCATTTAAGTCAAGGACACATCTAAAACCTGCAGGACACCGGTCCTCGAAGCTTAGAGGTTTGGACATCACTGGTGTAGATGCTCGCAGCGAGGTGAAGTTATGTTAGCAGCATAATGCGACTGTTGTGCTTGATGTACTGGATGCAGTTTGCACTTTACTCATCATTTTGTGCAGTAAAAATACAAGTAATGTCCATAAACACTATTTACCTCCTCAGACACACAAACTGAAATCAGCTCAAAGAACCACAAGTGCAACTGGAACTGGAAAGCAGGATCATAGTCAAGCATACTAACAGTTCCAAGGAACTGGACTACTGGAAGCCGATTCTAGATTCCTATGCCTGAAGAAATACAATGAGATATATACACTTACTGGATTGAGACTGAAAGGGTCTCAACCAAGTAGGAGCCCCTGTTAAAAATGAACACCTTCAAGCTCAACTGAAATTTGCAGCTGCCCACATGGACAACAAATAAGACAAAGGTTGAACCATTTGTCCACAAAGATATTAGGTATGTTTCAGAAAGATCAAGGTCAAGCTTTCAAACCTAAAAATGATGCACCAACTAACAAGCTTGGGTGGTGGCATCATCATGCTCTGTAGCTATTTTACTGCCAGTTGTGCTGGTTCATTGCACAAAGTTGATGAAATAATAAAAGAGGAGATCTACCTCCAAATTCTTCAACTTTACCTTAAATCAACAGCTAGAAAGTCAAACTTGGATACAGTTGGATTTTCTAACAGGACAATAATCCCAAACACACATCAAAACTGTCATAACCAATGAGGCAGGCTGGACTCAAAATGCAAGCTAACATGAAGCTTGTGGAATGGCCTTGCCTCCATCCAGATGTGCACCAAGAAACAAACCAATTTAAGTGAACTCTAGAAATTTCGCCAAGAGACAGGTCAAATACCCAACCAGAATTATGCCACAAGCTTGCAGACAGCAACCAAAAAGATTCTGGCCATGGTGCAGCTTGCTAAGGGACACTTAACCAAGTATTCGAAGGAATGTATATGCATAAATTCAAACTTTTTCACCCAAGTTGTGAAAGAACAATTAAATAATTCAAAACCCCAAATTACCATCTCATCCATGCCCATGATAAGTGCATCTAAACTAGTGACCACAGCTGTATTAACATATAAAATATGACCAATATTAAAAAGGCCTCTTTTGGCCTTGACCGTATGTCATTACATAATCAAGGGCTCATACACTTACTCACACACTGCCATGCAAATTGCAAGGTGCAACGTAAAGTGTTCTGCCATTGGAATCAAACCACCAACCCTGTCATAAGATGGAAAACCTGCTTTATCACACCGCCCTCAAGCAATCATGATAATTTTAGAGCTAATAATAATAATCTGTTCTTCACTCATACAAAAGATGTTCCACAACATCAGATAAATCACAAATATGTTAGTGATGGTCATGAGGCTCCATCTGCAGTCTATTTTAGTGCAGCGTTCAAGGGAAAGTGATTTGGGATTTAGAGGTGACACGAGGATAGAGGCTCTGGCCTGTAGTGCCCTAAAAGAACAAACAAACTCTGAAACAAATCTGCTTTCTACTTCCATGTTCTACTTCCTCCTTTCATGGTTACATAAGGTTATAGCTAACCCCTTGATTGGAGTGATCTTATCTCTGAGCATGACAAGAGTGTACTAAACAAAGACATTATTATAATGCATGTGACCAGGCCAAGGCTTAAACACCATGTGGCATAAACAATGACGGTAATGTAATGTTTTTCAGTGCATTTGATTCTTTAAGCTTATTCCACCACATTTTTTTTTCTAAATCCCCAATGCCAGGTCATTAATGGAAAAGACTCATTAAATAATTTGATTTGATTGTTTTATATAAAGAAGGATATTTTCTTCCTCCCCACCACCCACATGAACCACAGAAAACAATTTGAATGCTGCAGTGGAAGAAGGTTTACTGAGGACAGAAGCATAATTAAATCCTCCTCTTTCTTGTTGTTTCCCCCCCTAACAAGATACGTCATTTCAGTCACTTATTTAATCAAGTTAAGGAGAGGGAGAAGGAAACAGGGTAGCTTCCAGATAAGCAAGCTCACATCTGGAAGTGCCGACAGTTATATTTTAACAAGAATCAAAATGTAACTTTAGAACTCAAACCAAAAAAAACAAATACTTTCTCTATACCTGTTTTACTTGATTTCCCTCTCACATCTAAATATTGTATACTTCATTAATTGCATTTAATATATTTAATTAAGCTTTTTTCATAGTTTACATCCTTTTATATTGCTTTAAATATTGGGCAGCTTTTAAGGAGTTTAAACTCCTTAGACAGCTGCTCTAGACTCTATTGCACAGATTCTCATATTAAGCTTCCTTGAAAATGTGCGGTCAGAAGTCAAGAAAAATTGGGACATTTTCAGACACTTAAACACTAAATTGCAGTGTTGGAAAGGTAAAACACATCATCTGAATAGTAATGCTGTCTGAACTCTGCAGTATTTGTATTTTAAATGTTATATTTGTTTTAAATGTTATATACCTATGTAGTATGTGACTTTTGTTGCCATGATGCCAGGTCTCTCTTGGAAATGAGATTTTTAATCTCAATGAGATTTTTACCTGGATAAATAAAGGATTAATAATAATAATAAATAATCAACTGTACTGCTACCCTTCATATCACTAAAATAAACATGTGGAAACATTCTCACATGCAATATACACACAGTATATTATAGAATTAATATTTTAGGATAACTGCTTCTCCAATGAGCATTTTACAAATGGATTTTCTCTGCATTATTAATAAACCCGCTATTTCAGGCCTCTACAACATCTGTATTTTTTATGAAAAAAATGTAGCATGATTTTGGACTGGTAACTGTCCGTATGGTATATAATATAAGGATTTCTAAACGATGACAAAGTAGTCCCACTCAGTGCGTTTGTTCTCTCTCTCATCGAATTCAGTTTGATTATTTTAAGCCAGTATGAATGTGTGGAATTATTTACTCTTTGTCTGCAGTTACACAACCTCACATAATGAGAATCTTGGCCTGCTGTCCGAGAGCAGGATGAGGATTAGAGCGCTGAAAGCCGCTGCAGCACTGAGACTGTTGAGAGGGACTGCGAGTCCAAATGAATCAAAGGAAAAGCTGGGAGAGGGAAGAGGGAGAAAGACGGAGCGGGGGTGGGGGTTATCCGCCTGATTTGAACTTGAGCATACACACACAGAGTCAAACAAGGCCACAGAACACTCTGTGCACCGGCAGTCAATTACTTTGTACCTTTGTTTTTCAAAGAGCTAATGAGGCTTTGCGTACACATGAATGCATATGCAACAGGGAGGCTTTGCTGACATAATGAGCTGCCTGTTTTTAAATTTTAATGCATGCATTTAGTATGGCAACTCGATAAAACCAGGAGACTCATAATTACAATAAAAATGGCCGCAGCAGAGGCAAAATGATCCTCTTTTAGTCTTTAGACTTTTCATTGACCTGTTACAGTTGTTTCCAACTCCAGGGTAGCTTTGCATGATTCACAGTTTATAATAATCCTTATCTTCCACTGTGCCTCCGTGCAGGTCCTTGGTTTCTGGTCAAACAACAATAAGTTTTGAAACTTAAAACCAACAGTAAAACATTACATGTAAAATAAAAAGGTCACCAGATGAGCTTGTTAAATACAGCATACTTGTTCTTTTGGAGAAATCGGTAACTAAAAGCATCCCAGATTATTTATTCTGCACTTAATGATTGTAATGCAAAACTCTAGTTTTCTCAGAAAGCTTCATATGCCCCTTATTCATTTTTTTTAACATGCTTTTGAAGAGGAAATAAATGTAATTTTTATTAGCTTTTTTTTTTTAACTGCTTTTACATACTGCTGGTTACTTACAGTATACATAATAGTGTAAATGTGCTAACCAGCTATGTGATTTCAGTTCACTTCAATTTATTTTTATACCCGAATGTCACATGTGGAGGTTAAAAGGGCATCACAGGCATAAAAACATATCAAGCTGACAGACCTTTAAACAAAACTGTTCTCTGCATCTGCCATGTTCCTGAATGGGGACGATTCTTATCAGTACAGTAGTATTATTAAGTTAAAATGGTATTTAAATGTCAGAATAAAAAAGGGGTATCTTGAAATTACTGTCAGAGTTTGCTTCCTTAAGATTTTGAGGTAGGCTGTTCTGGAGTATGAGAGCATGAACTGCAAAAGCTAAAGTATTTAGTAGCTTATGATTTGGCAGGGGTCGTCAAACTATAAGATATAAGATGACCCAAGACTATAAGATTTTGTATCGAAGTAAAAGTATTTTAGAATCAATACTGTAAGATTCTGGAAGCCTACACTCTTTGCTAAGAGTGGACATGTGTTACTGGTTTCTAACGCTGACATTTTTATGAGTAAATTTATACTGGTGAACTCTGTGATGCTAGATCAGGTGGTTTACAAGGTTCAAATGAGGACTCAAAATGTTATTACGCGCGTTGATATTTTGCACAATATTTCAGTTACATAATCCCCGGTGCAGAGTGGACACGTCGCCAACGAAGCATGTCCACTGATGCTGGTTGATGTTATGACTTTAATCTTTAGTTCAATACACAGGGACACGGTAAGAGTCATGGTGGATCAGAGCAGGTGTTCAGAGGTGAGTGTGTATGCACACCTACACAGTCTGTGATTATAAACTCTCCTCTTTATTGGAAATTACTTTGTTCTGGCAGACATGAGAGAGTTAAAGCAAATCCATTTGGTACTGAAGAATCCAGCTGTTTTGAAAATGCAGAACACAAAGTGCTGAATTAATTCTAAAGGACACTTAACTTTAGACATTTCTCCAAAAAGCTCCATTTAAATTGGAAACAGTTTACATTACAGATTCTATATCCATCATGACTCTTGTGATGGCAGAGCTGTACCTCAGGCCTACATGGAAATGTACCAATACCTGCTGGGAAGACTACCATGGACTTTGACACTCATGTTCAGCTCCCCTTCTGTGTGAATTATAGTAATGCTTGTGACCCCTTTTATTTCATCTAGAACCACCACCAGGTTTAACATGATATAACATTTCCAGAATCCCTCAGGGGCCAGTTAACATACCAGCATGCAGACTTGCTGCTCTAACAAAGGGAAAGAGTGCTGCACATCCATCATTTAACCTTATTTACAGTTTGCTGCTCATTCAGCTCAATTTTTTTGCTCCAGCCTCCAAAACCTCCACGGTACGTTGCAGCATGCACCCCTGGATCGTATTTGCTCTGTAAAGTTCGTAGAAACATTTCCACAGTCACACTGTTGTCACCAAACCTTTGATGAAAAAACCCCCCAAATAGTGAATTTTAGTTCATGAGTCCACATTTCTCTCAAGCGGGGAACAACAAACGTGTTACATAATAGGGTGACCGGACCTTGCAAATGGAGTATGGGGCAAAAAGTATGTTTGTTTTTGACAATGCTGGACACATTAGAAATGCTAAGAGGCATTTGACGTGTAAAGGTCATGTTTTATTTGAATGCAACCTTACCAAGTGTTATTAGAAAGCTCGAAGGTAAGATAAAGTTGTTGTCACCATGGCAAAGAAAAGAGCCATCAATGATTGTGCAGTGGGACTGGCTTTATTTCACTTTAACTTAAAGACACACAGGGGCTGCTAAACTCTGAAAGACAAAACAAAGTTGGACGTTAACTAATTAACTTAAAGGTTTAAACTCAGAAAAACAAATCAAACTCACCTCAGCTGTCACCCACTGTGGGAGTGAAAAGAGTGAGTAACAGGAAGCACAGTCCATATATAATGTGTGCCAGTTGAGTTCAATTAAGGTACAAAGAAACTCAGAAACCAATCAGTGATGAGAAAGTCAAGACAGTGAGTGAGGCGTGAGAGAGTGAGGAAATGGGTAAATACAACAAGAAACTTTACTACACTAAGTAAATATAAACACTATTAAAGGAAAGTAAATTTTAGTTTTGTGCAATAATCTTCTTCTAATACTTTTGAAAGTATTTCCACAAAATAAAAATGCCTGAGTTCAATTCCACCATCAGGCCGGGGTCTTTCTGTATGGAGCTGCATGTTCTCCATGTGTTTGCGTGGGCTCTCCCCAGGTCCCCCAGCTTCCTCCCACAGTCCAAAGACATGCACTTAGTGGGGGTAGGTTAATTGGAAACTCTAAATTGCCCATAGGTGTGAATGTCAGTGTGAATGGCTGCCTGTGTATATGTGTTTGCCCTGCGACAGACTCGCGACCTGTCCAGGGTGTACCCTGCTTCTCACCCTAAGACAGGTGGGATAGGCTTCAGCACCCCCCGTGACCCTGAAATAGGATAAACAGAAGCAAATGGATGGATGGATAAAAATGCTGTGAACTCTTTAAGTTGCTATTTTGTTTAGTAATGTCACTGAAGCAATGTGGTGACCTGCATTTTTCCATATTGGACATTGTGCAGATAGTGTACAATGATGGTCTGTCAACCTGCCTGAGAACCATGATAGCATCCTCTCATTAAAGTCATTCAGTGTCTGTCTTCATGCTAAACAGAATGTGGAACATTGTCTCAATATTTGGGACAGTGGGACAAGGGATAAAAAGTGCTGTACAGTCCCACATAAAGTGGAACATCCAGTTGCTGCGTTGCATAATACCCTATGAGAAATAAACACCGCTCAGTTTTTGCATTGATTTTATAGTAAAAGGACTACAAGTACTGCTTTTTCATTTACAAAACAGGTCAGCAGCATGAGAAATCTTAAGAAAAATAAATGCATTGCCAGCTGTATGTCTCAGTCCTTCCATATTCAGTCAGTGTATATTACAAAGAAACACAAACACTGACACAACTCCTTGGCCTGACTACCTTGCTTTGATGTGGTATAACAGGACATAGTTCATATTTATGTCTGTGAGAAAACGTCAAAACTAACAATAATTCAGGCCTCTGGCTTGGATGAAATGATGAAATTTGCACAACAGTTCCCATGACTTGATGAGATGTTGTAACATGATGCTTCTTTGTGCCAAATACAGTGAAAAATGATGCTCTCATGGACTGCTCTTTTCCCATTTTACATATCCAACTTTTGCCTTGATTGGACCCTTTGACCAGTCGTTTCTGGCTCTGGGCCGAGTCTTTGACACCCAGCGTAGATCTGCATAAATTAAATGAAAAGTATTGTTAATGGAAACTAAAGAGGCCAACACAGAAAAAGGAGAGGTTCAGTGTGAAGAAGTCCCATGTGCAAGGAGGAAGTATCACTGTGGCACAACGCTTATGGAACAGTGTTCCTTTTTTCTGCAAAAACTCACCCCAACTGAACTTTCAGCATGGCACAGTCCTCACATGCACTTTCTCTGAGTATTATGCAACAGCTTGCTTCCCCATTTACACTAGCTTTCAGGGCACAGTCTCCATAAAGATGTCTTTACATTTTTCATTAACAGGATTAAATAATTTACAGATTAGCTCATAGGTTTAGTATATCTGTGATTAGCTTCTCTTGTTTTTAACACAGCAAAGCTATAGTCCTGAAAGAGAGAAAACATACATGGTGAGCTACATTACACAACTATGCTGCCTAATAACCTGATGTTGTAATGGAAAGAAAAACAGAATCATATTGTCTATGTGCTCATTTGAATGTAAGAGACACAAAAAAAGCATGTGCACAGTATTTTTTCCCCATGTTTCTGTGTACCTTGAACTGCCCGTTAGTGGTGCTTACTTGGAAAGAGCAAATGAGGACAACTTAAGCAACCACGAGCACTGGTAATATGATGACAAGGTCACTGGCCTCAGGTTTTTACTGTTTTATTTTTTTTAAATTCTTGGTTAATATGTTTGAGTTGGGCTTCTGTGGTGTTTTGTCACTCCAAGTGTTTGAAATTTTCATTTTTTGTGGTTGCTGGATTTCTGGGTTTCTATTTTGATTTCTTTACTCTGGTAAAATGCAAGTTTTGTTTCTAGTGACATCTTTGAGTCTTTAATTCCTGTTTTAGTATGTGGTTGTTCCAGTAATGAGTTTCAGTTTTGTATCCCATGTTTTGGTTCATGTTTTGGTTTCTGTTGGTAGCAGTTAAAGTTCCCTCAGTGTTTCCCTATCTGCTCTTCTCTCTGTGCCGCTGTGTATCATCCAGTGTTCCTTAGTCTTTGTCGTAATGTTTACTGTAAGTCTTCTTCTCTACATGTTCAGTGTGTTTCCTTATCTTGTGCTTGTTCAGTCGCCTTTGGTTATCTCCTGATTTATTTTGAAGGTTTCTCTTTCTTTCTGTCCTGCGTTTGTTATGCTTCCTATTTGTCTGCTAATAATCCCCCCCCCCCCCCATGTTTACACATTTAAATTGGTCTTCAGCTTTTTGGTGCCCTCTCTAATTGGTGAAATTTCTTTAACATGGTTTTGTAAGACCTTCATAGTGACATTATTCCCAGTGGTCTCTTTCAGCAGGACAATGTGACATTGCAAAATTGATTACCGGTAAGCATGGTCTAAACATGCCAAAGAGAAACCACAGACCTCGGTTCAATCAGATCAAACATCTATGTATAGTATGTCGGCCACTGGTTACAGGACTTAAAGGATCTGCTGCTTGAACAGGACACTTTTAGATGTTGTGTGCCTCCAAAGGTCAAAGCTGTTGGAGTGTATCATTTTAATCTGTTAGAAGAATCCTGCTGACTGTGATTGATTCATAAATTTAAATAGTGCCAGTTCTTAACAACAGTTATCTAAATATTGCTTTAGTAGGTTAAAGACACTTTTAGAAAGAAAACATCAAAGTTCAGTCAGTCCCCTATGACAAAGCACCTGGCAAGAGTGGGAAAGGAGAACGCCTTTTAAACAGGAAGGAGTCTTCAGCAAAACCAGGGTCCCATAGGGGAAGCCATTTACCTTGTTTAGTTGGAGGTTTGAGGGGACCAAAAATATGAGGAAAAAAGAATGAAAAAGAATGGTGTGGGATTTACTGCTGTATCTGCTGAAGTTTAATAAAAAAAATATGTCTGATAAATTCTGGTAAACTTCTGAACAACTGGACCCTCCTGGGAGGAGAAAAAAATTCTAATTTAAGGTATGTCTGCCACTTTTCAGGCCCGGAAACTACATCGATATTTTATATACAGTCTGTGAGTAAAAGGAAGGACATCATTACACATTATTAATCCAAGTGCATATTTCATGCCTAAAATCAAAATGTTCGACGATGTCAAGTGACCCATGGTGATCAACTTGATACTTACAGAAAGGTACTTTACAAAAATTAAGCCCATAAAAAGAAACTCCAAACTGTCTCAAACTCTTTTATCAATAATCATGATGAAACTTATCAGAACCAAACGTATTTTAATTGAATATGAGAAGTTTTACTTATACTTTAAAAACATTTCGACATTTCATCTTGGGCTACGTTCACACTGCAGGCGAAAGCGCATCAAATCCGATTTTTTTGACCCTATGCGACCCATATCCGATCATGCTATGACAGTGTGAACGGCGCAAATCCGATATTTTCAAATCCGATCTGGGTCACTTTCGTATGTGGTACTGAATCCGATACATATCCGATGTTTTAGAAAGCGACTGCTGTTTGAACGGTCAAGTCGCATTAAATCCGCCTTTTACGTCACCGACACAAGACTGAAGCCAATTATCAGCGCCCGAGAAGACATCGCGAACGCTTCCTAGCCATCCAGTGTAGATGTCAGTGAAACTGTTGGGAAGACAACGTAAACATTTTATTTGTACTGTATAATCTGCAGATTCTGACAGAAATCTGCAGCTATCCTTTGAAGCACCGCTCCTCTCTTAAACAGCAATAAGGATCATTATTAGGTTATTTACATTATTATGTAAATAACAAAATAACTTAAAGCAAAAATTGGGAAACGTAAAGTCCGAAGTCTTTATATTAACGGCCATCAGTCAAACAATACTGTTTGTTCTTGGTCTAAACAGAGCGCGTTGTGTGTGACATCTTCTTTTGCGCATGCGGGCCGCTTTGAGCGTTCACACTAGAGCGCGTTTGCTGTCGCATTTTATTTGTAGTGTGAACGAGGAGACAAAAAAATCGGATTTGATCAAAAAATCGGAATTGAGCATTAAGACCTGCAGTGTGAACGTAGCCTTATTTCTGTTCAAACATAAAGCCAAAAATCTTATTCGCCCCCTGGTGGCTGGTTGCAGTACAAGCCATTAACCACGCCCCCTCAATGTTACTCGGTGAGATAAATTAAACTATAATTGAAGTACTTAAAGCTTAAACGTAGAGCTTCTGTCTTATTAAGGCCGTACATCATCGTAAATGTGTTTCTGATGATGACGCTAATTTGTCCTCCTTTTTTGTCCTCTAGTAACCTCAGATATGTCAGTTATGATCGGAGTCCCATCTCTGCGTGTCAGGCAGACACGTCACACGAGAGTTAAAAGCGCCGCAGATCACAGCTGCCGTGGAAGTATAAATTTAACAAGCCCATCAGACTTATTTTCCCCCCTGCCTGTCTGTTTTGACTCGGCTGGCTTCCCGTTAGGAGGAGGAGGAGGGTGAAGAGAACGAGGAGGAGGAGGAGGAGTGTGTTACCCGGGGTGAGGTTCCGACCCCGGCTGAACCAGTGAGCGGGGGAAGGAACGGCAGGGAGATGCGGTGTGTTGAGGAGCGGAAACGTCTGAATGACCGGCAGAGATTTGCAGTCTCCTCTCCGAGCCAGAAGGTTTTTATCAGTTTGCAGCTGCTTGATTTGTAAGTAATATACATTTGCGGCTTTTAAAGTAACCTTTACAGTCATTATTTTATCCTGTTAAGATACGTGTGCTATATTTTATTATTCTGTGTGGGGTAAACATGAAGAACTAAATGACCCATTACACATTTATGGCCATTTGATGCCAGTAAATCAAAGTTTTCATGTATAATTTTGGACAGAATCAAATAAGACATCTGGTATTTCTAAGTTTAAGTGAAGGAAGATTCATCCAGCTTTTATGTTTGTAATTATTCATTTTGAAAGCTTTTCCCTTTAAATCTTGTATTTAAAAATATTTTCCTGCTAACATTAATTTGACAATCGGTTTAAATTTTACAACATTACAAATTTTCATCTCACCACGTGGATTTTTTTTTTCTCCTCTAGGTGGAGCCATTACAGCATATTTCACCGGGAGCTGCCAGCCCTACAGCTCCTTGCAGTCAGGAGTGAGTGAACATGACGGGTCAGACTGTGGGAGGCGTCATCCAGGATCTGTCGGTGCCCTCTCTGCTGGGTGTGGGGTCCAGGCCTCAGGGGGAAACCGGCTCCTTCACCGAGGAGGCTGTTTCCATCCTGACCTCCACGAGTCAGCTGGCCCGAAGCCTCCTGGGTCACACGTTTGCCTTCAAACGCAAAGACAGCTTTAACAACGCTGAAGCCATGGCTGGCAACAGCTGTGACGAAGACAGCGGTAATAATGCACGTCGCAAACGGGAGTTCATCCCTAATGAGAAAAAAGATGATGGCTACTGGGACAAGAGGAAAAAAAACAACGAGGCAGCTAGACGCTCCAGAGAAAAGCGGAGAGTCAATGACATGGTGCTGGAGAGGCGGGTGATGGGTCTGCTGGAGGAGAACGCCCGCCTCAGGGCCGAGCTGTTGGCCCTCAAGTTTCGCTTTGGGCTTGTTAAGGACCCCTCTAATGTGTCCATCCTACCGTTGACTGCGCCCTTCTGTCCTCATCCCACCCCCAGATCAACAAATCACTACCAGGCTCACACTGATGGCTCCCCATATGTCGGCACACAGGCCAGTGCCAACACTCACCAGATCCTCTCTCAGGCTCCGCAGCAGGGCGCCATCTATGGTGCAAGAACAGCTGAGTTGAGTCATAGTGGATCGCAGGAGACTGGGGTTGTGACCTCATGTGGCTCAAACGTGGGTAGCCCTGTGTTTTTTGATGACACACTGGGTGAGAGTGGCAGGCCTTCTCCGAGGGATGTGACGGAGGAGCAGCAGTGCTGTGAGAGTCAGTATTTAAGCAGGCAAGCCTCATCGGAGGGTTTGAGGAGTCTTCCACACAAGCTTCGTTTTAAAAGCCCTGGGGGAGGCAGCAACGGAGGGGAAATTTCTGCATCACCTGACAGCAGGAATAGTGGCCTGCCTATAGCCATGGTGGGACCAAACATCCAAATGAGAAACCACCAGCAAGTGGGGTGGGACGGCCAGGTGGAGAGCCAGGCTTCTTGGTCTAGAGAGGATGCCTGGGGTGTGCAGTATCAGGGTTCACCTTCAGGATATAATAACTCATCTTTTCCGCAGAATTCAAGCGACCACAGATATCCAGCAGAGGACAACAGCCTCAGGTCGCAGATCAGCAGTTTGTCCCAGGAAGTGGCTCAGCTCAAGAAGCTCCTGTCTCAACAGCTGCTTCCTAAGATGGCCTAAAACCAGATGAGGGGACGGTCAGATCCACACCATATTTCCCCAAATAATCAAACTCATTTTCCCAGAGTGGGATGAGCATAAGCAGCTACCTCTGAAATGGCATGACATTTTTTAGTGGCCTGTTTGCTCCAGTGATGAACAATACAGCAGGAGCAGAATTAAGGAAAGTCATCACGTATACGCAACACTGTATGTACTGGACTGAAACACAAGAATGTGTCCATCATCTGCAAAAACCTCTTTCTCATCAGATTCAACCTCATCTTCAATCTTGTCATATTTCGAGACACCTGGCACTTATTTTGTGTGTAAAATTGAGCTGTTATGACGTTTTGGAGTGTACTGTGGTTTTTGTGCCATTCACTATCGTAACCTCGATGTTACTTTTCAAAACTGTGAGTGCACTCAACTGTGTGGAAATAAAATCCTGCTTTATGTAAACCACTGTGAGCATTTTTCATGATAAGAAATTGCAATTTTTTTTACTACAATTTAAAATCACAAACAATCTGCATTTGGTTTTGCACTCACACACATCCCCATCTGTTTAATAATCATCACAAATAAGTGTCAAATTCTTACATTAATCCTAACCTAAAAGTTGGCTTTTAATACTAAAACCAAGGCTTAACCCTCAACACACCTTAAAGGGGTTTTTAAGGGTTTATTTGAAGGTATTTAATAGTTTAATTGTCTTTAATTGATATTTAATCATCTTTATCTTTGGCTACCTTAGACAGTCAACTTAAATGTTGTTTGGACAACCTATCGGCCTCCATATGCACAATCACAAACACTGAAAACTCCAAATAAATTTAGACTGATCATAGTTTAACAGTGAATGACTGTGTTGCATTTTTCTGAATGACAGATATTTTTAAGAAAATGATTTTTAAGCCACATCTGGCACTAATGCTGGGCACAACAGGAGCTATGGTGTGGCACTGGACCTGTGTAGGGTCCACTGTGCCAGACTTTGAATGTTGCAATCCGGCTCAAAAGCTGCAACATAAATATGGAGACTAACACCAGAATTTCACAGAGACAAGGTTTTATTTTAAATAACATAACAAGTTAGCTAAAAAGCTAGTACCACTAAGACAAAGACTAGTGAGGCTCCATGAAAGCCTGCCTCAGGTATACCTTTATCCACACCTGACTAGGTGTAGTCAATTAGCTGCAGCTGAAGACGCTTGCATTGCCAATGCAAAGAGATTAGGGGCTGCAGAGGGGTGTAACAACCAAAGTTTTCTTCTTTCCATAAACTAATATCATTTCAGTTTTGTTTATGGCCTTTCCTCCTTCAACAAATACTTTAAAACTGTAAACACCACCTCACTGTTGATCCATTTGCACTGAGTTAAGGATACTGAAAAAAATGGACAGTGGAGTGTGTGGGACAGAGCTGGGGAGAGAGGGGTGAATGCAGGGAGAGCGGTGTGACACTGCATGAGTCATCTATCACGTCAGCAGCAGAAAAGCTATTTTTAGCCTCGAAGCAGCTGCGGTGGAGACTGAACGACCCACATGGAAGTGAAGGATATAGGTTCAGAATACATTAGTAACACAAGAAAACAATAGAAATGAGCTCGCAGACATATGAAATGTAATAGTAAAACACACTCTGAGAACAGCACAGAGCCAGAAAGCAGTTGTAGATAAAATGAATGATTGCATTTTGTCTCAGAAGATGACTGAATGGCATAATTCTGTATTCTTGGAAAAATCCATTTTCACTTTTAGTTTGTTTTTTACCAGCACCAGGTGGCGCCAAGTGTCTTTAGCAGCATGCTGTATGACTTTCATTCAGTCATTCCATTCATTCACAGCAGTGTTACTCCTTTGTGCTTACTACAGTAACACATGCTGCACACGCACAACAACAAGATTTGCAAAGCATTGTTTACTGACTTCTTTCACCCCACAAAGCACAGTGCGAGTATGAGGCAAGAAAACAAAATGAAAACAAACTGAACAAAACAAATTTGCTTGCTCATTTTTTAAAAGCACATTTCATTTCAGGTGGAAACACAATGAGCTGCACAAAGCATGAGCTATAATCGGGTTTACAGTCACAAAATCATTTAGAAAACAGACATAAGTGAATAAATACATAGAAATGATTAAGGTGAGGGAAGGGAGGTGTGGCATATGACTTGTCTCCCCCAAAACAACCAAAAAACAAAAATTGTAAATTGGATTCAAGAGATAAATCAATTTAAGAAATATGATTTTAAAGAGATCATAATTAAGACAACAATAGACCAGCAAAAATTGGTAAGTGGTGTGTAGTTGTGATTGAGTAAGGACCAAACCAAACAGTAACAGCACTAATAACAGTCATATTGACCTCAAAAACTGTGGCTTAAAGCTGAAATATGAGGTTATCTCTCTGCAGACCTGTGCAGCTGCAGAGACCCATCCTTTAGGTCCCGCTTCTCTCGCTTTCTCCCCAACAAAACCGCAACATACTTATGAGATCTTTTGTCTGTGATTAGACTGCTACCGCCCCCCCACCACCACCACTCCACCCATACCATAAGCCATATAAGATGGAGTAGAAGGGTTGCTAGGCAGACACCACCACACCACAGTTGCCAGGGGAATGCCTGCATGCAGAGGCAGCTAGAGAAATGGAGGAGTGTGTTGGGGGTTGGTCGTTCTAAATGAGGACTGGTGGTGGGAGGGGGAGGAGCCAGACAAGTTCAAGGCCGCTGTTTCCCCTGCATGGTAATGGTGGTGGTGGTGATGATGTGTGTGCGTGTGTGTGTAACTGGTGTACATGTGTGGATTCAGATAAAGCAGGGGGAAGGGACACGAGTGTGAAAGTGGCTTGGAAGTGGCTGTGTGTCTGATACAAAGCAGGGCTGACGTAACGGTAGATGAAAAATGGTGAGGATGAGAACAACGGGTTTTGTGGGATAATAGAAAAAGCTCCTATGCAGATTCCACTTCCTGTATAGAGAAATAAAAATGCAGACAAAACAAATTTATGATCATTTTTAGTCTGTGAGAATAAAATTCTGCCTTACTGCCATGAGTAGTGAGATTATTTCACTTTAGGGTTTTGCAATAACAGTAATTATTCCAAAAATCTTAGTGCAATGATCAAATATAATGCAATCAAAAGCTTAATGAATATAGAATTTATGTAAAGCTTTAAAAAAGTAAAAATCAATTACTACTACATCCAGGAGAAATGTATATTAATGCTAAAGTCAGTGCTTCCAGTTAGAAACAAAGCAGATTCTACATTAAACTCAGTGTCTTTTCAGGACAAACTGATGTTACATTTTTCCAAATTTCTCATTTTTATGTTTGTCACATCCATTTGTGCAGCATAAGCCATCCAGGTATATTGTATCATAAAAATGCTTACATCAAAGAAAAAAGCAGCATGAATAACAGTGCTGCAGGCCATTTGGGGTTGAATGGTCCCTTTAAAATAATAATAATTTGAAAAATTACCTCAGGTTTTATCACAATAAAACTAACACCTCAATGTGTAAAACAGTATAAAATATGGTTGGATTGAAGGGTTAAGATTAGGGTTAACAAACTGCCCCTCCATGCATACCCAGATACAAATGACCCCTAATATCTAACACATACACACAGACTCATTCACCCTGGTATTGTAACTGCTATCTAAGCATTGAATTTTCATATTAATAGCCTTTATGCAAAAATCTGTTGCATATATGCTTAAAAACGGAACATGCATTTATGTGGGTTTAAATTATAGGGAGAATGTGCAGGTAGAAGAGGGAAATAATTACAGGCCTGGATTTAAACTCACCGGCCTATGGTTCCACAGTGAAGGAAGGAAGGAAGGAAGGAAGGAAGGAAGGAAGGAAGGAAGGAATCAGAATCAGAATCAGAATCTTATCTGTCATTGTAGAGGTGGAGCTCTCTCAGTGAACAAGAAGACACAGTCACTCAATAAAATTAAAATTAAATTAGAACATATATAAAAATTTGGGAGGATAGATAAAGAAAGATGAATAAAAAAGAAAATAGTAAAGTTGTTACTTTCACTCATATTTCATACTCCACAAAGAATATTAGTATATACCTAAATGTAATAGTGTAGTAGTAATAGGACAACGTGTTGGAATTGAGTTCAAACTCCCATATTTGCAGGCAATCAGTGACAAAATCCAAAGTCTTCCCCTGTAAATAATTGAAAAAACACCAAGAAAAAAACACTAGTGTACAGTATTTCCTTTGCCATACCATGAAGTCCAGGTTAGCCCTAAAATTTAATTTTGTATCACAAGAAAAGCACGTGAAAACTGATTTTTACTTCTTTAAGTGAACGTACTTACTAAAGCACCCAATGTGCTCTTATTTTGTGAGAAATAGTTTTGGATCAAATTAATATTAATAATAAACAAATAAATAAACAAGCCAGAGTGGTAAACAAACATCAGTTATTATTATGATTTTTATGAAACTTTTGTTTCCCAGTATGTGTAATACGCTTCATCCTATATATTGTCAGTTAACAATGAGTGTGTTTTCCTCCCTCTTCTTTCGTTTCCTTGGTGTCATTCGTTTATTTATACGGGTGTTTCTGATGATTAACAGGTCGTGCTGTTGTTGGGCCATGGCGTCTGTTTAAAGGCATTCGTGGCCTCGTTAGAAAATCTTGTAAATGAGATGACATTACAACGTGGAGTAAGGAAGAACCCGGAGATTAAGGGGCGGGCAGGAGAACAAAAAGAGAGGGGCTAATAACACACACAGAGAGGGGGGTGAGAGAGAGAGAGAGTCTCGCGCGGAGAGACAGTGGACAGAAACGTGACTAGGCAGCCTAAGAGCTGTTATGCAACTGCTGACCTACTAACACATATTTCTAGAAAGGGAACCGGAGAAACTGGAGCAAAGTGTCCTGCAGCGCACAACACACGGGCAGTCCGAGCCAAAAGACAGAAAGGACATCCAGCCGACCCACTGACTCAACGACAGCTGACCCGAGCAGCGACAGGAAAAGGAGAAGAAAGTTTTTTTTTCTCAGTCGGGAGGTTTCTTCTAAAGGGACACGGGAAGGAGGAAACGGGAGCGAGACAGCTTTTGTGTCGGGGAAGCCTGAATGTTTTCGTCCCTCTCCTGCGTGGAAAGGTAGGTTATAACTGAGCGGCTGGCTGCCGTGTGCTGTTTCTATCTGCCTATTTGCATGTTTTTTTTAATCATTCTGTGCGGGTAGATACGTCTCTGGGTGTGTGTGAGTGTGTTTTGAGGCGAGGACGTGATGCTCATGGCCGGTTATTGTTCACATGGCGACTCTCGGCTGCGCCGGCAGATCCCGCGTCCCTCCGTGACTTTCAGCCGTATGCGGCTCTTTTTGTGTCACGTAAAACACGCAGCTCACCGGGCAAGTGTGATACTTCAGTTGGCGTTTTGTTGCCTTTTTTGTTTCTTTGATGCTTTTACGAAACACCGAGTCCGCTTGGTAAAAACGTGGTTGGCCGTATCGCCGCACACTATGAGGTCAATGTCAAAGCGATGTAATTTCCTCTCATGGTGGTGTTTTCCAGGGAGCACGGGGCTGCTGCTGCTCGGCTCGGACTGTGCTGTGCGATCAATACACCGTATTAGCTCCTGCACGTGGCATATTGGCATGATATTTTTATGTAGGTCATTGGATCAGTTCAGTTACCCAGATATTGGCAGCCCAGCTAATGCAAAGGCTGGGATTAACGCATGGCTGTTTTGAGGTTATGAATTAATTTGAAGGTCTATCACAGACATCTGTGGGAATCTCATGTCAGAGTAAATGATAAAAGGAAAAAAAATCATATTTTTTAAACGAGTTTTGGACAAATGGTTTGCAGATAGGGTGTGTGTAAACATATGTTAGGGCTTTTTCTCCGTTGAGAAAGATTACTTGGTTGGGTTTTGGGGATTTATTAAATAAATGGTCACATGCAAAGGGGGAAATGTCTGATTTCTATTCAAAGTGGGCCACTGGGCGATTTTTTTTTTTTTTTTTTTTTACTCATAAGGTGCGTTAAGTAAAGCACAGAGCTTTGCTTTGAGGGAGTTGGAGGCTATGACATAACCAGCACACAGCAGGGAAAAGCAATAAATAGCAGCTCCCTCCTGGGACAGAGACGCTTTGTAATTGATTCTCGTTCCCACCCTGCACTTTTCCCCTGTCATTTATATCTACATTAACAACAAAATTCTTGTATCTAAAGAAGGCATTTAGCCAGAAAAGCTGCTATCAGTGATGTAACCCAGCTACTCAGTGTCTGCGAGCTATTTTTAACTTGCTTAGTCTTTTTTCTTTTTTCTACACCACAAAGGAAGCACCGAGCAGAAAAAGCAGAAGGCTGAACCAGATATAACACTGTTTTCTTTTATTTTTGTGTCTCAAACAAGATTCCAGTGAGGGCTTAGGGAGACCGTTTGTAAAGTTAGAATAACAAGTGAGCATTCAGGATGTGATGCAATGTGTGGAAACCCCTGTCTGGCAAAAGCAGGCACAGTTTTGGTTAGTCCACCTACTGCCAGCTGGTCTGGTTTCAGAGCCACTGCTCTCTGTCCCGACCAGCTTTCTGAATATAGGTCAGACTTGTATCTGGGTGAGGAGACATGAGGTTTAACAGGGCAAGCGGTGGACTACTTTGGCTGCTCTGTCTGTTGCTCTGAGGAATACAGGAACACAGATGGCAGAAGACTTATCTAAGTTCAGCTATTTCCATGGTTTTGGCAACTTTTATTTTTTTACTTTGCAAATCTGCACCACACTTATCTGGTGAATGTAAGTAACAAAAACTTTTGACACATACTTTAATGCAAATCAGATTTGACTAAAAAGAAAAAAGGCTCTTGAAAGGCTATTAAAATGCATATGAATAAAGAATTTTCACAGATAAGTGAATCGAGAATAATTTGTTGTCTTTAGCCCACAGTTCAAAGTTTCATTTAGTCACTTGTTACTTTGGGTACTTGCTAAATGACACGTAGTCGTATATATGTCCCCGTAGCTGACCTGGAATGTCTGGATTCCCGTCTCTTAGTTTTGTTTAACACAAAGCCGCAGGGCAAAATGGTTCCTAGCTGGGGCCCCTCCACGTGTGTGGTGTTGGATCATTTAAAAGATGGGGGAGAGGAAGAGGACGGCATGTGTTTTACTCACGCTTGCCTCAGAGGGGTCAGAGGTGAAGCATTCTTCCTGGAGCGGCAAGTGTCTGGGAACTACTTCAAAGTTGTGTCTCAGTGAAAAACACGGAAACAATCCGTACAGTAGCTGGAGTGAATAATTCTTCTTAATGGGGAAATTAGCTTCTGCAGAAAAAGCCAGTTAGATTATACCACGCTGAGTATCCCTTTATTTTCTAGCATTAGTCTTGGGTAAGAGAGATTGGAAGACATTCAGAGACTTTAACCTGTAGCTCCTGCTTCTGTGTATTACGCATGTATTACACAAGCTTTTCTCTGTAGCAAGAGAAATTCAGAGCACGTACACTACGAGCAACAACAGCAGCCCCTCCCCTTGCAGTCCTAAGAGAGAACCTGTTATATGTGAATTTGGCTGCAGAGATGGGTGTGTGCTCTGACGTCAGTGCTGTATCGCTCACTATCAATTTTGCTGCCGATTCTTATTGTTGTGTGCAGCAAAAGGCGTAGCAACGTTTCTGGAGCGGACAGGAATTAATGTTGCGTGAAAATCACCGAGGCTTTCGTAATATGATTTTTAGGCACATGACGTATTCAAGTGGGTCTCTTTTTTTTTTTTTTGCTCCCGCTGCAGATTCTGTAAAATTCCTCTCATGTCCCCCCCCCCCCCCCCCCCCTCCTTTAGAAAAAAAAAAAGAAATCTCTCTCTGCTTCTGCGTCTCACTCCCTCACCTTTCTGTTGCTCTATTTTTAGAGTGCACTCTAATACTCTCTTTCCAGAGCTCTTTCCCTCTCCTGCCCTCCCTTCGTTGCAGTCCCACTGACCTATTTTATGGCGCACCGTCAAAGACAGGAGGGGTGTTTACCGCTTAGCGTCGTTTCTAGGTCACTGGGACAACATAGACGTATGTGAGCTTCCTTCCCACCCTCCTTTGTCTCGCACCACCCTCGCACCACCACCTCACACACACACACACTCTTCCTGCATGTCTTTACAAAGATTTTTCAGGATTGGAAAGGGGTGGGTGGGGAGGGGTCATCCTACGTGTTTCCACATCTGTTGCTATTCGTATTCAAAGCGCTTATGGTCCAGTGGGGCTTTACACAAGTTTTTTGAGAAGAAGCAGCCAACAAGACAAAGCCAACTCAATTATAAGACCAGCCTGCAGCATATCTACAATAGACCTTGCCCCTGAGTTACAACATAACACATGATTAAATAAATGGTTAGTTATTCAGGGCAGCTTTCAAGCTGTTCCAAGGTCACAATGTGGGGTTTTTTTTTTTTTTTAAAGTGAGATTATGTAACAGGGTGACTGACTCGCAGTGAAGAAGAAGAAATGCAGTCACCGGTCGGGAGAAGAGATCACTAGATTAGATAGTTATGCAGCACTGTCTTGTTGGTACAAAATGAGTGGTTTGTTATAGGAAAACAAAAAAACACAATAGCAGAGGTAGATATGA
This sequence comes from Diplotaxodon limnothrissa, assembly GCF_057381915.1. Lineage (NCBI taxonomy): Eukaryota > Metazoa > Chordata > Actinopteri > Cichliformes > Cichlidae > Diplotaxodon > Diplotaxodon limnothrissa. Next base: position 36,153,284 of record NC_140601.1, read on the forward strand.
ACTTGTCTTGTTCGTGAGAGCTTTTGTTCTCCTCTCATTGACTTCGGTCCATCGTTTACATAACAGGAACAGTCTGTTTCTTTTGGTTTTTGTCTCATTTAAGGCTTCGCTGCACTGAAAGAGCACAAGGCGAATATCGAAGCAAAACCGGATCTGCTTTCTGTTTTGTTTTTTAAATTCTGTGCTACGTCTTATTTTTACTAACAGAAGGACTCAAATAGGACGGGCAGCGATAATAAATCTGTAAATCTACATAATAAAAACGTAATCAGTAGAATTGCAGTAATCAAGTCACAAAGCAGAGAATATTCAGCGGGGATTCCTGCGCTCCTAATGATAGAAGAAGGTCATGTTTGTGCGCTGTTTAATTCCGTTATTGCAAATGAAAAGCGACACCAGAGCCATTGTTGCCCACAGGCACAGTGACCTAGATTATTGCATTTGCTCAGTGTGTGTGCGTGTGTGTCGTAAAAAGGATGTTTTTATGTTTGTAAAGGACTTCAGGGCCCTGTGTAATGACGTGTTCTTAATTAATGCATATCATCTGTGTAATCCAATGGAGTGAGTGAGGCAAAGAAAAATAAGGGCAGATCTAGTTATTACATAACACACCACGACTGTCAACATCCGCCTGCGCTGTGTTTGCCATTGTTTTTAACTTTGCAAGACAGGTCGGGTGGGCAAGGCTTCCTGTTGATAAGATGTTGACACCGCACAAGGAAGTTCAGCGGCTTGTGGTGTTGAGTAAATTCAGTCAGTGAGATGAACTACCAGAGAAGCTGTGGCAAAAGACAAACCCCTTTTTGCCCTTTTCCCCATATTTTAGAAAATGAAATCTATAAGTAGAAACCATAAATGCACAGTTTGTGTTGTCATTTTACAACTACGGTAAAGCCGAATCAGTGTGCAGATCACATTTGTATCCTTCCCCCTCTAGCTTTTTATCTGTCAGTCTCTGCAGAGCTGGCAGCAGGTCAGCCTGCCTCGGCTCTAGTTATGTGATGGAGCTCCGTCTTACACAAGAGCTCTGCAGCAAGAGCACATACACATGTTTATTCCCAGACTCAGCCCTGAGTGTGTGTGTGTGTGTGTGTGTGTGTGTGTGTGTGTGTGTGTGTGTGTGTGTGTGTGTGTGTGTGTGTGGCTACCCAGACTCTGCAACCAGCTTCATTTTCTTTCTGAAGTCAGTCAAACACAGACAAGACAGAAAAACACTGTCTAAACCCTCGGGGGTTATGTCATAGTTTTTTCTGTGCTGGCTGAATTGAACTGAATAGACGGTGTGTTGATCTCAACCCTTAGACCAAAAGCACCCAGAGTAAAGCTTTGTACTACAGTTAATACATATAACCTGAACTGACTTGCATGTAAATACATGTCACAATGAACTGGAGTAATTTTACAGCTAATCTAACTCCCTCTCTGCTTCTGTTCCCCTCCCTTCCTCTGTCACTGTTTCAGTAACCCATTTAGTGGTCGACTAACGGCGGCGTTGAAGCTGGATCCTTAAAGAACCCAAAAGTAGACAGACCGACCTACATCCCATGTAAGACACCGAAAGAAGCGGGTCTGACAGACATCACAGCTCTGCTGAAGATCGAGGAAGACACTGATAAACTCAAAGTCACCCCAAACGAACCTCCAGAGACTACTTTGAACTACTTGCCAAGACAGCTGGAAAACCGTTTGCACAAAATACAGTTTCTTGTTTTAGTTTTCTTGCTCAGAACACTACTTCAATGTCTGAGGTTTTTGTGGAGTTCCACCTCTTTTTAATCTTCCTGGCTAATTTAGACACTTGAACATTTTGATATTATAATTTAAGTAACAGAAATCAATGAGGCTTTCGTTTCGAGGAGCACAAATACCTCATCCAGAAGTTTTCGCTGAACCTGCGACATAGGTCAGACGTCTTAGTAACAAAGCAGAAGGCTCATATAGTTTTACATTTTTTCCCTACTCCCCCTTTGCCCTTTGCTAGAGTGATACTCTAGCACCCTGCGGGGAAGAAAACATGGAAAGTCTCAGTATACACCTCCCATCCACCAGCAATAACAATGACGAGGAGGGTGACAGTTTTTCCCCGTACAATGGGAGCCTGCCATCCCCTTCTCCCGAAGGATCGGCACGCATTAGCCGCCAGTCTAAAGGTAGCAAGCCTACCGTCACCTCCCGTCGCAAGAGAGAGTTCATTTCTGATGAGAAGAAAGATGCTTGCTATTGGGAAAAACGGAGAAAGAACAACGAAGCAGCCAAGCGCTCAAGAGAAAAGCGTCGCCTCAATGACATGGTGTTGGAAAACCGAGTGATGGCACTGAATGAGGAGAATGTTCGTCTCAAGACGGAGCTCCTTCAGCTCAAGTTGCGCTTTGGCCTCATCAGCACAGCCTCCTACATGGAGAAAAGTCAGCAAATCTCCAACAGCGCCGCTGATGGAAACACTGGCGGCAATGGGAGCAGCACCAACGGCACCCCGAATGGTAACGCATACCTTTCGAGCAGCGGCTACTCCAGCGCATCCCAGGTGATGCTGAATTCAGACTCGTCAGAAGCTGAACAGTCGAGTCTCGGCGAGCGCCACTCCACGCTCCCCAAATATTCCCCCCGTGGCTCCGTGTCTGACATGTCTGACAGCTCTTCCAGCCCTGAACCCATGAGCTACAACATAAAGAAGGAGCCCACAAGCATGGAGATGGCTGGTCTGGAAAACAACATGATTCCCAGTGGGATCACTAATGGGATCCCCATTGGAATGCAGAATGGGGCTTACCATGGCAGCCACAGTGCTCTGGTTTCTCCTCACCAGCAAAGCCCCCCATTGGCTGAAAATGTCATGGACTTCCAGCATCATCATCAACAGCAACAGCAGCAGTGCCACATGGAGATCTCCAACCCCGCTCCTCAGGCCACCTCAGCTCAAAGGAGCGTCATTTTGTATCGCTCCAGCAGTGGCTGTTATCCCATGGAGAGCCAGAGGTCTGAGGAGCAGCAGTCCCAGCAGAGCAGAGCTCCTCAACATTGTCAGGACATGCTGACTTCCAAGTTCTCCGACTGCTCGATGACCATCACAGAGGTCGCTGAGAAGCTGGAGAGAACGAAGACCTTGGACTCTCCACAGTATGAGTACACCAACGGTCACTCTGAGTCAATAGAGGAACTGCAGCAAAGGTATAATCAGCAGCATGACAACCACAGTCTTCAGCACACTAAAAACCACCAGAACCCCTTCGCCCCTGATCTGATCCACAACAACGAGGAGCGGAGGTCCTCCTTCATACAGCACAATGGTTACCTCAACACACTGGATGAAGAGCCCCCGGTGCTCACCTATGAGGGAGGTCCCCAAGCTGATGGTTTCTATCAGGAGAACTCCTCTGCTAAAGACACTTGTTCAAGTGACGGAGACCCTCGTAGCTCTGATAAGGAGGGCTCCACAGATGATGAATCCCCCTCCTCATCCTCCTCAGATATCAGCAGCTACCACCAGAAGATTGAGGGAATTGGTGGTTTGTACGGTGAGTGCCAAGCCGAGGTCAAAGGCACTGCCCTTCCCCACAAGCTCCGCCTCAAGTACAGAGCTCTGTCCAATGGGGCATCGAGAGCACAGGTGGAGGGACTGGTCAGGACCTCGATGTCCCCTTCTCCCACTTTGCCTCAGCATCCTTACCTAGCTCTGTCCAGCAACCCTCACAGTGGCAATGGCAACGGGGAGAGCAAAGATGCTGAGAATGAGCCAGAGTATGTGGAAGACATCAAGTGTCAGGTGAATGAGAGGCCAGAGGCTAAAAATGAGGGAGGTAAAAGGGGATCCAGCGGTGGGAGCGGTGGGCGCAATAAGAGGCGAGATTAAGGACAAATAGGAGCAGCTGTCGTCTGCGGTGGACAGACAAAAAAGAACTGTCACTCACATTGGCACCTTGCGAGGTATAAAAGAAGCCAGTGATCAGTGTGAGATGTAGTTAGGATGTGATTTCACCACCAAGTTTCACTGTGTCACCTGTACCCCTTCCTGTACTCTCTCCTACCTCCCGCCTATCCCTCCAGGTAGATTAACGAGGGATGTGACAGAATGAAACTCTTCAGAGCTGGAGTTTGGGATATTTCCCTCATGGAAAATTCAAACATTATTCAATTATTCATTATTGTAAACTGCCTTAGTGGCTGGCCAGTGTTTATTGTGGCATTATGGGAACATTCCTTTAACCAAAGACACACATCCTTCCTTTAACATCTCCCCTTTTGGCAAAGAGTTACATTCTTCCTCCCTCTCGTCCCTCTTCTTCCTCTCCATTCTCTGAACGATCTGCACACAAGTCCTCTTCACTATTGAAGCACTTAGATTGTATATTACTGTGACATATAAATTTGCATATATGGAATATATATTTTAAGAAGAAAACTGTGGCAAAAACAATAAAAATTAAAGCATTGGGATGTGGAAGTCGTAGACTTTAAAGCGATCAGCTTGTTTGTTGTTTCGAGACACCTTGTACAGTCCTTTTTTGTTTAAAAAAAAAACAAAACGCCTCAAAGTTTCTCTTTTACTAAAAGTATGAGCCACAACTTGTAAAAAAAAAAAAAAAAAAATCAAATAAGTGAGGTACCCTTCTTTTTTTAAAAGTTTGAGTTCAGATCGGGGTCCTTATTTAGAGGATCTGACCTCTTTGACACTCAAAGTTGTCAAAACAAGCGAAGGCCAGTTACTCGCATATCAGTCCAGGCTATGCAGTCACACTTTCCTGTTGGCAAGCACAAGGTGAACCTTGTTTGCCGGCCATCCAACAGAAATCAATACGTCTTCATTTCAAGACAAAAATCGTCTGTCCAGTAAATGAAATGGCTCTCCAGTCACAACCAGCAAAGCTGCTCTCTCTCTTCATAAGGTGCCTCTTTATTGTGTTGTTCCTTGTCCCCACGTTGGCAGCGTCTTAACGATCCCGCTCACCTCCGCACTGAGTTTTAGCAACTGTAGCTGCAGTAGATCATAAAGTATGTACAAGTTTAACTGTTTCACTTCCTGGTGCCTGCCTCTGGCCACTATGTATAAATGTAAAGTTGTCTATCTCTTGTATACTGCTGTCATTATTTTATTATTGTTTTATTAATATTATTTTCTGTTGTATTCGGTTATTCTTTTCGCTGTTATGTGTATTTTTCTGTCATTCACTTGTGTCATTTTTGCTCTAAACTCTTTCTGGTTGTGCTGTGTATTTATTCATGCTACCCTTTGCCCCAGTTACCGTTTGTACTCTGTGTTATTGTATAACCTTTGCTGAAAAGCTTTTTCAGAAGAGAAAAAAAAATGAATAAAGCTTGGCCAGAAGTGATTATGTAATGCTATACTTCACGTGGATATGCAAATGGTTAGAAAAAAACACTCATTTTCGATTGTGAAAGATTCAAAATGGGGGGGAAAAAAAATAAAATGTTGTTGAATTTATATACGTCTCTTTTGGATTTTTTTGGAGTTCTTATGAAATTTGACAGGAAATTATCCAGACAAGGAGAAATCCAACTAGCTGATTCACAGCACTCAGATGGTCACTTCCCAGTCTGCCAGCTCGGTGTGGAACCACTTCAACACGTCATCACTTCATACTGTCGACTGGCAAACATTTACTGACTGTGGCACATCAGTACAGCAGGGCATCTGTTGGCTAACCCAGATCTCGGTCTGAATATTCATGTGATATATTTATACCGACAGGTACAAACTAAACATGACTGCGATGGAAACCAAAAATATCACCTTTCAAAGTCACACCTGCTCCCAGAGAGTATTTTATTCAGCAGATCAAATATAACAATATAACAATAAAATCAAACTTGTTGCTTTAATTAATTTCATTTAAAGACCTGTTAGGAAATAAAGCTGACAAGGAATACAGTGTCAGTGCAATTACAGTTTGTATGCAACAACTAATAGGAGGTAACATTTAACCAAAACTAGGCAATAGTCTTGAAGAGATTTAGTAAAGCTATACCTAGAAATATCTTATGTTCTGCAACCTCAGTTAATTTTAAGCTTTTTAGCTCAGTGGTTTTGGTTTTAGGGACTAAATGTTTGAGGTTTTTGCCCATTTATTGGTCCCATTTACATGGAGGTTGCTGTTTTTACGTCATGTGTGCCACAGGAAAGACGAAACTTGCAAGTAGCTTTTGAGCACTATGGAGCATTTAGCGGCACTTTTGCCAAGAATTTACCACAAAAACAATCCTAAAAAGAGAATTGCAGGTAATATTGCAAAGAACACAGGTCAAATTGATGATGCTATTGTATATGTAAATAGGTACTGGTTAGCAAGTATGTGTCACCAGCACAGCCTTGCCTCACTTGATGGATTGAACCAAAAGTCAGACTTTTTACAGATACTCAGCTGAAATTAATTTTCATACTGCACATTAAGTTGTGTTTCATCAGAAAATCAAAGTTGAGGTTGTGATAAATTCTGTTTCTGGTGTTGTCCAGAATTGCTCAATTCTTGTTTTAGTTGCAGAAATAAAGGGAGGAAAAAAAGTGTTTTAACGTGCAACAAGCCAAAACAAGTTACACAAGTCTCTTGGGAGAAAACTGCATCAAACTAAATCTCCGAGCAATCCTGCCGTTAATGAAACACAAGCTAATGGGAACAGCAGGCTGGCATGCTGAGTGCATGCCACTGACACGGGTTACATAAGAGCCATAACAAAAAGGAGAACCTTTCAGATAGAGAGGTTTTGCAATGTGAAAGGAACACCCAAGTTGCTAGAGAATCTCAAGAGAGAGCAACTCTGGTCTGAAAAGGTCAACAAAGATGGGAGGGACCCCAACAAATATCTCATCAACATGTTTTCAGCCTCTAAGTAGTTCACATTGTGCAATTTATGACGCAGATTCGCTGCATCCACAGCACATAATGCTTCCATGTGAGTTTCACAAAAATGGAATAAGGATGTAGGCAGCTGACCACAGAGTGACCTCCTGTTTTCAGCAATTTGACACTGATGTGTTTTTATTTCAGCTATCCAAACCAACCACCAACCGACTCTAACAAGGTGACATTCCCGAGAAAACCGCAGTGCCTTGTAGTTCGCGCTCCATCCACCCCCAATTTCCTTCCTCTCCTCCCTCATCCCTGTCATCAATATCGCTTGCTCTTTTTCTCTTATCCCCTCCTTTTTTCCCCAGCACATCTTTGAGCTGTAAAAACTGCTTTGTGCAGAGGCTTGTGAAAACAAGCCAGGAGAGTAAAAGTAGGTCAGCGAGGAGGGATAGAAGAGAAGAGGGTGAGGAGTGAGAGAGACAAAGAGTGGGGTTATTCAGAGTGGAGGGAGACAAAGAGAAAGGGGGAAGGAATAGAATAGAGTTACATCAAATTCCTCTACAGCATAAACTTGAGCAAACTACTCATAAAAAGCACTCTTGCTGCTGCCTGAGGCAGCAGGTCAGTAGCACACAAGTACACAAATGCACAGTTACACACTGGAGTCAAGTTTGCGTTTGCTCCAGCTGAAATTTATAGATATACATGTATAAAATGCACACACAGTGGAAAGCTCAGAGAGATTTATTATTACAGTTTATCCATTCTTTGACGTAATTGATGCATATATATTTTACTTCATTACATAACCATAGTTTGAGCAGGTGGATATTTTTGTCTGCGAGATTCAATCTCCTAAGGAATTTATAAATATCCACCTTGATAAATGTCACTGCAACATTCCCACCGAGTCAGAACATCTGATAGTGACTCATGAGCTAGATACTCAGCTCTGATTTGAGTTGACCTCATTTCAAATTATAGTTTATTTTTACCTGACACAAACGCCACAGACTCACCTACCTGCCCCCCATGTGTGCACAGTAGCAGTGGCTACATGACCCACGACAGAAACTTTGCTAAAATAAAATATGAAAGAAGTTAAAAGTTGTAGTGAGAGGTATATGTGCGTGTTTATGAAAGAGAGTGAGCAAGGGGGTGTTGGCCCTGCTCTGCCTGCAGTGATCAACAGCCCCGGCTGGTTATGTAACTCAGATGCTGCAGTATGTAGGTCAGCAGCGCAGGGAGAGGCAGCGATCGGGTAAGGAAGATGAAGCTGAAGAGTGTGTATTTCAGCTTCCGCGTTGGTATGTGTGGATCTGAATCCTTTCTTTAAACCCTTTTCCACATAAAGAGAATGTGCAAATTTTTAAATGATGCCAAGCTGGTATCCAATACAATCAGAATCAAAAAAATCTTCTTAAAGAGCTGAAATTTACAAGCCAAGAGGATGAAAGAAGCTTGCTGCTGCGTTGCAGTGAAGACAAATGTACCTACCTTCAAGTCCTCATAAACTTTGAATAGCAAAAGTTTGAATGTTCTAATGCCTATAAAAAGATTTAAGCATGTCAAATTGAAAAAAAGAAAGAAAAATAGCACCATTATGAGCTAAAAGCCCCCCAAAAAGTCTTGATTTGATTGCAATTGGTTAGATTTTGTTTTTCTACAAAAACAATCAGACATTAGCTCGGTTCACAGAAGAGAGATTGTTGAAGAAACTCTGGAATTCAGCTAATCAATTATTAAACTCTTTGAAGCATGACTAGACATGGTGGCTAGGAGAGTCTCAAGTTCCTTCTCTGAGCATTGTTAGAGCTATTAAAATCCCGTGCCTTTTCCTGTTATGATTACTCTAATGATCTGAATTCAGATTTGGGGTCGTGATTAGCTGCTGAGAGTGAATTTGCAACTTGAAAGTTACACCTTCAAAGTATTAAATTAAATCAACATAAAAGTGTGATATCAACAAAATGTAGCATATTTTATTTGCAACACAACAAATGGGGCTTAGAGTTGGTGCATGCCTGCAGGAAGCCAGAGAGAGAAAAAGGGAGAAAAATGACTCCTCTGTTGAACATGCTTGGTTGGCTGCCATTCAGGACAGAGTTATGTTGCTTGCCATGACCCATTCAGTCTCTGCTGCCTCTGACCGCCAGAGCACTGTAAAATAGGTCACTCAATGTATGTGTGTCTAATCCTACAGATGTGTGTAGAACAATGATTTGAGGACTGCCAACTTCAGTGACACACTTTAGCACACACATAGACACACATCTGTATACACAGCATTTACATCATAGCCTTAAAATAGGACACAAGAAAGTTGTGCACTTCTGAAATGAAAGTAGGCCACAGGGAAGAACTGTGTGCGTGTTGGTATGCGCATGTGTGAGAGATGAATCAGCTCCATGTTATGCAATGCTAAACCACGTATTACCATATCTTGTGCCCTTGTGCTACAGGAAGAAGGCTGTAGGCGTGTTTGTCCAAACGGAGGGTACAGAGAGTCGTACCCTTTCACTCTGACTTCAGCGATGCATCATGTGCCCGTTGAATTTAATGGGCTGTAATTTTGTTTTCCTAAAGCTTAATTCAGTTTTGCTCTTCGATGTTGAATTGTGGTCATGATCCCCGGTGGAGCCAAGGTGAAGCCAGGGGTGGCCATGGCTACCACTGACTAACAGCCACGCCAAACAATCAACAGTGAAACCCATTACACTGCCAGCTCACTGAGATTTCAGGAACACTGTGTTGTCTTTAAAAAGAAACTTGGCAAGGGCATTAAATTTCAAGTATGTAGAGCAGAGGTTCACGTCTTTTTTCCGTATTTGTTTCCATGCTACCCCCTGCTTACGCAGATCACAAGATCTGGAAGATATAACTAATGCTACAACTCAACTAGATACCTCCATCTTTTCCATTTGTCTTTCTTTTTCCATGAATGCCAGGTGTCACCATGATCTGTGCATTATTTAATGCTACAATCATATAAACTGTGTAACACTGTGAAATTTGTCCCCATCCTACAGCCAGCTTTGAACTTCTCTCACTGTCCGATGTAGTATGGTAGTTTCATTTCTTTCCCTACACAAATATCCACCCATTTATTCCTTAAACTGCTTATGCATTTCAGCGGGGGCTTCAGGCTATCCAGCTGTCACACAGTGAAAGACAAGGTTACATCCTGGACAGCCCTGCAGTCTGTTTTCGAGTTAATTGTAAGACATACAAACATTTGTGCTCACGTTCAAACCACGGCCAATTTCAAATCACCAAACATTCAACAATTCCACATTTTGTTAATCAGTTCAGCTTTTCACAAAAAGATTGTCGTGGTAATGGTTTACTCCAACAGGGCACTCATGCCCGGTAACAGGAAGTGACCACAAATCATTTGGCCACCAATGATTTGTCATGCAGAAAAACTGTAATGAATCATCTGTTTATGTTTAACCTCAGCGTAAGTAATGATCTCATCCTGGCCACCACTATAAAACTGGCTTGGTTCTGCCACTTGTCACAATCCAATTGCAGAAAGGTTTTCCAGAGTTGAGAGCATGGGAAATATCCCCAACACTGTTTCTAAGCTCTTAGCTTTTATTTGATCAAAATCTCAGAAATATACTCTTCACGCTCTTTAACCTTTCGTTATTCAGCAGATCTGCACAGTAAAAGATTCACATTACCTAAGAGAGAAACAGCTCCTGATTCAGTCTAGACATGTTGGCTTCCCACCTAGCTGTTGGAGAGCTCTGACTCAGCCATTATGCATGTCTCTTTCCTGTTTCCACATTAAAAAAAGATTCATATTTGTAAGATGTGTGTAGACAATTCAAATATTTTACTGACATCAAAGGAACTCTAATGGTCCACAAACACGTTGGTTCGAGTCCATAGCTTTAAATCAGAGCTGTTACAGTGCTCCATAAATATTTTAACTGGAACATCGCTGATCAATAAAGTTAATTAAACACAGAAGAGGAGGCTACCTGCATTTTCAAAGTTTTCTAGTAACAATTTGCAGGATGGCAATAAGGGCTTATATATTGATTGTAATTAAAACTGGCTCAATACTGATGGGACGTTTAACAGTTTAATATCCCGCAGTGCACCAAGGCCTTCTTCAGGCCATTAGAAATAATTCAGTCAGTAATTGAATACATTGATAATTCAATATACAATCAGATAAAGTGAAAGAGATGAAAAGATTAAAGAGTTTTGTCATCCTCACACAAAGGCAAGATGTGCAACGACTTCAGAAGTCATGAAGGAGCCCAGGGCAGCTTTGAAGAAGCTAAAGGCCTCTTTTATATAGGCTATTATCAATCATCAGTCCACCATCAGAATGATGCTTAATGATGGTGTAACCTCAGTTTTTACACTTTACTGAATAAACAGATGAGACAAAATTGGCTTTTTGTTTTAAATACAAGACATTACGTTTGCAGTAAAGCGTTATAACACTATCAAGCACTATCCACGTGCACCAAGACAGCAACACTTAGCGCGCACACACACACACACACACACACACACACCACTGTCAAGTAGAAGTCTTGATTTCACTCCACTAAATGTCTTTGATTTAGTTCATTGCAGTTCATTGCAGTAAACCATCAAAGATCACAGATTTGAAACGGTTAGTTTGGGGAAATGCCTCCAAGACAACAAAACAGAGGCAACAAAGGAACCAGAGACACAAAATTGAGTTATTACCAAAAATAATAAAATCTATTGTCCCTGTGTAAAAACAAAGGGAGACATAGACAATCAAAAAAAAAATTGATAAAATCAAAAGCTGAACAAAAGAAACTCAAATACAATCATGACAGAAACATTGGTACACAGGGAGTCACATCAGCCACCAAAAGAAAAGGTTCACATATGTTTGACCCTTTTGTATATGCAATATTGCATCTTTTCTTCTATAAAATAATCACTGAAAATATTATTTTTTCTTCATTTGTTCAAACGGGTTCTCTTAATGCACTTTTTGCACTTCTGATGATGTTTTAGGTCATGTCCATACATTGTGTTTGTTTTCTTTTGTTTTTGTGAGCTCTTCTACATTTCTGCAGTGTTTGCAAAAAAACTCACAATACAGTGCACAAAGCTGGCGATGTGTTATTTAACCACATAAATGCCCAGTCAGCATTCTCCTCACAGTCAAACTTTAATGGCGCTCCAGCAGCCCGACAGACTACAAACAACATGTTGGAGCTGGAATCAGTGAGGTAACCTGCAGTCATTTGTAGCTGGTTATTAAGGGATTAACCCCTTTGGATTAGTCTCAGCTATGTTTCCCATCTGTCCACCGTTACAGCACAGACCTGCTGATGCACGAGCTCTGCAGGACGCACGCTAAGACACTAGCAAAGCACATACACGCAGGAGAACACAACAAAAGACATATTAGAAATATGTCTCCATGAGCATGTGAGCAAATCTTTTCCAACTGACCTACTGTACTGTAAATCTACAATATGTGTGATCATACATGCACGGGCACGCACACACACTGAACACATTTGCTCACGTCACATGCATGCATTCTGCAGACACGCTTATGAAAAATACATGCACACACTAATCTGTGATTAGCTGAGTGAACAGGAGACATGCAACTCATGTACACGAGAAGGTGGAATCAGTGGCGTGTGGCTTCGAACACAGCTGTCTCTGTTTAGATTAAATGTATAAGTATGTGACTGTGCTTGTGAGAAACTGTGCATAACTTTTCGTCTTAATGGGATTGTTGTTTAATTTAATTTATATTATTTAGCTGAAGAAAATCTAAAAGTTGAATATGAAGACCTGGGATTTACTACAGAAAACAGTGAGGTTATACATGTAGATATTTTCTGTGGCTTAGTTCGAAAAAGCCATTAAAGAAAACACTTTAGGTTATAGTGGATTTAAATGAATAATAGCTTTTCAGTTATGTGAGACCCCAACCTGAACAATTGCCTTACATGCATGTCTCTGTCACACTTTGTGTATTGTAGTTATTACCTAACTTAATAAATTACCCAATTCATTAACTTAAGCCAAAGGCTCATTAAACCAGATTAGTTTTGCTAGAGTCAGCAGCATCGTATGGGGATTTAAATAACTTTTTAAACATATAATGCATAAAAAATCATTTGTGCCATTTTAATAAAAAAATCTATTCATATTTTCATAATGTTTTAAAATATGTAACCAACCAGTAAGTGTCTTTAAAAACCCAACAAACAAAGCTGCTAATTAATGACTAATTTAATTTAATTTATTTATTTATTTTTGTAGATGACAACTTCTAACATGCATTCTGCTAGATACACACCAAAAAACGTCCAGGTAAAACATTTCGTTCTTAAAATAACAAATTTACAGCATTAGGCACAATTTAGAGTTGAATGCTGAATGCTTTTCATTCAAGCAACCATATTTGTTCTGTATTGTGACCCAGCAGGACTAATCTGAACTGACATGAAATAATATCCACTCACATGAAGCCACTTTACTATTAGTCACCCTGTCAGCTGATTCCACAATATCTGCAGAGTAAAAAACAGACGTCATAAACAATCAATCAGTCTGAGGCGTCAGGGGCAGCGGAGGACAACAAGAAACCAAAAACCACAAGTGGGAAGAGAAAACGGCTCTGCCCTCAAGGGCCATGCCACTGATTATTTCAGTTCATCTTATTATTCTGCTGCTGCATATATAAAAAGAAAAGGCAGTCTTTTAACATGTTGATACAATTTATACTGTTTTTTTCATAGATAAAAGAAAGAGTGTAAGGGAGGAAAAAATTTAATCTAAAGTATTGTTAAGCTTGATAATCAGAGGAGGGGAATATATTTGATTCACAAACACCTCAGTAACTCTGAGCTTGATGCTACTGACAGTTTAAAATATGGAAATCCAACATCAGAGCTGTAGTCACAGGCAGCAGAACTGGCCAGACAGGTCACAACCTCCCACACATCTGTCAGTGTGAACTCTGACCTCCCACACTGCCTCATCAGAGTAAAGGGTGCAGAAGCAGAAGAATGGCCTGCTTGACTAGACTTTCCTCATGTGTTCCTGCTGCTCTTTGGTTGTGGTTTTTGGACTTTTTTATTTTATTTTTATTTTTATTCTCATTTCAACTCAGTTTCCTATGAAACACTTTAAGCGAACACGTTTGATATTGCATCAAATGTAGGCCATGGCCAAGAAGTGTTTAACTAAAGGGTGAACCAGTTGTTTGCTTTTGAAAGGCGCCAAGCAACGCCTCAAAAGCAGTCTTTGTGACTATCGCCACCTAGTGGCCGCCTACAACACATCATTTATCCAGCAGGGTTACACTGTAAAAAACAAGCCTGTCTTCTAGAGCGCTAACCGACTTCCTTTGTCTCAAAAACAGTAACTTTCCCCCAGTTTAAACACATTTTAAGGTAGTTACATTTTTAACAGCCTATCTGGTTAAAAAACCCCACGAGGGGACATGCATTTAAAGGGCCACTCTAATGTTTTCCTTGTGTTGTAGGCTTCTAGCATATATACACTTCACAGTCACTTTATGTACACCTGCTCAAACGCTTGTTAATGCAAATATGTAATTAATCAATCCCATGGCAGTATCGTTTAGGCATGTAGACAAGCTCAAGATGATGTGCTGAAGTTCAAACTGAGCATCATAATTGCAGAAAAGGGTGATTTAAGTCTTGATGTCTTTGAGTCTTGATTTTTGCTGCAACAGCCCGATGGAAGGCCAGAATGTGCTGTGAACAACTTGAAAACATGGCTCTTTCCTACCTTTTGCCATTGGTTTTGGCCAGTGGTGGTGGTTTAATGGTGTGGACAATATTTTCTTGGCACACTTCTCGCCTCTTTGTTCAGTTGCACATCGTTTAAATGCCACAGCCTAGCTGAGTATTACTGCTGACGATATCTATCTCTTTTTGATCACAGTGTGCCTATCCACACGTGGCTCCTGTGAGCTGGATAATGTGCCACATCATGAAGCTCCAACTGATCATCTCCAACTGATTTCTTGAAGATGACTATTAGTTCATGGCCTCCACAGTCACCAGATCTCAATCCAATATAACACCTGTGAGAAGCGGTGAAACGGGAAATCTACAGTAACTGCGTGACGTCGTCATTTCAATATGGACCAAATTCTCTCTGCTGTGAATAAAGTCTGATACGAGTGTATCATGTCCCTATTGCCAGTCTTGGCAGCCGGGGGTCAGTCCGCCAGGGCCTCCGCTCCTGGCCGCCACCCGGCACACAATGCACCCGACCCCTATGGCGCCTCCTGCGGGTGGTGGGCCTGCGGGAGGATGGGCCCATGTCTCCTCTTCGGGCTGTGCCCGGCCGGGCCCCATGGACTAAGGCCCGGCCACCAGACGCTCGCCCTCGGGCACCCTCCCCGGGCCTGGCTCCAGGGCGAGGCCCCGGTAACCCTATCCCGGGCAGGGTAAACTGTTCCCTCAGTTTCCTTTTCATAAGGGTCTTATGAATCGCTCTTTGTTTGGTCCCTCACCAAAGTCTATGCCAGGGTGCTGGAAAGGAGAGTTCGTCCGTTAGTCGAACCTCGGATACAGGAGGAACAATGCGGTTTTCGTCCTGGTCGCGGAACACTGGACCAGCTCTTTATCCTCTCCAGGATACTTGAGGGTGCATGGGAGTTTGCCCAACCAGTCTACATGTGTTTTGTGGACTTGGAGAAGGCATTCGACCGTGTCCCTCGGGGTGTCCTGTGGGAGGTGTTGCGGGAATGTGGGGTGTCTGGCCCATTGCTACGGGCCATTCGATCCCTATACAACCGTTGCAAGAGCTTGGTTCGCATTGCCGGCAATAAGTCGGACTCGTTCCCGGTGGGTGATGGGCTCCGCCAGGGCTGCCCTTTGTCTCCGGTTCTGTTCATAATTTTTATGGACAGGATTTCTAGGCGCAGCCAAGTGGCGGAGGGCTTTCGCTTTGGTGGCCTCAGAATCTCATCTCTGATTTTTGCAGATGATGTGGTTCTGTTGGCTTCATCGGGTGAGGGCCTCCAGCTCGCACTGGAACGGTTCGCAGCCGAGTGTGAAGCAGCGGGAATGAGGATCAGCACCTCCAAATCTGAGGCCATGGTTCTCAGCCGGAAAAGGGTGGAGTGCCCACTCCGGGTCGGGGATGAGTTCCTGCCCCAAGTGGAGGAGTTCAAGTATCTTGGGGTCTTGTTCGCGAGTGATGGGAGAAGGGAGCCGGAGATCGACAGACGGATTGGGGCTGCAGCTGCAGTAATGCGGACGCTGCACCGGTCCGTCGTGGTGAAGAGGGAGCTGAGTGTAAAAGCGAAGCTCTCAATTTACCGGTCGATCTACGTCCCTACCCTCACCTATGGCCACGAGCTGTGGGTAGTGACCGAAAGAACGAGATCGCGGATACAAGCGGCAGAAATGAGCTTCCTCCGAAGGGTGGCTGGCCTCTCCCTTAGAGATAGGGTGAGAAGTTCGGCCATCCGGGAGGGGCTCAGAGTAGAGCAGCTGCTGCTCCACATCGAAAGGAGCCAGCTGAGGTGGTTCGGGCATCTGACAAGGATGCCCCCTGGGTGCCTCCTGGGTGAGGTGTTCCAGGCATGTCCCACCGGGAGGAGGCCCCGGGGCAGACCCAGGACACGCTGGAGAGATTATATCTCTCGGCTGGCCTGGGAACGCCTTGGTATTCCCCCGGATAAGCTGGAGGAGGTGGCTGGGGAGAGGGAGGTCTGGGCCTCTTTGCTTAGGCTGCTGCCCCCGCGACTCGGCCCCGGACAAAGCGGATGAGGATGGATGGATGGATGGACGAGTGTATCATTTCTTCTGTGTTCAAGGAAGTCACACCATTAAAAATGGAATAAATTAAAACAACTGATTACAGTGTCACTATGACAAAAATCATTTTATTACTAAACATTTAACATCAGTTATTATGAGCAAATGCTTAGATGAAACTTAAATAAAGAATCTGCTGAAATAAAGTGTTTAAAAAATGTTCATACCGAACTTCTGATGTGCAAAAAAACAAACAAAGATGAAAACCTGCTAATTCATTTCCTTCATTTAATGCAGCTGCCACTCCTTTTGCTACCAACTTTTCACTTGATTTTTTTTTAAACCAGATCATAGAAGCTTTAAAATGAATGGGTGATGCAAAATCCTGCAAAAAACAACCCACCAGTGTGCAAAAGCTAAAAAACAAAACAAAAAATATTTTATGTCGTTCAGTGACTGAACACTTTTGAACTTGACTTAAATTTTCATCTTAGATGCATAAAAACATCTGGCTGGTAGTTTTCAGGAGGATTAGCCTCACAGAGTAGCTCTAACCTGCTAATTTAATTCACATGCTAGTTCATCCTTATTTTCACATACGAGAACCATTTTTCAGATTAATTTCATGCACAGTGATGCATGCAAACTGACTTATTATAGTAGGCCTGGTGGTCTATAATTACCCCAGATTACAGACATTAGTGACCATAAGCGGCACCTGAATAACAGTTTGGGTAGGGGAAAATGATCTGTGTGATGTCCCATGTAAGCATTAAAACTTAAAACAAATGCCACAATCCAGGCAAGTCCACAGACTATATAAACATACATAATGTGCATATTATCTTACTTAAAAAGAGTCCTTCATTTCACCGTAGCAAATTAAAAAAGAAACATAGAAAAAGAAAAGAGAAATAGCTTTCTTCGATCAAACAGATACAAAACTGAGTTGAGCTTATGAGAACTAAATGTTAACATGATTTCTACAGCACTTCATCAAAGACTAGAAAACATGAAAAAACATACAGACACGTTTTTACTACATCACCGTAGCTCTAAAAGCTGAATACTGAAACACTATAAATAATTTTAAATGACAAGATTTCATTAAGTTACATTAAAATATTGAAATCATTTACTACAAAACAAATGAATACTTGTTGCAGACACGTCCACATCAGGGTCAGTAGGTGTTGGTCTAAACAGAGCTTCACTCCATCCAATGCACTCAGCATGAGTAAAATTCAACCTCGATCTGTTTGGGAATCTGTGCTCATCATCTGAGAGCGAACATCTCATATTTAATCATCCTGACTCACTGTTCTTCCATTTGTTCTGCCGGGTTTGTGAAAGACAGCAGCCCCTGTTGCTCACGCAGCCGAACAGGCTGAGAGAAAAGTGTCATGTGTGCTAAACTGGTCACAGACAGAAGCCGCACAGCAAGTTAATTTTGGGTCATGACACAGGACTGCTTTGTAAGACCAGCTGATCCTGATATGTGTCATCTCCTGCGGTGAAAGCTGAAGAGTTCTTCGTGGCACCAATCCTTGGTGAGATTGCACTTTTTGTTACTCAGGTTATTCTCTGCATTCAGTCTTATGTATATCTGAACATTTCCTTCAAACTTTTTCAAGGAGCACAGGATCGCTTTTGTTCCAGTGCTGCTCCTGATGAATATTAAGCTTCGATGAGAACTTCTCCGGGTTATGTTTCAGTCGAAGTCTGGGAATCTCTGCTCTCGTCTGCTGCTACATAGTAACAATCTCATCTTGATGAGTAGATGCAAACAGCCACAGATGTGTCTTGAAGTGGTTGGTGCAGATAAACAGCTCCACTCTCGCTCTAAAAAAAGTGTCCTTCGATCCTTTCATTCAGACCAAATACTTTTCACCTTCCACGGCGGCACCTGGGCAGAGCTCCAGGGCTGGTTGAAGAGCCAAAATTTCTCCCGTGGCTCCTCCAGCGCTGGCGCAGGACAAAGTCATAGTTGGCAGTGGGGCACATTGCATAAAACACGTTGGCTTTGTCAGGTATCTGGAGCTCTGTGGCAAGAAGAGAAGTAAAGTACCATTTAGTTTTCTCCATTTGCAAGACTAATGCAGAAACAAATTTCCAATAATGTCTGCCCTTCAAGTCTATTTAAGAAATTAAAAGCTATTAAAATATTACAAGAGCAGGAGTTAGAATATATATATGTCATCTTGTGCTGAGGCTGATTTGCATTTTAATTTATGGAAAGCTGCAGACTGATGGTGAAACATATCATTGCACAAGTGAAAATGTTTCCTGCTTTCAGAGATTAAATATTGGTATATCGTTTATCTAGTTAATGCAGTGCACAGTTTAAGGTCACATTTCATGATTTATTTACTTTTTAGAACATACTCTTGTGTTTTTGCAAACAGCTAAAAGCAGAGGAGACACACAGTTTGAAAGTCCTCACTGATAAAGGTTCATTCTGTTCTGAGCAGGTTACACCAGCACTCAAATGTTTAGACTGTTTGAATTGAAGTGTGAAGCAGAGATATTCACCTTTTCCATTTTTGAGCACCTGGTAGAGGCCGAAGTCACTGCAACTGAAGTCCTCCATGTTGTGCTTTTCAAGAGCTCTCTGAATCACCTGAGGTGTGTGCTCCTGACTGGTCAGCTGGAGAGGAAATAACAGAGTCAACACTTCACATCCGCATTGATGCATTTGAAATTTGAACGTTGCGCTGAACTGTCACCTTAAAAGGAAGCTAAAAACACACCTAACTTTTTCCGTCAACACAAAGGGGGACAAGAAAGTTCATCATGTAATCCCGACACTACTCTTCTAATTTCTTATTTTAGAACAAAGTTTGCCAAAAACATTCTGGCTGACCTTTAAAGAGCAGATATACCAGATCACCAGACGTACCACTATGCTCTTATAGACGTTTCCATTGCTGACACACTCCACACTGACTCTGATGATACACGAGTCAGAAACCTGTTTGTTGTAAACAGGCAGCGCCCGAGGAGAGCAGCTGGATGATGATGAGGACGATGGGTCTGGGTTTAGCACCAGGGAGGGGGATGTGAGGTCTGGATGTGAGGAGCTGCAGGAGGATCTAGACAGGGATGGGGAGGAGGACCCGGAGGAGGTGCCTTCTGTGACGTTGTGAAGGGAGCCCGAGAACGACTGAGGGGAGAGAGACGAGGAAAGAATATGAATACAACATTTGTCCCCGGTAACCGTTATACTGTCTGACTATATACAGGAGTGTGGAGGTTTCATACCTTTAGTTTCAGTCTGAGGGGGGAGAGCTGAGGCACAGACAGGTCCTCCATGTCTGAACCGCTCGAGCCAGAAGACGACACACTGATCTGGTCAGCGTGGGTCTTCCTGACAGGAGTGTCGACAGATGTTCTCAACCTGCAAATGCAATTTGAGTTGAGCACTTCTGAGCACTTTAACACTTACAGCTTTCATTCAACTGACTCAAAAAGCTATAAACAGAATTTAAAGAGTGGCTATTATGATTTTCCTAATTTTGTGTCATATTTATAGTGTAGCAAAAGTAGATACTCATGTTAAACATGACCAACACTTCAAATCATGAGGCCAAAGTATATACAAGTGATCTCTGTGAGCCAAAATCTCAGACTGCAGACTGATCTACATGCTCAGATCTCTTGTTCTGCTCTTGGCTCCCATGAAGCCTCCTCCACCTGCTTTTTTAAAAAACCTTCTATTTAAGAGGAACAGCCAATCGGAAGAAAGCTGTTTTACAGAGAGAGGCATTAAAGCGACTGACTGGTCGTGTGTAAGATAAATAAGGATGACATTCTAAAGTTATGGAGTCAGAAATGAACACCCACCTTAACTAAATAATGTTCAATTAACTAAAATTGTAACCTCTAAAGCACCTAAAAATAAACCGACAGACTTTAAACTTACGCGGCGAGCTTCCTTGTGAGCAGATAACTGCTCCATGTGTTGGGAGAGCTGGGGCAGAGGTCAGCTGGAGGCTCCAGTCCACGAGACAGTTCATAGCTACAACAGACAAAAACAAATAAAATAAGGCATGATGGACTTCACCAAAACCTACTTCATAATGTATATGAAGGGGTTTTATGTGATTCTCACCTCTCCTGGTCTGTGAGCAGCGTGTGCGTCTGCAGCCAGGCGGCGATACGAAGGTTGACTGGAAAACGGTAGTGGGAACAAGAAGCTTGAAGCTGCCTAATCTGAGAAAGAATCTCAAATTCCTATAAAGGAAACAATAAAATACAGCAGAGGTTAAAATATAGAACAGAAAGAACAAGGCGGCATATAGAAATCTGTCAGTAATTTATGCAAGACACCACTAGGAGGCGACACCTACCCGTCTGCGTTTCTCAAAGTTTATGAGGCCACCCTGTGAACAAAAGAGGGAAAAATAAACAACCTGAGTTATATTGGATAATAGATCCACTGAAGTGCCATAAAGGCAAACAAATAAAGAACTCACGTCCACTGTGTCGTTCAACGCTGTGTCCAGCATGGTGAGGACTGTCAGGTAAGTGCCCAGGTATGGTACCACACCACTGCTGTAGTTCTAAGCACAAAAAAGCCAAATCCATTATTTAAGACTGAGAACATCCCCGCAAAATGAGCAGAAAAAAAAACTAGTGAGATTTTAAGACGGTGGTGAGCAGAGCAGAAGGAAACCAGGGAAAATGATATTTAATACGTAAGCAGGCACAGAAACAAAACAGCAGAGAGAAGAGCATCTCAGTATATAGACATCATGACTATGGGGGTATAAAACATTTTACACACAGCCACACCCAGACTGAGTAAACAAATGGACGTGGGAAATGCTACACACACCTCTTGGGTGTATGCATCTTTCCATACATGCAAACATTTGTGTGAGCTGTCAGTGCATTTAAAATTTCAATTAAATATATTTCTATTAAACAAGAAGTGGAACTTAGCAACATATCTAGAAACTGAGAACAAGTGATATTTAAGGAAGCTAAATTGATGATGGGGGGGAAAATGACCTCTTTCTTTTAGTTTTACCAGCCTGCTTAGTTGACAGATTCACTTTTTTTTTTTAGGTGAAATCTAAAATTGAGGAACCAGAAATGATGATGAGTATCCTCTTACCATCTGCCTGGACTCCGAGCAGAGCCGGGGTGATTTATCAGCCGACATGCCACTGCTGTGTGGGTGAGTCCCATCCTATAGGAAAATGGAAATTCAGGTTTGTAATGTGAGATGAAAACAAAGTAGGCATGTTATATAATTCTTCCTGTCAGGGTTGAGGGCCTCCTAACAGGGTGCTGTGGGAGGGTACTTCTGAAGAACAAATGTGTTTAAAACTTGCAAACGAGTGTTAGACATGTGCACTCAACATATTAATAACCACTGAGTAGGACAAATGCCCAGGGAGTAACTTTTATTTGCAGTTTTATTAGTGTCAGCTAAGAACAATGGGCTTCTCTTTGTCACTGATAAAAGCAGTATCATTGAATACACACTCGTATCAGTTTCTTTCCACAGGGAAAGGCTCTCAGAACAAAAAGCAAAGTGGTAAGTGAACTGGACACACCTTTAGACTTGTGAATTAAATTCAGAAGAATATGTGACTCAACCATCAAAAAGGAGAAAGTAATTAATGAACAATAACAGGCCACTTGACAGGACTTCTCTATGAAGCTTCTCTATGAAATGATTAAGGACCTCCTTTGAAACATTTTAGTTTGAAAATGTGATCACGGAGCTGTGTGAGAATTCATGTGACTGTATTGGTATTCGTGGCTGGAATTTTAAGTAGCAGTACACTCTCTAGGCTAGTTTTTAAAAGGTGTTTCTCTGTCCATGTTTGTTTGTCAGGTTTTAATTTACCACAGTTTACATTTATCATCATCCAGCTGTAATTACAGACCCAAGAGGCACATATACAAGTAAAGCAGGTTTTATGAGAAGTCAAACAAGGCTCTTGTTGTACATTCCAGGAAGAATCCTGGTAATGTCTTCCTGCAGTGCATTCATTATTGTATTCCTTGATTCTCTGAGGACTGAGCTAAAGATACAGATACCCCGAAGGCAGTACAGTTCTGCCTATTTCAAGAACACTTGGTACTAATAACAGCTTTCTTCTCTCATCTTCGGTCCACGTTCTCCCACATGTGTATGTGTAGAAAATACATGTAGTTACCTCCACCAGGATCTCCCTGTTGGTCAGCACACAGTTCTCATCAGGAAAAGTCTCACAAAGGTGGTCAAAGGTGGCCATGCTTTCCCTGAAAACCCAAAATATTTATTACATAAAGATCGTTTCTTTTTCCTGCAGTAGTATATTCTTCTTTTGAGTGAAACAACCCTGTAATATAAATGAAATATTTGCTGACCTGCTGACAGCAGCCCATGTCTTTTTGAGGCGATACACAGCG
Source organism: Diplotaxodon limnothrissa (assembly GCF_057381915.1). NCBI lineage: Eukaryota > Metazoa > Chordata > Actinopteri > Cichliformes > Cichlidae > Diplotaxodon > Diplotaxodon limnothrissa. Next base: position 36,176,265 of record NC_140601.1, read on the forward strand.
TTGGATTGCAGTGCTGAAAGGATGGCCCTTAAAGAAGAGAAGTTCTTCAGCTCTCTGCACTCCTGCACAGATACAATAAGATTGTTAGTGTCTTTCTTGTGTCCTCATTTTGTTTTTGGATGGAAACTTTTTGTTAATCTCTAAATATTTTGTGATGCAAACCTGTGCAACAGCGATCCACCGCTCGATGACGCGTGCTCTGTGACAGGGGCTGGTGCGCAAGATGCAAGGTGAGCTCGGAGCAGAGGAGGGGTACAGGAAGTTAGAGGACAAAGAAGGTGACAAGCCAGGGGAGGAAGTGGAAGGGAGGTGCGGGGATGTGCAGAGGAGTGAGGTGATGACACTGTTGGTGACAGCGTTAAACTGGGAGATGGTGGCGCGGACCGTTGGTGCCAGGTTTCGGTTTTCTTTTTTGTCACGTTGGGACCAGACGCAGCCCAGGCAGTGGAAGGGCTCCACTTTGACAAACAGGTCCTGGGGGAAAAAATTGTCATAAGACAGGAAAAAATTAATGAGAAAAAAAAAACCCTCCCACAATCACCCGAGAAACACAGAACTTCAATTTTTTATAAAAACGAAACCTACAGCGTCCAGTCTGGTCAGCTGCTCAGCCACTTCCCTCACGGGCAAGTCCATAAAGTTGTATTTGTCTTCATTCTTAGTGGACATCTCGGCTTCATCTACCTGCTGCAGTGATTCACTGCTGTGCTCTGACGCAGGCTGGCCGCAATCTGTCAAATACGCCAAATCATAAATGACATTAAAACGTGCAGCTCAATGCACACGTGAAGGAAAACACTCGTGAACCCACGGTGGTATTTGTAAATAAGGAGAACTGTTTCAGATGCTGCAAAAATGACCTTGTAAAAATCAACAGACCAATGAGGTCATTGAAACAAGTATCTCACAGGTAGCTTCCTTCTTTTAGATAAATAGCCAAGATTAGATTATTAGAAGTAATTAGCTTAATCTGGACCTGTAAATTAAATGATTTATTGTTGATATAAGGTCTTGAACATCAGGTTATACTAAATTCTTCTGATAAAAACTGATTCACACATTATGTATCTGTTTTTTGTTTTTTTTACCTTGTTCCTGGAACCTCTTGAGCAGGCCCTCTGCATGATGAACCAAACATCTGAAGCAGAGCCGATGTTGCATGTGGACACACAAAGTCCGGAGAGCCTGGTACTGAGGGGGCTCATTGAAGTCTTCGCTGTATTCCTCTAACCAAAGCCGGATCACTGGGACCAAGGTACTAAAGGAGATTCATGGGAGATGACGATTACTGATTGATTGTTAATTTTACTCCACAAGGTTAGTTTACATGAGACTTGATGATATCTGAGGAACACATGCATAATTTACAACAGATTAACTAAAAAACAAACAAACTTGTAACTGTTTTTTGTACTCACCTGTTCGCGTTCACTGAGTTATCCAGGTTTGTGACCGAGTCATTTCTGTAATCGGCAAGGGAGACAGGATTATGTATTATCACCACAGAAAAGGACAACATAGTGAGCGAATGATGACAGAATAAACCCTGTAAACAAGGAAAGTCCCAGGGTTGCAGCTTAACAACTGTTCATCCTGTGGAAATGTCCTGCAACACTCTAACTCCCTGCAGTGCAGACACACCGTGTCCTTGTTACAGAGTGTAAACAGATAAATGCCCCCCATGGTGTTTAATAATGATATGCGTGCAGTAAAACTGGAGAATGGTGCCACGTTGTCGCATGTGCAGGAAGTTTTATAACAGGATCCTGTGCCTTTATTGCATGAAAGCAGGGAACAAAACAGAACTTTAAGAACCTTAGTGGTCACGGCACAGGAGCAAGTCAAAGACTGTGTAAGCTGGGTAAATTAATTCAACCCAACTTATGCAGTTAAAATATAGTTCTTTAAGAAGTTTTACAACAGCAGCAAAAGGCCACATCCTGTACAAAATCCTGTAAGGCAAAAGACGGAAAACACAATTCAGAGTTTGTTCTGATGGTGATCGCTTCTAAGAAATTTCCCAGGAAATCTTTTGCCATCAGCACTGCAGTCATGAGGGCGACTGTTTGACAAATAATATATGAACTCCACACTAGTGGTCACAGATCCATACATGATGTAATTAGCAAAGGTGAGTTAGAAAGAAAAGAGACATCAAAGTTTCTTTGAGCTGTGTTTGTTTTATAACTTTAGAACAGTGGTTCTTAACCTGGGTTCGATCGAACCCTAGGGGTTCGGTGAGTCGGTCTCAGGGGTTCGGCAGAGCCTCCGCCATGACATGCATGGCTCATTTTGTGCACCAGTAAAAAACATATCTATGTCTTGAATTTGAAAAAAAAAATCACATTTTATTTTTCAGTAAAGGGGTGTTCAGTGAATTCGCATATGAAGCTGGTGGGGTTCGGTACCTCCAACAAGGTTAAGAACCACTGCTTTAGAACATCCTATTCTCCTCCTAATAGAAATTAGGAGGAGAATAGAATAATTTCTATTATCATCCTAACACATTGGTGTATACACAACTCCGAAATATGTACTTTGCAAAAGATTCCTGAAGGTATTTCCTGAGGCAAAATCAATAAGTTAACTGTAAATAGTTGCTGGGTGTGGAGGGTGTAGCCATGATCGTTTCACAATGGAATAAAGCTCGAGACTGCTTTGTTTAGTTCATGACGATAATACCTGTCATAGAAACCTGCTGAGGCGATGTAAACAGGCTGTTAAACTGCTCTGTCCTTTGGAAATTGATTTGTGCACTGGGCATGTTGTAAACCTGGTTATTACGCATGCGCTCCACTTTCATTTGTAAGCAGTGATGACCTTTTTAAAAGCAGCACAAAGTGGAATAATAAATAAATGTCAATAAGTTAGAAGGCAATTATTAAAGCCTTCTTATCTGTGGCTTCTGATAAGGAGCGATGATTAGGGCTTAACTGATTTCGTCTTTCAAATGGTCCATTTCACAAAAAATTAAGGCCTTCATCTGACTCCAGCTGTGTACATTTATACATGTTAAATCAAGCAGCAAAATTATCTCATATACGGGCTTACACACCAGCTGACAGCACCCTCATGCTTTCTGTTAACACAAGTCTACAAAATCTCACCTCTGAAACAGCAGCTCAATGAGGGTGCTGGTGGAGGTGAAGGCCCTGTAGGTGGAGAGGAACACTTGGATGAAGTCGGACTCCCTTTTCTCAGGGTCCAGTAGATGGGTAACCAGACGCTCCAGGGTAGCTGCCTTCAGCCTGCGCACCTTCACCGTGTGGTACTGGACGAAGCTCATTGGAAGCTCTCCCATGGTCGAGGTCGGCACAGGCTCCCTGCGTAGCGTGATCCCAAACACTGCCCCGTCCTCCTCCTCTTCGCCCCACTCCTGAACCGGGTCCTGCAGGAGAAAATTCAGGTAATGATCTGACAAATCTGGACCTAGCACATGAAATTTCTTCCTGTGTTCTGCTCTGGTCTTTGTGATTCTGCAGAGCCCCCAGAATTCATTCAGTGTATAAGAGAGAATAAAAAAATGTGATCTAAATTTGTTTAAAGCCTTGGAATACGCAGATGATTGTTTCAAAATTAACTTAACAAATTCCATGATTTTATTTAAAAAGATCGAACTCTGCTTCGTTAAACTCACTGATGACATACGCACATACACACACACCTAGTGACCAATGACAGAAAATTTTGTTTTACTGACGTATTTGTTTATGCCAAAAAACATGGGGATGATTCATTGCACCTGACACAGTTGACTACAATTTGATGAGGAATTTGAAAGTCTTAGTTAGATACAACCTCATATTTCCTCCTCCAAAACTTTACAGAAATAGTCAGATGTAATAGGGAAAAAAAACGGGCCATTGGTTTATTTTTACGTGTGACACAAAATTATGACATTTTGTAATGGAAAGATTAACTTAAAACTTATTTTAACATCAGATCTGAGAAAACTCCAGATGTCTCTAGATTGGAATTTTGTAATTTAGTCATATTAATGACAAACAACAACATTATAACATCTTTGACAGTCAAACAACAATGATGATTTTTAAGAGCATAAAAATTTACCACTCTTACTTTAAAAGGAATTTAAACAGACCACTGATCAGCTGAATTATTAATTATATAAGCTATGGAAGACATGTGAGATCAGGCAGTGAAACTGCAGAGCAACTCTTAAAGCACAAATAATTATAAATGCAGAAAAGACAACAATACTTATTTGATCTAGCAGCCCTTCAAACTAATAACTATAACTCCAAATAGATGGTGTTTTACAAAGCCACAGACATTAGACAGTAACTGGGTTCCAAACCCCACAGGCAAACAATCTCAAACTTGCCATGAGATCTGGGTGTCACCTCATCTTCTAATACTCACAGACCTGAAATGAGGCTCGCTGATCCTGCTGGTAAACAAGCGTTATTTTGTGCATGCATGACAATAGGAGCAGAGCACTCTTTAAAATACCTGACACCACATGACAGAAACCAGTGTGCAAAGCATTGTGACACCAGCGCATACTCAACAGTGAATGAAACTTTTATATTTTCCCTGCACACCATAGAATCACGATTAAGTTCACATGAAGCTGACAACAAATGAAAACAACCAAGAATGAAAAAGCTGCAGTCAGATTCATGTGTTAACTTATAACTAATGCATGCCAGAAAGAAGATCGTTCATTTGACCTACCATGGATAAGTGCCATTTTCCCATCTTTATCCTGCTCTTGGAGTAAATAAGTCCTTCTGTGTGTAAACTCTCGTGGCAGTGGATTTTTAAGGATTCAATCACGGTCTTCGACACTTGGCTTGAGTCTGAAGTAAACCTGACACTTTCATCCTTCATAAATAATATAGCGAAAATGTCTCTTTAAAAAAATAATAAATAAATACAAAGATACGCGAGCACAACTTTCCAAACTGTCGCTTAACTAGAATGACGCCTGGTCGGGTAAAACGAATAGAAGTTATTTCGGTGGGCGGAGCTAATAAACAGGTGTGGGCCGGCTCAACACAAACAACCAATAAGATTAGCCAAATAAATAGCATCAGACGCTATCGTGCATATGTTAAGCCTGAGGTTGTGACTGGAAATTTGTTACTGATACTGGCAATACTGTAAAGGTTTCCAGCGCTGTTATCACAGCAGCATCAGCAGAGTAATATGATCACTGCTGTTTACGTGTGACATCAGGAAGTAAGGACCCCATCTATCCGTCTGTCTGGCTACTTTTTAAAAGCCGGATCCTCAAACTGAAAGCCACTCAAGTAAAATAAACCACGGAGAGTCACAAAGACATAATTACCCGAATGGTATTAAATTGTTCTATATTTATTTCTCCAACCATATAGAGTTTGCTGTCTGAGTTTCCAAGTCTCCAAAGCACACATGTCGGATAAAAATATTATTTTATTTATATTTTCATGAGAAATAAAGTGGAGTAAGAATGGTCTTAAAAACCAACTTGTTTTTGCATGAAACCTCTGTAACGATTTCATATTCTATCACTGATGTGAGTTTGACTCTTTAAAAGAGTTTAGACGAACCCAGCACAGCCATTACAGGTGAAGTCTGTGACTTCTAGTGTCAGAGATATCACATTTTGTCATGGGTTTGGCATGTTTGCTGGTCATAAATTTAGCCTCACCTCCCTCACTGAAGCCACCATGATGTTGTTATGGTCCAGCACCCTTCCTAGAATGGGAAGCTTGACTCCACAGTGCCATTTGAGTGTTAGTACCAGACACATAATGCAATGTGACGGCTTACAATATGTGTGGTAATAGTGAGTCATAGCTATATGTTTTTAAATAACTAATAAGTATAAGTAAGTATTTAGAAATGTTCAAATTTATATCACATAAAACTCATAAAACAATGATAATCGGCAACTACTGTGACATCTGCTGGCCATGGTATAAATAGTAAAAGATGGACTTGATGAAACCTTAATTTCCTTAACTATCATCTTTTTCAGTATGTCTTGACATATATTGGATTCTGATGCACGGTTACAAGAAATATTTTGAGATGGACGCACATGATCTATTGCGACAGCCCCTAAAGGGAACAGCCTAATGAAAAGGAGGAAACTTTTTTATCATCATTTAATGATGGATAAAAAATTGTGCTATGTGGGAAGTTAACAGTTTTGGGGGCATGTCAGAAGAAGTTTGTGAAACTCTGTCTCAAAGTCTGGGTGGCCTTAATTGTAGAGCAAATAAAACTGTAGAGGACCATCCAATCAGGGCGAGACTAAGAAACAGCATTTAACACTTCCTAATCATGTGAAAGAACTTCTCCTCATCCTATACTGTTTTACTGAAATACTACTACTACAATTTACTCTGGGGATTTTACTTTCTGTTGTTTATACATGAATATATCTGTGTGTACATGTAGATTTGTGTTTATGTCTGGCCAAAACCTCACACTCTATTTAATTGGGGACCTTTTAGATTTCAGTGTTTTGAAAAGCATTACAAAATGCCACAACATTTATTATTTTCTAGACGTGCATTAAGTGTTTTGCCAAGATCTTGTACTGATGATGCAGGAGTCAGACCACTGTCTAAAGTCTTCTCCAGCATGTCCCAAAGACACTATATTCAGGCAGGGTTGATTTAATATTAAAGACCTGACTAACCGAAGCAAACACATCATAATACTGCCCCCACAGGCTTGTACAGCAGATGCTATTCATAAGGGGGAAAACCTCATTCAGCTCAGTTCTTATCCTAATGGGCCAGTCACACTGGAACAGGATAAATGTGGAGTCATCTGACCGTTTGACCTTTCTGTTGCTCCAGAGTCCAGTCCCTAGCAAAGTGAAAGTCTTTCCTTGCCAAACAGCCTCACTGATAAGCGGTTTTCTTAAAGCTAAACAGCTGTTTACCCCCAATCCATTTAGTTTGCTATGAGCTCTACAGTTTATTTTATGGTCTGTTTGGTTTTCTGATTGATGCAGGCTTAAAATCGGACACTTCTGAAACAGACGATCATCTCTTCCACGACAACAGGAGGCAGCTTCTGAAATTGTGGTTTTAAAATATTTTTAAAAAATGTTTAAAAAGTTAGTCACTGCATCAGTCAGGGTTAACTAACCAGTTCCCACCCGAAGAATGTTAATCGCTGCAGTAATTATTTAATGGAAGCCTCCCACCAAATGATGACTTCTTGTTGGCCACCTACGTATATGTAGGTGTGTATGCATATGTATTCATATATAAGAATGTGTATATATTTTTATTTTCCTTTTCTTATTTTTTTGTTTTCTTGACAATAAAGGCATCCAATTCGAGATAAACAGGGATTGTTTTGAACTGTGAATCATATAGACTCCAGTAGATACAGAGCTGTAAATAGACATAAACGCTCCTTTTAAACAGGCCCAAGTGCTTTCCACTTGCTTCATCTTCTTTGAGGAAATATTATTTTTTTGTTTTTGGAAAATGTTAAGGGAAGATTGATCTTGCAAATGCAAAGCTAATTCTAGGCCAGTGTGAAAAAACTAGAAACAATGCAGTCACACCATAAAAGAATCCAGTCAGGACAGTTTTTCCCCAAGAGCTTAATGTCGTGTTAAAGGCGCGGTGACATACCACAAAGACAGGTCGTAGTTCTAAAAATATGTGTGCGATTTAAAAAGAAAAGGTACAAAACAGCGATAGGCATCTACGTATTAAAACCAAAGAAATTCTTTCATATGAATTTGGAGACAAACTGACAAATGAGCAAAACACAAGCTGAGCGGATGGAGCATCTTCAGTCAGGCTTCTGTCATTGATCATTAAGCCCAAAAGGAAGAATGAGCTTTTTGTTTGCCTAATGAGTTTCACTCTCATTCACTCTCACAAAGCCACCCTCTATTTCGAAAGAGGCTAAACAAAAATGTGGAGAAACAGAGGAAGGGGAGACCTCAATTACTTCTAATTAGACACAATAAATGGTGATGTGATGGCAGGCAGGCAACAAGTAAAACCCAGCCTACAAACAGTTAACGATGACTGCTTTGAAAAACACGCATGATCAAAAGGCTTTTTCTTTGGTCTGAAATGTGATATATTTTCTGGAGAGTCTAATGCACTGTAGTTCTTCCTTAGTTTTACTAAAAGGCTATTGTTAGTGATGACGTCATGACTGTAAAAACAACGGGACAATAGCTGAACTCACCCCACCCATGAACACACACACACACGCACACACACAGGACACAGGATTTTTAAGTAATCAGTTTAAAACTATTATATTTGACTTCTTTCTTAGATATCAGTAAGTTCTTGTTTTCCAGTTTTATCCCAGTCATCCATGATAGTTAGAAAGAATATTAGGTTTGGTTGTTGGCAACATTAACCTGAGATATAGGAACCTGTAACAGGCAACTTCTATTAATGTTTCACAATGATTCAAAGAAAAATGAACCTTTAATGAAAAATAATTAATTCCAGTTTGAAACTGATGGATCAGTCTTTGCATAAATAACTTCCTTTCTTCTCTAGAAATTGAATATATTTTGCTGGTTACACAAAACAAAGAATATGGAGAAACTTAAGTCTCCTGAGAGTGAACGGTGCTTTTCTAAAACATATTTTGCTAAATGGTGTGAACTATCTTAACAGTTAATCATTAATGAAAAGTCTTGCAGATCATTGTTTTTATCAGCTGTGGGTTATTACATAAACTGGCAGGGCTGGCAGGGCCTTGCCACTACACAGGACTCTTTAGCAATAATGGACTGTAAGTGCTTTTACAGCTCAGTGCAACTTTGTGATTGCAGAATCTAACAAATGTTATAGGTAATTCATTTATTTATGTTGTGTACTGGTTTTGTTTACTATTGCTTACAATCCAAATCTCAGTCAAATAAAAGTTGAATAAAGGCATATAAATCTCAAAATGTAATAATATTATAGATTATATTTCATGTAATGTTCTAGTGAGTCATATTATATAGAAATCATACCTTGTGTTTTCTATTCAGAAAATAAACGGCATTTTTGAACTGGGGTTACTGATGTTTTGGGTTAGTTTCACTATTGACTTTCAGGAGGTTCACCTGAACTATTTAGATGAAAATGTAAAACACAGTTGTTGACAGTGCACCAAGAATAGCACCCCACTATTGCATAAAGCTGAGCGTGACACCAGCCTTTTCTCAACATTGCTACAAAACTCCAAACTCACCTCACACTGTCCATCGGTGTCCAAAAACTGGAAACTCCTTAGCCACACTCCAGGCTCCGTGTTCATGTGAACGCCCATGCACTGACTCTGCCTCAGCCAAAGCAGCCTCTTCATCCTGCCAACCCTGCTGCGGAGGCTGCGGGGTTCCCCGGCATCACTGCCTCCACACACAGGCAGGATGGTCCTCATGTTTTGGCTCTGTGCCGGTCACGCTACAGGCCCACGCACACCTCGTCAGACCTCTCCCACACCTGATGCCTCATCTGTGTCATGGAGGAGAGCGTGAAAACAACCACCACACATTTACAGTCATTTAAAGTTTATTCTAGAGCGGCTAACACTGTAGTACTGCTTGATACCTCTGATATCCAGCCATTTTAAAATCTATTAAACAGACCAGTGCTAAAAACTGGAATAACGGTAGCTGAATAAAATCATATTCAACAGAAAACAGCACTGCACTATGACATAAAACATTTTAATTTGATTAATTCACTTCTTAATGAAATACATCTATCTGTTCTTCTATAGCATAAAAAAACAGAAAGAACTATAAGAAAGCATTAAGATATGGGGCATTTATCTTGAATTAATTTAAGTTTAATAAAATAAAACTGACCCAATACTGAGTGTATACATGAAATGCGCCAGTGTTTGCTTTGTTAAAATGACACTGCTTACATTTTTGGAATCATACTGACTTTTTAAAAGCTGCCTATCTTCTATTAAAAAGGCTTTTAATGGGCACATAAGACAATAAACAAAAACATGAACACTGAGTGACATATTACTTTCATTTTGACCATTCAATATTTCTCTAATAAGGTACAAAATTAACATATTGAAACACCTGCAAGATGCAGAAAATGCGTCGGCCACAGAATCTCCAAGAAAAATCTTCATCAGTCTGATATTAAATACGATCACATCTACACAAAGCAAAGAAAACGACAGTCACTTACTGCTTCTCAGTAATCCTTGTTCAGAGCTGCACTTGTCCAACCAGAATACTCATTTAGAGCAGTGTGAAACTTGCAAGGAAGAGACTCTGGTATTTATCACCGAGGGCTGATTGTTCTTTGTGTTTGTGGGTGGATGATGCCCTGCGCATGTACGTACGTGTGTGTACGTGTGTGTATGTGTGAGTATGTGTGTGTGTGTTGGAATGGCCTCCTCCTTGTTTGGCTGTACTCTCTGTGATATGTAATTATGTCCCATTTTAATCGTTTCTCACAAAAATTCACTGCCTTCTTTTCCCCCCCCTCAGCCATGGATAGAAATAAGCACCTCTGCTGCAGAAATGTAAAAAAAACCCAAAAAACGTGCCCTTTTTTTGTTAAACAGTGCAAATTGCCATGAATTCATTTTGACTGATGAGAGTTTGGTGGTAAAATGCCAAGCCCTTAAATAATTCTTCTTACCTAGGAATGTATTATTTCGCATTTGAAAGGCAAGGCAAGCATGCAGTCACACCTAAAGCCTCCACTAACAGCTGAGGCATGTTCAACAGAAAGCATTTTTGGCATAAGATGCTGAAGAATCGAGCCTACACTTGTGGCAGTGATTCAAATTCTGCAGCAGAAGGAGCATGCCTGTCTCCTCTCACGAACTGGTTGGTAAAGGCAAAAAGGCAGCGATAAAGCAGACATACATGTGTAGATTTCAGGAAGCTGAGGAGACAAGCCCCCGTCAGAAATTTAGATTCTTAATAAAATTAAGGAAGCAGAGGAATTATTGAGAAGAAATGGGCAGTGCAGGAATGGGCATCTCTTTTACTAGAAAATATGAATTCTGTGTTTATAATGCAGCGCTTTTTGGTAATAAACATCCTTAAACACACGCAATGTTGTGATGTCAGTCAGCAGCTGTATAGCCTTTCCGCTGCAACCATGCACAGACGACCAGAAGAGCTGATAGCCATGAAAGAGCCAGAAAGAAAAACAAGGAAGTCTAATATTAGGACATCTTTTCTCTAGAAAGTCTAAAAAACAAGTGAGCCACTTTGTCAAAGTACTGCTGCTACTTCCCTGGCTAAACCTTAAAAACAACAAAGCAGAGATATGCATGATTCCTAATAAATAAATACATAAAGTGCAATTAACATTGACATGAATAGATGCCAACTTTAAGAGGTTACCTTCTCAAATTGTCTAAAAGTAGCCTGGTGCAGTATTGTCTCCTTATGCTCTGACTTCCTCAAATGGAACCAAGCAAACATAAATGAGGACTGAAGAGCAAATTGTGCGTCTGCCTTGATGTATCAAAGCCAATTTACAGAAAGAAACCCGGAGCATAATTAAGCAAAACCAACTGCAGTCTATGTTGAACTGTTACCTGGTGCCTGATTATATGGGTCATTGGCATTAATAAGAACATTCCTACCACATATTGATGCATAAAATAGATACATTTGTGCAGATTCACTTGAATGTGGCAAAGGAAGTGTCTGATGCTTAAAATATCACTATAGTAGAAATATTTTGTGTAATATTTTTTGACGGTGGGAGAAAGCACAGTTCCTAAAGACTTAATCAGAGTGCCCAGCATTCTCTAGTGGGCCCTGCGATCACTGTAGAGCCTGTGGCCAACAGAATAGCAGAATTGATGGGTTCAGACCTGTGCTTTTCACAGAGACCAGGGTCACCACACCAAGAGCACATGTAGTAGATGTGAAAGGGTCTGGAGAAGCTGTGGAGAATGTTATGCTGTCTGAACCATCGTTCAGCGTGACCACTTTGGTGGTGCGTCAATGATGGTTTGGGGAGGCATAACCATAGATGGACACACAGACCTCGACAGGCAACAGGTTGAACTTCAGACTATCCGGAAACTCAGTGATGCCCTGGAGGAGAGGTCCAAAAAACCATCCATCATGTCATTAGGAGCATGCCCTGACATTGTCACAAAGGCTTACAGGCACATAAGAGCCTGAGTTGTTGCAATGAAATTTCGGTAAAAAGGACAAGCCTACTGCATCGTGTTTTCTCTTAGAATTTCAGGGTCTCTTTGAATTTAGCCATCTGTAAGTTGCTATTTTTAATTTCCACCAAATGACGTGGCATCATTTCATTTGAACATTACCCAGTCCATATCAGTACAGATATCCATTGTGATTTTTCCCCCACTGAGATCTGGTGTATTTCTCTGTTACTGCTTATCCTGGTGAACTAAACCAACGGCCTTCTCCGTGTTCCTTTAATGTTTTTGAGCAGTGAATATAGAATAAATCACTGTGGGAATGTATGGTTAAAATGTGATTAGTAGCTAAAGTGCTTTTTGTGTTCGGTAAGACCAGAGAAGTGCTATAGAAATTCCAGTACATAACAATAACTTTAGGTATAGGCTAATGTAATGTTTCAGATGAACTCAAAGTGCATAAGTCTGTGAAAAAACTCTCTAAATAAATGTTCTCAGGAGCTTTTATTAGTCCATCCATAACAACAAACAGAGGCTTAGTACTAATTGCATAATTGTGCTGGGATCAAATACGCATTCAGATAGTTAAGCTACGCTCTAAGTCAGATTTATTTTGTTTCCAGTATCACAAAATCCCCTTTATATTATCTTCCAAACATCATATAAGTTCTAACAGCTTCTATTCCCGCATAAAATATACTGAAATGTAGATAAACTTAGTTTTAGAGAGCAATGGATAAAAAAGACATGAACAAGCAGTCAAAAAACTTCAGCAAAACTTATAAAATGAACACAACCTGAGCCATGTTAGGCACAATGTTTTATCACAGTTGTCCTTATTCTAACCTTTTTTGGAGCACACACACATATATACACAAAAACCTAATAACTGTGCTCAGAGAGCTTTTGTTCACAGCACAGAGTTGTCTTTCTGGTTGCTTTTGGTACGTCATTCAATCACTGCTGCTGACCTAGCCCTGTGCGAGACACTGAGACATTCACTGTGGTTATTATCTGACATGTTGGTATGGAGATGTATTATTCAGTCTACTCAACCAGTGGTTAAGAAGAGAAGCAACAAACACTGTCTGAGATGCCAATCGTTGCAGAGATAGTTCAGGTGTACGCACTTTAGGGAGGGTTCATATTCACATCTGTAACTTATAGCAGGACAAAGCAAGTTTGATGTAATTCAAGCATGAATAAAGGCTGGATTCGTCACAAGTATTAGCTTTCAGAAGGCTACTATACTTTGGGTTTGTTAGATAAAACCGACAACATTCATTGTTTCTAACAACAGGAAAATAACAACATTAACAACTAAGGAGTTGCTAGTTACTGGGTTCTATTCCACACACTATACAGGGAGTTATGGTAAAAAGAATAAAAACTAAAAACAGTATTTTTTCATTGGCTTCCAGGAAGGCTCAGGGTGAAATGTGAGCTCAAAAAACAGAGGTGGGGTAGAGTGTGTTGGTGCAACAGTGACACCTGACTATTGCCAAAACAAACCCAGTTACACAATAAGTATAGACACGAAGCATCAATTTATGAAAATCATTTAATACTGTTATACTGTTAAAATACATGTTTTCATTTACAGTACACTAAATATCTTTATAGCACCGGCTAAGACACAAAATAACAATTACAGAGGTGAAACAATTGTGGTGGAAAGTCTTGGACACAATCATCCCATTTTATATTTCATGTTTTTGGGAGACATTGAGGATTGTGTTGTCGCTTTATAACTTGCCCTTCTTCTTCATCATCTTCATCTTGGTCTTTCTCTTGGAGTGGGAGTCAATGATTAGCTGAGACTGAAGCTTCAGCGCTTCACGCGTGATGACCTTAGCTTTGCCCTCGTCAGTCTCATTCTCTGCAACAGAAGCGGTGAAGTAAGTAGGGACAGTATGCAGTCATTACTGTTGGTGTGTAAAAGGATACCAACTTACTGTCATGGAGGGGGTCATGTGCTTGATCCACAGGTGGTTTGGCTCTGGTGATGTATGCTGACAGTTTTTCTTCACTTCTTATGTACAACTAATAAAGAAACATCAAGTCAGAAATTAAGATGTTTTTTTAAACACTAAAAATCTCAAATTCCATTAAAAATCTGTGAGTCATAAGCCCTGCCCACATTTAAAGCAATTCACTTACTGGCTTGTGCCTTCTTCAGTGTGTAGAGATACAAAGATAGCAACATAAGATTATAGTTTCATTCTCTACAGGTGTGCAACACTAAACACATGCATCCTTTTCTGTTTTTTATGTCACCAGGGGGAACAATGAGTACAACATTTCTGTAACCTTGCAAGTCACCTCCCAAAATTATTCAATTGATAAATAAAGGGACACTGCCCTGTAAGATCGCAGCTATCATAGGGTGAAAGACTGTTAAGGTTGTACCCTGATAAATAAAACATCAAAGTCCACATTCCTAACAGGTGGACATGTAAAAAAAAACTCTTTGAAAAAAAGTACATGTTTATAAAAACGAAGTTCAAAAATCTTTTTTTCATGCCTAAAGATGATCAAAAATACTTAAGAAAAAAATCCTGATTGAGGTTGTCATAATTCATACATGAAAGGGTTAAGTGTAGTGAGCATATCAGCATTCTCAGGTTTGGCCTGTGCTTTGATGCAGTGTTTCCTGCTGCAGAAAACAGATGTTATGTTGATGCAGATGATCTTAATTAATGTTAAGAATAATTCAGCTCAGCCTAACAGCACCAGATCTTACATCCTTCAGAAAAAACAAAGCAAAAATAACCTTTTTTATATTTAAAAATATTAATACAATTTAACTAATATAATTTGATATTTTATACTTGTTTAAATCTGCAAAATAATATGGAAATAGTAATAACCTTGAAATAAGGTGTCGTAAACCGCCTCTTTTATCACTGTGACAGAAAATGCTTTCAGCAAGATGCCTAATCTAGACAGATCATCTGCTTACATACATTTGTACTGTAGTCTGCTTGCATTAATGATGATTGCAGTAACAAGTGTTGCTGTTTCAATTTTTCAAAAGTTTTTTGTAATGAAATGATTTGATTTACTCAATGAATCATTGCAGCCCTTTTAAATACAGTGAATAAGTTAGTTAAAAGCTTATTGAAATTTAACCACCTTATCACATAATACCAGCTACTTGTTTTATATTATCCAATATGATTCTTAACATAGCCCATGTGTTAGCAGTGGTTACTAGGCTTATGTATGTCTACAACATTAACCCTCTCAGGACCAAATTAAGTTTTTTGTTGCTAATGCACAACCAAGTCCTGCAGTGGTACTTCTGAGTAAAAAAACCTCATAAAATATGTATGTGGGGTAATCAGGTTGTTAGGTCTTAACTGTTGCAAATCTGCAACGTCTGCCTGGAGAGGGTTAACTTGCAAAAGCTAAGATGAACAGACTGATCTTTGCCACACTTCAAATTCTCCTTTAGTAGAGGTACAAAGGAAAGCCAAGTAAAGTTCAACTGCACCAGCCAGGCAAATAAGGCTGGACTGATTTCCAAATTATCAGCTCAGAGTTGCGTCAGTTACAAAGATCGTACCATTTAAAAACGGACCTGTGACCCATATTATCAATGTCATGTTTGAATGTCAGGCAGACTGTTGCATGTTTCCTGTCCTCATATTCTCAAAGTGAGAAGGTGCTGTTGAGTGTTCAGTCAAGAACAAACACTTCAGGTGCCTCTAATGGTTACCTTTCCATCCTGATAAGTAAAGCAAAGAAAGCACAGCAGCTTTTACACAGCAGCTTTTACACAGCTTTATGTAAGCTGTGAAAAGCTCAAGCTCAGACAGTGTTTAAATTTCAAACTGTGACAGTCTAATTATTACAAGTTGTCTGACAATGTTCCCAAACGTTTTCCTGTTAATAGCTCTGATCAGGTGACTCTCAGCTCTTCAAAGGCACCTGTTCATAAGTGTTATACTATATACGTATAATGTTCTAACATTCTCTGTTAATAGAGACACCATGTGCAATGCAATCAATGTTGTGCCCATGCCTTTCCCACTCTGACTACTACATCTTTGCTAGAACTACCTCTGCAAATGTCAACCATGTTTTCTATATCCCATCCAGACTCAGGACCAATGTTCCCTCTAAGCTGCGCATGTGCGCAATTGCACACTGCTGGCACAGTCTCTGCACACAAAAAATCTGCCTTGTGCACAAAAAAAATCTAACCTGAATTGCATTGAATCATGCGATTTACATTTGTATATACCGAACTAAACAACGTGGTTGACAGGCTATGACAGCGTCCTTATGTGCCGACACCGGTGTTTTAGCTAGCAAAGTGGCGTGGCTGATAAGGAGTGAAGCCGTTAATGACAACGTGTACAACCACTGGAGATGTGAGCAGGACAGACGGAACAATTGACGGGAAAAGTGTGGACTTTATACCAGTTTTTAAATTGTGTTGATAGGCCACGTTATACCAGAGGGATTCAGTGCTGGCGTGACCACACGTCTGCTGTTGCTCACAGTGGTCCAAGGGACCGCTCAGGGAGTTTGTGTGTTCGCTCAGACACATGAAAAATTAGAGGAAACATTGCTCAGGACCTGTCTTTAAAATAGCCGTGTTGCTACAGAGGGCCTTTGTCTCACCTTGTTTTTTTCCAGCTCCTTCATTATACCAGCCACATCCTTCCCCTGAAGTTCTTTGTGCAGTGACAATAATTTCTTCTCACACTGGGCCATCAGCTCCAGAACAAAGTGATCAGAATCTGGATCCACTTCAGGAACTGTGTCCTCACTCTTGAAGAAGATGAGTGAACAAACATAAAAAGGAATTACACTTAAAAAGCTTTGTGTTTGAGGGCAGAAAAATATTTTAATATTAGGAATAAGTGATAAACTGGCTATTTCAATATTATGACTGGTTGAAATTGTTAGTACCAGTGAGATGTGTTGAAGTTTGTTGGCCAGGTGCTCAACTCCAGCTTGGGCAGTGTGAAGAGTCTTCAAGAGCCAATCCAGTTGCTCTTTGGCTGCATCACACTTCTGCTGCTGAGTCTGCAGTTGCTGCTCAGACTCCTGCAGGGCCTGCTGGTCACTAATGAAACAGAGAAAGAGCAGAGGCTATCAGACAATGTGATAGCTGTTGCATTAAAGTTTTAAATACATGGCTTACCAAATGTATTTTTATTTGCCTCAGTTGCCCTAAATTAACAGCATTTGTAATAACCAAAATCATATTTATGCTTGAGTTTTTGTTGTTATCCATGAATATTCAATTTCATGGACAACAATTCGAAAAAATTAGTAAAGCACATTATTATTTGTGATTAAGATGTCAAATTACTGTTATTTACTTGCATTTCTGGACATAAAAAACATTTTTATGCCCAGTGTGCCGGCTCAAACCTTTGTATAAGTTACACAGAATAAGTTATAAATTATATTTATCTGACTAAATATAATTTTTAGTTCTTGTAGTTCTGTAGTTCTTGACAGATTTCTAAAATATTTGTGTTTTCTTGTTTTTATCACAAGCGTAATAATAGATTTCAACCATTGTCAAGCAGATGTCTATACTTCACCTGGGGTGTTTAGCCTGTCTAAAATATTTCATCTCCTCAAACTGTTGGCTCAGAAGCTCCTTCTCTTCCTTCAGCTGCAGCAGGACTTTCTCATTCTCTTCCTTCAGTTTCAGCAGATGCTGGTGTGTCTCCTCCTGAGAGTTAAAGCACTCCAGTATCTCCTACACAAACACAAAATGGATGAAAAAAAGAATAACAGCAACTACACGGTGTGTACTAGAATCAGTGGGAACATTTATACCTGTGTGTCTGTGACACCTGTGGTCTCGCTGATGCGCCTGAAGGCCTCCTCAAAAGTAGAAATTTTTTTCAAATCTTCTTCTTCCATCCTGGTGATGATGTGCTGGGCCTCACCGCTTAGTTTTTCTGGCAGAGTTATCTGATCCTGCAGGTATTAATCATTCCAAATGTAAATGACTCTTCTTCCCTTATTATTATTTTACCAAAGAATAGGGAGGCCTTCACTGTGGATTAGGTTTAGGCTGCTCTGCTTTAGCTTTCTTTCCTTGTGAAAATCTCCAGTTATTCGCATCCATACATTTAATACCCCACTGATATAATTACGGCTATACATTTCTTGGTAAGTAAAATTCAATACATACATAATGTGTCACCTTATGTCTCTCACCCTTATATCGACTTTTTCAGCCTGGGCCTTGCATTCCTTAACCTTTTTCCTGTAACTTGCTATTATACACGCCCTCTCCTTACTGTCCTTGTAAAGCAGCTCCTCCCGCTTCTGCAACTCATCCTGCAAAGAACAAGAAGAATGGCTGAAAAACTTGTTTCAGTTCACTTAAACTAAATGGAGACAGTGAAACAAACAGATTGTTAGTATGACAGAATCGTATTATTACCTATAATATAGACCAGAAGGAGGTGTCTGAGATAAGTGTGGACAGACATGTTATCCTCAATCATTTCATTTTACCTTCACAAGATAAGATAAGGTAAGGCAAGGCTAGTGTATTAGTGTTTCCAAGTTATAACTCCTAATTTATAATTCCAGCACATCGTCTGACTTATGATAGCAATAGGGAGTGGATTCTAATTCTTACACTGTATCTTGAAACATTTATGCTTTTAACTCATCACACAGGATATATCTTATAGGTCACCTTAGTAGCTTCTTTGGAGAGCTGTTGGTCATTATTCATGATCTGCAGCCTATTCATCTCCTCTCGTTGCTTCAGGATTTCTGCTTCCAGACAGTCCAACTGGCCCTTGTAAGTGAGACTCTCCTCCTGAGGCGGTGAAGGTGGAAAAGTGAGTGAACATGAAATAAACAGAATCAGAAATAAGGTTGTCCATGTGAGAGAAATAAAGTATTTAGATTACCTGACTGTGATCAAGGAATTAAAACCAAATCAAGACAAAATGTGCACTAACACAAAATTTAATTTAAATAATATTTTAATCATATAATCCTTACGATTTTCAACAGTCAGGTCCTATTGATGCTGTTATTTATTGCTAACATTGTATTTAAATTAGGAACTTATCGATTGACATCCTGTAATTACCTTTCTATTTTGTAGTTTTTGATGGGTTATTTTTTTTCAGCAGGTTTAAAAATTCCTGACCTGGATTTAAAATCTCCACCTGTGTATGTAACAGTGTGTTTGTTTGCACTATAAACAGACAGATCACTTGCTCTATTTCTGTCAAAGGGGCTTTTGATGGTGTGGCAGCAGTTATATATACCGTACTTGCTCTTACAGTAGCAATTAAACCACACATTAAAAAAAATGGGAAAAAAACCTTAAATGTAAATAAATTTGACTGGTTTCCTTGGAAAACAGGAATCAAGAACTAGTATGTCAATTGAAGAATAAACAGGGACAAAAAGTACAGTATCAAACAGAGTCCCATATAACAGTCAACCAAGCGCAGAGTACAGCGAAGATCTACTATTTTCTGCAAAACTGCCAAACAGCAATGAATAATAGACTCTGTACAAAACACTGCTCATGTTTGAGTGCTTCCACTTGCATGCAGGCATCTGCTAATGCATAATGGAGAGTTAACAGCTAGCGTGAATAGCAAAATAATCACTACAAATTTACTGATATTTCAAAAATATCTGAGACAAACCATTATAGGACAATTAACAAATTCTTTAACAAAAATCACATCAAATGAAGATAAGTTTAAGCGTAACAAAACATTTTCTCACATGCTGGACTTACATGTAAGTGATTTTTGAATTTCAGATAGTTAACCATGATGTTCTTAGCTTCCATGCATTTAAACTGGGTTTTCTCCAGATCATTCTCCAGAGTCCGCAGTTTCTAAACATAAACACAAATCATTGGTCATCGTCATCTATGATCTGTCATTTTGCTCAAGTCTGCAAATGAGCACAACAAACAACAAAAAGTAATCCCAAGAAAATTTGATTTTTTTGGGGGGTCAGAGAGGTAATTACCATGGCATCGTCCTTTTTTTTCCGAGTGCGAGCATCAGAGGATACTTTACTGCTGCTGCTCTCTGATTTCAGCCTCTGGTACTCCATCTTCAACTGATTGAGGCGACGCTGGTAGACCTCATTTGTGTGTTTTACAGCATTGATACACTTCCTCTTGAACAGCACTCCTTCATTTAGCATTTCATTTACCTCCTGAAAAACATGCAGGCGTTTGTGAGGAATGCAGTACAGTCAATAAAACATACAATAAAACTATATTTACTGACACTGTATACAGTAATGAAAAAGAAAGTTTTCACGGGGTTGTGAAAAACTATGTACACCGCTTTCTAGTGGAATTAAGTGGATGAGTAATTACACACTTGATTAACTGATCATCAACAAGTGTGATCACCTGTATATAAACACATTTTGCCAGTTTGCTGGTCCAGCAATCATCCTAGGAGTAGATGCAAATTAATTCTGAGGTCAGGCTGTGCATTGGTCAGAAAATAGCAAAAAGACATTAACCTAATTCTGCTAAAGGATTCAAGGCTTCTTTATTGTCATTCGCATCACATGTTTACATAAGGTGGAACGAAATTACGTGCACACGGTCCCGGAGCGAATGAAACAGAATAAGAAGAAACAATAAGAAGTAATAGGTAGTACAAATAAATGGAGTGCAACAACCTGAGTAATATAAATGCAAGTATTAAAGTAATACAAATAAAATAAATAGAGTACAACAACCTGAGTACCAGTATGGAGTATAGATATAGCAGCAAACGGGCATTATGTAAAGGTGTACTTAGTTTATAGAAATCAGTAGACTGCTGTGAAAACTTTCTTCTATTTAATATAAAATAGGAAATCCCATCTTATTACACTTTGTTTTTTCATGATGTGTATACTGACTTCCTCTCACCTTCACCGTGCTGTTGCAGAAGGCCTTCCCCTCCATATCTCTGTTTTTAAAGGCCACTTTGATTATATGTTCATCAGGCTAAGAGGAAAGACAAGACAATGACTGAGACACATTTGATCTGGATGACTCCTTGTGGGGAGTGCAAAGCATTTTTTAAAATCTCTTGTCTCTGTGTCTTTTATTTTGATGAGTTTTAGTTTATTAAAACACTGCACTTCAGGACACTTTTTTCTAATGTTTGACTTTTACCCAGTAGAAATGATTTTTTACAAGTGCAGATTAACCTGTATTTTGCTGCCAAAGCCGTGCCCAGGTGCAAGTCACTACTAGCTATACAGACTGACATAAATTAAAAGCAATAAAGCATAAAGAAAAGCAAATGAAGCAAAAAATAAACACTGAGAAACCACTTCTAATTAGTTGTGGTATGTGTGAGATTCCTAATTTTCCTAATGTCAGGTGTTGCTCAAAAGAGATGTACCAATCTATGGATCTAGGGTTAAAACTTTCCTTCTTGATAAAGTTTATAGTTAAGACCCTGGACCCTCCCTCAGTTACCCTGCAATAGGCTTAGAGTGTTTCTTCTTCACTTACCTCCCCTCACAATCAAGTGGCAGTGGCAGAACCACAATCCCTCCTTTAGCCTGGCTCTGCTGGAGGTTTCTTCCTGTTAAAAGGAGTTTTTTCCTTGCTATTGTCACCAAGCACTTGCTCGTAGGGAGTCGTTTGCTTGTTAGAGTTTTATCTGTATTATTTTAGGGTCGTTAGTTTGCAATATAAAGTGCCTTAAGGCAACTGTTTTCGTGATGTGGTGCAATATAAATAAAACTAAATTGAAATAAAATGTGCCCAACCTTGATCTGTAACCTTTATTATTTCAGTAAGTTGGATTTATCCAAATTTCAGACCACTTCCCCACAATTAAAAACATGTTTCATGTTTAGTTTGTTGTGATCTGATCGCCTTACTTACAGCCTTAGTTTCTGCCAGCTGTTTACGCAGATTCTCGTTCTCCTGCCTCAGCTGACGGATGAACTCTTTTTGCTTCCTGGTGGTGGCCTCAGTCCTCTCATAACGTAATGTTTTTTCGCCCTCTAGTGGACAAATATAATACTGCATGGAAATAGGCGATCCATAACTTTATACTTAATAGCTCGCTTATTTTATTCGACTTAATTATATGAATTATAAAGCATTAAGAATTCATGTATATTCATTCACGCTAAATATGGCAGTTAGCTGGCTGATTCCAGCTAACCCATGCCTACTAGCATGAAATTAAATCAAGGCACCCACTGCATTTCAAACAAACATACCAAGAAATTTGATTTTACGCTGAAGCTCCAGTTTCTGATCAGATATGCTGCCACTGACCGCCATTTTTGTGAGTTAGCACAGAGTGCGCAAAGGAGAAATTATCCCGTATTTCGTTTTAGCTTGAGCTAACCGCAATGTTTTACGTGCACACGTTGCCTAGCAACATGTACATTTATAACGGGACTGAAAGTTAGGGATCTTTCGAGCATTCCTTTTTTTAAAAGCTGTATTTTCTGTCTCAAAAGCCCACAAGTCTAGTAGAATTATTACACTTTCACAATTATTCTAATTATAATAATGTACGTTGTATGGGCTGCTGTACCTCAGAATGAATGCTGAGATTTAACGGCTTGACGGCCGTCGTAGAGACGGTTCTCAACTTGTTCCCTGTAGAACCCTGTTATAGTGTAGTAGTTTTTACCAAGATAAAGATATTTACAAAAATAAAATTATTTTGTATATGCTATTTCATTTTATGTAAATATTACTGTTATTTGCCAACATTATCAAGCAGCACCATATAGTAATGGACAGCTGGACTGAGTAAATCAGTCA
The DNA here is from genome assembly GCF_057381915.1 of Diplotaxodon limnothrissa. Classification (NCBI taxonomy): domain Eukaryota; kingdom Metazoa; phylum Chordata; class Actinopteri; order Cichliformes; family Cichlidae; genus Diplotaxodon; species Diplotaxodon limnothrissa. The sequence continues at coordinate 36,199,147 of NC_140601.1, forward strand.
TAATGATAATCCAATGATAAAGAAAAGCTTAAAGAAACCAACAAAACACTAAAAACAAAAAAGGATGTCAAAACCAACATTTATTAGTTGAATACAAAAGAAAAGACAATGTAAACATTTTACAAAGTCAAAATTCACACAGTATGAACATGTTTCATTTTCAGTGGCATGTATGACACAAAAAAGAATAAAGACAAAGCTATTAAAATATTGAGTCTATATCCAGGTTAAACCACTTGGGTCATTTGTAATCTCTTAAGGCTTTGGTTATCATACTAAGATTTAATCACTTGCAGTTAAGGAATTTTGCTTTGGTGAGTTAATTTTTAAACAGTGCAATATGCTTAGTTAAACTAATAAAGCACAGCTTTATTCAATCTGCCTTAAACTGTACCCACTGAAACTTCCATATAGACATAAAATCCAAATATACAATGAAACAGAAAGCAATAGCTCTTAAGGCAACAGGGCTTATCATCTGTAACTCCAGCTCACATTTTCCTTCTGTAATAAATCTCAACCTGTGCATGCAGGTAAAGAGAGATAATTAAGAGTTTGTCACAAAATACAAAACAAAGAGTAATATTATAAAACCAATATAAATGAATCCGATTTGACAGTTAGATACAAATACACTGTTTATGTACAAATGAAATGGCACTGTAATTCCTCCTTTTGTTCTTTTAACTTGAGACACACACACACACACACACAGAAAAATACACCCATGAATACAAACTGAGGCTTAGTCCATTGATTTGTAATCTTCATTAGACTTCTTGAGGAGTGTGAGCAGGTCCTGTGACATGAAATACGGCCTCTCCTGTGATCCATCATTGCGCTCCAGGTCCTCCACTGCAACATGGACAAGAGAGAGTTGAAGAACAATTTTCTCACACACACCAACACAGATCTGTAATCTATCTTTCTTTTATTTATGCATCGTCTATCTGCCGCCAGTTTTATCTTACAGCCCCCTAAGGTGTACTTAAGTAAATTGCTTTGAGTATTATCTAAATAGGTGGGGGGGGGGGGGGGGGGGGGGGGGGGGGATCCTTTAAATACTCCTAAAAAACCCTGAATGACATGACTAAAAGGAAAAAAGGGGAAAAGGCACATTTAGGTTACAATGTATCGTTTATTTTAATGACTTTTCTCATTCCTTTCTTCATGTACCTCATCATGTATCTCTTAGTTCAAACTGTTCACAAGTAACTTCCACACAAAATTCAATAGCATGTGATTAAGGGTCACAATGTATACACGATGCCACTTCTTTTAAGGGCTCACAAGCTATAAATGGGAAACAATTGTGAAGAAAATGCTCTTAATAACAAAGAGAGAGATATTCTGATTTAAGTATCTAAAGCCCAACTGTAGATTTATTCAAGTGATAATTATTTTAAGAAGGAAGAAGAAGGGAAATTTATACAGACTGATTTTGGCATGTAAAATTTGTTGTTGTGTGCTTTAAAGGTGCTTTAAATCATTGCCAGGGATTTATTTCACATGAAAACTCACCTGCTTCAAAACACCAACCAAACTTGAAATTCTGAACTACTACGATTAAAATACAATCACCTTTAATCAAGATTGACACACAGTGATGACGGAATGTCATCAGAAAATTTAGTGGAAAAACGACTTAGATTTTTCACAAAGTGACAAGAAAAAGGTACAAAAGCATCCAGAGACTTAAGATGTTAGTTAGCATTCAGAAGGTCATGTCAGTACCATGCAGTGCTTAAAGAGAGAGAGATTTAAGGGGAGGGACAGAGCAAGGCAGGAGGCATCAGTAAACAAACTGGGGGGTTCGTAGAGTCCGAGAGGTCACGATGGCTTCATCATGGCGACACAATCACAGCACTTACGTCAGTCCAAAATACCAAGGCAAGTAGGTGGAAAGACAATATATGGAACCCCTCTCTGCAAGGATCTCCACTTGACTGAAGCCAAAAAATACATAACAGATGTACACTACTGTATATGTACAAGTTCCATAGGGGAAAAAATCCAATATTCATACAGTATATCAAATATGTCTGTTAACATTTTGGCGTCAGCTGGTATTATTGTAAACAGTGAAAGAGATTTGATTGAGATGTGTTTGTTCTGACTGTAAACACGGTACTTAAGTGTATCTGTAGTGCATTTGTTAACAGCATTAAGACAACAAATATTAGTGACAGTAATCAGGCACAGGTTCAGCACTCACGATGTTCAACAGATCTTCACGATATAAAAACCAACACTGTTCTAAAACCAACACAAAGAGCGTTTTGTTTTTTTTCAAGCTACAGAGATGCACTGGGCTTTTGACCTGCTTCAAACCTTCAACCCTCTCCAGGTGGACATCCCTCCTATACTCACATAGCAAAGCAATCTGAAACTTTAGCTTGTTGTATGGCATACATTTAACAGGTCCATATCACAAAGGTATAGTTGCACATCTTTCATTCTTTATGCTCTATGAGATTTTCTGAGCCTCAGGTGCTTTGCAACATCTACTCCTGTGGTCCAGATGAAGGTTTTTCTTCCTTAGTCTCCTCTTTTTTCTCATTCTTTTCACCAGTCTCCTCTTTCTCTGCCTCCACAGGTGCAGCGGACACCTCCTCCACCTTTTCCTCCGTTTTCAACTCCTGCTTTTCTGACATCTCTTTCACTTCTGGTTCTTCTTTCCTTTCAGTCTCATCTTCCAGACTGATCTTTTGTTCCTCCGTCTTCTCCTCTTTTGACTCGTCAGCATCTATCTTTGATTGCAAAGCCTGCTCCTCCTCATTTCCCCCCTTCAGCTTTGTCTGTTCTTTCAGCTGTATTTCTCCATCCTGCTGCTGAAGAGGTGTTTCCTCCTCCACTTTAACTTCGTCCACTTGTTTCGCAGCATCCGCCTGCTCAACACCATTGCGATCTTCCTCCACCGGCTTTGATTTGGAAAGGATATCATGCAGCTCAGGGGACATGAAGTAAGGCCTTTCAGAAGAGCCGTCATTTCTTTCCAAGTCCTCACCTTATAAGTGCATGGGTATGTTGTGTTTTTGAATGGGTTAATGGAAAATTAAGGGAAAATGAAAAGGTGAAAGAAAGGAATGTGTAGGGTTTAAAGTAAAGTGAAATTAATAGGAAAAATGAGACAAAGAGAAGAAAGGTCAGAAAACCGTTAGGAAGAAGACGAAACCAGCAGCTCACATTTAGACAGCTGTTTGTAAAAAAGGAAGAGAGGAAATGTGGATATTTGGCAAAAATTACTCACAGAAGCAGAGGAAAAGTGTGTCCACACACATAGCATACACACTGAAGAAGCCATGGGCGATGAGGTAGGATCCCACTACCACTGTCTAACAGGAGAAAGTCACACATGTCATTAAATGGCCACAGACAAACTGAAGACTAACACCAAACCTTATTAATATAATTGTGCCTACCAGTATTGGGACCCAATAGTAGTTGAGAGATGGAGCAGCCTGCTCTACAGCTTTGATTCTTCCGGAGAAGAAGAAGAAAGAGAAAATCCCTATGCAGGAAAAAGGTGAATTAGTAGATCTACACTAGAAAGGCAGATTTTTCTCTCTGCAGTTGGATCTAAAAATAAAATTAAAAAAAACTCTCTTACCAACAATGCCAACAATAAGGAGCTTCCCAAGGAACAGCAGGAAGTCGGTCACTTTATCTAAAACAGCCACCCTGTGCAGAATATGAGAGAGTGTTGAATTAAAACACGCTAAGAATAGGAAATAGTGAATAAAATATGAATATGAATGAAATCTCACCGAATAATGTTTCTCATGAGAAGGAAAAAGGCATCTCGAGCTGCGGTGCAGAAGTTTTTTCCATAGATTGCAATCTAGAGGAAAAAAATTTAAAAAGACGATCGTGAAGCGCTTTAACGGTTGAGACGGTCTGTCAGGCCGCTGTGTCCAGTTACAGGAACTCACCATGATGTACGCATTTCTGTTCAGGAACTTGATACATTTCTCCAGACACCAGAAGCAGCACTTCAAGCAGCTTAGCAGAAACTTAGCAAATTTGTTTTGAGCACCTTAGAAGCAGGAACAGTTTATGATAACATAAGAATCAAGTACTTTACATGCAAAACTTGCAGTTTGCATGTATATTTAACAGTCTGTATCAACAACGTAAATGCATATAAACACAGAGTTTAATTATAAGACAATAAACAGAGACCAAAAGGCAAATGTAACATGTTATAGCTCACCTTTTAACTTGTGATCCAGATACTCCAGAAGGACCCTGATAACTTGGACTAAAGACAGGATGAGAGAGCCAAAAGCCAGAGAGCCTGTGTGGTATCTAATCAGCACAAGGAAACAGAGGCTAGTTGTGAGCATCAGTCATTCTATCTTAGGGTAACAAAAGTTTAAACATTTTGGAGAAAACTTCCTGTCAGCGTTGTAGATATCTTACCATGTAAGCCTTTCAAGCTGCGCTAAAACAATTCTACAAATAAAAAAACTGTTATTATTAAAAATGTATTTTCTAACCTTAGGGCCCTTCCAAGAGAGGAGAAGATGGGGTAGGCAGGGATATCCTCAGGCTTCTTGAAGGCCCAGTAATATGATGCAAATGCACCCGACAGAGTGACTTGGCCCAAGGCCGTCACAAAGTTTGCACACCAAAAGAAAAGGAAGACGTTGTAGAACTGAAAGAGGATGAGGTATTTATGGTAGAGAGTCTCACCACCATAAAAAGCAAACAGGCACTCTGCATCTGGACACACAAGTGATGCATTGGAGGAGTTGAATGTCTTTGAACAAGAGAAAGAGAGAGAAGGGGCATATTGTAAGACATCTTTCGTTCTGTGATCTATGCTGCTGTGCAGGTAAACAGGTGCTTGTTTACAACCAATAACTTTGCCACCTTGCCACCTACAATATCTTTAGCAGGCTAATTTAACAGAACAGTGACATTTAGAAGCATACCTTGGGGTTACAGGTCTCTCGTGAGAATGGGCAGTCAGAGGTGTTGAAAACTTTGTACACCTGCTCATTAGAGGTGGATAAGAAGCTGTTCAGACATGTCAAGGAGAAGAATGCAAAGTACATCCTTGCTTAAAAGTCATGCTATACCTGCTACCGTGATGAAAGGAGACAATTAGGTTCGGATTATCTTTGATTATCATAGACAACTGAAAGGATACACTGCAGTAATGGCCCAGTAAGCGATCACCACAGCCAGAAGGGCAAAGGTCAGCAGTGGGTAGAACAGCGATGACATAACGTGGCCAACAGCTCTGACAAAGAAAATGGTATACATTTTTTTTTAAAAACGTCATGTCAAAATTCACACAAAATTTGTTAAATGTGTCCAACACATTTTTTTTAATACATTTGTTCTAAGAGTGCAATACTGTATAGCAGGAGAGGTAAAGCTGATTTACAATGATGTTTTATTGCTAAGGAAACAAATGCAATTAATCTTTTAGCACCAGCAATGATTACAGCATTAACATATTATTGCCTAACACTTGCTGGGACAGAAATAGTTCATGCACATCTTATGAATGCATGTGCAATAGTCCACTGAGCTATATTTGGTCTTCGGGTTTGTCATACAGGAAATATCTGATTCTTAAGAAGTGACGTACTCTGCTACTTTTACCCACTGGTGGTTAATTTTGTCTGTTTTATCTCAGCTGTTTAACACTAGACAGGCGTACTCTAACATAACAGCTGGCAATTAAATTAATAAAACTCCATCTGATTTCTACTCATGCCAGGCTAGAGACGAGATGTGCAACATTAAAGCTGCATACCATAAGATCAAAACAGCGAGGGATAATTCTCATCTGATCTACTGCTAACTTTTTAAATATGTGAGCACATCTGGTTACTTTTTAATTTTAACCAGGAGAACAGACCAGGGAGATCCTGGTGTAAATCACATTTCACACTGACCTGCTGGCCTCTTTGATGAGGGCAATGGCAATCATTATTCTCTTCCTGAGGAAGATGAGTAGCAGGATGATAATGAACTCCACAATAGCCAGGATAATCACTGCGAACAGAACACAACAGATTAATGGGATTTGTCAACTCTTCATCCACAGACATGCTAAACAATGAAAGTGTGTCTGTGCTTACTGAAAGCCAGCCAGGTCTGCCTGATCTGCAGGTAGACAGAGAAGTCCGTCTGCAGGCCCAGGTCACGGATGGTGACATCAGCACCAGGCTCACCCTTCAAGCTGGCAAACTCCATGTAACAGTGGAAAATGCCTAAAAATGGACAAGTTAATTGGCTGACCTTTTTTTCAGTCAGAACAATCTTTAACTTTGTCAGAAGCTAAGGACTTACCATAACCAATGACTAGGATAACCAAAATAATCATGATCCAGACCATGATGCCAGCCAAGAATCGCAGCAGGACGATGAAAATCAAGCTGACGACCATGGCTATCACCAGACCGCTGGACACATATTATGGTTAATGACTTGGTGATGAAGGTGTTCTGTCTATATATTCTGGTTTTATATCCTAATTTATAAGTTATGTAGTTCTGTGATTGAACATTTAGTCTATTACTGTGATAGCAGAGAGTAGGGAGACTTACAGTAATATCCAGTGCCAAGAATGAGTGTAGTCCTCAAAGATTCTCATGGCAACCTGACGAGCTTCCACAGCTATATTTGACTTCCTGTAACAAAATGAAATGAGTCTAAAAACATGACCAATTATATCCTTAAACATTTAACTGTCATATTAGAAATATTATGTTTATTAGAGAACGGATGCTTAAAAAGAACCCCATGTTGTATAGAGCCCTAAAAGTCACAAAAGATAAGAAAAGGTTACTCAAAAAGTCAGAAATGGTCATGTAAACAAACTGATCTTCTTCTTCTTCAGCTTTTTCTTTCAGCTGCTCCCTTTACAGGTCACCACAGTGGATCTGCCCCCTATCTCTTCTGTCACACTAACCCTCTTCATATCATCCTTCATTACCTCCATTAACCTTGTTTGAGGCCTCTTCCTCTTTTCCTTCAACCTAGCAGCTCTATATTTGTCATCCTTTGCCCAATGAATCCACTGTCTCCTCTGCACATGTCCACATGAACCGATCAATTACTGAAATATATCATAAGCTCTCTGCTATTTTAACACATTTTCAGAAACATTTTGTCTTTTCAGTTTACCACCATTCTGCAGCTGTCTGTAAAAACTTACTAAAACAATGAAGAGGACTGTTTTGCCTGCTACACACGGCTAAACACTAACTTCATTTAGTAGTGTTGCCCTGACATGATATGACTTCAGAGTGACTACCCATAGGTTAAAAAGGTTTAAGAGACACAAGGCTTCCTCCAAAGGTTGACTGACCTTCATCAGAGGCTACAAGGATGTTTTGGGGTTTTGTTCAGTTATTTCTTGTTATATTTCACAGGACTTTGCTTTATTTTGTTCAAGGGAATTCCTTGTGTTGCTTTTGTGCACGGACTCAGTAGTTTTGGACCTTTCTCCTAACTATTGTCTGTACTGTTTGCTATGCTGATGAATCACTACCCTATGATCTCATGCTAGGTCATTTATGATCTGAATTTTGGATTTTACACCACTTCCAGTGTTCCAGTGATGTTAGTGCTACAGTTTTAACCTTTGAATATTTAACATTTAACATTAGCTGTCCAATAACCTTTTGTTAGCTTTGGACATCTATACCGAGGAACTAATAGACTAAGATTAAGAAAACAAGCATAGCTGTCACCAGACAAAATAATTAAGTTATAAATTTATATGAAATTTATATGAAAACATATCTGACATAATATGCCACATACAATTTAGTATTGGAGCATGAAGCTATCCAGCTCTAGGAAGCTGTCAGCTGCAAGAAAACAACAGGAAGTATTACTCATCATCTTCTTGAATAACATACAGGGAGCAATGAAAACCTCTCTGCAGTGAGAGCAGGAAGGAAAACAGTAACACAAGGACCTTCTGAGGTAAACACAAATAGAGCAGAACTGAAGCACACAGAGGCTTCAGCCAGGGTCACTGCAGTGAGATGTAAAGGGAGACTGATAAGCTGATATGCCTCATGTCTAGCATGATAAGTGCCAAGGTCATTGAAAACAAGCAATCATTCACTAAACAGCAGTTGGACAGGGCTGAAAGAGTCTTACGCTTACAGCTTAAGGCTGATATTGAATTAATAAATTAATCATCAAACTAGCTAATCAAACATTAAATTTAATGAACAAAGAAGAACAAATATGAAGGAAAAGTTTCACTTGGTCAAACTCATTTCACACACTTTGTTGTTTATGTTTTATGGGTTTAAGACAACATAAAATAGCAACATGCTGCACATACATGTTGCTATACAATGAAAAACACTCACTTTGATGCCTCCAGCACATCACTGGCATTGACAGTGCCACTATTTCCGTCATCGAAAGTCGTCTCGTTGCCCACCACCACAACACCACCTTTTAATGTTGCCAAAGCAGGAAGGCACCGGCGTGTGACTGTGGAGGGAGGGGTTTTATTAGTTTCACTTTCCTGCAGAAACAAAAGTCCTTTAAAACAGTTTAACACAGAGAATCTCACTTACAGGCTTTACTGGGCATCAGCATAGCTGGGCACAAGCCATCTTTAAGGATCTCTGGCGGACTCTGATAGAAAACAGTCAATTTACTTCACATTTAGCAGAACCCCTTGAAATGTGTACAATATGAATAATCTAATTTTTCAATGCTTACCAGTCCAGTGAAGTCCACTCCTTCCTTGCAGTATTTTTTGTAGTATTCCTGGTCATCTTTATTTCCTACCTTGGCTTTTATCAATGTAAGATGCCTATTAGGACAGCTTTCCACGCATAACTGCACACATGTAACAACAAAGACATTAACATTTAACCGCGTAACTTCAACACTTTACAGTAGACTGAGAACAACTTAAAATAAAGTGAGTAATGCTTCTGACCTGTGTGGTGGGACACTGAAACTCCAGCAGCACAAGAGGGCTGGCACATTTCAGGATGTTGAAGTAGAACAGAAGTGGTTTCTTCCTGTTGTGTCACAGTGAAATGACAATGTTATTAGGTCTTCATAGACGATAAGGATGCAGTCATTGTAATATAACTCTATGGTTTCTGAAGTCTTGATTTGAAGTCCTATTTTATCCATTGTCTTTTAGGGAACTTTATTTCTTCTACAACTGTGATCACCATCTTTTGTGGTTTGGTTTTGTTTCCTGGTCACCTGTTGGATTTCGCTATCGATTAGTGTATCTACAAAAGAATACCTATTTTTTTCCTCTGTACCAGAGGAAAAACCTCATCACAATGTTGCTAAGAATAATGTTTTTTTTCTGGCCTTTTTCAACTTTTATTTGATAGACACAGTGAAGAGAGGACAGGAAAGCAGGGGCAGAGAGAGTGGGGAAGACATGCGGGTTGGACTCGAACCCGGGCTGCCCGCCCGCTCAACACTTGTCAGAAGATTCAATAAACTCTCCAGTTAGAATTAGAATAGAAAATTTGATTTGATTTCTTGTAATTATTTCATAGTTCAGGCTGAGTAACATGCAATTAAAGTACCAGTATTTCCTCCAAACAAATCCTTTGGTGTGTGTTAGTAAAACAGGCCATATCACTTGTAAAATAACTGCATTTGCTGACTGCTACAGTGGCCTGTGTTGATCAAAGTGGCCACACAAGTAACTCTGAACATTTCTTAAACTGTTGTGACCACCTGCATTCATCATAAATAAATGTAAGCACTAAATAAAGAGTATGAGATTAAAGCAATTATTTTTATTGTTGTTATTATAGTATTATCATACTTAAGATCATCCAATTATAGAAGGTTTCCAAGAACACAAATGCTCTTTTACACTGTAACTTACTCCAGAGGTGTTCCAGCTTGTCCGCAGAACTGACCTCTGCTGTCTGTGGGATAAATGACTTTCCTGGGGTCCCCTTGAGACCAGGCTGCAAAGAGAACATCAGGAAGTAAAGAAATAAAATACCATCTTAAATTCCTCATGAGCACGCTCCTTTTATTTAATGCTTAAATAAAATAAACATCTTCTAATACATTTAGAAATTCAGATATATGAACATTTCTGAATTAAAGTCTGAGTTTAAAAAAGCTCCTGGTCTTAAATTAGACAACAGCCTCATGAAGGAGTTAAAAAGAAAGACTGAGAAAGTAGACCCACACAGTATTGTGACTTTAATGTGTAAACACCTTCCAGCTTTGACAGCATACACAGAGTGTGGGACAGACTGGCGTGATCCTCAGTGTAACTCATAACATAAAAATAAAACATGTTGCGTAACGCTTATCTATTTCAGCTAACTTTGGCTTCAGCTATATTTCCTTCCCACTGGGTGGTGTCTGAGACATTTCCTGGTTTTTCTAAGCTGCAATCTATTTATAAAGTCACTAATAAATTGCTAGATAAGTCCTGTGAGGTTGGGAATATGTGTTATAATTTAACAGTAAATGTACATTGTATGTTTTGCTTGAAAACCGATGGCCACTTATGTTGCTTTTCAAAGGTATTGGTTGTAGTGGGGGCTTGTGGTTGGGTGGAGGGAATGTAGCCGATGTGCAAGACTTCAAGTCGCAGATAATGCAAATAATTACTTTGTAAACAGATGTTGTAGTACGTGCAGTAATCAGTGTGCATGATGCACAATAAACAGGCAGGTGTTTTGACCTAAATAACTTTGCCAATGGTTGAATTTTCACAAATGTTTCCAAAATGCAAGTAGCTGGGAGCTGTTATTGGTAGTGTTACCTCTGTGGTGCCTAATGATGAGAAAACCTTTGGAAAAATCACTCTCACTTGTTTATTCTGGCTTCGAGCTCATAAGTAGCTTTCTGTCTCATCAAACCTCACAATGGAGGAGAGCTGCACAGAGATGTTGAACAGGATGTTTTACTTCCTTCTTTGAGGCAGTAGAATTACAACCAGTCAGAAACTATTTTATTTATAACTTGGCTTATGTAGACTGGCTACTGTAAAAACAGGCATTTTCACACGACTTGGACTACATGTTAATAAAGTTCATCTCACTCCACCCAAGGTAGTGCCTCACTTCCCACTTCTGATTAATAATATTAGACACCACCCATGCACAAATTTTGTATGGTAAAAAAACATAACAACCTAAATATAAATAATGCTCAGAACACACTATAGTGATGAGAGATCAGTCTTACCAATGATACCCACAGCAAAGTACCCCAGCAAGGCTAAGATGAAGAGTATACAGCAGAGGATATCTGTGCAGCCCCTGAGGAAAGAAAAGAGGAAGGGAAAGCAGGTGCAACATGTTGCCATTAAAGTCTGCTATATACAGCCGACAGCAAAAGATCACCAGTAATCAAAGCAGACGTCTCACCTGTTGTGGATCGGCCCTTTGAAGTTTGGATCAAACTTTCTGGACTCCCCTGTGGACGAAAACAGAACAACAGGTTTAGTAATGCCTGTTATTAGAAATTAGACTTCAAACAATGGCTTTCAGTCTGTTGATACTTGACAAAGGCTGCGGTGAATTGATCCCAAAATTAAACCTGGGGAAATGAAACCCGAGGTTTCCTTAATTTGTTCTCATTTCAGAGATATTTTTTGATTAATGGTCGTCTTTTAAAATGTAAACCACAACCACAGCTGAGAGCGGCCAGAGACAGAGGTGATATTGCCATCCTGAAATATGACAAATTAATTGTTAAACCGAGGTCACAGAACGCCGGAATTAATATTTAGACTTCAGCAATGTTGCCATTTGTAGCTGTTGAGATCGATCGGTCTGCAAATGTTGGATCCTATACTTATTCCCGGATTCTCCGGTAAAGATTTTTCAGTGGCTCATGTCAATATTTGTAGCCTTAAATATAAGGTTCAGGAAATTCAGTCACTGTTGTCAACAAATACGATAAGTGTGCTGGCTATTTCCGAGACACATTTAGATGCTGCCTTTGAGAATAATAAATTTGAAATAAACGGTTATAAGTTGTATAGGAAGGACAGAAACAGATTTGGAGGGGGCGTAGCCCTATACATTAATGATAATATGGCAAGCAAACTACGTATGGACTTAATGTTTAACGACCTGGAAATTGTGTGAGTTCAGTTACACCCGCTCTATGGCAGGCCTGTATTAGCAGGTTGCTGCTATAGACCCCCAAGTAGTAATATGTTGTATGTAAAATGAATTTGTAAAATGCTGGAAAGAGTAACTGAGGAAAACAAAGACATGTTCTTATTAGGAGACTTTAATATAAATTGGTCAGCTCCTTCTTGTCCTTTAAGGAAAAAGATAAGTTCATCAGCGTCGGCCTGTTGCCTGTCTCAGATGATCACCATTCCCACCCGGGTCACGGTCAACGCAGGAGGTCATAGGTCATCATATATATACTGATCATATTGATCATATATATACAAATGTTCCTGAGCATTGCTCTAATATTGTTTCTATTCCAGTTGGTTATAGTGACCATAATCTTGTAGGTTTGACCAAGAAAATGAAACCACTGAAAACTGCACAAAAGATTATTTTTCATAGATCATACAAATATTTTAATGCAGATAAGTATATTAATGACGTAAAAGAAATTCACTGGACTGACATCTGCCTCGAGAGTGACCCTGATATGGCATTATCTATGTTTATTGAAAACTTTTGCTACCTGGCTGACAAACATGCCCCCTTAAAAAGATTTACTGTTAAAAAGAACTACGCACCTTGGTTAGATAATGAACTTAAGGTTGCAATGTCAGAAAGGGATATAGCAAAAGCAAAAGCACATAAGTCTGTCAGTCCACAAGAGTGGGCAAGATATCGCGAGTTAAGAAATCAAGTAACTAAATTGAATAGGCGCAAGAAGAAAGAATATTATCAACTTAAGCTCAAGGAGGCCAATAAGGACAGCAAAAAGGTGTGGAAAGTTTTAAATAATATAATGGGTAGAGATCTTGCTCCGGTGATGTCTCACATCTACACGGGTGGTACATTTATAAGTAAAGCTAAGGACATAGCCAATTATTTTGTGAATTATTACAGCAATAAAATAACAAATTTAAAATCTAATATGAGCAGAGGTGATCCCACCTTATCACGTCGTCTTATACAGGATGTTATCATGAATAATAAGCAATGCCAATTTAAGTTTGAGGCAGTGAATGTAGAGATGGTAGAGCGCTTATTGATATCACTTCCTGACGATACATCCTCCGGCTCTGATAACATAGACAGTAAACTGCTCAAAGTTGCAGCCAAGTTTGTGTCCCTTCCTATATGTCACATATTTAATAGATCTTTGGCATGCAGCTTATTTCCATTGCAGTGGAAAGAATCGAAAATAATTCCCATTCCTAAAAACAAGAATGACGTTTTTAATGGTGTCAATAGCAGACCTATTAGTCTACTCCCCGTTCTAAGTAAAATTATGGAGAGGATTGTCTATGAACAAATTCAACATTACCTAACAGAAAATCAGTTACTCACTCAGTTTCAACATGCCTACAAACCTGGTTATTCCACCAGTTCAGCTCTCATTCACATGACAGATAACTGGTACAAATATCTAGATAATGGGAATTTGGCCGGGGTGGTATTTTTGGATTTTAGTGCTGCATTTGATTTGATAAATCATGATCTTTTGATAGATAAACTAAAATGTTATGGATTTTCACCAGCTGCTTTGTGCTGGATGGAAAGTTATTTGTCTGGAAGAAGGCAAAAGGTTTATTATAATGGTTATTTCTCGGAGGGCTGTTATATGAACTGTGGTCTACCCCAAGGCAGCTGCCTCGGTCCACTTCTCTACTCAGTCTTTACAAATGATTTGCCGTATGTCCTGGATAAATCTCATCTTGTAATGTATGCTGATGATTGCACCATGTTTTATTCAGCCAGTAGCCACTCTGAATTGACAAGCGTATTACAACTAGATTTGCTGAACGTGTTTGATTGGATAAGTAAAAACAACATGATTTTAAACGTGTCGAAATCCAAAGCCATGTTAACAGGAAGTAGAGTACGCTTAGTCAACAGCCCACAACTAAATCTTTCCATAGCTGGATCAGTATTAGAACAGGTCACCCAGATTAAATTACTTGTGTTACCATAAACCACCACCTTTCATGGTCTCAGCACATCAACTCTGTTATTAAGAAAATGGGACAGGGCATAGCTATAGCTAGGAAATGCTCTTTTTATATCACTTCTTCAATTATGAAAGATGTCATTAATGCACTAGTATTATCTCATCTAGAGTACTGCTCAATCATTTGGTCAGCAGCTAATAAGACAGATCTGAACAGACTTCAGTTAGTCCAAACTAGGGCGGCCAGATTAGTGTTAAGGTGTTCATATTATACAAGTATTGATAAAATGCACGATAAACTTTCTTGGCTTTCTGTACAAGCTAAATTATACTATGGCTTACTTGTATTTTTAAAGAAAGCAATACTGGTAAACACACCACACTTTTTTTATGCTCAGTTGCAGTATCCAGATGAAATACATAACCATGCCACACGATTTTCAACTAACCACAATTTAGTAACTCCTCGAGTTAAAAGTAACTTTTTGAAAAACTCTGTTATATTTAGAGCATCTTTTCAGTGGAATAAGTTGCCTTATGCAATTAGAGAATTGGCTTCTATTCATAATTTTAAAAATCACCTAAAAGCCTATTTAGGCAGTTTTTAATTTATTTGTAAAAATTGTAGAGGGTAATGTCACTTGTAATGGAAATTGCGTATTTTGTTTGAGTGTTTTGTTTTTTGGTTTTTTTTTGGTTTTTTTATATAATTTTTAATATTCACATGTTTACATTTTCAGAATTGTAAAACCTTATTGTGGATGTAAAAGCCAAATTATGTGGACAATTTGCATCCAACTCATTGTGTAACATTTTATTTGGTGGTATTTGATGGTTTGGGCCCCAGGAAGACTAGCAACCACTGTTGTGGAAGCTAATGGGGTTCCTTATAAATAAACAAATAAACATATGCTGAAAGAAGTGGAGCACAGTGGGGCAGTGGTTAACTCTGTTCCCTCACAGCAAAAAAAAAAAAAGATCCTGCTTTCAAAGCTGGCGGCCTGGGGCTTTTCTGTGTGGAGTTCATGTTCTCCCTGTGTTTGAACTGATTTTCTCGGGGTACCTTGGCTTTCTCCCACAGTCCAAATCACATGTTTGTGGTTCGGTTAACTGGTGATTCTAAAGTTGGTGTAGGTGTAAATGTGAGTGTGAATGGCTGTTTGTCTTTCTGTGTTATCCCTGCACTGGACTGGTGACCCGATGGATGAATGGACAACAGTCAGGTCGGCTCTGACACTGACCGGTCAGCTATCTGAGACAGACACATGTCGAAAGATCTGGGAGATACAGCTCAATATAAATTCACAGTATAACAGTGTACTTGTACAACATTACGTTTATGGGATACACTGTCTATATTAATCATACAATTTTAACAACTTTTAAGGGCATGGTTATTTTTTTAATTTAAATTTTCTTGGAATTTATTTTGATAAGGGGCAGAACAACTACACCAAACATGTATTAAAAGTTAACAACACAGGTATACAATTACATTGTTGGGCTTTGCTTTTGGATTGTGAATAAAGTATATAAGATACATTTTTGTATTACAGAAAAATAATATATAATTTACAGCTATTTTGAGAGTCCATAATGATTTTTCATAAATATTTTATGGTCTTCACCAAGACTCCCGTCTTTCCATTTGCCTCCCATTCCCTGTGTTTCTTGTCCCCTGTGTACGTCTCTGTGTTTGTGAGTTTGCCTCGCCCATGTGGGTGAGGCACCTCAACAACTTGCACATCTGCATCCCATCATTCATCGGCCTCTTCAGCTACCCAGGAGTTTCACTCAGATTTCTATGCCATAATGTTTGGCAGCAGAAAATCTTTGGCCCGCTTAGATGTGTTTAGTTCTGTCAATGTGATTTTTAAATGGGACCTAATATAATTTCCCCTTTTTTTCTGTAAAATAGTACATACTGCATTACTACTACTTTATTAATAGGTAAGGGAGCTTGTTTCTTCGAAAGGAAAAACAAAGGGTATGCCTCAAGACTAAGATAAAAAATTATAAATAAACATTATTTGAAGCAATGAATCATGCAAAGCTACTCTAATAAAGTGCATAACATAGGCAGCTGGGAATATGTCAAGATTTATCCTCCTTTCTTGGCTTATTAGTTTAACAGCTCACATGCCTCCTTCTTCTGCAAAACTCCATCCTAACCTTCAACAGCCAGCCTGAGTCACAGGTCATTATTTTTCACATTTAACAATTGACCCCTTTTAACCTTCATTGCTGTGTCTTGTCTTCATATTTCATTTTTGCTGAAAGCATAGAATTAAAAACTCCCGGTGAAGCAAAAATGTTGGACAGTGTTGTTTCTCAGTAATTTGTATCTGCTGCATCTAATGTTTAAAATAATACCAGATTGATTATATGGGTCTTGGACTGCTGACTGGAAAATAAGCAACCTGATTGCTCTGACAGCTTTGGCATCAAATATGCAAAAAATCAGGAAAGGGCCTTTTTTTTTTTTTTTTTTTAAATATAGCACTATCTATGACTGACATAGCATATGTCATAATTGTAATGAAAAAAGTTTCCTCTTTTATGTAACACGTCTGTCTAAGTGTTCAGTAAAGCTGCTGGGCTTATGGTAAAAACACTTTATGACAGGCCCGCCCTTTTAATAATGGAGTCATGTTGCACATCCTCCCTCTTTGTCTCTCACCACATTTCCTGTCTGTATCTGTGGTGTCTACTATGGAAATGCAAAAGAAGAAAGAAAAGAAAGAACCAAAAACAAAAGGGAGAAAAAGAGAAAGACGTAAGCTGCTTTACATATGCAGCTTTTGGTACATTTTTACACGAAAATAAATAAGTGAAATAAATAAATGAAATTTGGATAATAAGAAAAAATTAGGCATTCAAAATATAGCTGTCACTGCCTCTGTGTTTAAACCAAAGTGAAACTAGCTACGAAATAATAGTCACTACATTTACTACACATTTACAGGTAGGCTGCAGGCCAAAGTGTTGCAGAAAATGCTTTTATCTGGAATGTATATATGTGTACAAGGGAGTATTTCATTAGAGTGACTTCATGTAGTGACTTCTACAGAACAAAAGGATTCTTCTGCCTGACCGTCATGCCTAGCAACCCACAAAATGGCTCCCCGGTGACAGTGGGAGCCCCCTGTGGACATCGCCAGCCGCCATGGAAACACCTCATACTCAACAGGGGAGAGAAGCATAAACCAAACCCACGTTGGTTACAGTGAAACGAAGCCAAAAGTGCAAGCCAACGTTTTTGAGAATCAGTGAGAAAAGACTTCTCACTAATAAACACAAGCTACATCCTGTTAAAATATGAACTGATGTCAGACTCTGTGATGTGTCACACATGACCTATTACTGTCAGCGTCAACCTGGCCTACTACTTTCTCCTAAAATCTATAGTTGAGCAGTTTTTAACATTTTTTTAAAAACAGATACTTTTATTAAAGGATCTATAGCACAAACAATGGGCCGAGCACTAGAGCCAGCCCCAGCTGTTTCTTCTAACTGCATTACACTTACCGAGGAAACAATACACTCTCCCTTGCACACACGCACACATATAGAACTTAAACACACGTGCTCTCCTCACACAATGGAGGAACGACCAAAAAGCGTCACGTTGTCTGAGACAAACTATGCTTATTAGCAGTGAAGCAGCACATTAGCCATCACAATTAGAGGACTGTGAGCCATTACTCAACTATCTCACAAGTCTATCAAAAAGACGTTCAGTCACAGTTATGTAAGAAATGCAGGCTTGCGAATTACCTTTTCCATCATATTTTGTCATTCCGGTGCTGTTTTGCTCTCAGTTTGTGTCACGGATGGTTTTACAGATACGTCTCAGTGTTCTGTGTTCTGTTGTTGTTTCTTTAAAGGTCCTTCCTGTATAACAGTGCTTGCGTGTCCTCTAGCTTCTTACTCTTCACTTCCTTATTTTAGATTTCAAAGCTCTGCCTTCACCTCCAATTCCCTCTTTTACTCTGTGGGTTTCCTCCTTGCAAAAGCTGCGTCAGCCCAATTGCAGCAAAGAAGTATCGATGGAAAAATTGAGACAGGATATCGAAATAAACAGAGACTTGTGGCACCTGATAACTGCCAAAGCTGCCAAAAACATGAACTAAAAACTAAAATGTGCCAGTTTTATACATCTTGCTGCAGAGAGTGTTTGCTTCAGTTGTGGGTGCTTGTTCTCACATCAAAACAGTCTTTAACCCCAACACATAATGGTTATTTCAGACTTCAGCTCAGTTCACTGAATCAACAAGATAAGCTGTGTTTTACAGAGTGTGCCTGCATGTGCTGCAGCTGCACTGCCACCTGTAAAAAAAAATTTCTCACCCCTGAGCTACTGTGTCGTTTGTTCTTAAAATTTTAGCCGACTTGCCCTCTTTCTGTTTCCTCGGCGTCCTGTTTTGTTTTATCAGCTTGTTACCTCATTCTGAGTGCACCCACCTCTCAGTGGTTTCAAACGGAACAATGAACAAAGCCATCATAACCACAGTCATCCAATAGCAAATGTTGATGCATTGCGCATGTCTGACATATACACAGCAATGAGCTGATAAGCACATCAGAGATAACGCCATCCCACTCTGGTGGCACATGACCACCTCTGCTGGCATGTGACAGATTACAGTGGAAAAACATTCTCAGTGCAACATTATGAAAACAGTTTCAGAATCACATAATGAAACAATGTTTCATCTCAGACCTCAAATACACACTCAGTGTTGGATTGTAACAGTGTGGGAACATTTTATGAACTGAAACGTGACAACATTCTTTAAACACTCTCAGAATGGTGCAGTTAGAACATAAAGTCTTAGCTAAACTATTAATTTCACAGGAAGTTTATCTGAAATTTAAAAAAACCCTAAAACATTCTCAGTACATTTGATTACATTTTTTTCTTCATAAATAGCTATATAATGGTAAAATACACTAATAAAATAAAATAATAAAATAAAATAATGGTAAAACTTAAAAAAAAAAACCAAAAAAAAAAAAAAACACTAGTTGAGTTCCTGGGGTTACAGGTTAATGAATCAACCTTTGTGAAATTCTCTAAGCTAACCAATGCACTTTGCTAACCACCGGTGGTGCAACGTGTGAACACTTGTGGTTGTTCCAAAGCAAAGAGGTTCTCAGTTCAAAGCCGATGGCCGGATGGAGTTTTAGTGCATTGAATTTACACATTCTGAGACTCTGGCACAGCTTCCCATGTGATCATGTGCTGGGTCACTTTAAACATGTTTGCTGTTTTGTTTTGTGTCTAACTTACTTTTAGTCTAGTCTTAACTTGAGACTTGAAATATCTCAGTCTTTTAAAAATGAGAGGAAACTTGACAAAAAGAGGATGAAAAGAAACAGACAAACAAAGTGGCAGGCTTAAAAAGCATCTACAGCAGATGCACACTATCTGAAGGTCATGTCTTTAAGAATTAGCCAAAAATCGAGTAAAGACCTGACACAAAACCCGAGAGATGTATCTGCCCCTGAGCTATTTTAAGTAATTACAAGAATGCAGGTATAAGAGAGTTCAGAGTGCGCTGAAGAATAAAGGCCATCATGTCAAATATTAACTTTCAAACCCATGAGAATAGTGCAAGTTCTGTTTTTGCCTTACATACTGTATCCCTATGAATGTTTGCAGATGTTTTGATAATTTGCTACACCCATTTCTCATTTTTCTAGCAAAATATAAACAAATGAAGGGTGACTTTAGCCTTGGGCACAATATTGTATCTTGGCCTCTTCTGCAAATAGACATGACCACAAAAATCAGCCTTGTTCTTATGAATCAAGAATTTTAACCTGTATTAGCACTGACGTACATCGATTTTTTTTTAAGAACAGTAGTAGTAGATTCGCTTTTTCTCTTCAAACAAAATGAGTAGGGGCCACTGGGGACATAATTTTGAATGATCTACACATACGTAGCACCTTTTGAACCTTTATTAGGATCTACAACCCACTTTACAGTGTGTTTCATAAATTTACCAATGATAGCAGAGCCGCTAAGCCATAGCACCTGAATGGAACAGAGCTCAAACTACCAAACTGTTATAAAGCTATTGGTGTAAGAATATTTATTCTGGGCAAGAATACTGTAAAAGAAGAGTTGCAATAAATAAATAAATAACAGAGTGCTTAGATATTTCTTCTCCAGCATTTATTATTGTTGCTTTTTAGTTTTACCCCACACAGTCTGCCATCACTACTAAGTTTCCTCTGTCTCTCTTCTGAAGATAAACATTAAGAGATTCTCCCTTCAGCCTTTCATTTGTAGGGCCATCTGTGAATGTGAGACACCGCTCCATTAGAGCTGGAGGAACAGGCGGCTCTTTGCCTGTTTTGTCCATAAAACAATCTCTGATTGTGCTGAAAAGCATGCGAGCAGATTTGTTCTTCTTGTTGTTGTGTTCAGGCTGCCAAATATCGTGTAAGTCGTCTTGTTCGTTTATGTAATTGGCAAAATGTTCACTGATGTCAGTCTGCCACCTTAAACACATTTTTTAAAAGGTTAAAAATACATACATATATTTTTTTCACTTTGGTAACCGGATGTCCTCAGGTACTTCATTACACAGAACCTAGGCTGTGAAAATGTATAAGGCCCTTCAGATCTCAGGTTCAGGTCAGTAACGGGTTAAAAGTATCTGCCAATGATCCAGCCTTTAGTTGTATAGTACTGTGTGACTCTGCGTGTATTTGTTTGTGTGCGTGTTTAAGGGAGAGATGATGTCATGACTGATGATGTGCTAATGGGCCCAAAGGGGTTATCAGATGAACCTTTCCCTGCCTACCTTAATGGGATAGTGGCTACTGTGGTTGTGCATGATTGTATGTACACTCACAGACTGCATACACAAGGAGACATTCTGAATATATCTCGTCACAAGAGTGCTTATCCCTGAATTTTTTATCTTTATATTCCAGGCACGCAGATTCATTGAACATCATTACAATACAGGACAGAAGCCACTCTGTGTAAAACTGTTCCTGTACTGTGCCAAGCAGCTGTAACTGCTTCAAATACTCCTCCTGAAGCCACTAATGAGGTCAGTGGAACAAGGAAACATACTAAAGTCTTTTTAAAGGAGATACATAAATCTGTCATCCACTGGCTTTGATCACTGTCTCTTGTTACTCCTCAGAGTCGCTACTTTTCACATCAAGAAAAAGCAGATTTTCTAAAACCAACTAAATCAATGATCATCAAAAATGACGAATATCGTCAGCGGCATCTCTGTCTGTGTACAGAGCTGTATGTGTGTGTGTGTGTTTGTGTTTATTTCCCAGCTTGATATTGACTGAAAATCACTTTCCTAAATCTGTTGAGTGGGTAGTACAGACAAGGCTGAACACAGGCGAGGCAGAGCGGGTTGTGGCCTGCCTGCAAGCACGCACACTTTCGTAGACATGGAGGAAATGTGGCAATAGTAGTAAGAAGCCAGTGACTGCTTACAGTTTAAACTGAAACTCCAAATAAAAACTCATGTTTAAGGAGCTGAAATGTGTATTGTACATTGGTGTCGTATAAACCTTTATCTTGAGTTTAAAGGGCTTATGGTCTTTGACCCTTGAGTCATGGGAGAGGGCAGTTGAGGAAAACAGATCACTGTATAGCAACAGGAAAACCACAAGGAAATGGCCCACTATGGGAGTTGACTGGAGAAGATGTGGATTTAACATTTCAATTTGCATTGTGAAATAAGGAATAGCTCAATAGTAAGGCAGTATTAGGGCAGTTTTCCCAATGCATGAGGATTGTGGTTTGGTTTTTAGCCTTCTAAGAACAACCTTTCATGTAATAATGTAGACATGGAGTATTAAAGAAAGAATAACAGTGGTTACAAAAACTTCATGACTCAACAGTCCATATGAATAACAACCCTGCCCAGACCACGCCAGGCTGCTGTGGGCTGCTAACTTGGTGGTGGTGGAAAAAATGCATGTGTGGCACATAATAATCTGCAATGAGTCATACGTTTGACTGACATAGAAGATTATTTTTCCACACTAAGTGTACGAAAATGTAATAAATAGACAAAAGCTGTGAACATCTGTGAAATGTATGTGTTTGCAAAAGGCTGTGTGCATCTGTGGATGAAGCAGCCATATGTCAATCTACAAAATACCAAATGGTTATGGAGCCCAAGAGACAGCATATGTGCTCTCCTTCTCCACTCTGCTCTGTTTCTGTGTGTTCCTGCAGTACAGAATCGCCTCCATATAAAGCCTAATAGGGAAAAACCCGGCAACCTAGTTCTGTTTATTACCCCTAATTAACCGAAAGAGCAATAATTAACTACCTTTAGTTTTTGTTCGATTTTTTTTTTTTAGCTATATTTAGTTTGTTATACAGGCTGTAATTTAATGACAAATAAACGACTCGTTTAGAGTACGCATTCTACACCCGCTGTGCAATGCAAACTGAATAATTAAATGCAACTTAAAGGGCGTTTTCTCAGAGTTTAAAGATAAATCGGGAAA
This sequence comes from Diplotaxodon limnothrissa, assembly GCF_057381915.1. Lineage (NCBI taxonomy): Eukaryota > Metazoa > Chordata > Actinopteri > Cichliformes > Cichlidae > Diplotaxodon > Diplotaxodon limnothrissa. The sequence continues at coordinate 36,221,728 of NC_140601.1, forward strand.
AAAAAATAGTCCGGTTGCTGAAGATGTGGATATCTCCAGATCTGCATGACACTCATGAGGTCCACACCCATCCATCCATTGCAGTCATTGTTTCCATTTCTTCCCCCGTTTAAAGAAAAAAGAAAGAAAGATCGAAGAGAAAGCCGTAAAACAAACTGTTCTTACCGTATTTGGGGTCCGGGTTTTTCTCCTCCATCTCCATTCTCACGCACTGCTGCTTGCTGCTGATCAGACCTAACCCAGGACAGTTTCCATGGAAATGTCGAGGCAAAAAAACATCAATAACAGTGACCGACTGCAACAGCCACACAGCAGACTGAAGACGGAGACCACCCCAAGCCAAATTGGAGCAAAGCGCATTCCAGTCTAACGGAAAGGAGAGCCAGCCAATGAGAGACCGGGGCCTGCTGACCGACAGCTGCTGCAGCCACTCAGGATTACCCTGACGAGGACAAAGGCTGTGCAATGGAATGTGTAGAATTTAAAGACCAAATGTGCTTTTAAAGAACATAACGCATTCAGAAAGATTATTGCATAATACGGTAATTATTTTAAGTTATTTATTTTGTCTAAACATCATTACGTCGTTTGCTGAGAATCGAAGAGAACTACTTCCCAAAGAAGACGCATACAAAGAGCACGGTGATGAAAAATACATTTTTGTCAAATTTACCTCAAATTAATGAAACTTTCCGCCCCATAAAAATGAAATTTTATTGGCAATCTTCTCTTCAAAAGAAAAAGTATCAACTGGGATTCTGCCACCGAGAGAAAATCCAAATTTGTCAATACAGTCCCCTCAGTCTCTGTGTTTACAAGTAAACGTGGCTTAAATGTGCAAATCTCTGAGGCACTATGAAGAGAAAATTCTCTTTAACCTATGTATTTTGTATCATTGCTAGTAAGTGATTCTTCTTCCACCAGCACAGTCGTGTAGTCTGAGAAATGATGTTTTACTAAGAAATAAGTAAGATAATTATTACCATTTACTGACTCATAACATGGGAGACTCAAGCTTATAGAAAAGTGGAGTAGGAAACTCATGCATACCAAGAAGATACTATGACCTGGAGACATATTTTCATCAGAAGGGTAAAGGGAGAAGGGCATCACTGGCAAAACTGCTGGCCTGCTGTTTCTTTGCTCCACGCGGGAGGTATTGACATTACAGATATGCTGTGTTACACAAAACCAATTTTCACATTCTTGGAAAGATTAATTAATGATTGAAAGACGAACAGTTTGGAAAGACTGTAATGCATCTTCACATTGCATAATAGGCTCCAGCCTTTGGTTCCAAAAGTGTCATGTAAAGGTTTGCCAGGAAAACAATAAATAATTAAAGCGTTTGGCACGTTATCAGGTTACTTATGAAAAGCGTGAGGATGTTTTTTATTGCTTTTTAGTACAATATGCCAAACAAATAAACTGTAACATACAACATTTTACAAAGCTCACTGGTATTTCTTTCTTTTTAAAATTTGTAAATATATAGGTTGAGATTTCATTTAATTGGCTTTTTTCTGTGAGCAGGAAAAACATCAAAAACATTTATATATGCACATTTACATTTTACAGGTTCATTTCTTTGCCTTTCTTCTTTATATTACCCAAACTTAAAAGTTACAGTGTAACCTACATATGTGCTTCTTGTCACTTGTAAAACTTCAGTGCAGGGTCAACATTCTGCACATGGCTCATTTTACCGGCCAATGAGCTCGAAGGCTGGGCCAACACCTTCCACACCCCTAACTCATCCATCCATCCACACACGCCATTTTGAGTGCGTAAATATGTGCCAAATTCAGTCCGCAGACCTGCTGAAACTTCGCACACTTGTGTAAAAATAGCGCAGGAGCAGCCTCGAACACCTCCAATATTCAAACTTCCCGCACTTATCTTATAAAAATCTGTTACAAGCGCAAAAGGCTCTTCAAAGTCCGTTGCGTGACGTTCACGAGTTGCACTACTTTTACTGTCATGCGCTGGCTCAGTGTTTTGCCTCATCTATCATGGCGGAAAAGTCTTCCCGTCTTACACTTTACGTAAACCTGTGACGTTTCTATTACTTAAGCAACTTTTCACAGCTCATATCGCCATCGAAAAGTCATCTTATAATCTGATCACCCACCTGAGAGGGGAAAAAAGGTAGGCTACTATAAAGTATTTTGTTTGGATATGTTGATCTTGATGTATTTGGCATGCTTTAAGGAGAAATGTGTGAAGCATTTTACACAGGTTATAAGGAAATGTCTGATTAAACATTTTTAACATATTTGTTTAACCCAAATAAAAACTACACACCAAAGTTTGCCCCTTATATAATAAGATGATATAACAATACCCAAACACAAAAGTAACTTTGCTACAACTTGCACTCAGGTATTATTGCGTAATAACGCCTCAAACACTGTGAGGTGTACACTCTAATATGCATTTACTTTTATTTTGTGCCCTTTAGTAAAATGGCTCTCAGAAGTGCCTTCACACGTCTACTCTCCAACAGCCGTATGTCCGTGGCTGTCACTGCATCCAGAGCTCAGGGCACAGCGGTTGCAGCACAAAAAGGTACGACTGATATTTTAGATACACAGGAAGGTAGTGTAAAGTTTGGAATCACAGTCTATGGGTGTCTTGAGGTAGGAAATGCAATTTTTAGTTGTGATAAAAAAGAAAGCACACATAAGAGCTGGAAAAACATGAATATGTTTTCTATATTTGTCTCAGATGATCAACAACACTTTAAATTTACATCTTTAGGTGCTGAAGAAGCCAAAAAGCCAGCAAAGTCAGGTAAAGATTTGAAGTGAATCTTATGTTCTATTATAGTGATGTGATCATAGTGAATGTGTGTGTGTTAATGTTCTGGCGCTCAGCCAAGGTGGCATTCAACTGGCGGGATGCACTCGACCTGGAGGGTCAGCTGACGGAGGAAGAGATCATGATCCGGGACTCGTTTCGGGACTACTGCCAGGAAAAACTCATGCCGCGCGTCCTTATGGCCAACAGACATGAACGTGAGTTAAGCAGGATTAATATGTGTGGTTCAGGCTGTGCACACTGTGAATAATTCAGAAAAAAAATCTGTTTCTGTCTTTAATCCGCCTTTACATTAAGGTGTGTAAAATGAATCTCATCTAAATATTTGTCATTTTCTTATTTTCTAACATGCGCCATGCTACAGATTTTCACCGTGAGATTGTCTCAGAGATGGGAGAGTTGGGAGTCCTAGGCCCAACTATTAAAGGTAAAACAAACAAAAAAACTAATGCTCCCCCCTCCCTCCTTTTTTCCTGCTTTTTGTTATATTTCACTGATTACACTTAGTAGTTTTTTTAAGTTGTTTTTTTTCCCTTTACACTGCAGGGTATGGTTGTGCAGGTACGAGTTATGTGGCATATGGTTTGATTGCCAGAGAGGTTGAGAGGGTGGACAGTGGATATCGGTCTGTAATGAGCGTCCAGTCTTCACTGGTCATGCACCCGATTAATGCGTACGGCACAGCAGCCCAGAAGGAGAAGTACCTGCCCCGGCTTGGTAAGTGCGACATTCTCTCCTCTTGTACTTGACATTTAAAATTTGCAAAGGGCTAAAATCCATCTGATTTCTGGTGTGTGTTTATTTGTTCTGCAGCTCGGGGAGAAATTGTAGGTTGCTTTGGTTTGACAGAACCAAATCATGGCAGTGATCCCAGCAGTATGGAGACTAAGGCCAAGTACAACCCATCGAGTGGTACCTTCACCATCAGCGGAGCTAAGACCTGGTAGATAGACACATATAGAACAAGATGTATTGGTTTGAAACTTGCATGGAGTAAAAATAAGACAATGGAGCAGAGACCTGTATAAGGTTATATAACTTGGAACTGTGTGGATCCCCATACTGCCCATATGGAAAAGAAATAGTAAAAACTTATATGTGATTACTCATGAAAGTGGCCACTTTCTCATTACTTTCATACATTGTTTTAGTAAGTATCCAAAACATACAAGTTTCATTATATAATTTTTCAAGGGATCTTATCTCTGTTTTCACTCTTATATGCTTTTCATACAAGTTTCACACAAGACAGATACAAACTTTATAAGATTTATATATATCTTTTCCATATGGGTGAGGACACAATAGTTCTGCCATTTGATGACTAATCATATAGAAGTAAACATGTGTAATAATTTAGACATGCTGACAAAGCCTGTTGCTCTCTGTGAAACTAAATTACTTAAATATCTAAATAATCAAATACACTGATTTCCCCACATCTTTTCCTAGGATCACAAACTCTCCTGTGGCAGACATTGCAGTAGTCTGGGCGAAGTGTGAAGATGGGAGAGTGCGGGGTTTCATCTTGGAGCGTGGCATGAAGGGCTTTTCTACCCCCAAGATTGAGGGAAAATTTTCTCTTAGGGCGTCTGCCACTGGCATGATCCTGATGGATGAAGTAGAAGTTCCTGAGGAGAACCTGCTGCCCAATGTCTCTGGCCTCGGTGTAAGTTAATGTTTTATCTAATGAAGTTTGGCAAACTTAATTTTTACAGCTTGTATGAATATTAGTAGCTTAAATTTTTTGTTGTTTGTCTTTGTATACAGGGTCCTTTTGGTTGTCTGAACAATGCCCGGTATGGTATTGCCTGGGGAGCTCTGGGAGCAGCTGAATTCTGCTTTCACGCTGCTCGACAGTACACTCTGGACAGGTACACAACTGTGTTTGCAGACATTGCCCAAAAACGTGGCAAAACATAAAAATCCAGAGAAAAGAGATCCATGTTACCATTTCCCCCACACATGGCTCATACCTTTGTATCCTCCAAACAGAATCCAATTTGGTGTGCCACTGGCCAGAAACCAGCTGATGCAGAAGAAAATGGCTGACATGCTAACAGAGATCACCATTGGGCTGCAGTCATGCCTGTACCTGGGAAGGCTTGTTGATGAGAAGAAGTGAGGGCTGTCTTTCACGTGTCACTGCCTGCTTTATTGTTTGCTGTTCTACTGCCCCTCCCCTGCAAAAAAACCCCCCCAAAAAAACAACTAAAGAAGGGTTTCTTTTGTTTTTTCTTCCTCATCTTAATAGGGCGGCACCGGAGATGATCTCCATGCTGAAGAGAAATAGCTGTGGCAAGGCACTGGATATTGCTAGACAGGCCAGAGACATGCTAGGAGGAAACGGCATCTCGGATGAGTACCACATCATCCGTCATGTTATGAACTTGGAGGCTGTCAATACATATGAGGGTAGGGAAAATTAAAAGTAATGAAAAGGCTTTTAAACTCAGCAGCAGTTACATATGTCCACCACTAGATGTCAGCAATGTACAGATTATTGACGGAACGTTTTTGGTTTACTTATTAAACTGTATTTGAGATATTTTTTGTATTTGAAAACAACTTATGACCTTTTTTCCATTTCACTACTTTCTTTATAGGAACCCATGATATTCATGCCTTGATCCTGGGCAGAGCGATTACTGGACTTCAGTCTTTCACTGTGGAAAACTAAATGATGTCAACTATCTTCTTCAAACTGACTTGAAGTGATGAAATTTGAAACTAATTTACCTCATATTAAGAGCAATTCATGGTGGGATACATCACAAACACCTCATCATATTCACATTTATAGCATACTGGGGGAGGCAATATATTATTGCCTTGTTAAAGTGAATATTAAAGGTCAACCTAACATAGCTTACGGTCCAACTGAGATATGATATTTATGATGACAATGCATGTAAATAAATGGCTTGAAATAAACAGGAAGATGTTTTAATTGAAGACCCTAAATAACGCGTCTTGAATTCTCAAATGTTTTCATGTCACATTGGTTGATTTCAATCTAAAGAATCGCACACTGGGATCACTGTAAAGACAACAGTTTATAACAATACATAAATGGTAAATCACAAGTAATTTAGAATATTTTGCTTGTTTGTTGTCATTTTATTTACTAAATCAACTTATGTTAAAACAAAAGAGAGAGAAAACAGTATTCAACTTTTCTTATCTTGGACTGAAGCCATCAATGTTAAGTAGAACTATTGTCCTATAAGCAACCAAAAGAAAGAGGAAGCAAAACACTGAACATTACACTGAATATATTTACTAATACTGAATAACTTAATGAGTTCACAATACGATTAACTTCAGATAGAAATTATAATCTCATGGCATGTCTCCTTCACGGAGACATGCCAGGGCTCTGTTGGCTTCCAGCAGCTCATGACTGAACTTTGTGCAGCTGTCCAGCACCTCCTGCAGCTCCTGCAGATTCACCTGCATCCTGTCACTGTTCTCTTCAAAGACCCTGTACATGTGCTCCTTCATCTGCATGCACAAATCTGTCACCTGATAGATGGAAAGGATCAGAACAGATCAGAGATGGTCAGAAGCTTTGTAGACATGACAGCCGAGCATCTGCTACTAGCTCCAGCTAGATGCATAAAATTAATTTTGTACCTTTTCTACCAACGTCTCCTGAAAGCTGTCTATCATTTTCTGGTTACTGATGCGGCTTTGGTTAATCTTTTCCACCAATTCCTGTGCCTTTCTGCTGATATCATCTGTCCTTGAGCTACAACAAATGTAGATTAGATTAGAATCCAATTCCTTATTGAAGTTAAGATTCCTATTTAATTAACATTTTCCCCACTTCCTTTACCTAACGATCTGTCCTCTATCCCCCATCACAGATTGGTTCTTTTAGCACATAAGTGAAATCCTGTCTTCCTGATAATTTAAGGGCTGCACTCTCTTTCACTCACTCTTTTTCATCACATTGGGCAGGAATTATTTTAGTTTAGTAACTTAATGTAACCAATAAATTCATAACTAGTGTAAATTGGAAACTTTGCTTATTTGCCAGACATAGCAGTCCATGGTTCTTCCACCCATTTAATTCACAATTGGATTAAATATACAGTAACTTAAACCTTTAAGTACAGAAGCACTTATTATTTGAGGAAAGATACAAGTGATCTTAAAGTAACGTTCCCAACATTACACAGCTGGGTGAGTAAAGATGACTGATCTACCTGCTATGGTGCTCTTGAATCTCAGTCACGCTCACACTTGAAGATTCCCCCCTTGATGAATCACAGTCTGTGTCTTCTGTCTGCCTCATCAAACATAATGAAACAAAGAAATTATTCTACTTTAATCAGCTGTATAAGAAACATTAATCATGGAGATCTAATGCTGCAGATGCTCTGAATTTCAGGAAGAACTGAAATTATAGTTTAACCTGTATAATCATCAATCACCCAAAGTAAAATCTCAGATAATTAAGGCACTAGGCTACAGTACCTTCCTCCTTAGAGCTCAATTTGAGGGATGGACTACTACCGTTCAAAAGATATTCCAATGTTAAAGGAAAGAGCCGCCTGTAAAGTGCTAGTCTTAGGTGTTTATTAAGCAGTGGTGTGGTGATACTGGCCCCTCCTGGAATACACTGTATCCACAGAAACACTGGGGCACCTACACATTACACCTGCAGGAGCTGTTCATCCATGGAAACCCACACAAGAAGCTCCCAGTGAACAGTTTTTGTGCTGATATTAAAACCAGAGGAGGTTTGAACCTCTTACTGGGTCAAAACCATTACAAATTATGCCCTAAACCCTATTCTGCAACTTTACCTTGTAAATGGCTGATCCTAGATGCATCCACTTTGCAATAATAACACTTAACAGCTGATCACTGAATGTCTAGTAGGGAGGAAATTTTACAAACTGACTTGTTGCAACAGTAGCAAAGACCCATCCTTTCACAAATGAAGAAAGATTTCACGGCTAGGTGCTTGATATGACACACCTGTGGACCATTATTTATTTTCATATAGTGTTTTTAATCATAACTGCACATAATCTTTGTCACCTTATCTAAATATGCCAGTGTTGTTTTTATTCTTGTATTAAGAGAATACACATTACCATCCGTGAGACTTCACACCCTTTCTTGGGAGTGTACTGAAAATTTGATGGTAGGTCCTCAAAACCAAAATCCATTTGGGTCTTTTGACTCTGCAAAGCTAAATCTGAGCTGAACGGGGGAAAAACAATCACACCATTACAAAAAAGTTTAAAATACAGTCATTAGCAAAAGTATATAGCTAGTTAGGCTAGTCTGTAAAGCTAGCTTAGTTACAGGCATATTTGCGTCAAAAAGAACCCTATAACATACATATTACATTATTCAGTTGGTCATATACAGTAATAAACAAGGGCTATAACCTAGCTTTGGCCCAAAACTGCTACACAAATAATGCTTTACACTAGCTAACGGCTAACTACTACCTATTTAGGATTAAAGCTAGAGTCATAATCCGGCGGTTTTTCTACTAAAACCTATTCAGCCATACTTACTTGAACATTATTGTGTTAAAACCACAGAATGTATATATCATGTGTGTCTGCAATTAATGGTTAAACGGGGAGATGTTCCCAGATACCTCGAAAAGTTGGGAATAGTAAAGCAACAGTAAACCACACTCGACTCCAAACCCACCGACGTATGATTATAATTTTGTAGATATAAAAGCAAGGTTATCATAGTTAAACTAAATGAAACTACTGGTTAAGTTTTAGTTAACTGTAATAAATTAATAAAACAACAACCATCTGAATGATCCTAAAAACAAAAAATAGTCCAAGCGGCTTAATTTATGTATATACTTTATTTTTAGAATATCCTAATACAAGAAAAAGCAGCTTAGATACACATATTTATTGAAACTGAGACGTCTGGATAACTGAGAGTTAACCGACTTTAAAAATGGACGTATTTGTCATATTTCTTACATACCTTAATACCAGTAAATGTCTAAGCAGAAAACGCGATTCATCAGGTCAGGCAATATTTTTCTAGTCTTCTTTTGCCCAGATTTCAAGGTTTTATGTTTATGTGCATTCAGAGATGATGTGTTTTCACTTTTCTTCTGATATCAACAAGGTAGAGAAGAAGAGAGCCAGAGAACTGCCACTCACTGGATACTTACTTTTGGACCATCTATAAACTCTGTAGATGGGGAAATGTGAGGAAATTCAAATAGATCAGCAGTTTCTAACATTTTCAAACTTCTGCCTGGTGTTAGAGCCGTTTGATGTTTTTGGTGCTATTACAACTTGTCACCACAAGAGGGAGTAGTAACGCTACTTGCCACTGTCTCCACTCCCATTTAATCCAGGTTCAATGCTGCTCAGGTGTGATGTGTTAGGACAGAGGCAAACAGTTTTTTAACCATGTATCATGTAAATGAGCGTGTATCATCAAGTATGGTTATGTTAGATCCTTTTTGCATCATCTTAAAAAAATCAGAGCACCCAACTTCGGACGGGCAGATGACCTGCTCCACCTCCTGAGGCACAGCCATCCCACTGAACTTTAGCAGGTCACCTTGATCAGGTCCACATACCTAAGTGCACTGAGAATTCAATAGTCTGAACTGATGTTATGTATATTTCTCATGTATGTAAATTGACTTTTATTTGGTTTAGAAGAAAAAGTTTGAACTAAAATTCACGTTATTTCTATCAGCTTCCAGAAATGGTGGTCTTCTTGCAGTAAGTGAGTGAGTTAAGCTTTTTTCCTACAAGTGATATTTGGATGTGTTTTGCACTTTAACTGCAAAGTTTTTGCAGCTGCACTTGAAAACAACAGTTCTTTGCATATTACATTAGATTGACTGGTTGATGTTCCAATAATATGGCACCAACATGACCAAGACGAGCAACGCAGCTCATGAGCTCAAAAGAAGGCAAACATTAGGTAATGTTTAAGAAGACCCAGCTTTTTAAATTTAGACCTTTCCAGGTGATGACCCCATTAAGCTGGTTTAGATATTGCCAATAGTGTCTGAAGCTATCATGCAGACAACTTCCTGTTAAAAGGCTGTAGAAAGAAAACTCTTTTTTTATGTACTTTTTCACAAGACATAGGTTCATTTTTTTATATGTTGTATCTTTTTTTTTTTTTTTTCAAAAGAAAGGATGCAAGCTAGTAGTAATAGTGAAACACCTTTAGGAAGCTGGTTTGTCTGAGCTTTTCACTGGGATGCTCTTCATATGTGTGGATTTGTGGGAATGGGTTTAATAGTAAGTGAGTATTATAGCTGAGTAAGCACTTACAAGATAGTTGTGGATTAGGTGCTCTGTCATTCTGTGGGCTGGGATTGGGATGGGATGAGGAGTTGCTTGATCGCTGCTGTGATTTGGAGCTTAATCCCTCCCTTCATCTCTCTCTGTCTCTCTCTCTTGCTCTGCTGCTGATCATAGTCTGGATTATTTCAGAACAGAGATTGCAGCACGCAGGAGGCAGCACAGAGGCTGATATCCTGATTTTTTTTTTTTGCTTTACTGGAGGATGAACTGATGATAACAACATGCATCATAATGCAAATTAAAGAATAAGCTGGGTAGAAATATGAGCTGGAGGGATCCACATGTGTTAAATCTGCAAGCAGCAAACACATGGTCTTGGCAGGTGGGTAAATTTACTCCTTGACTGGATTTGAAATGATAACAGATGTAGATTTTGACACTTTTCCTGTAAACTGTTGGGAGTGACGTCTCAGCAAGAAGGTAAATTATACATGCAATGGAATAACTGCTTCTCTGTGCTGGACGTGGAGGCTGCTAATCTGGGAATATGGACAGTTTTAACTACACAGAAGAAGGATTGCCATCATTTCAGTATTTGGTTTACAATGAGGAGCCTCTCTATAAGGAGTACAAGCCTCCTCCCAGAGATCTCATCCAGCTGCCCAAATCGGTCCTCTACCTTCTGATGGCCGCCCTGGTCGTGGTTGCTGTAGCTTACGCTATTGTGGGTCATCTCATCAAAGACCTCATGCTGGATATAACAGGTAATCTATTCTATCAGAGGTAGCTGCTCACTCCAATGATCTGAAATTTTTTTTATATACAAGACCATATTTTATTTTATTTTTTAAAATTGGAATAAAGTGATGTGCTGTGGTGTTTGCTAATGTGATGTAGTAGTTGGAGTAGTTTGTATTAATAGTCCAAACCTTAAATCCTTTCACCTTGGAGATCCCTGTACTGGGACCAGGCTGTATCCTTTTTAAAACACACCCGCTATTTTTAAAGGACTGCTAAACACAAGTGAAGAGACTGCAAACTACTATCACTAGAACAGAAACATTATGATTATGGTCATTACCAAAGTTTCAGGTTTGGTGGAGTTGCAGCTGAGGTTTTCTGACATCATTGTCAATGTGCAATGCAACCATGAACATGCTCTTTACTAGTTCGCCGTTTTATTTATTAGTTTATTTCTTAAAGAACCCGAGGTTACTCGATTTGCCTTTTACTGCTGTGCAGACTGAATTTTGGGTGTTTCAGAAGTAAATTATAGGACAGTAAAGGTCAATAATTTTGATCTTATCCCTGCTTTTTTATCCATCTACAGACTGTTTGCTGGGACCAATTGAAGAGGCGCTAACGAAAGATGGAGAGGTGGAGGGAGTCAGCCCTCACCACATGCCACCTGCCCTCACTCACTCCCACCCAAATGCCTTCCACGTGTGGGATCAAGATGACATCATCATCCCTATGACGCCCGAGCATGAGAGCCCGCTGCCCAGCCCTATGATGACTGTCTCCCACTACATACCGTCCTTTTTCCCCAACTCCATCAGTCTGGGCAGCCCTTCTCACAGTCGACCAATCCCAAAGGAGAGCGATGCATGAAGAACACAAAGGATCTGAGACAGGATCTCAACCTTCTTCTGCTGAGCTTCTTTAGCTCCTTTTTGTCATGTCTGAAACACCTTTCCAAACCTGCCCTAGAGTCACCCTATCTGTCTGGAAATACACAAGTTGTATGACTCACAAGGCCAGTTTGCATGCATGGATTTCCTTCTCTTGGAGCAGCTGATGTGTATTCGACCAAGACGGGAACAGACTACTGCACATTTCCTGCAGTCCTGAGCTCACGTAGAGCCTGTGATACTTTGTTTAACAGCCCTCACTTGTTGTGGATTTGTGCCAAGTTAGCGTCATGATTATACCTTTTTCTCCTGCCAGTTGTCATGTCATCCTAAACTGTCACTAAAGTCTGTAGCTAAGATATAAAGAACTTAATTTTGATCATTTAACCACATTTATAATTGTGAACAAAGGCAAAGGTTCAAACTTCAGTTAATATCATGTATTAAAGCTTTTATTAACAACTGTTAATAATATCACAAAGTTTATTCACAAAATTTAAATACCTAAAGAGAAATAATAATGAAAGCAGTGCACCTTGAAGGTGTTTGTGCTGAATTCATGTGGTGAATATTGGTGCTTAGTCTATTTGCTAACACAGACTTATTCCTATACTAAATATATTCTGAGCCTTAGGAGGATAGGCTGAACTCGCTAATTAATAGGGTGAAGTTGATTCGATTAGTGTGACCTCTTTAAGGTGACTGTGTGATGCTTTCTAAAGATGTGAAGGTTACTTCAAAAAATGGAAAATACAAAAACAGAACAAGAATCTCCACTTTGATATTGAGGTTAAGAAAAGCAACATCAACAAATAAAACAAGTTTTTATTTCTAAGAATTTATAATTGATTGTTGTTTAAATTCTAAAAAAAATGTGTATATGTAATGAACATCTGTAGAAGGGATACTTTTTTTTTTTGCTTGTTGGGATTAAAAAAACATGGTTATACAACACCAAATGACAGATTTCAGGGGCCATTTTAAGCAGCATATTGGCCGGCAAAATCCGTGGAGATTAAAAGCACATGGAGGCTGTGACAACACACACACATATTTGCACGCTGTCAGCACTTTCACTCATAAAAACAGACCATGTTAATACGACGTTTGCCAGCAAAGGTGGAGTAATCTCCTTTTTAGGTACAGGCCTGGAGCTTAAAAGGAGAAAAATGACCAGAGTAACATATTTCAGGGGGAACGCTCATTGAGTTCACATTGCTCATTCCATCTGTGAAACCCGGAGGTCAGCATTCAGTGAGGGGTGGAGATTACGGAGAGAAGATTAGATGAGCGGCTTAGCCTTTAATACAGTGTCCCTTTATTACTTTTGAGCTGTGGAATTAGATAATCGGACAGCATCGGGCTATTCTCAGTGTATGAACTTCCAAATCTTGTGTGAGACGAATGACTGAAGATCTTCAATGGCTTCCGGGGAAGAGAGGGGTCAAGAGCAGAAGCAGGAAGTAAAGAGCCAGAGATTAATGGGGAGAGGAAATGATCGGATTTAAGTGACCCAGGATTGAGCTCTCTGAAAGGGTTTTGTGTGACAGAGGCACAGAGGGTTAAAATTTCTATGACTGCATTTTTAAACACTGCCTCTGATGTTTGCTTTTGCTTGAAAGGAAAACAAATGCACAAATGTGGAGCTGAGCATTGCAGATGTGCAGGTGCACAAACGCTTCTCAAGACAACTCAAACAGCTAATTGATGACACAACTTTTTTATTTCACTAAATACATAGATTAAAAAAAACTTTTTAAAACCTTTTTTTCCTTTTGTTTTAAATCAAATCAATGTTTTCCTTTTTCTTGTTATTAATCCCACATTTTGTGCTCTCTTCTATTTCAGTGGTGTCAGTGGCAACAAACCTAACTAACTAACTGAGCTAACTTTGTAGCAGCAGAGGGCGGATCAAGGACTTCATCTGTATGTTATTTTAACAGTTTTCTTAAAATTAGTTTTAAGAAGTCTAAGATGTATATTGGTCTCCTAAAGAAGATATTTGTGACTTAATCTGCTAAATTTTTGCCTTTTTAGTGCTTTTTTCCATTCATGCCAGTTCTGAAAATATGTATGATAGCCACTTAAAACCTGAATTTTAACTGCTGCTGATGTACTGCTAGAACATACAGGCATCCACTAGATGTGAAAGATCAGTAGACTGACTCACTTACAGGAACTTTAGAAACTGCCTAATCTTTAGTGTCTGACCTGACATGTACCTCAGTCAGGTTTTCTTTTGGTCTACAGTGGATTTAAATAAGTCAGGGTTAAGTGATCCTTGGCAGTCCTCTATCTTCAGGTGATGGCTTACCCTCAACTGACTTCTCATCAGCATTGACTCACTTGGTGATTCTTGCTCTCACTCTGATGATGCATGACACTAGTGGACTTTAACTCATCCCAATTGGATCAGGATAACACTCACCGGCCCTGTAATAGCCTCGGTGTAGTTAAGGCAAGGCCAAGCTTAAGGTAAAAATGTTTGTGGCATTACATCATGTAGAATAAATTATAGTTCTTGCCTGTTGTTGTTTCTGAAAGCGATGGGTGAACATATTTTGACAATGGAGAATAAAAATCAACGATTCTCATAATTTTATTTTATATGGAACAGGTTTTAGTTTATGAATTTTTTTTAATATATATCAGCAGACGAAGGTAGAAAGAATAAAAACCAGCCTGTTGTCAGTCTCTGCGTCCTTCCCAGGTTAACTTTGACTGGCTGGCTGAATTTATTCAGATCACAGTCACTGCAAATCTGCTGTCGTCGAGCCTGATCCTCTGCTGGCAGGCCAGGTGGTTCTCTCTCACAGACAAAAGAGCTCTCCCTGTGAAAGTCTTGACCTCTCCTGTCCTTCAGCAATAGCCAGCCTCATCAGTATTAAATCTCCTGATGTGATGAAGTGCTGTTTCTGGCACACATGTAACAGATGAATAAATCAACTCTAAATTTGTCACAATGTCTTTTATTTGCAAAAAAAAAGTGCCTTTCTTTTGATGCATACCTCACCAATGCATTGATATTAACAGTCAGTTATATCAGAACTGGTAATAAAACGTGTACATTTCTTAAGTCTTTGGATTGAATAAGACTTGACAGGTTTCAGAAATCAGTGTAAGCCCCCAAATCATTCAATGCTTTCTCTAATTTCTCATTTGTTTTGAAAGACATAAATTCAGATGCACTTGCAGAGTAAGAAATTCAAGCACCACAGCCACATTTTCAAAAGTTCAGGACAGATGACAAAGGCACTATTTATTTTACAGTAGCATAAAGTCACATTTAAAACCAGATGATTCTTTTAAAAATGCTTTGAAATTAATGCCAAAGATTTTTAAAAAAAATAAGAGATCAAGACTCATTACTTGATTTCACACTTACGCTGCAGATTACACCGTATATAACTGTTCCTGCTCATCAGTCTATTCAAGATCTTTTTGCGAGAGAACTGTGCGATAGAGAGAAGTGCCTTTCGCCTGGTAGAAAGTCACGGTCATCTTGTTCTTTGTCACTTCTGCATGGATGAATCCTCCCAGTGTTGAAGCCTTGCCGGTGAAAAACTTAAGAGAATCTTTGGGAACATGGTGCCAGTGACGGGTGTCAGGATCCAGGAAGTTTCCAGCACCGCTCACCACATAGCCTATGTTAGACTCTTCGAGGTACTGTGGGAAAAAGAAGAGGAAAATTCATTGTAGCTCTAAGAGTAGCTATGCAGATTTATATCAAATGTTAAACATACTCTTCCCGAACCAACCTGCAGGTTGTGGTCATGGCCGCAGAGGTAAGCAGTGGCCTTGTATTTGATGAGCAGTGGACGGAGGCTTTGCACCAGACACTTTGTGGGGCCGTGCTCGGACACAGACCAAACAGGGTAGTGGCCTGCCACCAACAGGAAGTCTGCCTTGGACAGAGCCAGTCTCTCTTGCAGCCAAGCCAGCTGGCGATTGGCATCCAATTCATTCAGGGGTCCACTTGGCTTCTTGTCCGAATTGTCGTCAGAGTTACCGCAAAGCATCACAGTGTCAAGCATGATGATGGTCAGAGTCTTCCCCGTGTTGGGAATGCGGAAGTTCAGCTCATAGTAGTACGAGGGGAATTTCCTATCAAAGGTAATGAAGAGGCATCAAAATTTAACTGAGTATTTCCTAAAAGCTTAAAACTTTAAGATGTCCGAACTTTATATTCTGCCCCTTACCATCTGTTAGATCTGCTGCTGTAGTCGATCTGGGCTTTGACATTCCCTGCGTGGTCGTGATTGCCAGCGATCACATACCAAGGGACTTGGAGGGACTTTGCAGTGTACACAGATTCAAAAGTTTCCTGATAAGAAGAAGGAAAACATAGTTACTGCTTTCAACACACAGTTTTAAAATACAGTGTTGTTTTTTCACGCCACATTTATTCTACTCACCTTAAACCGAGGAGAATCCACAGTGTTCACACCTTTGTAGTAGAAGTTATCGCCCAGAGCAAGAACAAAATCAGCTCCCATCTGGTCTGCTATTTTGCTCATTTCTTGAGCTGTGGCCTTCTGCACAGCAGTGATGTAGGGGGGATAAGGCACACCACCCCAGTCGCCCACTGCCAGAAACTTAATGGAGGTTCTGTTGCCTGTAAGAGGAAAAGAATATTAGTACTTCTGATTGGAAAGTAAGCTTATGAAAGTCAGTGTGGCGTAATACTCACTGCGACTTTCCTCCAGGTTTTGGAAGGCAGTTGGATAGCAGTAGGCCACGGGGATGGCAGCAATCAAGATGGATAAAATAGTGACTGCCATCTTCAAAGACAAACAAAGCATTGGAATTTAAGTTAACGGCAAATTTAAACTCGGCTCAGTCACAAGATGTGACACCACAGAAATGAAAGTCAGCACCTGCAAAAGCAACAAAGCAGAAGCAAAATGAAACAACCAAAACCACAACCTACCATGTGACGCTAAGCTTCGCGCGCTCTCTCTCTCTCTCTCTGCCTCCCACTACGCTAAAGAACAAGTCCCTCAGTTATGCTTTTTTTTTTTGTCCTAAAGGTGACTTGTGATTGGCTGCAGCCTAAAGCTGACATGCCTCAGCTGGAGTAAATAGAAACCAATCAAAGAAACCGTGTGTGTGTGAGGCAAAGGTCAAACGTCTACATAATTAAACAGATAAAAAGACCCTCAACAGAGACGCCACAACAACAGTGTGAAGTGCTGCCTGATTGATGAGGGGGGGAAACAGCTTTTCATGTGTAAAGAATAGGTGTCAATATGCAGAGATAATGTCGTCAAAGACAAAACACTCACGGCTGATGGGATCTGTTGGGACACTCTCCACCCTCAGAGTGATCGTCGTTCCCCCCTCGCCTTTTATCAGCAGTCCTGGAGGAGAGGATGTAGGAGGACCAGCCCCGGGACACGCTGGAGAGGCATGATCATTGCTCAGACACTGACTAGAAGGTCATAAGGGCACACATGTGATCCATTGTGGTTAATATAGCTGGTGTCCAGACATGTTTTCCACTTCAATATTATTCACTGATTTTCCTGTTTAGCTTGTTTTCTTTCCATCTTTTGCTTCCTGCTTTTTGAATAACTTCAAAATAACACGTAAAACACTAAGTTCAGTAAAATAATGGGTCAAATTGCTGAATTAAACATGAACCAAAGAAAGTTGATTCTTTTCGTCTGGACGTTGCATTTTCACTGGTTGAAATCTTTGATCACCCATTCAAATGACTTCAGTTTCAGCTTACTGCAGCTTTCCCAACCTTACAAACACTACATTTGCATAACGACTGAAAACACTGACTCACAATGCTTTCCAAAAAACGTGGTTAATCCCAGTTAGTTCATTTTGGTTTGGGCCTTTTTCCCCTTAATAAATGACGATCATCACCTGAAAACCGGCCTTATCTTTATCTCATATTAGAACTTGCTTGATCTGAAACACGCAAGTCTTACAAATATCCAACAAAAAAAAGAGGTTGAAGACTTTTTCACAGTGTTTCACACAAGTTTTGGTAAAAGGTTGAAGTATGTGAAGCCTCTATCAAGAAAAACTGCTGTAAGACATTACTGGAATTGTCTCTCACACCTAGAGGTGTCACATACTAATGCAAAAACAAAGTATGCAGTTCTCCTTTTAGTGTGGTTACCTCGGCTGGTCCCTCAACACCAGCTCCCTGCACAAGAAAGCCCAACAGCGTCTCTTCTTTCTGAGAAGACTGAGAAAGGCCCGGCTTCCACCACCGATCCTGACCACCTTCTATAGAGGAACTATTGAGAGCATCCTGAGCGGCTGCATCACTGTCTGGTTTGGGAGCTGTGCCATATCAGACCGCAAGACCCTACAGCGGATAGTGGGAACAGCAGAGAAGATCATCGGGGTCTCTCTACCCTCTATTGAGGACATCTACACCACACGCTGCATTCGCAAAGCCACCAGCATTGTGGCTGATCGGACACACCCCTCTCACACACTCTTTACACTCCTGCCATCTGGAAAAAGGTACCGAAGCATTCGGGCACGCACATCCAGACTGTGCAACAGCTTTTTTCCACAAGCCATCCGTCTCCTCAGCAAAAAGGGACTGACTGATAAACACGCACACACACACATACACTAACATTATCACTCAGCTTAACTCAAATACCTCAAAACATTGAGACTGGACTGACTAACCAACACAAAGCGCAAACACACTGACCTACACCACCAAACCATCGCACACACCAACCTGTAAATGCTCTTTTGCACAATATTATTACTAGATATATTATATATATATTTTTTTTTTGCACTAACTTGTCTTGTAGCACCTTGGTTCCTGGAGGAACGTTGTTTCGCCTCACTGTGTATTTTTAAACTGTATATGGTTGAAGTGACAAAGTTGAACTTGAACTTGAGCTCAATTCCCTAAAGTTGTTTTCGAGCGATATTCATTTGCTAAAACAAAAACACAAGATGAGTTTTACTGTTAATAATTTGCTGTCCTTAAGTTTTTTGTTTTTGCCGACAGTCAGCAAACCCTCATCTCTGGAGCTTCCACTTGTCCCCTCCTTTAATCTTTATCAAATTTCACTGGGAGTGCTAATATTGGATCAAGCTTGCAAAATGTGCTTTAAATTTTCAAATAACTTTTAACTACACTCCTCTAATTACGGGTCAGTGAGGGTTCCTGTCAGCTTTGATAGCAGCGCAGGTAGGGAGCGCGTGGGTGCCGTATGCTTGTCCTGCATTCACAGCAGTCTGGCTGTGCATGCACAAATCATTTGCAGCTGTCACATGTCAGAGCTTGAATAAGATGAAGCTCTTAAAATGCCAACAATCATACTAACAAGATCTCTGCAATGTCTGTAATTAAGAAACTGATGGTCAGAAGCTCAGCTCCAAAATAAGTCATTTATTTGTACAAGGATTAGAGCGTTTTTATGAGACAGAAAGGACTTCAGTTTAAAACAACAAGCAGCTTTACATAAAAAAAATATACTGATACAGAACCAGTACACTACATTAAAAAGACAAAACAACCCAACGTAACACTCATGTCAACATTGACGTGATGAAGGCTACAGATAAAAGAAACGTAACTTAAAACTGGCTTACTGGTTTGTCAAAAGAACTGACAACTGAGGTTAAGAGTATCAAACAAGATCAGCAGAATTCCAGTTTCAGAGAAAACACCAGCATTTCTTTTTTTATTTCTTTTTAAGAGAGGTACCTTAGGATGATCCCTAATCATCAAGGTGGGAAAGACTACATATTTCATTATGCTGACATGCTTCCTTGCACTCTTTCCCCTCCCCCTCTGCCATCACAGAGGAACTCTGAACTGCTTAAATCCCACCTTGAGGAAATGAGGAGGCATCTGCAGGAGCTCAGAGCTGGGAAACAGGCCTATCCTTCCTTATAGCATTGCTTGAAGCAGTCAAGACATGAGGAAAAAAAGGGAGTCATGTAAGCATAATAAAAAGCACCAGTGATGTTATGATCAGTAATTCATGTCGCCGTATCCAGAGTATGAGCCCTGGGTGTGTCCTCCAAATCCCTGGTACATGCTGTACCCCTGATTCCCCCAGGACGACTGGTTTTCCCAGCCTGTGAAGAAACATTTATAACCCCAGATCATTTATATGTATAAATCAAGATTAAATATAAAGAAATAGGAAAAGCGGGAAGTTACTGTAAGAAATAGAAAAGGAACTTGCCATAATTATTATAACTCTGTCCCCCGGTGACAGAGCTGGGGTAAGCAGTGCTGTACATAGAGTAGTCTCCACCTTGGGTCAGCATCTTTCTCTTCTCATCTCCGTAGCCGTAGCTGTACGGACTCTCCTGATCAGCAGGAGGCGGCATTGACTGGTAGCTTTCTTCTTTCGTGGTGCTGGTGTTGGAGCTGGAGACGGGTGGGGATGAGTACGTGATGGTGGTGCTTTCGGGGTAAAAGGTGCCGTAGGCTGAGGTGGTGGGGGCGGTACCTTTGGCTGTGGCAGTGGCTCCATTATTGCCATATAATTTATCTTTAAGATAAGAGAAACAAGAGGTAAATGAGAGGTAAGTGCCATTTTCTTAAAAGACACGATCCTAGAGCTGCAACTGACGACAACTACAAGTGACTGTTGATCTATTTGCAAATCATAGAACCGAGACAGTTCACGCTTGTTCAAGTTTAAACAAACAAACAAACAAAACCCCACCACACACATAAAGATAAAGATCTTGATGCATGCTCAATCATCCAGGTAAGGGAATCCCAAAAAGTTGATCCTGTTTATCTGGACATAGCGTAGCAGGGAAGCAGAAAAACATCATTTGAAGAAAGCCCTGAGTGAAAGTCGCTATCCCAGCTGGACATTTGTCAAAGGTGGGAGGGCACCTAAAGAAATCTCCAGGCAATCCAGAAGAGAAGAAGGACAACTGTTACCTAAGTGAAAACCTTTAGTGATCCCTTATGTGTCAGGAGTATCGGAACGGCTGAGACCTCATCTCTGTGGCTTTCAACCCCCAAAACGTGCTCTGGCAGAAACTGGTCCACCCTAAGTATCGGGTCCCCCGGCACAACCAGAGTAATTTAGCGTACGCTGTTAAGCCATTGCACACACACACACAACCCACAGGTCTATTCACACCTACAGGCCAGTGGACACTCTTTCAATGATGAGGATGTACACATCCTGGGCAGGGAGCAACACTGGTTTGAGCGCAGAGTCAAGGAGACCATTTACATGAAAAGGGAAAGACCTCTGAATCAAGCAGGGGGCCTAAGGGCACCATCTTACAACACTGTGACTGCAGCCAATCCCTAACTCTCTGTGAATGGCCATTGACCAACTATCACTTCTCAATGTTTGTTGATCAATGGTCATGTCAATTTGCATATTAATGATCAAGAAACTGACCTCCAGGCCATTTTTCACCAGTGGTGCTAGTTTCAGTCTTTATGCAAATGTACTGGGTTGGAAACCTGCAGTGAGCTGAGACTGAAGAAGTCATTTGAATGAGTGCTGAAACATTTCTCCAACTGAAAAAGCTACGCCCAGAAGAACAGAATCAACTTTTTGGGACAAAGATAAATAAGTGAAACACATCTTGGAATGTTTACCTAGAAGTTTTAAATTTTGGTAAACATAATTACAAAAAAAAAAAAAGGTCTTTTAGCCTTGTTATTGCATGCATCATCACATATATCCATCACATATAACTGTAATTAGGCATCTTATGCCTTTCAACGAATCTGCATGACATTTAAGCCTTATTTAAAAAAAAGTGTACATCACAAAAAACATGTAAAACCAAATACACACACACACCCTAACATAAAACCAGAGTGCATAAAGCTAACAGACATTCAGATACTTACGATAGCCTGTGCCAGTGCTGCTCTCATAACTGTAGTTGGCTTTTAAAACAAGAAATCACCATTTAGTGCAAACTCCATTTACAGGTTTAAAGGTTTCCTACGATGATTAAATTGACTCGTAAATAGCATAAAGTTTCTTACTCTTGTTATAGCTGGGTCCTGCTGGAAACTGCTTGCCTCGACCCCTGCCCCGACCCCCTCTGTGGGGACCCCAGCCACGGGACCCTGAGTCTGAAGGGATGCCGCGGATGGTGCCGAATCCTGGGATGTGCTGTCAAAAAGGAAACGTGAGAAAAATGTCATTTTGAAACAGCCTGATAGTTAAATTGCTTGAGTTGTGCATTTTAAAGCTCACCAGTTGGATACATTACCATGTCAGTGTAGGTGACTTTCTTCTTTGAGGGATTTCTGTTATTTAAAAGTCCACTGTCATCTGGGAACAGCTTCTCTAAAGCAGCGAGGGCAGCGTAGGCCTTTGCTTCCTTCTTGTTGGAGCCTCGTCCTTTGAACTTCTGCCCATCAACTTCCACCTGTGAGACAGAAATGAGGAGAAAAGATTTTAGGATTTTATGAAGCATGTCACAGCATTTATACACAGAGAGTGACTCCTGCTGGTAGAGGAGATGGAGAATGTGTGTTGTGCACGCCGTGTCTATTCTTTTGAGCAGCAGTGCAAAAACATAGCTACAGTGTTCTGCTGAACCTCCACATGTGCAGCATAGCATAACATTAGAATTTTAGTGAGTGGAAAGCCACCACCAACAAATCGCCTGTTACACCCGCACAGCCTAACAGCTCATTATAGTAACTCTAATGTATCCTCTGATCTATGGATGTTTATTAGTTTGGGTTTATCCTGCCGAGTTTAAACATCTATTACAGACCATATGCTGTTAATTTTGGGAAGAATCCTGTCCAGAATAATGGCTCACAGGACCAAAGGAAATCGTTTATCTCCCACCTCTGTCCTTCTTTCTGAAATAATCCCACCCACATGGGACTTAACAGATTAAACACAAATACAGAAATCTTTACTTGGCTCTACAGTTGCCTTTACAAAGCCCAAGATATCAAAGCTGCTATACAGTGCAGTGCTCACTTTACACCTGATTTCTGTTTGCTGTATACAATACTGCTGACTCACCTCCATCACAAAGCACTTTTCATGGGAGCCACCCGTCTCTGCCGACAGCTCGTATTTCAGGCTGCGGCGCTTCTCGTTCAGCTCCATCACAGGGTTCTTGCCATTTTTTGTTAAGATTGGACCCTGACCAGTCTGTTCACAGCAAGCACACATAAGAAAAAACTGTGGTGAAATGCACAAGTGTTTCTCTCTGTGGGAACTTTTAGGATGCATTTGTAAATACGGAGTCCAAAGAGAGCTCAACGACATACATCTTCAGATGTAGAAGAAGTCGGTGCAACAGCTTTAACAGAGTCCTGGCTTCCTTCATTTTCACTACTGGGCTCTGATTTAGATTCAGAAGTTGTGGGAAGACCGAGATCTTGCAGTACCTGTGAAAAATGAAAGTAAAAAAACTATAAGACACATAAAACAACATTGATTTCTTTGCCCAGTCTGACTTTACAAATGTTCAAACTTACAAGTTGGGCTGCACTTAAACAAACAATCAATTAGCAAAATGTATGGAACCAATCAATAAACAGTAACTAGTCCATCAGCCAAAAAGTAACCAAGAAGAACACAGTACTGAGTATTTATACTAAAAGTCAGCTTGTGTAGATAACAAACACCATTACCTTTGTGGCTACATTAAGCTTAGCGGCACGTTTGGAAGGCCCCGTTGCCTCGTACGTCTTTCCATTTAGATCGACAGCCATTGTAAAGACCGGCTCGTGAACTGGGCCAGTCTGAGATGTAAGTCTGTAATCCAGACCAGGTCTGTACTGGTTCAGACGCATCACGGCATTCATGGTAAGATCATCGGTGACTACAAGGAAACAACAAAATGAGCAAACAGATTCATTTTGAGAAGCACACACAGAAAAATAAGGCTACAGAAGTCAGCATAAAGAGTAAAAGACAAATGTCACATTAACATAGGAGTCACAAAGTTGTCATTTTCACAGCACTACTCAGCTTATGTGACTTAAATATTCTATCCAAGGACACCAAAAGATTTAAAAAAGTAAATCTAACTTTTAATAGCATTTATAATTATTTTGATAAACAGAATGAAATATTATGGCAAAAGGAAATTATGTACACCTTGCCAGAAAAGCATGTTCATGTATGTAAACATACAGAATATTTATTCCACAATACCAAGTCTGTGTTTTGTCATACAGTTAAAGATCAAAGGGATTTTACAGCAGTATTTTTTGTGTTACAGTGAATAATTTGACATTCATTACTCACAGGATTTCTTCTGAAAGCGTTTCTGGAACTTGAGAAACTTTCTCTGTTTGCTGTTGAGGTGTGTGTCTTCTTCTCCTGTGTCCACGTCTGTGAAAGGTCTCTTAGCTGGCAGGTTCAGTTGTCCAACAGGTGGTATCTGGGCTACAGTTATTAAAAAAAAAAAAAAGGGAAAAAAAGGAGATTTGATGGAAGTGTTGATTTTTCGAACACAGGAAATAAAGAAAAATAAAAAAAAATAATAGCCCACCCATGCCATCTCTGTAATTTGCTCCCAGCGATTTTCGTGACCTCAGAGGTTTAGAGTCCATCCCCAACACTTTGTGCATCTGTCCAAATGCACACAGCCTCAAGGCAAACTAAGAAAAACATCAAAGTTATGCACTAATTTGTTGATTTAATTTTAAAGGTGTACATGTGTGTGGGTGCTTCTACAGGCTCACCTTACCTGAGCACTCTGTGTGATGTCTTCACACTGCTGCCTAGTCAAATAGCCAATGGCATCAACAGCTTCCTTTTCACAAGGATCTTTAATTCCAGGGCCATCTGTGCACAAATACCATTCAACTGGTGCATGAATGTCAGCTCAGTGTATAAATTTACATGCAAGTTGCACAACTCAAATAAAATCTCACCTTCCATA
The DNA here is from genome assembly GCF_057381915.1 of Diplotaxodon limnothrissa. Classification (NCBI taxonomy): domain Eukaryota; kingdom Metazoa; phylum Chordata; class Actinopteri; order Cichliformes; family Cichlidae; genus Diplotaxodon; species Diplotaxodon limnothrissa. The sequence goes on from NC_140601.1 coordinate 36,246,314, forward strand.
AGTATTCCTGAGGCTACGCACTCTAAAACCCTGCGGAGGGCCTCGCCCGCTCCCAGTGATCTCTCAGATGTACCAATAGCTTTCTCCACTAGCAGTTCAAGTGGCTATGTGGAGACAAGAAGACAAAACCGACACTTCAGGATGAAAGCAGCTGAAATGACTTAAACACAAATCTCTGCTTTGCTGCTGTCGGAGTAGATGCACAAAGAGTTTCCTCACCCATCCTGAGAGTGGCGTCCAGGTAGGAACGCGGTTACACAAGTCCCTCATGAGTCGGATCACAACGACGGCAGAATTCAGGGTGTTAACTTTTGCCTGGAGGCAGAAACAAAGCCCATTAGGTTAGCAGAGCTTCTGTCTGTGATGGAATCCTTTCTGAGATTTCAAACAAACAAAAACAAAACAACCCAAGCACAGAAGAGTAATAAGTACTGAGCCTTCTCCAAATCAACAGTAAGTAAAACTTATTCAAGCTATGTTAGCCTTTTATGACCTTTGACGTTGAAATCGAGAGAGCTCAGTCTCTCGACATGTACTCATGTTGATACCAATGATTTATCCACTTCTGTCATTGGTATAGATGAGCATTAATTTAGACATTTTATAAAGATCATTAACAATATGAACAAAAACTGAGAGCAAAAACTGTTACGGTCCTCTAAATGGACAGGAAATAAAAGATCACTCAAGGAAAACAGTTCAACCTGATGTACAAGTAAGGACGTGAATGCAAACCTGGAACCACTTGGCGTGGCGGAGAGACGCCAAGGCAGTTAGGCATTTCTGCCTGTCCAGAACGTCCGGCGGATCGTTGACTGTTCGCGTTTCTATTGACGAGGTGGGGTAAGAAGAAAAGGTACAGTTTGACCAAGGGGGTTGTCTCTGTCTTGCAGCTCAGGGAGTAGCAAACAAAAACCAGCAAACAACCAGCAGCAGGGAAAGGGGGTTTACATAAAGACACGTTTTGTCCCAGCAACCATAAAGGTCTGCTAAAAGAGATCCCAATTATATTTTCCACAGTGTATGCGGAAGTAAGACGACTGTCAGAAACAGCTGTAGTATTTATTTATAACATTGCACAGCATTAAAATATATGCACTGCACTACATCAAATACCCCCTCCCCTGAGCCACTGGGATTAGGTTTGTTGCTTCTCCCCCCTCCTGAGACAGTGTGTCCAGTTGGTCAAAGGTCCAGCGTTCCTAAAAAACTTGACAAACTAAAAGGTAATCAGTTGTAAATCACAAGCATTTAAGAAGCTTTACGTCTGCCCTACGCTGCAGCAAAACTGATGAATCCCTCAGAAAAAAAGTGGCCTAAAAAAGGCTTTATGACAGACTGACTATATTAAAAAACAAAAACAAAAAACAACAACAAAACAAACAAAGAAAAAATACCAGCTTTGGGCAAGTTTTAGCTCATTTGTTCTACATTATACAGCTAGGGATACACCGGCTGATAATCTATGCCAATGCTGATGACAAATAATTTGTGCAGTAACCTATGCCATGATTTTTTGTTAGTATTTATTACCCCTAGAATTGATGTGAAAGATCAACAAGATCAATCTCTGCCACTGTAAATATGCAACAGTAAATATGTTTTGGGAAAAAAATATCTGCTCACTTAACAAGGCTGATCCATGTTTGGACAGTATACTATGCACAACTCTGCTTGGACTCTGTTGAGTTGAGTGGAGTTGACTGAATTTAAATTGATAATATGCATTTTCATCAGGGGTGCATGATATTAGCAAGGATTTTAATCACTGTGGCATTTAACAAACACAACTTAAAGTTTTAAAATATCAACTTGCACATTTAACTTGTCCAAACCTTGACCTTAAATTAGACCTTTGCCTAAAATGATTGTTTTATTGAAACAGAGTAAATATGGTTTGATCCAACAATGATTAAGCATTAATAATCCTACCCCAGGACGTAACAGCTCCAATAATTATCCAGTCTAATAATTTTATTACTAATATTGCAGGATTTTTAATGTGCAGTCCCAGTGTATAGTGTATTAAAATGGACTAAAACTGCACTGAGACTGATATGGTTCTCAGTCTGAGGCTCCCCCTGAAATTCAAATAAACTTTAGACTACCAGATAAATGCAGCTAACGCTAATCAACACAGGAGCTTTCAAACACTACACCAACCAAAATATTCACCTGAACAATGATTTTTTTGCCTTATACTGTAAATCCTCCTAAGGTAGGCAACAGCTGATCAGTTTTGCTGCAGCTAGTTCCAAACACATGTTCAGCATCAAGGATCATGCATGCGCGCTTGAACTTGTTATTCTTAAAAAAAGCCTTCACTTGAAACATGAAAACAACAAGAATATACAAGTTTTTTTTTGTTGTTGTTTTAAATGACTGAGGCACTGTCACTAACAACATGAGCAGGATGCATCAGTGACTACAGAGGAAATATCCTGCATACGTCAGTTTGCAACAAAAACGACGAAAGGACTCTCGTGCGAGCAAAGAGTCAATGTTCACTGGCATCAGTCTGACACGGTCACTGTACAAGCTCCACTGAGGTTTAATGAGATGGGACAACTGGTTTGATTTCAAACAGTCAGTGCAGATTAATAAATCAGTGGAGCAGTACAGCGCCTGCATACCGACAACACAGATCAGGGCTGGGCCGACATACGCACCTTCTTCTTCTTCTGCTTCTTCTTCAGCAGTTTCACTCTCTTGCACTGTCCTGACAAGAGGTGATGTCAGGTGGATAATAAGAGTCAGAACTGACTCCTTGGTGCTCGTAACAACAATGGCTGCATCTCCTGGACACTGGCTGACTGCATATGTCTCAGGTGAATTAGTCTATTAAAAAAAGAGAACAAATAATTAAGACGGTTAAACCTGGATTAAAATAATCCAAGTCAAAATATGTGACATGTGTTTTTAAAGTATGCTGCAGGCACTCATTTCTACCTCTAACTGTGCAGAGAGTTTTTCGGCCACTTGTTTCAGCAGAGTAACTGTAGGCTTGTTGGAACAAAGCAGCACCAGCTCCACGTTCTTGTCCCCCTTCAGAAGGAGTCCCTTAGCCACCAAACCAACTCGCATAACCCCACGCAGCACACGCTCTTGTGAGCCATCACTTTAAGTTGAGGGGCGCAAAAAAATAAAAAATAAAAATTGCCAATTAAATCATTTATATTAAAACAAAAGCAGTTTTATTTATTTATTTTAAAAGCTTGCAGATATCCTTTTAAAAGCATCGCAGGTTATTCTCTCTTACCTCTGTGCTTCTGTATTTGCTTCGTCATCTTTTGGAGCATCCATCTGGTCAGATACAGTCTTGAGAGCGCACTCCACATGGGAGACGATTGTCTGTACTGCCTCCAACTCCTCTGTTGGGGGGTACACTTCAGAATGTTTGGCCAACACGTAGCGATCATATGGGCCCGCCTGTACGTGAGTTGTTGCAGATTCCTTAAATAGAAAAAATAAATAAATAAATAAAATAAAGACAAAGTTCATACTGGAGGAAACTCACTGCAGATAACAGTAAATGTATAATTACTTCATATTGCAATATTATTTCATGACAGGTAAGTGTTAGGATTCATTAAAGCCATTTTTTAAACTACGTTTTACTGCTGCTGATATATTCCAGTGAAGACATATGAAGAAGTATAATAATAGAGTAATAGCGGTAATAGGAAGTCTGTGATTTAAAAAAAAAAAAAAAAAAAAAAAGGAAAAATAAACAGGCGACAGCTTTCAAGAGGAACAATGTTTTTGCAGAACGAGGGGAAACAAAATGGGGATGGAAAAATACGACATGTTCTGTGAATTCAGGGTTTCCACCAGGGAAGTTGTTGGACCTGGCGGCTACTGTGACCAAAATGGGGGTTTATTACAGTAACTTAACGTCACAAGATATTCATGAGACAATATTCTCCTGTTATATTGTCACGACTAAAAAAGACTTAAAAAAAGGTTGTGTGTTTAAAATCATAGAAATACCAGAAGGACAACACTTAATAATATTTAATCGTTAACCTCTGCTAAACTTAGACATGGAAAGCTGCAGGGTTTGTAATACAATGGAGTAGAAACCCTGTGATTATCTAGTGTATCTATTTATCAGGCAAAACAGAACCAACCTCACGATAACGTTTATCCTCCATATGCTCGATAGCAGCAATGTAGTCATGGTACTGTCTAAGCTCCTCTTCATAGCACAGACAGTCATACCAGTAACGCAACTCCTCATATCTGGAAGACAAAAGAATTTGAGAACATATGAAGAAAAGTTTCAGAGCTCAAGTTAGAAGAGATGTGTCAAGTGACATAATTTATGTCACTTAATTTCAGTGTTGGTCAAGTTACTTGAAAAAAGTAATCAGTAACTAATAACCAATTACTCCCCCAAAAAAGTAATCCCGTTACTTTACTGATTACTTATTTTCAAAAGTAATTAATTACTTAGTTACTTAGTTACCTTTTAAAAAACACGATTTACAACCTGAATAGGTGATAAAGTGATAGATCTTTCAGCCCAATTCTACTTTTTCTGCATAATCCATCATACAAAATGTAATCAAATGGAAAAGTCTCTTTTTAAAACTTGTTTTATCAGTTTTAACCTTTTAACTTTATGCATCAAGCAAAAATTAAATTATATGCAACATTCTCTGACTGGAAGAAATTTGTTTTAAACCTATTTAAACCTATTTTCTGCACATTCCAGCACATAAAATATATATTTTTTGTGTGTTTACACTCACTCTTTCAAATAGATGCAAGTAAAACACAGCAGAAAATAAATAACATCAAAGACTAGCGGTGCTTTTGCTCTATTTTCACCTGTACAGCAGGAGTGGCATAGGCAGAGGTTTACCCTGGTGCAGGTGTGCCGCAGCAGTCAGTGGAAGAATCCGCGAGTTTCTCTGTGAATTTCCCATTACGTCATAGCGCACTCCGTGCTTGCTTGGAAGTTTAGGGGTTTTTTTTCACTTTAAAAAGAAGTTTTCTTCCCACGCACAACGGACACTAATGTTTTTGTCACTTTTTATGGAATCAAACTCAAAATAAGGTCAGTACTTCCACGCTTTAAACGCTGCACGCTCATACTCTCTCCCGCACTCGATATATGATGCACTGTTGATCTGCACACAGTTGTTGTCACGAACGTCGCACTCACTTACGTCACTGTCATGAGACATTCTCGCTAAAAATCACGGTTTTAGTAACGCAGCGTTACTACGGGAAAGTAACGGTAATCTAATTACCGTTTTTGCAATAGTAATCCCTTACTTTACTCGTTACCTGAAAAAAGTAATCAGATTACAGTAACGCGCCCATCTCTGCTTAATTTCACAGGACAGGGAAACATACTCTTGTTAATGTATCGGCTCTTAAATTTGCACTGAAACGGCTGATCTACTCAGTATGCTTCAATGATAATAACAACAATTTCTTCTATAGAGTAATAAAGGTTGTTTTCAGCACAATAATAACAAGCATTTAGCTTACTGGAAAACAAATCTATTCCTCATTATCTGACAGAGCTGTTCAAAGGCTGCAGACTTGTTCCAGCAGACAAGTCGAACTGTGCCGCATCATAGACACATAATGTGCCTTATTCTACTTGCGTGACATCCCAAACACTCAATCAATACCTACGTGCAAGGGAGGGATGTTTACTCGCCTCTCACAATTTTATAGGAAGCATATTTGGAAGGACTGAGCCTAGAATTTAAAGTCTAAAACTCTGTGTCCCAGACACAAACTAACCTTAGATTAAAAATGAATTTTAAAAAAGTGGTATTCTTTTTTTAATTTTTCACACTTTAGAACTAGGTATAATGCAGGTCTGTAAACTGGCTGTGCAAGTATAATCACACTAGGCACACTCCGTACAGTGCTCAAGTATGTTTGACCCCCCCAAAGTCCACATTATTTGACTAGTGCCAGTATGTGATGAATGTAAACTGTGCCCAAACATGAAACTCAGATATTTTGTCAACAACAGCAGCCTTGATTGCTTTGTTATTTGACAGATCTAAAAGCCATTTAAGAGAAGACTTACCTAAAAAAACAAAAAAACAACAAAATACATAAAGTCATGAAGCTCCCTATATTTTGCAAGTGTGCCTTTAAAAAGTGTGTGTGTTCAAGAAAGCGAGAGAGGCAATGAGATGCACAAACAAACCTGAAGCATACTCCAGCCAGATGTTTAAGCATGGTGTGAACACAGGCCAATGTGGCAACATGTGAGTGAACCTTTATTCTGTGCTTGCAATGAACCAATTCCTTGAACATGAGCTGCCTGACTGAAAGAGACTTTTCAGTCTTCAAGAGATTATTCTTCATAGTTTGTGTTTTGTTTATTTCATTTAGGGCTGTTCGATATAACGATATATATCGGATGGTTCATTTTACACTATCGTTTGTTTTGTGGTGTCATAAAATAAACTGTTTACAGCAATATTTTTTTCATCGTTTTGATGGTCACTGTAGTGGCTATATTAATTTCTTAAAGTTCTCTCTTTCTCTTATATTTTATATAACCACACTACAATGGACAAGCGCCTGTTTTTATGCATTGTGGTTAGCAACAAAGATGGTAACAGCATCGCGTGTCCGCTTGTTTATTTTCCACACAAACCTTTCACAATAAAGCTCAAGATCCTGTTGAGACTTTTCAAAATAAACTGAATCACGTGAAAGAGCAGATTATTTACGGATGAGAATTAAAAAAAGAGCCGCCAGGTGCTAAAAAATAAACCTTAGACTCAAACGTTAGAACAGGCTTTTCCCCGCAGCACGCTGTGTAATAAATACTCACAAAGAAAACTGTTACAGTTATGCTGTTACAACTTATGTCTAAAAATGTATAGTTTCATGCATCGGTTAAAACACTCGACTCCAGCTACATGACGCGCAGCTGGAAACACTTCCCGCAAGACGAGCTTCCCGAGAGTCACAGAATTTACAGAAAATGTTACATTTTTGTGATTTATGTCGTTATCGGGAAGATAGAATTCTTATATCGGGATATGAGATTTTGGTCATATCGCACAGCCCTAATTTCATTAGTTTTTTTTTTCCTTTATACAGAACCTGTTGCTGTATTTTAATGAAAAGTACAGAGTGTACTATGCAAATGCTAGCTTTCGGGCATCTTTTATTCAGGACCATGCATCATGTGCGTGTACCTGTCGAAATCATGCGGATGGAGGCGGTGTCCCTGTTGTATCAGGCTGTCCCAGTACAGCAGCTCCTCGTATGCCTGGTGCTCGTCCCACACTGGCGCTGCAGCGGCCGCCATGCTGTCGCGATCGCAGGACCCAAGCTACCACCTGTGCGCCCCCAAGTATACACCACTGTTAAAAACAGTTAGCAGGCAATTGGCTGTGTAATAACAACCACAATAAAGCAGCAGATGATTTGACATTATCCATGTATATGCTAACGTTAACTAAGCGGTACACTTGTTACGCTGCAGGCTGAGACATGTGGTTAGGATGCAGTAACTACGCTCACAGCAAACTAAATATATTTATAATAATAATAATAACGATGATAATAATAATAAAAAAAACTGGTCCCTTACACCCATAATTATTCCATCCACATAAGTCAAGGCAGCCAATTAGCCTATGTTTACAGCGACTGGATGCTAGCAAGCTAGGTGAAGTTACCCAGAATGTCAGTGCTGTTAACGTTGCATTACATTTCGATTATGTCTTTAGAGCTCACCTCTGTCAACGGGCCAGTAAACAGGTGTAGGTCCCTTAACGTTGTTAGCTTCAGGATGTTAGGTTAGTTTGAGATGAGCCAGGCCTGCGCAGGATCGGTCACTCCGGTGAAGTTTCGCTTCTTCTTCTCCTAGTTTAATTGCGGGTCGCACATTACCGTGTTTAGGTGTATACCGCCACCTGGTGAACCGGAGTGTGCGTTATGTCATAACTAACTAACTAACTAACTAACTAACTAAATAAATAAATAAATAAATAAATAAATGCAAAGTAAAAGCAAGAGTAAAAAGGATGACTTGTTTGAACATGTTCCATGTTGGACATTCCACAAATGCACTACAAACTAGACCTTGGAACAATATGCTTATTTGCACACCTCAGTCACATAGTTATTGAACACGTCTACAATATATTTGCACATTTTGCATCTTGCACATGTCTTCGTCCTGTCTTGTCTACAATATTGTGAGCATAACATGAACCTGGTATTCAATACCCACTGCACAATAGTCTCACTTTACTGTAATTGCACATGACCACTTTGTATTGTCTCTTATTCTGTCTTTGTTTATTGTACATATATTTGGTTAGTAGTAGTACATTTTTATCTTTTTAATTTGACTTAAATTTAGCAAGGGATGAAATGGCATTTTGATATGCTGTATACTGTGTATATTGTTATACTGACAATAAAAACCTTGAATCTTTAATCTTGAATATTCAGAGGAGGGACAGAGGATAGACTGGGCAAAGGTTGTTGAAGAAGGAGCTCTGAAGCAGGAGGAAAGGAGGAGAACAGACTAGTGCAACAGGAGGAGAATGCAGACGGGAAGGAGATAATCCTCAATGGAAAAGCTGCATACCACTTCTTCTGTCACAAATCCTTCACTGTCTCCCAGTTTTCCATTATGGTATCGCTCGACTGTCATCCATTAGTTCATCAATATTTCTTCTCTTGAAGTTCATTATGCATTTCTGTTTATATTTGGATCTTGACCCACCCATTTGCTGAGACCTAACTATTCGAGGAAAAACATTCTAAGTGGAATATGATGATCTCAGTGTCTACTTATGGCTCTGGGATCTAAGCCTCTTGGGCCTCTTCTATCTGTTACAAACCAAAAATTATTGGAACTAACTGCTCTACGTCAATTTTTTTTTTTCCAATATAGCCATCAGACTCAGTTGTATATGTTCAGATATCCACTCCCCTGATCATCCCAAGTAAATATTTGTATAGTATTAAAGTCATTCCTCTTTACATAAACTCAGACCATCTTTCTTTTTTGAATCCATTTTCTCTTCTGTTCTGTGTGATGTAAGTCCACATCTAACACTGAAAATATCCACGGAGGAACATTACATCACACAGTTACTACTCTTACCTTTTCACATCATATTCTTCTGCTATCGTTATTTCCCTTTTTGTAATATGTCAGCTTTCACCAGTTTGCATTATGCAATCTGGTTAGACTTTGGTCCTGCTTCATACTAACAAAGATACAATGCAATGTTGTTAGCTGCTAATATTTTGGAGAACAAATAGGAATAAATATGTTAATTTAATCAATTTTTTCTATTCATGATGCAGATTATTTTTTAGTTTTAAATGATCTGATACAATTGCGATCAGTCCAGGTTGTTCTGTGCCTCTTGCTCTATGACAGCTACATAGGCTCCAGCCACTCCCTGCAACCCTAAGCTTGGAAAGTGATTTAGAAAATGGATGGAAAGATGATCCAGTCCACTTAAAAACAGTTATTTGGTCCAATATTTCTGTTTGAACTTAACCTAAATGGTTCTTGTAAAGGATTCTGTTGTTTGAGATCCATTTTAATACAGGTCAGTATTTTATTTTATTTCAGACACACATAAAGTTAACTGTATTTAATTTAGAAACGCATACACAAAAAACAAAAATGTAGAATTTGTATCAGTGTCCTCCATTGCATACAGTGCTTAACAAAATTATAAGATCACCACCCAATGTAAGGCTCAACTGCCCTAAATTAATAATTTAAAATTTGGTAATTGCGAAAATCATTATTTATGTTTCTGTAATGTTAATCCATCTTCACAAGCTATTTTATCAAAATGATATTTTTTTTATGCAAAAATTTTTGTTATCCACAAATTTTAAAACTTACTGTTCCATAAAAAAGCAAAAAATTAGTACATAAAAATATTTTTTTGAAATTGAAATTACAGTTATTTACTTGGAGTCCTGAACAAAAAAAATAATATTATTTTGTTGTTGTTGTTGTCGTTGTTGAATGTTATGCTGGATTGGTTTCGGACTTCTCAGAGAAGTCCAGTTTGCCAGTTCAAATGTAGGTATTACAACATGAATTCAGTTTATTTTTTCCCCTAATAAACATCAACATGACTTTTAGTTACTGACAGATTTCTAAAATATTTGTGTTTTCTTGTTTTTATGTGGTCTAATAATTTTGTTAATCACTGTATGGGTAAATGAAAAAACAAACTTGCAAGAAACATGATCATGATTGAATTATTTTACCTGCTCTGTACCCCACAATATAACCAGTCCAGATCCTGTGATCAGCTGAAATAAGAAAGGGTCAATAGGGCATATGTCCACTCACCAAGATTGGATGGCAAAACCTATTATGATTGGACTGAAAGCTTTATGGGAGGTTAAATAAATATCAGATTTCATTTATTTAACATTTTGCAGTAATATTTAACATTATCCAGAATAATGAAGGAGCAATTGGAAATAGCAAGTCTAGATCTTCTAGGAATTTAGAGACATTTCTAGGACAAAATAAAAAGGCTTTTATGTGGTTGTAGGTGAACTACTACTACTACTACTACTACTACTACTAATAATAATAATAATAATAAACACTGATGTCACAGACATCTGTATGATAGTAGAGTACAACATTTTTTCAAAGCTAAAAGGTTCTGTTTCTAGCTTAGGGAAAAAATAAATACAAAGTTCTGGAATAAAATCACATTGAATCGTTTTTTATTTACATTCAGTCTTTACACACACTCAGAAAAATGAGTGTATAATTCAAGTATTACGTTATAACCTCTTACTTTATTTCACAAAAAGAAATATATAAGCACACATAGAGCATATAAACATACATAAACTCCACAGTATTTGAATATTAACATTCCTTAATGAAACACATTCAGCAGAATACGCTCTAAATACTTCTGGGTTTAGTACGGTGCTCCGTCCAAATGTTAAAACCAGTACAACCGATTTCTTTTGCAACCATACAATGAAGGCATGCCAACTGTGCAATTCATGTCTTTAAAAGCAGATAGAACTGAGTACAAATAAATCAATGCAATACTGTATGTAGTCCCTGTATAAGTGGCACTTCTGCAAAACTTTGAGCTTCTCCAGACAAAGCGTGGTTAGTACTGCAGCCATATGCGGCCTAAATCGTTCCCTTGTCCTCTTCAGAGTTTCCTTATGAGGGTATAATAACAAGGAATGTTCACTCAATGCAGGTAAACAGTAGAAAAGTGTATATTTTGTGCAAAATCATAGCATTAGCTAGCTTTCATTTATAAGGTCCAGACCATGAACTCAGGGTAAACTTTGATGATGTGAGAAAGAGAAATGATGATTAAATCCAAGAAGCACTTTTTTAGAGAAGGTTTAAAAGCCACGGAGGTGTTTTCAAACATCCTGCTCTTCTGTTGGCTTTTCTTTATAAAGATCTTTGCTGAGTTCTTCATATGCTCACTGACCTGGTAACAAAATATATCCGCAAATTACTATGTCAGCCTTTCTCTCAGATCAGACTTGATCTACATCATTCTTCTCTGAGCTAGGAAAAGAGGACGGCTCCCAACGGCCCAAAATAGTACCCCTCAGGCCTGCCTGGCACTTAGCGATGAGGTAGATTTTGCGGAGCACGGTGCGGCGCAACAGGATGTAAACCCAGGGGTCGAGGATCTGGTTCCACGTGGCCAGCCTCACTCCCATCACCATCAGGGTTTTATAGTATGACAAGCTGTGTCCAATGGTTCCCGTGTAGGAGTGAATCACGGACATCAGGCCAAAGATCTGCAGACATGAAACATAAAACTGCAGTTAGTAAAATGAAAAGTAAAAACAATATATTAAAAGAATAGCAAAATAAATGTTTATAAAAATAGAATGCCACTCTGCCCTCCTTAGTGTCATAGATACAGTGACATTGCTTTATAAGGTCTGGCTATAGTTGTACTAACCTCTTATTGATATTTTAAAGTAGAGACTGCAGGAGTAAAAGTTTAGCTGGACTGCATTGCGCCTAATACCTGGTATTAAAATCTTCAGCTTTGATACCAATACTTTTAATTAGTGAAATCTATAATATGCAATCATCTTAGGGAGAGCAATGTAATGAGATCACTTGTATTTACCATTTATTTAATAATGATAGTGCAAATTCTCTGATCACATGCAGGTATCATAAGACAAAAAACCTTCTGCTTCATATATGTTTGTGCACAGAAGTAACACCTGAGCCTTCTTACATTACATTACATTAAATTTGCATGCTACTGATATGTAACTATCAGCAATGTGCTGATGTTTGACCAAAAAATAACAAAGTCACCATGCCTGTCATGCCCAGTTTGAAACTGTAATGGACTGGTCACCTGTCCGAGGTGCGCCCTGACTTTTGTCAGGTGGCATTGGCTCGAGCCCCACACAAACCCTGAATTTGGATAAACAGTTAAGAAAATGGAAGGATGGAAGCAACCGATGGAAATAATTTCACTTTAGTAAAACAGAATTTGGCTGAATCTTTACGTGAGTCAGTCAAGCAAATGACAATCTGAGTAAACTGAAATCACCAAATTAAAAAACACATTGTAAGCTTCTTAATATGATACAAACCAGATACCAGCTGTGTATGTTGTTTTGTCCTTGAGGACTGCTGCACAGTTCACTTGAGTGGCTGCATGAAAGCTTGAGCAAGAATTTTTGGACTGCTGTTGTTCCTTGAGATGTAAGCTAGAGTTTGTTGGCAGGTCTAACTTGAGAGATACTTTCCCATTCTCATTTTCTGCTAATCCTATATAAACCCTTGATAGCGTGCAAAATCCCTCTGTTATTATGCATGTGACGCACTTTTTAAATATGCGGTCTTTCTTTCTGACCACATTTCTGCTTCAGTCTCTGTTTGCACATTGTTTTTTTTGTTTTCTTAACTGAGCTTGATATTTAAACAAAGTGATTGACTTACACAAAGTAAGAGCACTTACTCTTTAATTTAGCAGTTGTTGTTCCCTGTCTGACATTTGATCCCATAATGATCCAGCTGTGTAATGTGATCCAGTTCTCTTCAGAAATGTGTTAAATAAGAATTTCATGTTTTGTTTTGTTTTTACAGAAACAAGGCCATTTGGACAGAAGATTCTTTCTTTCTTTTTTTGTCTTTGTCAGCACTGATCCTGTTGCTAATGCAGTGTGACTTTAAATATTACTTCTAACTTCACAGTTTTTAACCAAAATTCTCAGTTTGCCCCTAATCTCACAGTTGCACTATGTGACATAACTTGAAAACCTCCAAAAATTTGAGGAGTAAAAATACTGCTTAACCACCACATAGGTGCTTTCAAACATACTGGCTAAAAATCCACTTGTAGTGAGCTGCCAGAATGAGTAAGAGAGCTGTAAAGCTGTTGTGATCTAACAGCTGCAATAAAACTGACGAGAGTTAATAAAGCACAGTATGGGCATGAAGGCAAGCATGCTCAGAGTGTCACTAATCATCCAACCTAAGTAGAAACATCTGTGTGAGAGAACATTTGATGCGTAAGAGCTCTTTCTTTTTTTATTTTTAGACAACAGGTGAAGTCTACCATCTTACTGACTTTTCTTTCTTAACCTTGTACTTCCTGACACTCACCAGCAGAGGGCTCCAACAGATACACGAAGTGACCATTATTCCAACGAGCTGCACCACCATCTCTATGTCGTGGGACTTGGCTGAGTGATGGGAGCCGGGCTGCCTCCTGAGCCGGGCGAAGACCAGTGTCAGTCCACTGATGGTGTTACAAACCAGCGCCACAGCTAGCGAGGCCAGCCCAAGTCCAGAGAACAATACTACAAATGCCACATCCACCTCCTTAGTGTCACTGAGCACTTTGATGAAACACCAGGTCCCTGGCTCTTGATAGGTGTAGGAACCCAGCTGAAAGCAGGGTAGCAAGGCCACACTTAAGGCTGCCAGCCAGATGATGGAAAGACAAATTTTTGCACGTCTTTTTGTGACCAAAGATGAGTGCAGCAGTGGTTTAGTAACACCCAGGCATCGCTCGGCAGCCATGGCACAGCCCATGAAGAGAGGGCATAGTCCGAAGAACACCATGCTGCCACCGAGGAACTGGCACATCCCATCAGAGGAGTTGACATACTGAGGCCTTGCAGCTCCAGAGAGGTAGAGTCGGAGAACCAGGGCACCAGGAATCACATGGCCAATCGAGTCTGTAATCACTAGTGACGTGGCAAACAGAAGGAATGTAGCTTTGGAGCGCCGGCGCTGAAGGGAGTAAGCATTAACCAGGATGAAGAGGGCCACAATGTTGGAGATGATGCCCAGTGTCATGGACAATATGACAATGAACGCTCCACCAGCGGTAGGCTCCTCAAAGGTGAGGTTTTCATGGTGTGACAGCCCTTCAACAGCAGCCCTGACCTCCACCTTCCCTCCACTGTCATTAGCCACATGAGGGAGAAGCAGGGGGGCTGAGGAGTTGTAGTGGCTCAAAGCTAACATCTCTGAACTCTGAAGGTCGTGAGATCCATAGTTAGGTGAGGCTGCAGGAGATAGAAAAGGCATATTTAGTTATAAAGCACTCTTAAGCTGCTGTTAATCCGTGTAAAATGATATTAAGTTAACCAAGATGGCGGCGCGCACAGACGCAGCGGCCCGGAGCTCCTACACTTTTGCACTTTTGGTGGAGTACAATAATATTGAATGGGTTGCATTGTTGTATTTTGTCATGTTTCTCAGGTCTTTGTCTGAATTTCTACGAACATTATTGCTAAGGATTGTCTTATTGCATTGGAGTCACACTGGGTTAAATATGTACACTTGGGTTTTAAGGGGTATTTATTATTTTCTTCTTTTTTTTGGGTTGTATGGAAGCCCCAAACGCAATTTCATTGTTCTTGACAATGACAATAAATAAATAAATAAATAAATAAATAAATAAATAAATAAATAAATAAATAAATATTGATGAGTTGATTTAACAAAAGCTGTAATAACTATTCACACAAATACAAATAAAAGTTCAGGAAATATCCTGGAAAAAATGAATGCAGAAAATCCCAACCCAACCAAACATCTACAATAGTGTTCCCAGATTTGTTTATTTAAATGTGATGACACAGGAGGACACAAAAACCAACCAGGTGGGGGGAACATGAGACTAACGGTTTTATTTGTGAACAGAATTCCTGCCTCGAAGCATAAACAGGGAGACGTGGCTGCCTTGCAATGAGGCATGGTGGCTGCACTGAAGCACACGATTGAACTCTGGGGCACAAAATGCAGTACGGTTACAACCGTAAATATGTTTTATCTTCCTGAGTGGGGGACAGTGCCAGGTCAGGTGGTCCTTTAGCCACAGCCCTTAGAGGGTAGGCTATTAGATATTGGCAGATTGTTAAAACGCCAAAAGAGACAATAGCTTTCAGAAGAAATGCGTTCATCTCTTTCTCTGGCCAAAGAATCACTGACAAGAGGCAGTAAAGCCGCTTCTGAAACCAAAGGCACCACCTTTACGTGACATCCTATAATGGTCATCTTTTAAGATTTCAGGGCTGCTGACATTTAAAAGATTCAAAAACACTACAAGAAAGAAAAGAAGGAAATTATTGTTTTCACATCTATTGCGTTCCCCACGAATATGGCTCTTGTTCTTTTATAACTGAGTTTGATTCAGGTGGAAGTATGTGAAAGAAGTGCAAAGGAGAGAACTTTAATAGTCGTATGACACACAAATGTCTTATAAATGTACTTATAATTATTCATCATAGGCAGGAACATTTTTTCAATCTTTTATACATATATTTAATATATATATATTTAATAGATGACAAATGTTTAAGTTCTTCTTCTTCTTCTTCTTTTTGATTTGTAAATATTCCTTTTGAACCCAACCTGACACACTTGAGCGATGAAAGGACACAGGATGACAGACAGCAAGTAGAGGCTACTGAGGCAGCTGTCAGGACTGCAGTGCTTTGTTAATCAAAGTGGAGCGTCACTGTTAGGTTTAGTTTGGAGGTCAAACATAGTTAAACAGAACAGAACTCCCAGCAACACAAAAAAAAAGACTAAATATTGGGGGAAATCAGAGCTGAGCATTATTCAGCTCACTGTTCACGATGCTTCATTCCATAATCACATACATTTTTTTAACACAGAGAATCCTTATACCTCGTTTGTGGTGTCTAAACAGTAACAGTAATTGCCTTAATTTAAACTAATTAAAACAATTACTGGATCCAGTTTCTACCAGAAAGAAATATTATTTTTTTAGGGCTGTCTCCTGCCTACTGTTTCAGACTTCCACAGAGCCCACACTCTAAAAAATATTCGTTGTGTTTGTCGGTAGAACTTAACAAAAAAGCATTTTTCTGCTAAAAAAAGTAAGTTGCCTACATGTACACGTTTTAGTGAGTTGAATAATCAATGTTAGAAGTCAGTGCAACACAAAAATTAAAAAACAGCTCCTTAACTTAAATGTTTGAGTATATTGAATAAAATACTTTTGTCATCAATCAACAACAGAAAATATTAAGTTTGTGTAACATGTAAAAATGAGTTTCAACATCCTTCCTGTTTGAATTGAGACCATTCAGACAGACAAGGGCAACCCCGTAGCATATGTTCGTATCGTGCGCAACAGTTTCTGGATTCTTGTGGCTTCGTGGGAGAAGAGGTGTGTTTGCCCTCGACTGTGTTCGGTGAGTTAAGTAAGTACTGAATTCTAAATAGATGAATTACAAGTTATATTTGTACACTAGTGATGGGCAGATGAAGCCCCATGAAGCACTGAAGCTTTTCATCCAATTGGTTCACCCCAACGCGAAGCTTCATGAAGCTTCATTTGCTCTAGCAGGACACCTACTGGACGTAAAAATAATAGCTGGCATGAATTTGAAGAGTGTGGCATTTTGCACACAGCCTGTAAATGTCAACAACAAAAGGAGTGTGTAAAACATCTATATTGCAGTGATGGCAGTATACTGTGTATATTTATGCTGGCAGTATGGAAAATGATTATTTGCGGCAAAGTTCGAACCGCTTCATGAACCAGTCACGTGGTACAGCCGGGCAGCGAGGCTTCGGACGTCATCATTTTCAGCTCCTCCCATAAATGAAGCAAGCCTCGATACGCGCTTCGCGGAAACGCCCCCTCCATTACTCGACACACGCTCCGAAGCCTCGATACAGAACGTCCCATCACTATTGTACACTCTAAAATGTCATATTTAAAAAAAACTGAAATTTGATGGTTTTAATCGTAATTTAGCAGAGTATAGTTGTTGTTGTTTTTTTAAGTTTAGCTAGCCGTTTCTTTTAGCTAGCAAACGTTCCTCACAAATAAAAGAGTACAGATACAATTAAAACATGTCACTTGTCAGGGTACATTTGGTTAGCTGATAGACTATGTCGACAGCAGAGCATGTTCAATTTGAACCCGTATATGTTCAAATTAACCGGTCAGTAGCTGCCTGCATTTTTATCATGGTGTCAGAGTAAATTCGTGTTTCCACAAGATGGTCTCGGGTGAGGTAACTAATTACTGACAGAGTAAAATGTGGTGAATTTATCCCTGACTAAAAGTATTTCTATCAATTGTGTTGATGTTCTAAGCTCGACTGGGAATTCTGCCTGAGATTAAAGTTGGTTGACCTAGCAAAAAAAAACCAAAAAACAATATTGTGTGTGTGTGTGTGTGTGTGTGTGTGTGTGTGTGTGCATACGACTTGCATTTGCTTTCTGTAATTGTAAGCATAATGTAAAGTGTGGGATTGTGGCATGTCCACAGTGGTATTTAAATAGTTTAAAAGAAATTTCTCTTGCACATTTGGATTTGACACCTTATTACAAGTTTAAACTGCAGTCTGTAGATGTCAATTTTAAAATTCAATTTTGTTCAGTCTTTATGATTAATCTTTTTCAGTGTTGCATTGTAGTGTTTTAGAGAAGGTTTTATACTTAAAATAGCTTGTTAACTCAAAAGCTTCAATAATTCTTTGCATTACAAAAGGTTGCAGTAAATTTCAAAATGCATTGGACTTGCAAAATTTGCAAGTTTGAAACATCAAGAAGGAATGAGCTCTTAAAGCATTACAGGCTTAAACATAGCCATGGTGGACTGTTTATGCCTTGCCTGTACTGGGATTGTAACTGCTCATTTGAACATATGCTTCTCATAGGAACCGAAAACACACTCCTCACTCATTGGATGACTTCAAGCCTGAGCTGATACAGCGGTGTGTCAGTCGTTTGAATGCAGGAGATGATCCTCTTGAGGAACATAATGAAAATCCATTGTGTGAAGATGTAGCAAATGAAGAGGATGAAGAAATTGGGGAATTGCCTAATTTAATTGAGAAACATTTAGCCCACCTACTACTAAAACTGGAAAGTATATATAATGTACCTCGCAGGTGTATTGATGAATTAGTTGTTACAGTTACAGTTATAGTTCATGTCATTCTCTGATTCAGGTCCTATTCATCAAAAGCACAATTGTGCTGTTGATGAAATTTAGGTTACATTTACTTTTAGTCACTTTATCCTATTGCTAGCAAAGTGGGCATTTAAAGCAGGCCAGTGTGTAACAGTTTAAATTGAAGTTACAAAGATTAAATCTTTATTTCTTTTAAAAACATATTTAAAATCAATATTTGGCACAATGCAAGTCACATAAATGTAATAGTTTTGACTTTTCACCTAATAAACTGTAAGTTTAAGTTTTGTTTTGCTTTTTTTATTCTCCAGAGTTCGGTGGAAATGAAGAGAGAGGTCGCAATCCGTTGCATGAAGGTGTATCTGAAAGAGAAGGAAGAGGATCTCTTCAGAGAACAGCTGGTAGGTGAATCTCGCATTCTTTTGTTTTATTTTTAAATGGCACATAAAATGCTGACATGTTTCCATTTAAACTACCTACTTGCCAGGATGGTGAACAACAGTTCCCAGAAGAAGTAGTAAAGATTGTAGTCACCAGACGTGCAGCAGTGTCTCTCAAAGCTGTCGCTAAAATTGTGATTGAAGGAACAGCAGTCCTGGAAGACCTTGATGTGCCCAGAGTGTGTGCCTTAATGATGGGGCTTATATACACTCTCAATCTGAGCTACCCAAAACAAGTAAAGAACACTAGAGGTATTTCTGGAACTTGATGGGCTTAAACCAGTCCACGGGTAATGTCTGTTAAGTGCAAACTTCTGTCATGAAACGAATGTGAATTGGACTGTAGTATTCCGATGTGCCTCTTACGTTTTTGTATGCAGTCCCAGATGAGTGTAGTTTTGAGAAAAGTTTGTAATACATATAATCTTAGCTTTGGATTGTTCTGTTGTTGAACATTAAAATCTTTTGTCATTTCCTTGATTCTGCGACAAGTTGAACAAGTTGATACCAATTTATGTTAATGTTAATGTACATGAAGTACTTTTTTTTTTTAGTCATTTATAATTAAAGGGCTGCTGTAATGTTTCATTTATGTTGTATTGACACAGAAGTGTATTACTTTGAAAATGTTTTGTAATAAAATAATCAATTGGAATAAGTGAAATGGCTTTGTGTGATTTTTAGAAAAGCTACTATAGAAACCTAAACTAATTGGCATGGATAATTGTGAGTAGGATATATGTAAAAAAGTTCGTTGGTGTAACTCAACTAATGTAATTTCTCAACTTAATTTTACCAGAAATTTTAAATTAATATTAGGTTGAATAAACTTAATTATGCTTGTGGAGGTCAAGGTAAATCATGTTGGTTTGTTAAACAAGTTGAGTTAGCCAAACCTAAAAATTACTTGCTGAATTTACTTAATAATATGCAAAATTTGTAACTTAAAAAGCTGAGTGGAAATTGTTACCTTACTTTTTTAAGTTGAGGCAACAAAATATTTTTTAGAGTGCAGAGACAGCCAGTAAGCTGCTTTTCTGCACCACAACACACCCTATCACAATTTCTTCTCACCACTTTGTTAAATCTATGAGAATTCCCACACTGATCTGTATATTTTCAGAAAAGTTCACATTTCCACTAAATAAGAAACATATATACAGATGTTAACAAAAAATAATACATATAAAATAAACAAAGACGTATTCTTTTTTATTACTCCTCTTCATCATTATTATTATTTAAATGGAAGAAATTACTTACCACTCGACAGTTGATTAGTTATCTTATAAGTCCAGCTGGTTTATCTTTGTGATTCATAAGGATAGTCCAAAGAAATCCAGAAGAAAAAATCTGTTTTCATTAGAAGTCATGTTTCCTTTCGACAAGCTCCACTGCAGCGATGTCCGTCGCGGAGTTTTTTCCATTGCTTAAGGCTCCTGTCTATTTCACTGTGGCTTTTAAAGGATCCCCACTGACGCTGAAATACCGACTCACATTTTTATAGCGCGGTGTCCTCCAGTCTGTGTGGGCGTCTCTGCTGCTGTTCGCCCCCTGAGTCAAGTCCGTCTCACCCCTGTGCTGCACTTTCCCTGCAGCCTGTTTACATTACCTGCACGACCAGTAAGCGCAACCTAGCGTCACTATTTCTCAAAAAAAGAGTGAAGGGAAAAATAATTTAAAAAGAAAAAGTCATTATTTTTTACCTAAGCAGCTGTTAGAGTTTTAATTTCCCTGTAAACTTCAAAATGTTGGTCTCGAAATAGTTAATAAAGCTTTATTTGCAGTAATCAGCTTGAAGCGAAGACACTTTTCAGCTCCTGGCTCTTCTGTAAATGAATCGATCTGAACAGATTCGGTTCCATAGGCTGCGCTATTAATCTATTTATTTTTGCAGTTGACTGCGTAACTCTGAGCTCAAAATAACCTCTGCTGAGGTATCAGTTGTCCAGTACATGGTGGATATTAGTTCTTCCTATGAAGGGTCTTCTATTTCAGTAATTCCAATAAACGACCTCAGTATTCAGGAGCAAAAGGCTGACGTTTATAGATATAATTTAAAAAACAATTAAATAAAAAAAAATGTTTAAAAAAGACGAGGATACATGTGAAGGTGTTTGTTTTGCAGTTGTAGTTTAGATAATTTGGTATGGAAAAGCCATATTCACGCTCTAGAAAATAAAACAGATGTTCCTCAAGGACCCTGGTGTTAGTCTTGAGGGTTTCTGCAGCTGTGTAAAGGAAAAATGTATTCTGCTTGATTGACATTTTTCCTGTAGTACATACTGAAGCCAGGTGGCTTTGTTTGTTTGAATTTTACAAGGTCGTGGAATGCAAGCTGGAGCACACTAGCACACATTTTGGGTTGGAAACTGAGCAAAAGCAACATTAGAGATTGGCTGCTGGTTCACAGGAAAGAGCAGAGATGGGCACTGACATGTAAATTGTTTTCATTTTGTTTTTTTTCCTTTAAAAAAATTAAATCAAGACACCTGGAGGAAGAATTTAGGCCCTGCGAGAGTCTTAAAGGGAGGAGTGCGCAGAAAATATCAAAACATCTATTAGATGGGATTACATCTTGAAAAAGAAGCCCAGTCTCAAAGAGGTTTGTAAAACAGGCGAAAAATTTAGTTGATTTATGATCCAAGACACAAATGTCATACTTTTTTTTTCTTGTTTATGCAGATGAAAAACATTTTCCTCTACGAAAGACTGGTGCAAGTGGATTCTTGGCGTAAGGTGGACCAGGCTGCTTGCTGTCTCATTCCAACAGAAAGATAGTCACTGGTGGCACCTATAGTTTACCCTCAGTGTTGGGAAGGTTACTTTTAAAATGTATTCCATTACAGAATACAGAATACATGCCCCAAAATGTATTCTGTAACGTATTCCGTTACGTTACTCAATGACAGTAACGTATTCTGAATACTTTGGATTACTTAATATATTATCGTGCTTTTTACAACAACGTGAATGTACTATTGCTGTGTGATTTATTACTATTACTGAAGGTCCGCGACTCCGAACTGTAGTAAAGGGACCTCTGACTAATACGGCGGGGTCCCTGTCGGCTTGTAGCCGAAAAATAGCTTTACTTTGTTGTGTGGGTCAACTTTTCTTGCCAGAGACAGAGAGAGGCGTTGAAAGGCTGCTCCAACGGAACTTATTGTTTTCGGAGGAAAACACGAACACGGTGTACAGTCGAGTCTTAATAGCTTACTTACAACTGGGCTCGTCAGGCACTCTTCTTGGCTGAAGTGGTTATTATTACATTTACATGCTTCCAGCTGCCGTTTTTCCTCGATGACAACTCGTACCTTTCCACTCCCCTTTTTCTCCCTCCTCGCGCTCACAGACCAATAACGTGTATGGCAGTCCATTCTCCCTGCAACACGGACTACACTGCCCATGATGCTACATTCTTTAGAGCTATGCTTGTAGCATTCTGCCTGTTAGCTTAGCACAACAACAACAACAACGAAAAGGCGCTCTCTCACCCAGGAAACACACAGTCGCAGAGAGAGAGAGAGCATCGCCCTGTAACCATGGCAACCGTAACGCTGCCGCTTGGAACAACAGCTGTCAAACAAAACCCAAACAGTCCTGACCTGCGACAAAATGAAACAGGAAAGTACTGCAGTGTAATCCATTTATTTCAACAAAGTAACTGTATTCTGAATACCACCTTTTTAAACGGTAACTGTAACGGAATACAGTTACTCATATTTTGTATTTTAAATACGTAACGGTGGTACATGTATTCCGTTACTCCCCAACACTGTTTACCCTTGACTTGGTTTATTTCACACTGACACACATTGATGCAAACAGCAGAAGTCCAAAAATCCTCCTCCTGGAGTTAATTTCACCTGAGCAGGTGAAATTACTCCATTCATAATACATCCTGATTGAACAGGTTTAATCAAGCGTAGACACTTAGCAAACAATACACACAGACCATTTAATGCAATAGATCATTGCTCCACAATCAATAAACTAGAAACCACAGTTGTCTCGTTAGACATAGACCAGGTAAAGTGGAAATTTTTATTTGCAGTTTTACACAAATTTGGATTTGGTACATTCTTCAAAAAATGGATCAAAACACAGCTATCCAAATGCATGTGTTAGGACAAATAAACTTAATTTGCAAGGCTTTAATCTAATGAGGGGCACCAGACAGGCCTAGCTTTTGTCCTTTTCATTGAACCACTAGCAGCAGCAATCCGACATGCCTATACGCTGATGATGCTATTACTTTTCCTTGGGAACTCACAAAACTCTCTTCTGGAGCGAATTACGCTCATAGATTTAACTGGGGTAAATCAAGACCTCTACCTGTGAACTGTAAATATCAGAACACCTCCACCACTCCATTACAATCAGGTAACATTATTTACATCAGTAAAGATCTCTACTCTGCCTTTCAGAGGTTTCACTATTAAGCATCATTACTTCTTAATACTGAAGCATGCGGGGCCCCGTCCTCGGCTTGTACTGGGGTCAGCTTCTCGCTGCCTGCAGTCCCTTGGCATTCTTGCCCTCGGCTCTGTCCGGGACCTTTCTCTTCCCCCGTCTGATTTGAGTGCTCAATCGTCATCTGCATGTGTGGCCTTGGGTTTTGGGTTTTCTTAGGGCTTCCCATGTATTCACTGTTAACCTCTGGCTTTTGAGGGGGCATAGTTGTTGTTGTTGGAGTCTCTCACCCTCATTCTTAAGTATGTTTCATGACAAATGCTTATACAAAGACACTCACATTCTCTCTCTTGCTTTCTCTCTCTTTCTCAATGACAAACACACATACAAAGAGCAAAATTGTATGTTTGTGTACTCCATTTGTTTGGTCTTACAATATAAAGTGTGTTGAAACAACTGTTGTTGTAAGTTGGTGCTATGTAAATAAAACCGAATTGAATTAAACTGAACTAACGTCATTTGGGTTCATCCTTGTGTACAAAATATGAAGGCCATCCAGCAATTATTATTAATGTTTAAATGCAAAGCGAAACTGTAAGCGCTCTTTTGGATCCCTGTGGTTTGAAGTTTCGTATTCAGAATCACATGTACCCAAACAGATGTTTCAGGGTCGAAAGTGCCCACCAAAATAAACACATAAAAATTAAGGCATCCTTAGTTGCATCTTACCCCTGTCTTCTGTTATAATTTTTTGTCTGCAATGAAAAAAATGTTTTTTAAAGCTTGAGGAGAAGTAATGTGATAAAGGTCAGCAGGAAATATTTTCTCAGGATAATGAACGCCTCCCCACAGGTCCTTAGGGATTTGCCAAAAAAGAGGGCTTCCAAAACAGAAGTGACTGGTATGATTTGAGAAATGGAGAAAGTGGGACAAATTCTCATAGAAGCAGGCAAATTGAGCTTCACGTAGGTGGGTTGGAAGAAACAACACAATGCAAGGCAGCTCCAAGCCAATCAGCAAATCCTCCTGATTTGCTGCCTGGATGATTTGATCTGTGTCTTGCCACTGGATTGTAGATGAAAACCAGAAACTAAACTAACTTTGAATCATAGTGCATCACAGAAAGCGCTCCAAACCTGAGAGATGAATCTTTGTCATTTGACAGAAATAATGTCTGAGTGAATTCCATCCAACCTGAAAACATGTTAAACTAATTGTTGGTTTGTTATGGTAACTGTGGGAAGTTTAGGCAAGGCTAAGAAATGCATTACTTTTAAGAACCTGTCAATGACAACTGAGCCTGGCCATGAAATAGGAGTAACTGGTCAGCGCATTCAGCTTCTGGAAATGAAGCAAAAGCTCTGGAGGTAGAAGTGAGATGAGTTAGAGGTACTGCTACCTGGTTATAGTTTGTGATGAATTGGCAATAGAAGCTGGCAAAGCCCATAAAGTGCTGTAATTGTTTCCAAGTGGTTGGAGTGGGCCCTTTGGTCATGGCTTTGACTTTCTCCGGGTCCATTTTCACTGGCCCACTCTTGAGATATAACTCAAAAATGATACTAAAGAAGTGTGAAATTCACATCTCTTTTCCTTCACACACAGTCTCTTTTCCAGTTACTTTTGCAAAGCCTTAATGAAATGGCATTTTATTTTTTTCTAGAATGTCATCAAGAAACACAAAGTTGTTCAGAAATTCCTTAAGAAAGTAAAGCTTGGAGGGCTGAAGCTGAGTTAGTTAATCCAAAAAGACACCACGCGATACTATAAAGGTGTATTAAATGTGGTCTTCCAAAAACCCAGCACCCACTGGAGAAGATGGATGGATGGATGGATGGATGGATGGATGGATGGATCCACAATTGGTCATCAAGCAGGATTTGTTCTCCAGTGGAATCAACAAAGACTTGGAAAGCTGACTATCGTTTCTTGTGGTTAGAGATCTTAAGTCTTTCAGAGATGCTGGCTCGTCCTTTAAAGCTAGTTCATGTTTAAGCTGATTATTTAAGAAATGATGGTAACCGATTTTTAGTGCCTTTGTCCCTGACACAATTCAGTTGAGAACTCAGTGACAGTATTTGTCTGGTATAAATTAAAGAACCATCTAGCTGATCAAACACTCTCTTAAACGCCTTACAAACTTATGTGGATGACTCATTTGACCTGCTAATTAAATAAGACTCAGCTCTCCGAAGAGATGAGATGAGAGATGAGATAGCCTTTATTTGTCAGTTGCAGATCTTTTGCCCACAACCGAGATGACAGACCTTGCCGACCGTACATACAATACAAACATCACATTGGGGAGACAGGTCAGGCCAGGTAGCGAGGAAAAAAAACATTGAAATGTGCAACACAAAAGGATAATACAGGAATGCACAGGTATCAACACACCATAACACAATAAACACAGACAAGCAACATGGGAAAGAGTTCCAGTGTGTACATCTGATCTGGGACCGCTACAATTTTTCGACTGCGCCTCCAGCTGACCCGATGTCCACATCATGGGGGAGGTAAGCGTTGGAGGTGGCGTTGGATCCGGGGTAGGGAGGGTGATGCATCAGTGAGTGCTTATCAGTATCAGTATATGTATGTGTGTGCGTGTCCATAGTTCAGCTGAGACAGTGTCCTTCGCCCTGCCAGGCTAAGTAAAGAGTCTTCCAGCCAACCCAGGTGGCCTTGTAGGGAATGGGAAGGAACAGACTCAACACAGTCGTTATCAGCTCGATCATTAAGCAAACCCACAACATGAGAAATCTTTGGGTAGTCGTTAGAGAAGCCACGGGGTGTATTACTGAGCAATAAAGGCCACTTCAACAGAAAACCCCTGCAGTAACCCAGCTCACGTGTATACACAGGGGTTGCACACACAGGGGAACAAAATCAGATTCCATTACATTGGGCTGAACTGATGTTTCAGTGACAGAGGGTTGTGGCAATTTCAAATTCACTGATTGAATAGTGCGATTCAGTGGATCTAGCCTCTGATGAGTTCCCTGTTGTTGTAGTATTGCAGTGTTTTTCTTTGCAGGAGCAGTGACTGGCTGGATGGTCCAGGCAAGTGGAACTGGAAGTGTCTGTGACACTCCTTGAAGCAACAGGAGTCCCAGAAAACAGTGCAATCACTCTGATTTTGGCTGGGCAACTGAAGAACAGTCAAGAAAGCAGGTATACAGACTGAAAAAACACAAAAACTTTTTAGAGGCATTAGAGGCTTAACACCCACTACAATAGGAACAACAACGTGGCAAAGAGTAGCTTCTCTTACTGCCTCCTAAAGGTTTCTCCTTTTCTCCACTTGTCTTCCTTTTAACCAGTTACTTTGTCTCTTCATCCTTTTACCTAAGTGGGATTTATAGTCAAACACAGGGAGCACGTTCGCCGTCCGTTCCACTCCAGGGACTGCCCGTCTGCCTGCATTGAGCTCTGTTGTCAGATGACGGCAGGGTACAAAGCACGCGCTCCAGCCATCCATGGTCCACTCTTGGTTGTGTTGCTGTTGCTCTGTGAACCAGACGGAAAGGAGAGTGAAGTTATAGGACACAATGAAATAATGAAAAGTGTCAACTGCAGCCTCTGTCTGTGCTTTTAATCCTTTTTCTTTTGCATGGACGCACATTTTTCCCAAAAAAGTGTAAGTGAACGGACACACTATAAAAACCCACTTTAGCCAGTCAGAGGGATAGCTCAATATTACTCTTCATGAACCAGAAGAGTCATGTACTTGACCTAATCGCCACAATTTCCTGAACATTTGATTTCTTTATTTGGTGAATTTTCTACATGAAAATAGTTTTTACCTCATGACATTGTTCACAGAGTCCAGATGGAAGGCAGAGAGTAGCAGTGCCAGCCAGTGCTTAAATACCATGAGCTAAAACACAGCAGGTGTGAACGAGAACCAGATAGATCACTTCAGCTAGTTTTAGTTTTGTTGTTAAATCCAACAGAAAGAAATTCACTATTTGATAGAACAGAGACATAACGATGGCACATAAAGATGTTAATTCTAAACTAGATAGTTTTATATTTTATTGGCTTCATTTATCTTGTTAGGACATTCAATTAGACATGTCTCTATTTATGTTGGTCTTGGACTAAATCATTTAGGTCTGATCCTTCTCCTTTACCAGTGCCCACTTAGAGAGCGCAACAATCGAGCGCTTGGCTGCCATACATGTTTGTTATCCTACCTCTTAAAGGAGACCCTGCTGCCTCCATTTTCTTCACGAATTACTACAAAATATGCCATTTGGCATCTGCAGTCCACTGGCTTGTCCAATACTAAGTCTGAGGTTTATGGGTTTGAGGCTCCTTCTACACCCTTACATTCACCGCAAAGAGAAAAAACTCACTCACTGCATACCTGATTTTTTTTTGTCGCACTGGGAGATGGAAATGCTCTTCAGAGGTTACAAAGGCCTTTATCCTTTAACATGCAACATGGAAGAAAAAGAAATTCTAGTGTTGCATATGCAGAAAAAATCTTCTTGACATGAAGACTCAAAAATCGCCCACCACAACCACCATGTTGTTTAGAGAGCCTGAATATGTGAACTGACAGGAGTTTTACGGGTTTAGAAAAGTGATTTGCAGTTTTGGTTTTAACATCAAGAACATTCCCCTCTATCACACCACTTTGCACAATTATACTGTGCTAGCTTTAATCAAGCATTGTGATATCATGCAAACATATTCAGTGGGGCAAAGGTGTCCATGATATGGGTGCATTCCTCAGTTTTATTATATTTATGGGAATTCTTTGCTATTATGAGTGGAAAGCCACACATTATCTGTCTGGCCAAAAACCGAACAGTGGAATGTTTGCATGAAAATATTCAGCTGGGAGAAGAAAAGACAAACACGCTGTCAAAGAGAGAAACAATTTCAACTACTTTTCTCTGATGTAGCACACACTCCCTGCAGTGCAAATTGTAAAACAAAAAAACAACACACTGTCAGATTGTCAGGCTGGAACCCAGAAGCAATTTCTAATATTTGGTTACTGTTTTGCCTGCTGCATGTCTCGAACTCTGTAAAGACGGGTGCTGATTATGCCAGGAGAAATAGAAAATCCCAGTCTTGTAGGATCCACAGATAATAACAGATGACATCTGCTCTGGGCAGTGTATCATGATCATTATGGTTGATTTTTTGGTTTCCAGCATGGATAAACATTAAGAAGAACTCATGGTAATCAGTGTTCTGAGACAAAATACAATCAGTCATGTGATGCAGATTTCAAGGTCAAGGTCAGAATTTGAGGGAAAAGACACTAATCGTGTGGTTTTATTGTTGAACCGCATACAGTGTAAAGGCAATAGCAAGCTTTCCTAATGGATAGGTTTCCTAATACTTTATGTTTTAAGGGAAAAACAAATTTGTAGACAGATATAGTTGTTAGATCTGTACAAATGCAGTTGCAGTGATTCATTGAAAAGAGCATATGGCATAAGAACTTCCGTAGTTTGGTCAATTTGAGCCTCGATTTCCTCAGCAATACAAAATAACTCCATTGTGACAATATGTGAAAGGAGAGTGGCATGACAGTCTCAAATGAATGCATGAAGCTCAAGAATCTGGAGTACTCTGCATTCATTATACTAGGTGTTTTGTTTAGACACTGCAGACTGTGACTCAGACCAAATATTTGTAGATTTAAAACAGATGCCATTGTCCACATTTGGCCTTGCTGTTATGTTTTTTCCAAGCTGGATTTAGTAAGACATTCTCAATGCATAAAATAAAAGAAGCATTTATTTGATTAAGGGAGAGTAAACGTTAACTAGTCAACGCATTGTTTTTGTGCTGTAACCAACAACAATACATAATATTTTTGTAAAGCAATCCAGGATTATTTTAATTAAAACCATAACAATCTGCATATTCAAAAACAAATTCTGCTGAAGTATGGGATTTTCATTTAAAAGTTTGACTTGTTTGGAGTTCTTCAAATCAAATTTACATCAGATCTCTTGCCTCAAAATCCACCATGTATATGCTTTCATTAGAGCTTTGTTGGCTCAGCCACTGGAGAGTTGAAACGTCAAAAATACTTCTGCAGATTCAAACCTTTCTCTACCCAACAAGCACTGATGACTTTGTTGAACTGCTCATTAACACAAATATCTAATCAGAAAATTACATGTCAGCAGCTCAGTGCATTTAGGCACAAAAACAGCCTCCTGAACTTCAAACAGGTCTGGGGAAGAAAGATAAAAAGGTAGTAGGGGATCCTCTGAAATTTTCCTGACCTACTGGGATTTTCTCACATAACCATCTCCAGGTTTTACAGAAAAAAAGAGGTTCAAATTGATAGGGAGGCAACAGCAATTCAAATATCTATGGATCCATCTAGCCTTGTATCAAGGTAAAAACAAAAAGGGAAAGTTATATTTCTAAGCCCATTAAACTCCTGTCAGTTTACATATACAGTCTGTCTGGCCAACAAGTTCGGCAAACTGGGAAATCAGATGAACTTGGTGGTTGTGAGGGCGATTTATAGGTCTTCATGCCAAGAATGAGGGTCCAAACACCTAACAGTGGCAGGTGAGTATATATTACATTCACTGTATACTGACAAAGCCAAAATATGAGCCTATAAAAATTTGATTCATTCAGGAAAGAAAGATATGGCACAGATTTGTATAAATTAAAAGAAAGAACAGAGTTAACGGAACCTTAGCTACTATAGGGTAAGAGGTGGGATACGTCCTGCACAGGTCGCCAACCTGACGCAGGGCTAACACAGAAAGACACGAGTGCTAACCACTGTTCCAGCATGCTACCCAATACTGGAACATTATAACTTCAAAGCTATCCAACCACACACACATGCTGTTTTAGCAATACAGCTTTTTACAACCAAGATTTGCCAAGTACAAGCACAGTCTTTACTGGTTGGCTTGCTTGAGACACCTGTTCTTTAAATATCTGATTTTTTCCCTTATTCACTTTGTCGTTGCTAAGTTTTCTGAATAGAGCTCATTCCCATTTTGTCAAAAAAAGTGCTTTAGTTATAAATGTGATCATCTGCTGTTTTCAGAGCTTTTGTGATAAAATAAATAAATAAATAAATAAATAAATAAATAAATAAAAATCATATTTGGTGATGTACAGAGCACTCTGAGCTCCCTAAATTGTTCTGTGAATGTTCATGCAGTAAATTCTCAGTGAACACAAGAAGAACACAGTGACCTTTTTATAAAGAAAAAAGACTGAATCTTAATCCAAGAAGAGAAATTCTAATAGCTTCCTTCCTGTTATCCTTGAAAAGACTGTAACATTTTTGTGGGCTTTTCTCTCTTAAATCTTTTTCATAGAGGAAAAAAAAAATGACAGTTTTCCCAGTCAACATCTAATGGCCTACATCAGATCTCTGTCCCTGCCAAATAAACCCATACTCTGAATGAATCTTAAAGAGGACTCTGTCTACCTCCAGCTGTGTCGACGTGGTTGGTTGGATGGTTATGTTCCTAGACAGAAATTTTAAATGCATGACTGACATTGAAAAACATAAATTCTAACGTGAAGAACCCACCATCGCACTATGTGGGCTGAGAGTTAAGAGGTCTTGCTGATGTCTGGGGTAATAAAAATGAAGCGCTTGCTTTTGTGTAGTGATTAATGAGAGCTCTTGTCAGTGTGAAGAAAAGCGAGGCTGAGGTAATTAAAGTGCATCTGCATTGGTGTGAGGTTTAAGAGCCGCAGCCTGCTAATTAGCAGAGATGCTATTAAAAGGAAACTGTGATGCAAGTGCTCATCACCTACCATCTCACACACAAAAACAGACATTAACCTTTTACCTGGAAAGCCAGCTAGTCTTTAAATCGTCTTTATTCAAAAACAACGTCACTGTTAATTCTTAGCAGATGATGGCATTATTCACCATAGTTTTGAAATACTGGTGAGATTTCTTTAATATTATTTAGATTAAATCAAGATATTTGCTTATAGAATACTTTTTTTTAAAACTTATTCACTGCCATGCAGTAGTACATGTTGAGGTCATGATAAAACTTTCTAAATAACCCTGAACTGATTAAAATCTTGTTGGCTCAATCTATTATTTCCAATGAAGCTCAGAAGACACGTATTATTATTATTATGAGTGGTTGGGAATTCATACTGGCCTTTGTTGGACAGAGAAGTGATTCTTTTGAAAAGATCTAATGGTAGCAGCTGGGTGTAAGTTCAATTTTATGAGTGTATGCGTAATCTCCTGCTTAGTCACTGCTGATTAGGTAGGTAGCAGGATTCCTGATGCTGTAATGGCCAACATCTGTGTATTTTGAAGGTAGAGTCCAGAGATCGTTAGCCAACCCTAAGTTAAAGCAGGGCAGAAACAACTTTTGTTGTTCTCAGTACTGACAAAATCCACCTAATAGCTTCCTATTTAAAGTGTTATATCTTGTTAAATCTATACATAACCTCTTGATTCCAATTATTTTCTGGATGTAGCTCTGTATTTTAAATTAAAAAGAGGCCCTGCTTGATACCAGGTAAGCCAGGCAACTGTTTAGGGTTACAGGCCAGTGGGGGAGGGGGGCTCTGAGGTTGGACAAACTTTCAACTACAGCAGTGGCAATGTAGAAAGTTTGCAATGACAGTAGCTGACTCTCTTCCATTGCAAGTATCATATATGATCAGGGATGGGCACTGTGATTACTTTTTTCAAGTAACGAGGAACGTAAGGGATTACTGTTGCAAAAAAAGTAATGTTG